>NC_133172.1:22709737-23309737 GCF_040802235.1 Manis javanica
TCACAAAGCACCCTTCCACTGGGTCCAGGGAGTCTGACAGCCAACGCTGACGCTGGGGAGTGTGTAATTCCCCAGTCACAGGCATGGGAAAGGGGCCGAGAGAAAGGCTCTGATCAGGGACTGTGGGAACAGTCATTACCTGGGACGAAGGCATGACCTGATTGACTAGCAAACCCTGAGGCACATGGGCATCCGCCGTTTACTCCCAGTTACATGCTGTTAAGTGTGAGAGTTGGGCTAAGACCAGGTATCTGCACTTGATCTGCTTCCCTGTTATACCCCATTTCTGATACTGCCCAGTTCGGAAGTGCTTGGTGGGAGCCTGTCCAGGCAAGTGGCAGGGATCCTACAGCCCCCAGGATCCTCCTTTTGTATGGATGGCTACAGCCATGCATCTGGATGTTCATCCGACCCAGACCCCATCAGCCCAAAGTCAGGGCAGGCTCAGAAGTTGCTGTCAGTTGTCGGGGTGTCTGAGAGAGACAGACACATGTCATCCTCACAGAGGCACTGGCAGATGTATGGGTACAGGAAGCATTTCCACAGCCTAGCGGGCAGGTAGCATGTGATGCCAGGAACATCACTGCTGGTGTTCTTGCCAGGTCCCCTGGATCCACAGATGACATGCTCGTATTTCAGACCCTGGTGATGTCCCCCTAGCACCAGAGACCCGGTGGCCAGGCTCCGGTCAGCAACCAGGCAGGGGAGCCATACATGGGAGATGAAGTCTCCTGTCTTTAATTGATAATGGCTTATTGCAAATTTTACATATTTTTTTAGTGTGTTTATTAATATTGAGGTTTGATTAGCTGCTACCTTCCCAAACTGAGAGTTAAGATCTTTTAAATAGGAGCCTGCTAAATTCTAAGTCCGGGGTGTTGGAAATCATGAACAGTAAATGCTGCTTATTAACTAGGAGACTGGATCCCTGGGTGTGTGCTGGGGGTTGGGGGTGTGAGGAGAGTGTCTAGAGCGGAGTTCCCTCCAGAACCTTCTCTGGTTCATATTTTCCCCCAAGCAGGCATGACATCCTGTACCCCAAGCCTGTCATCCTATTTAACATATCTGCACACCACATGTACTGCCTGAACATTATTATTTATACACATTTTAACTCAAATAAATTTATTTTTAAAAGGAAAGTGTGTCACTCCTATAAATGAAGACCCAGAATCACTTGCCATAAAGAGAAAATGACCATAAAAATAAATGCAGTGAAATCAAACAATGTTATTAAATTCTAGCTGGATTCTCTTGCCTGCCTATGGCCTGAGTCTGATGCCTTATCTCTTTTAAAAAAGGGAGATTAGCCAGTGTTAGGGCAGTGTTAGGGACCAGCTGGATACCTTTTTGTTGAAGCAGGAAGAAGGAAAATGGCACAATGGACACAGTAGTCATTTATTACCCTGTGCTTCAAGGTGAACCCCCTAATATGTTCTTGTATCACTGGTGGACTTTGTTCCACACTGTGATATTCTAAATTTGGTGAATGGTGATTTCCGTTAGCTTCCCAGAGGGTTTCTTGGCCCCAAAAGGGCTAGAAACTGTTCCTATAGGAAGGCATCTTTTCTAAGGAGGATAGGAAGGGAGAGGATACCAGACAGCCAGAGGACTGGGGGAGGCAGTAGGGGAGGACTTTCTCACCAGCAGGATGAGATTGTCCACCCTGACGGAAGCATTCTGCTCTGAGCTGTCCGGGATAGTGGCCATTGAACATTTGACTGTGGTGAATGCAGTGGAGCAGCTGAATTTTAAATTTATTCCATTTTAATTAAGCTTAAACAGTTGTATAGACAACACAACTCTAGATCTTTCCTTTGTGTTTTTTTTATTTTTTATTTTTTATTTTGTTATTAATCTATAATTACATGAGGAACATTATGTTTACTAGGCTCTCCCCTTCATCAAGTCTCCCCCCCACACCCCATTACAGTCACTGTCCATCAGCAGAGTGAGATGCTGTAGAATCACTACTTGTCTTCTCTGTGTTTCACAGCCCTCCCCATGTCCCCCACCACGTTATACATGCTAATCATAAGGTCCCCTTTCTCCCCCCCTCCTTTTCCCTTCCTTTGTGTTTTTGTGCTTATTTCTCTAACCTAGACCAGAGTCTGGTGATTCATAGTTTCCAGCCAGGAGAAGAAAAACTGGTCTCTTCAAAAGCTGTGGTGTGCATAGCACATAGGAGTGTGCAAAACACTTTTCTTGTCCATTGCCTGTCACAGCTACGGTGGGAAAAAAATTGGCATTACCACCCCCTTTTACAGATTAGCACACTGAGGCTTTAAGGCTATGAGATGGAGAAGTCAGGATACAGGGAGGAATGGCCATGCTCAGCCTCTCCCATCCCTCCATTGAGGAAGCAGTGCATCTTTGCCCTGTATGGACCATAAAGAGGATTCTCATCTTCTAGAGGTCATGCTCAGCCACAGAGGCCAGGCAGAGGTGTGGTGCCCGTGCTGGTGCAGAGAAGCAAGTTTCTTCCATAGTCTCCCACTATCTCTCTTCCTTTCATGCCCTGCACTGGGGGTTCTATAGCACCAGGCCTCTTGTCCTGCAAGGACAGACCTGTATGGTCCAAGGCCACTAGCTCTCCCCATTTCTCTGGCCTGTCACCTTGAAGAAGATCCCTGGGTGGGAAGGGTGGGCTGGAGTGCAGCAGTGTCCTGGGGCACCTATTCAGTCTCAGTGTGTTTTTCTTTTGTTCTTCCATTCTCTTCTGCACTGCAGATCTGTCTGGAAGTTGAGAAATAAAGGGGCTGGGGAAAGGAGAAGGATCTGATAAACAAACCCATACCCTGCCATACTCCCATTCCAACCTTCTCCAGGTTTTCATGGGTTTTGTAGGGGTGGCCCAGGGCAGTGCTTAGCCCAGAGTCTTTCCGGTTTGCTGCTGGTGGAATCTTGCTGAGAAACAAGAGAGAATTTTGAATGGAACAAGGTTGTTCAGCTCCCACCCTGCCAAGGTGACCAGTCTTCTGGGCTCAAGAGGCTGGGCTGATGGCACAGGCTGGAGCTTCCTGGACTGTTGTGATTATCTCAGCAGCAAGGGCAGGGCCCTGTGGAGGGACCAATCCTATCACCATGCAGATCCTGCCTTTCCTTGTCACTGCAGGGATCTTCCCTGCTGGTGGAAAAGTGTACTTTCTGTAGCCAGAAACTGTTCTTTGTTGACTGTCTGCCATGTGCCAGACACTGTGCTCAGTGCTTTATGTGCATAATTCCATGAACAGCAATTCTCAGAAGAGGGTATTTTTGTTCTTGTTGCCCAGATGAAGACTCAGAAGCCTTTGTAATTTGCCCAAGTCCCTCAGCTCTCAGGACAGAGTGGAAGATGAACCCAGGCTTGTGAGCTTCCAGTGCCCTTTAGCATCATGCTGTGTGCACACAAAGAGCCACCACTTTGCCCAAACCTTTTCCATGTGTTTGTTTTCCTTCTGATCCTGAACCCTGGGTCTCCAAGCCCAACCATTCATCCATGCAGCAGATGTTTGCTGACCACGCTGGATGCCAGTACCTGGGATTAGTGCTGTACCAAAAAGAAAAAGGAAATGCATGTGGAATGGCCCCAAATCCCTTGGAGCTCATACCTGCTTAGAGCAATGAAAGAGACGGTGCAATTCTATTTCTCTTGTCTGTCTCTACACTCAGCTTTGGTTCAGTCAACTCCTAGTATTCAATTTTAGTCCACTGATATCTGAAAAGTAGTTCATAGGAAAGAGAGGCTCATTATCTGGGACCGGGGTGAGGGAAAAACAAGGGTAGCTTGAGACACTTAGTAGAGGCTTAGCAAACTGTGATGTGGCAGTGGGATGAATGGAACCAGAGATTCTGGTGTTGGGGAAAGGAAATTTTGCTCAGGCTCAGGGGAGGAAACATACCTGTGTGTGTTTTTCTATGATGACAAACTTCTCTGAGGCCACCAGGTTATTGGAGCATGTGTTTCATGGGGCACTGGAACAATTTGAATGGATACATATTTACAGAGCTCTGTGCAGTGCTGGGAGATGCAGGGATCTTCCACCAAGATAAGCAGTCCTCAAGGAGGTCAGAGTGTGGGGGAGGCCACAGACAGAAATAGGTAATTCTGATGCAGGTACCATGATGGAGAAGGTCACTAAGAAGGATGGAAACACAGAGGAGGAATGCCTTCCTCATCTCAGAGGTTGAGAGAAGACTAGAATGGTTTCTTGAAAGTGGGGTGCCTGACCTGAGCCTCTAGGGAATTAGATGCCGACAATAGTCTTCAGAGCCATATCTTCTCATTGTACCACATTTTTTAGTGCTTTGCAGGGGAAGCTATGTTTGTTTGGATGACTAGGGAAGAGCCATGCTCTCTACACTCTTAGCATTTCCTGCCTAGACTTCCTTGTTTGGAGCCTTAACAGATCTGTCCTGACTCCTCTGCTAATCCATGATAGTCATTCTCATTGTCCTGGTGGTTCCCAAAGCTGTGAAGTCACCCAGATGTGTTCATCTTCAAAATGAGTGCCACATATCAAGGTGGGGGAGTGTTAGTTCAGGTGTCCCTGCTCCATCAGGGAACGGAGTTGCCCCACCCTGGGCTCCTGGACTTGGAGAATATTCTCTCCTAATTGTCGCAGAAGATAGAGCCCAAGCAGTCTTCATCCAGCCAGAGGCCCCATCTTCCTACAGGCAAGGCTACACAATCTCCTTCTCTCCTTTTCCTCCTTCCTTTCTTTTGCTCCTCACCTTCTAGCTCCATTCTCTCTAGTGGTTAACCCATGTTCTGTCACTCACGTGGGTGAACAATGGCACAACAGACCATAGGATGCCCAAGTCCTATGCCCAGGGCCCTGTGCAAAGTGATGCCCACTGGCATGCTGTCTGCAGGGCTGGCCAGCCACACCACTGCATGTGCCTTCATGTTGAGCAAAACTCTGTCAGCCGGCATTCCAGAGGCATCTGGGAAGAAGCACAGGCACTGTGGATTGATAGCACTGCTCATCCACTCACAGAAGGGTGAGTTCCAGGGTCAGCCTAAGAGTAGATGACAATTGGCCTGTCGTGGTGGGTGGTCTCTGGCTGCTGCATCAAAAGGTGTTGAACCTGGTCTTACCTCTGCTGTTAAGGCCCTGGTGTGCCTTTCCTTTCTCTGTGCCTCATTGTCTCCTTTATTGAATGAGGTACTGGACTTGGTGCTTACCTTTAAGATCTCCTGCTACCTCCCGAGCTCTAGAATGACATTATTTTGACCAGACATAGCCAGGATTTCAGCAGGGGTCTCTGACGGTGTCTCCTTGCTGCTCTCTCTTCCCTCTCAAGAGCACTAATTGGGTGGTGCTGGCCCCAGTGAGTGGTCCTGGCCCCGGGTGGATGCAGAATTCCTGCCTCCTGTCCACACTGGCATCTGGCCAACAGAGAATGGCTGCTGCGTTGGTTGTCTCTTTACATTTACCCCTGCGAACCCAGGGAGCTCTCAGCCACCGAGGAGGGAAGCAGACGCTGGGACACCCAAACTTCCATTTCCAGGAAGGACTGAGAGCCAGTCTCGCAGGAAGGCAGGAAGGACCATAGCAGTGGTCAGTGTGCCCCCTGAGCCACACATTCCCTGGCAGTGACTCCTGAGCTGACCCTATTTGGCTCATCTGATGGACATTCCAATGCATTTTTCCTTATGGCTTGATTAAGAACACCATAAACCTTTGCCATGATTTTTATCTATTTGCAGTAATATCTCTCAGTTCTAATTTCAGAGATTAGCTTGTTTTCAAAATACTAAAGGAAGGACAAACCTGATCCTGTAGGTGCCTTGCGTTGCCAATGCAGCCGTAACCACCGCCCACCGTTGACAAACACAAGCTGCTAGCCACACCTGCATGTCAGTACCATGGGAAGAAAGAGACTGTTGGAGAGGGAGGCAGAGCATTAGGGATTTCAATTCTGCTTTATTTTCAACTTGAAATGGAGGAAAACAGACAAAAAACAAATAAGAAAGCTAAACAGTTGCGTGAGAGCTAGCAATTTACTGGGCTCCCGATGACAGACACTGCATTATCATAATTGTCTCTTCTACATGATAGGACAGAAAAATAATAATGTCATTTTATTTATAGCTGGGGTGGCCCCTTTATGAGAGTCATACAAGTTTCTGCCAAGTGGAGTAGGTCAAATGACATCTTTTGATCAGGCCTGTCCAAAGAGATCAAAGATGAATGGCAGGTAATGGATACCCAATGACAAACCAAATCTAAAACAGAAATAAGGCTGCCAGAGCCTGCCAGTTACCCATTAAAGGCCCGACCAAGGAAGGCAGGCTGCTTGACACGTTGGCCGAACACCTAAATCAGCCAAGCGTCAGTGCTAAAATTGTGTATTATCATTGGAAATGGCTATTATTTCCTCGGTAACATTTCTGTTAAGGCTTTGTTTGTGTACGACTGACCTGCAGTCAGAAGTGGAGTGTGTAGGAGGCAAGCCCAAGGGGTTGGTGGGGCGCCCTTGGCTTTGGCCACTATCTGGTTTCAATTGTGGGGTCCTGATGGTGTGCCACCCTGGCTCTGCATTCTGCTTAGGTACAGAGGTGCTTTGTTCACAGGTGAGAGGGGCCTCACATCCCATCCCTTCATCTCTCTATGCCCTCTGCTTCTCCCCATCTTCTCCTGCCTTCCCAGCCATAGGCAGTAGGCCCCATCACAGGCCACAGGAAACCCAAAGCCCCCTCAGAACACAGGGTAAGGGGGAATCCAAGCAGATGGAAAAAATGAAAGGGAACAATAGCGCCCGCTCCCACCCAGGCTGAGGGAGCAGGGCGGACAATGGCTGTTCACACAGCCAGTGCAGTTTGCACAGAGAGACGGGTAGAGACAGCTTCCGAAATTATGGAAGTAAGTGCTATTTTTTTTCTTAAAGCACTTGAATTATGTAATTAAGTTGGCCTTTGTAGAGATGTTATTTAAAAGGCATTGGTAGGAAACAAAATTTACTATCTTTTTTTGTTTTTAATTTGTGGGGGTGGGATGGAGTGGATTACAGAGAAATATTCAAAGAAATATTTAGAAACGAGGGTTTCAAGTCTGCTGGAAAGAACTCTAAATCCTCGTGTCCCGGGGGATGCACAGGTGGTGCTGTGGGTAATTTTTTATTCTGCAGCGTATGCTGGAATGTTAAAAAATATTATTAAACATTGAAATGAGTATACTAGTTAGCTAATTAGTATGTTTCTCTTTTTTTTAATAATGCCGATGCATTTTCTTTCTTTCCTACCTCCATTTTTATACACGTGGTAACCCTAAAGAACATATTTAGAAGCATAATTAGTTATAATTAGAAGCAAACAAACTTAGCCCAGGATATCCGATTTATTACAAAGAATTGCAGGTAACAGTGGCAGCAGCTGAAATCCAGGCTCTCTGCTGCCTAATGAGGATCCTGGTTTTACACACACGTGCACACATGCTCATACACATGTGTGCACATACAGAACTGCATATACTCGCTTTTGCTTGGCTTTTAAAAGTTTCATAGACCTCACATTTCTCAATCATTTTGCATTAACTCTATCTTTAAGTTAACAGAGACACGATGTCAGAGGCATAGTATCACTCCTTAGTGATGAAGAAGATAGACATTTGACTGTTAGGCCTCTTGGCAGGAAATTTGGTAGTGATGTCCTGTCCAATTTGTCAAGCTCAGCAGTGGTCTCTGCTCCACAGGAAGCTTGTAGGCCGGCCCCACACGTCACCTGTCTGGAAGACACCCCGGAACTCCATCCGAAGTGACAGGCTGCATATGCAGGGCCACCCTGGAAATGCATTCACCATGTTTTTGATCATTTACTCGGGGAGGGCACCCGACTCTCCTAACAGGCAGCCACCTTTGACATTTGACCCTGCTGTACAAAAAGCCTCTACTCCCTTTAGTGGCTCCCACTCCAAACCTCTATGTAAATGAAAGTTTAAACAAATCTGTGCTCATGCTGGCTTTCAAGTGAGAATTTTTTTTAAAATTTCTCTTGAATTATGTAAAGATGCATCACAAGATATTTACGATTTTTTTTAAAAACAGATATTCTTTTTATATACTGATAAAATTGGAAACTTGGAAGCATATTTGGCAAGTGTAAACAGATGGTTAAAGATATTTGCTGGGAAGTATCAGAAACAGTTATTCCTGACTTGCCTGCTTGGCTAAACATTGCTCTGAAAAGTCAACTTGCAGGGCACAAAGCGGTAGGTTCAGATCCCACTTTGCTTCTGAACAGAATGGGCAAGGGTGCTGTTTTCTTTTGTCACCATGCTGTAGGTAAAACCTACCCACAGAACTTGTGAACTCTTCATTTCTCACCAGCTCGGTGAGAGGTTCATTAGCAATTGAAGACTTCTGTGTTGTCTCCTTAATTCTGGATGCCTGCCACATGGACCTCACTCAGAGGAGCCAGGCATCCTTTACCTAAGGTATGAAATTAGCACTTTTCCTTTGCTCTGGGGAATGCAATCATTTTATTTATAAGAGCTCCATCCTCCTAGCTTCCTTCAAAGGCAATGGATGCAAAGTTGCATAAAGGAAATTACTGGGAAGAAAAGAAGAAGAAACTGACACACTGCCTTTTTTTATCCCCCCTTTCAGAGAGCAGAATTCACCTCACAGAACATTTTGAATAATAAAATCAACAGTTCAGGTGGTTTAGCAGAAAACAGAGGGTTTCATCAAATTGTCTACTAGTCAGATTTGTGGTGTGTGGGTATGTGGGTAGGGGGGTGACTGGAGGTTGGGTTGGGGAAGGAGGAAGCTGCCATATTTTTTTACAAGCTTATAAAACACAAATGCTTGTGGCACTTGCTAATCTGAAATGCTTTTAGTAGAATTGTTCAGTAGCAATAATCTGTCAACAGATTACAATTTTGCTTAATTTTAATGTGGCTAACTTAAGATGGTTGTATAGTAAATTTATGCAACTGATCACAGTTATTAAATTACTGCATCTGCAAAGGAAGCAATCAAACCCCTTATTACAGTTGCTGTGAGTGAATGCTAAATGTCAAGGAGTTACCAGTGCGCTGCGGGGAATCGCGCTCCAGTTAAAGATGCATAAAATATCAGCACTTTTTTAATGCTTGTGCATTCAACAAAGACTCCCATCATAATTAACTGGTATGGAAATAAATAATTTTTACAAACTACCTTAGAAACAGTTGTGCTACAGTTTTTGTCAAAGTCTGCTGCTCTACAGCGATATTTAAGCCCTTAGACACATTTCCCTCTAACTCACATATGCTATAAAATATTTAAATCTCACAGAGAGGTTTGAAAATGATATTATAAATCCAACTCTCAGTGCTAAAAAGTAATTTATGATGATTAATTTAATTACACATTGTAAGGTTTTGATATTTTAAAAACTTGAGATTAATTTTTTTGGTTATGGTCCCAGTTTGACAGTTTGGAGAAGGGGGCTTCTTTCTGTAAACAGTTGAAGATGCACATAGGGGCTCTGTTCCACCAAAAAGGTGGAGAGGGATAGTCACGGATGCAGAAGCTGCTTCCAGACAGCTGGATCTGAATCCTGGCCCTGCATGATCAGTTCCATCCCCTTGAGCAAGTTTCACAGAGTCCCCCATCTGTGAAATGAAAATGGTGAGAGTATGGACTTGAAGAGATCTTGTGGGGAGTACCTGGGGAAATGTTTGGAAGGGCCTGGGTGGGCACCTGGTGGAGACTTACTGAAAGGGAACTGTTGTTACTACTGTTGTGCCTGCTGCTCCCCCACCTGGATCCTGGAGAGATCTGTCTTTCTGAAACCCCTTTGCTTTTGCTGGTGTGGGCCAACAGCTGATCACATCACAGTTGCAACAGAGGACTCTAGTTTATCCCTCCCCCAGTACCCACATTCAGTCAAGAGCTCTGGGGTTTTAGAAATCTGGCCTGTGATGCCTATGGAAACTTTCTGGGCATGAAGCACCTGGCTGAGAAAGAGGAATGTGGGCAGGGCTGGAGTGAGTGGTTACCCCAGCACCCAAGTGGCAGGCCTTCACACCTGAGCGGGTTCAGTCCACACAGTGACCCCACAGTGATGGGTCAACTGGACCCTAGGAAAATTCCGTCAGGAACAGAATCCCCCTCTGCCCTGGCGATTCCGGGCTGTGGTGTGAGGCTGCCGGCTCTCCTGGGGACCAGGTGCCCATGTCGAGCCTGGCCTGTGCCATCTTCTTGGTAGAGGAGTACAACAAGGGCATTTTAATGGGCACTGTGGAAAAGGGTCAGTTTACAAGTTTTGGATATGCAGCCTGGTGGCCCAGAGGTTCTTGATCTTTTCCCAGAGAGCTGTGGGGGTGGCACACTGGAATGGAAGCTTGTTTGCCAGGAATCAGATGCTTAAACAGCAGAAAGACCTGCCACCCATGAGGATGACTTTCTCTTGCCTAGTGTGTTCATTTGGCATAAGTTTGTTTGGAGTTGTTTGTTCAAGTTTATTTAAAGGATAATGCTACAGCCAATCAGATTCATGCAAACATCCATTTGTGTATACAGGTGGAAGTGTGCTATGTGTTTATAAGTATACATTTGTATGTATATATGTTCACATGTAGATGCACATTAATCTATATGAAGAAATGAAAATTCCCCCAAGTCACATTACTCACCCATGGCATCTTATTTCCAACAAACAAGCAATGGGGCCCTCTGAATCCACCCCTAATTTGGGCCTTATTGGACTAGAACCTTGGCCTCTGGATGCCCCTGTAGTCTCTTCAGTCCAGATCTCACTTAGAATCTGGAGGTATATTCTGAGGACAGATGTTGCAGCTTTTTGCACTATTTTTTTATCCAGCACTCTGTGATGAGAAAAGTGATAGACATATGTAGTATTTTAAGATAAAAGTAAATGTATGCTTACAAAGGTCAGTTAGGGAAATGACTATGTTTGGGAATGGGAGGAGACAGCTTTTACTTAATAAACATTCAGAATATAGAATCTCTTAAAAGGAATCCATTTTGTTTTAAATATAACTTAACACTAGTATCTGAAATAACCACAAATACTGAATCCCCTGGAGTGGCTGTGAATAGGTGGGAGTCCTGTGTATTTCTTATCAAATGGGTTGGACGTGGTACGGAATCTTGTGTTTTGCTCACACCAGCATAGTTGTCATAGTCCGATACTTTTTTTACAGAGCACAGATCACAGAGGGCTCAGCCCAGGCCTCTGGGCCCTAAGGGAGTGTGAGCACCAGTGCAGGGACTGCTGGGTCCCCCCCCACCCCCGACCTGTGCCAGTGTTTATTGTTTGCCTCCCAGAACCTTGAGGTGTCCTGGGTGGCAAATTGTGGATTTGCCCAGTCCTGCAGTTCTATCTTCTGAATAACACAGTCACAGTTTCTGAGATTAAAGTGGTTTTAGGGCTTTCCAAATGTTATTTACCATTAAATAACAAGTGCCGGCCTACCTTTATGAATGTAAGAAATATTTCATGTGCTTACAGGGTTAGGATCTCTGCAGGCCAGCTCACTGTCACTGTAACTGAGATGTCCTTGGTCTGGGATGTGAATGGAGCCCAGGAGACTTGGGTTCAAATTCTGGTTCTCTCCTTGAGCAGGCATGCATCTAGGGACACAGCCTCCTTATCTGTGAAGTGGGGAAAGCACCAAACCTTCCTCATGGGGTAGGCATAAGGAGAATGGGAGGTGATGTAGGGAAAGTTCAACAAAGTGCTCAAAAGCAACAACAAAAAAGCCCCAAAACATCTAGGTGCCATTAGGATTAGTGTCCTGAGAGTATTCAGATACACTTTTCTGAGCATCCGGGGCTCCTGCTGACCCTCCACCACCTTCCGAGGCAGCCCCGTGGGTGGACCCTGCACTGACTCCTTCCGTGGTGTTCACCTCTCCATGATGATGCCCAGCACGGCCAGGG
Source organism: Manis javanica (assembly GCF_040802235.1). Taxonomy (NCBI): domain Eukaryota; kingdom Metazoa; phylum Chordata; class Mammalia; order Pholidota; family Manidae; genus Manis; species Manis javanica. The sequence goes on from NC_133172.1 coordinate 22,721,612, forward strand.
CCTCCCCTCTGGACATGTCTTGTTCAGAGGGACCTCTCCAAGCCCCATGCCATGCATTTCTGTTATTTCCATGTCTCCCCAATTGTGCACAAGCCAGCATGACCAAGATGAGGTGCCCCCAGGCTTTTGCCATCTAAATTCTAATTTCTAACAATTGCCCCTGTATGCCTGCTGTGTGCCATGTTCAGTGAGGTGACTAGACGTGCAGGGCTGCCACCCCAGCCAGCGGGGATGTGACTGCTGCTTGGCACTTGGCATAGAAGCTTTTGTCATCTTTCCTTAGAGGAAAAGGGGATCAGGATTGCTCACAACTGACGTCCGTGTCTCCCAATTCTCAGCTGGATGAGTCAGAATCCCACACAATCCATTCCCCCCACACAGGCCCCCACCCTGCCTGCTCGCCACAGCTCCTATTGTAGCTGAGGAAAGAAAAGAGTTTTAAAGATCTGCTAATGGTAATGAAAAATATTCTGATATAGCATTAAGGATTTTGCTTCTGAACTGTGTTTAATGTAAATATGCTGTCAGAGACCCTTCACGTAATTGACACAAGCAGATGATTAGCAGTGTTCTCAACGGTGTTTTTGCATAATCTTACATTTTGACAGAACTCCTCAGCCGCACTTCATTGTCAATGTTCTGCAATCAGTAGGACTTTCTTCCCCAACAACATCGACTTTGTCATTATACATCTTGTAAGTGGTCATTTAACTGGTTCTGTGTGCATGAAAGAATAACATTACTGGTGCCTTTGGGGGTATGTCTTTCTACCAAGAAACCCCCCAGAAAAAACTTTTCAACAACTTGGAAAAAATACAGAGAAGCCACTTATTAGTCCTGACCCAGGCTTGGGGAACAGCTACAGACTGCCAGGGTGTCAGCTCCCAAAGAGCTGTGGGAGCTGGGACAGGAATCTGAATGATCAGTGTCAGCATGAGAGAGGGCTGCACCTGCCCCCATGATTGCCCTGCAGCCCACTCCCAGAATGCCAGCCTCTGGGAAGCTAGTTGTAACCTACTTTCCAAGCTGGGATTTTTTTTTTTTTTTAATTCAGATCATCTTTGGTGATGTTAAAAAAAAAATGGTGCTCAATTATAGTCATATCTAACTGCCCCAAATTAAACTGCCCTGATTCATAAGCATTCATAACTGCATAGAGTTAAGTTACATTAATAGTCAATATAATAAACCCTCACCTTTATCGAAGCTGCTCTTGTTTCTACAGCAGTTCTTTAATCTATCTCAATAGATTTCTGGTGTACAGCACATATAGATTTGGCCGGTGACAAGGGTTAGAGTAGTCTTGTAGAACATTTACTTGTAGCTCTGAAAAGCCCACATTCATCAGAGGATGAAGTCGATCAGATTGTACCAGAATCAATGGAAGGCTTGTGGGATCCCTCTTAGGCTTATAATGCATTCACCTTCTTTGGAGAGAATTCACACACACACACACACCCGAACACACATGCACACACACTTCTCTGTCTTAAAGCCATTTATCTCTGAATGTCAAATTGCAATAATTAACCATTATTGATCTTAAATTCAATTAACTTCATTAACACAGGTCATGATGAGGGTGCTTGTAAGGAAAGGCATTTGACAAGTGTCTTTGCTTGTGTGACATTCCATGTTTGCAGTGGTGGCTACAGACTGTTGGGACCATCCCCTCTGAGAGGCAGCCAAGATAAAGAGCTGCCCAGACTTGGCCCTCGGATTGGGTGAGAGACCTACAGAGTATTTTAACTGTTGGGCTCACAGGTGGGTTTGTGCAGCAGGAATCTGTGAACTGCAGGGCAGCCTCTGGGGCCCCTCATGACATGTATACACAGGAACTTCTTGAGCACACATGTAACTCTTTTCTAGGGGTCAGAGGATGCTGCACCAGGGGGCCTGCCCCCGTCTCTCTCAAGAGGCCAGCAGAGAGCGTGTTTCCCCAAACCCTGTAGCCTTGTCACAGATAACGTTCAAAGACATCCAGGTTTTGCTTGCCTCAGAAAGCAGTCCTTCCTTTTGAATTTTCAAATGAAAAATAAAATCATTTCCTTCTTGAACAAGGAGAAGAGAAAGACCGGCTTCCACACTTGGGACTGGCTCAGGGCTCTGTGTGACACCTACTCTTGTATCTACCTGCATATTTTGTGTCATTTAATTCTTACCACAGCCCTGCAAAGTGAGCAGTGTCAGTCTTATTTGTCAAAGATTATGTGCCACACTCTTCAAGAGTAAGGGGAGCTTCCCTTCATGTCTTCACACTTAAACAGGACATTTCAATATGTCCTGAGGAAAGAAGCAGTGAGATAAGACTAGACAAGGCTGTGGCTTGTGATTACCAGTCCTACTTCTGTAGTTGTGAGGGCTGACACCACCCCTGAATCTCTGTCTCTGAGCCTCAGCCTCCCCATCCTTTAAATGGGGCATGTGATGTTGGCTTGCCTCCCCTGGATTGTGATACAGCTGGGTGATCAAGCACCGGAAGGTACCATAGGGAATATGGAGCCCCCCACGGTGGTGCTGCGTGTGAGGCATAGCTGTGGGGGACGGGATGCTCTGTGCATTGACAGTTTGTTCTGATTTTTCATTCTTTATGGAATTGCTGCTTGGTGCTGAAGTTTCTCAAGGAAATAGCACCAACCAAACAAAATAGAGCAAGCCCGGAAGCTGCCTCCCATATTTGTGGTGTCTTTTCATTTGAAAGTTTGATTCAACTCAGAGAGCTTTATCAAGCACCTGGCATGTGCCAGGCCTGTGCTGGGGGCTGTTGAGTCAGTATTCTTACTGTGCAGGTCCAAACCCCCTGTGGAAACTGCAGCCACACAGTCCCTGAGGTTGTGAGCTTGCAGAGAGGAGAATGATCTCCTGATGGAGGGGACAGTAAAGCCCTTGGGGGAGATGGAATATCAGCTGGGTTTCTGGAGGTGAAATGTTCCTGGTCATGTGAGCAGAGGCCAAGAGGGACCTCCCCTTGGAACCCAGGAAGCAGCAGAGAAGCCTGGAGGTGCTGAGATCATAAAGATTCCTGAGTGCCCCCTGCGGAGTGGCAGTTACCAGAAGGCCATGGGGAGCTCCGCTCAGCTCCATCCCTGGTGCCAAGCACGTTGGCTGCTGCACCTGTCCTGGGAAATGTCTGCTGATCTGACTGCAGTCCTCCTCACAGAGGAGTGGAGTGTTTCATGGCTGTTTTAGAAGCATGATTTCCGGAGCTGTCAGAATGCACTGGGGAATGGCAGGGAGTGAAAGGCCAGGGAAGCAAAATGGACAGCCAAGGGACACATTCTGGTTTGTTTTGAGGGCAGTCCCTCACCTTCCCAAAGCCTGGGCATTTCTTGAGCACTTGTATGAGATTAAAAAATCCAGGCCCTAGAACTTTCTGTTGGCCCTAGGAAGGGGCAGGAAGGAGGAAGGAGCAAGGTGATAGACCACAGTGTATGTCCTTGGGTCTGGGCAGCTGTCTCAGTCAGCTCTGACCACAGGAAGTGGGTGGAGGGCTGAGTGGTTACACCACACACCTCTCACCAGACCTTTTCCCCACCTGCCACACAGACACCTGTTCCTGCCAAGTCCACCTCAGGGCTTGGGAGGGTCAGTGAGGTGATCGCAGGGCTGCACTCTGAGAGGAATCGGGGACTCTGCCCTGTGAGGGGACAGGGCTCATCAGGGTGTCAGCCCTGACCCTGAAAGGCAGATGCAGGCCTGGCACCTGCTGGTTCTTCTGGCCCACATGTGATTGAGGGTGCTGTGTCCCACAGGTGCTGGGATGCCCTGTGTCCCACAGCAAGATGCCCAGGTAGTCCAGCAGCCTTCAAGGTGGGTGAAAAGTGGCTCCCACCTCCTTCTTCCGCTAAGGTCAATGGATTCAGCACAAAGTTTCCCCATGTCTCTGTTTCCCAGAGCCCACTCTGCCTAGGTGACATCTTCACCCAGAATGCCAGTGGGCAGAAGCAAAGGCAGAGCATCTGGAAATGCCACTGGGCATCAGGACTTCCCACCCAGCTGGCCTTTGCGCCCAGCCCCCAGGACAGGATCCTGCCCTTGCTCGTAGGCTTGCTGTCCCCAGTTGAGCGCTCTGAGGAGAAAGGGGCTGTGCCCAGCATTCTTTCTACAGACAGTGCCCTGTACAGAGCCTGACACGCGGAGGTGCTTACTAAAAATCATTTCCTTTTACACTTCTAAACATTGCACAGTACATTCATGAATGTGTGCTTGTGAAACTTTCAGACCATGCTGAAGAGAGCCCCTTCTCCCTCCGTCCTCCTGCCGTCTCACCCGCCAGTGTCCCCTCTTGCACCCGGAGACCTGTGTTCCCATCTATGCTGGCATCCTTTCCCTGGGTGCCCCCAACATGACCTCACACACGCAGCTTACACAGAAAACAGGGATTGGTGTTTGTATTCCTGAGACTTTTTTCCCCCACCTGACAATATGTCTTAGAGGCTTTCCCACCTCAGAATTTTCTTTTTAAAGTCAACATTTTATTCAGTGTAACATATAAAAGGACAGCATATGATATGAGTGTAGAAGTTGGTGAATTTTCCCCAAGTGAGCACATTCATGTAACCAGGGCTCAGACCTAGAAGCAGAGCCTTTTCAGGGCCCAGCATGTCCACCCCCCAGTGGGATCCTACAGATTAGTTTTATCTGATTTGGAAATTCATATAAATGGAGGCAAATAGTATATAGTCTTTTGCATATGATGCCTTTTCCTTCATATATGTTTGTAAGATTTTGCCAGTTATTTTGAGTAGTAGTATGTTCATCTTCCCTGCTGTATACCATTTGATTGGATGGATAGGGCACAGTGTATGTATCCGTTTACTGTTGGTGAGCATTTGGGTTGTTTCCAGTTTCTTTGCTGTTATGAATGATGTGCCAAAGGATAGTACTATCCACATCTTCTGGTGAGATGGGCGCATTTTGGATGGGTAGATATCTAAGGAGAATCACTATGTCACAGTCTATGCGTATGTCTTGCTTCAGCAGATATTGCCCAACAGGTTTTCAAAGTGGTGGTCCCACTGGGTACCGCAGGAGCTGCCGGCAGGAGTTCTGCTTGCCCCGCACCTTTACTAACACAGGCGTTTCCCTTTAGTGAATCTTGTAAGTTGCCACATGGTATGGACATACCTTTGTTTATATATCCACTTTTTTTGGTATTATAAGAAATGTTGCTGAGGACACCCTTAAATATAGAGGAATTTTATGCACATTTGGATTTCTGCAGTCTATATGTATACTCTGCTGGGTCAAAGAGTACACATATTTTCAGTTTTGACATATGCTTATGAATAACCCTCCATAAAATGACTATGACAAGTAATTTAACAACCAGTTAGTGACAATGCTGCTCTCGTCATTTGTTCTTGCCTTAAATTTCTTTTTCCTTCTCTTTCTCTCACTCTCGGGTAGTGAGGTGTTGAGAGTTCTTGAATCTATACAAGAAACACCTGAAGTCAGACCATACAAATACACATATCAACTAGTGAGAGGGCATTTACAAGGAAATAAATGATGTCATGCCAATCAGCCTGTAGGCATTATTTATATGTTGATTTGGGGAAATAAACAAAAATAAAGCTGAAATCAATGGGTATTTATTATGTTAGTCAAAATTATAAAATACTTGAAACTTTATCTCTTCAAACTAGCTAGGAAGATTACATCCCTATCCTGGATGTGACCATTCCATACATATGATGGTCACATGTGTATCAGTAGATCTGAGTGTGTGCTGGCTGGGTGCTGAGTGTGCATTCAGTTAGTGCTGGGTGTGTGCTGACTGAGTGTGCACTCAGTACGGGTATGTGCTGGCTGGGTACTGGTGTGTGCTCCATTGTTCTGGGTGTGTGCTGAGTGGGCACTCAGGTAGTACTGGGTGTCTGCTGGCTGGCTGCTGGTGTGCGCGGTCATCTAGAGCTGGGTGTGTGCTGGCTGAGTATGCACTCAGTACTGAGTGTGTGCTGGCTGGGTGCTGAGAGGCACTCAGTGCTGGATGTGTGCTGGCTGAGTGTGCACTCAGTACTGGGTATGTGCTGGCTGGGTGTGGGTGTTCACTCAGTGTTGGGTGTGTGCTGGCTGGGTGTGGGTGTGTGCTCAGTACTGGATGTGTGCTGGCTGGGTGCTGTACTTAGTACAGGCTGAGTGCTGGGTTGACCACTGCCTGACTGCTGGCAGTGCTGCAGGCTTCAGGAAAGTCTCCACACACAGATGGCCACCATGCTAGCCAGCCCAATGCTCAGAGTGCCCTTTGGGGCCAGTGGAACATTGTCTTTCCAGGTTTTCCCCACACCCATAAGATGAGGTACCTTGTCAGGAACTCCTGCGGAACACATGTGGCCTTTATCTCTCTGCTCAGTGTCTTTCTTCTGTGAAATGAAAGTGAGGGAACATGAAGAGGTGAGTGTGTGGCAGGAGGGCACTGGGGGCTGCCCTGCCATGTGTTTGAGGGTGTGGAGGGAGAAGCTGGTGGGCACCTGTACCTGAGGTGGACTTGGTCTGTGGTGGTCCTTAGACTAAGCTAAGACTACCCAACTCAGTGAGTTCGACCAGGAGTCACTAAGAGTGTTCATCTGCCGGGCTGTGTGAGGGGTGCAGAGGTAAGGGATGCCTGGTCTTGCCCCTATAATGCATATGGAGAGACAGTTTATGCACATGGTTAGGCATTGTAAAAAACCATGAGAAATGTCGGAAGACACGTACAAACAATAATGCCAATAATCATTCTTTACATTGCTCTAGAATTTAGCTTTGAGAGGATTTTTCCCTCCATTGTCTCATCATGGAGATTAAAGAGGTCACTTTCAGAGAGACAGGTGAGATGGGACTTTGTGGGGAAGGTGGAATGAGCAGGATCTTGGAGGGCAGGCAAGAGCTGTGAGAAGACAGGGCATTGTACATACAATGGAAGAAACAGCAAAAACCAAGGCAAGCCCAGAGGAACATTATCAGGAAAGGGTCTTGTGTGTGTTTGAGGGGAGGTGCGCAGTGGAAGATGAACTTGGAAGGTAAAATGGACTTGGCTATGCTGGGCTTTGAATATTCAGCTATGTTTGTGTGGGTGTGTGATACTCTAATGCCTTTTTGATCTATGTAACCAATATCCACTTGACCGAGCATCGGGACTTCCCACCCAGCTGGCTGTGGGAAGTAAAGTAAAGCCTGTGACTATGATCAATTCATTTTGGTAACTCCTTATTTTTAATCCTACAGCATCTAAAGTATGTATTTAGAATCATGTACATGATGGATGAAGGGATGGGTTTTTGGATGAATAGATGGATAGATGGATGGGTGGGTAGATGTGTTGGATGCATCTGTTCCCTCCTCTTCCATGTAAACTCTTGACTTCTTTTCAGCAAAAGCCATCCATTTACCTTCCCCTTGAATGCAGCTCTTTTGGCTGTATGGACAACAGCCAGTAAGCTGTTGAGAATTTGAATTGTGCATGTATAGGCCACTTTGAAGAGACCCATTGTAAGGACTGCCCCAAATTTTCCCAACCCATTGCCCTATTCTTAACTGTGGTTTGCTAGGTTTTGAGATCATTGAGTGTGCAGACAGGCGCAAGTTCCACTTGGTTCTATAGCTGGTTCATTGGAGACCACAAGTTACCCCGGGAGGGTCACTCTGTCCTACCTCCCAGAGATCCCATGCTCCAGAGCTGAAGGAGTATAAGGCATGACTCTCCTCAGCCATTAGCAAAACTGACCATTGCTCATGTGTGCAATTTGGGAAGTCTGAGCACATCCCCTGTTCCTAATAATTCACCAAAGTCCTATTTGCTGCTGTCTGAAATTCCAGCAAGGTGAGAGAATTCGTTCTTTGGATGAAGTTATTCTTCTAATTTATTAGACCCATTATAGATTAGGATTTACCTCATGTAGTTTTTGGAATAATAGAAAAAGGATGTAGAGGAGGGGTTCAGACTCCAGGTTCTTTAGGTGGGCAGGGGACTTGGAAATATATTGAGCTCAGAAAGGGAAATGGGAATCTGGCACCCACAGTAAGCTTTGTAGGCTTTACTTTCTTCACCACTTTTACAAGGACTTATCCTGGCTCCAGAAATTGTGTTTTGCCTGACTGATCATCACCGGTTACTGAGCCAGACTGACTGGAATGTCAGCCTAGCCAGCCCCTCCACCACAGTGCTGGGCCGGATTAAGGCTCTGTCTTGTTGGCTGCACAGTGGATTGGGGTGACCTCAACAATGAAGCGCTCCTCCAGGGTACAGGCAGTGAGACTATAGCTGTGCAGAGAGAGCTGGGTGTTAGGGACCTTCTTCTTGAACTGGTGCCCAATTGGTTCACGTGTGCTTGAAGCCAGGGACAGGGGTGACTCAGATGCTCTCCGAACTGAGTATTGACTTGCTCTTTATTATCTGAAGATTTGTCTGAAGCACTTGCTTTGAATATGACTGTGTCCTTGATAGATTTATTTTCCTTTGCAGTTAGGATTAGTGCCCAGCTGTAGCAAGAGCATATCCCCCAGAAACAATGGAATGAGTGTGATTTTAGAGCCCAGCTTTCTGGTTTCCCTCTCTGATCTTAGGGATCCTCCCAATTTCCTGGCTTCCTCTTTGAGCTCCCTCTCCCATGGGGAAGGTCTTGGAAAGGGCAGGGAGGTTGTTCAGAGGGGCTGCTGAGATGGCCAAATGAGGCTCTTAAATTGCAACAAGAATACAAAAAGAGAAGCCTCAGAAGTATCTTTCTTAACCCTGTGGTGGGAGCTCCAGGTTTGGTTTCTTGAGGCTGCTGGCCTCTTGTTCTCTGCCACATCTAAAGGAACAGGCCATGGTGTGGATGCCAAGTCTTCAGAACAGGCTGGGGTTTCCAACAGCCGGAAGGAGTCCCCTGGACCTTGCTGTCGTTGTCCTCCTAAAGAATCAGCAGCAGCCTGTTATGACCTGAGTGACCTCTGGCCACTGTTGCTCTGCTGAATGGTGACGTTGCTTCCCTCACGCTGACTCTGTGTACCAATCAGCTAACACAATACTTTTCTTGGCATGAAAGCATTGCAGCTTTATTAACACAGTGATACCCAACTGAACAAGCATTCATCTCGCGCATTACATCAAATTAACTTGTACAAAATTAATATTCCTGACCTTGCTAGTGGGAAGAACAATCAATCTAGGGAAGTTTGTCATCCCAACGCTGCTAGACTTCTGGAGAAGTCCTGACCATTACAGCTTCAGCCACATTTCCTTCCCCCCAGAGCCAAGCCGTGTGCTCCTAGTCCCTCTGCCCTGACTTTGGCCCTCTGGGGATTCTCCTGATTCCTGGGAAGCTCCAGTGGCCAGCACAGATGCCTGGAGGCCCCTGGTTTCCCAGATACCATCCAAGGATGGCATTCTCTCTTCATCCTCAGAGGCTGTAACTTCCATCACCCCAGATGGCTTGGATGACATCTCTTGTAACTCCAGGTGCCCAGGTGGATAGATGAGGAAACTCCTGTTCTCTGCTGGATTGTGGCCTCCTGGGGACCAGCCATGAGCACTCCTTCCCTAGAATAAATTTTCTTCCTCTGCTGCCTGTTTAATTTCCTAACAGAGGCCCAACAGCTCAATCTAATCACCTTGGTGTTACCCAGTGTACTCAGCTGAGCTCTCCTCCACTCCATTACTCACTTCCTCCTGCCATCTCCCCACTCTCCTGGCACAAAAAGGAAATCCCGTGTCAGGCTGCTCCTTCAAGTCCCCTCCCCCAGTCAGCAGTCAGCAGGATGTGCCCTGGTTTGATTTCCACCTTCCCCAGGACTCCTGAGTGTCCGGGTAAGAGGAGTTACCGGCCTGACGTGTTGGATCATCGCTGGCCCGGGTCCGAGCTTGTGCCTGTCTCACTGCCTCTCCCACCCATATGGGCTCCTGGCAGTCCATTTGGTGGGATCCAGGACACCTGAGGATAACTCTGTGCCCCCAAACATGTTGCACCAGCCAGGGCTGATGCTGCAGATGTGGCTACACTCAGAGAGGAGATTTCTTCCCCCATCACGATTAGGCACACAGCACAATTGCGCAGAGGAGAGACCTGTGTAAAAATAACTCAGGGAACAATGTACATCTTGCTCAGTTTGTGTGAGTCGTTTGTAAAGCACAAATTCTTGTGTAAAATGAATCATTCTTTCAGGATTTTCCAGGTGTGTTTAGAACAAGGTGACATTTATGTGAGGTTTTCAGGGACTTTCAGTTCTTTCCCCCATAAAGAGGAAGATGACTCAAGGCAGAAGCCGACCTGACATGGGGCTGGGCTCTGCCTGGAAAAGGTGGCTGGGCTGGCTGGTGGGGGGCTGCTCCCCCTTGGCGCTGTGTGGAGGGTCACCTGGCTCTAACAGCGGGCTGGGAACCTGGGGAAGCCTGCGTCAGGTGGAGGTGGAGGCAGGAGCTATGAAGCGGAGCCAGGCTTGGTCCAGGCCCTGCCAGATTCCTGAAAGCCCTGAAGATGGGCCCTGTCCTGGGGAGAGAGTGCCGAATCAGGAATACTAATTTGTGCATGTCAACCTCTGCCTCCTCTCCTTGCGCTCCCCTCCCCTCCCTCCTTCCTCCTCTTCCCCTCCCATTTCCTCCTTTGCATCAGCCCAGCTGGACCGCACTGCAGGGCCGCCAGAGGGAGGAGGAGCAGGACCTGTGCCAGGCGGGGTGCTCCCACCCCAGCAGGGCTTTCAGTTGGCCCCTGCCACCCCCTTTCCTGAGAGACATCGTGGAGATGGGGGTCTGGGAGACCACCAGCTGAGGCCCACCTTTACCAGAGCAGAGCCAGCCTGAGGCCGTCCCCTGACTTCCTCCCCTGTGTGGACTGCGGGTGGCCCTGTGTGCTTCCATGGAGCACGCACACTTGCTGAGTCTTTTTATCTCAGAAAAGGCCTTAATGCTCTCCTAAAGAAGTCCTTGTTTTTTTCACAAACACCTGAGAGGTTGGGGGGTGGGCAGCAGAAATTGCTTTCCTTTCTTCCTTTCCTATTCAAGGGGAAGAATCTGGAGCTCTGAGACAGGAAGCCAGTCTCAAGGCACATGGCAGCATGTGGTAAGGCAGGAGCCAAGATCCAGGGTCTCACTGTCTGGGACATCACTCAGTTTAACCGAAAACTATGGAAAGCAGGGACGCCAACAAGAATGTGGATCCTCTCCCAAATCCATGGACGGCTGTCCCTGAGGGGCTGTGGGGGCTTCCCAGCTGTGCCCCATCATTTCTGGGAGTCTTCTTTGTTACGGGCCCAGGTGTGGGATAGACAGGAGGGACTCACAGGTGGCCAGGACATCCCCATGAGCTGGGCACGTTTGCACGTCTGAGCACATTCTAAGTCCCTGAGAAGACTCAGGGCCTCACGAGGGGTATAGGCTTGGGGTTTGCATTAAACCTAATTTGAGTTGGATTCATAAAACACACAGAGTAGCCAGCTCTGAGGGGAGGCCAGGGGGAGGTCTGCAGAGACTGTGCGTGGGCCATGAGAAGGTCCGGAATGCTGGACCCCAGAGCCGGCAGCCCCCCACCCTCCCGCAGGCCATCCGTTTCCAGGCATGCCGCCCATACCTGCCGTCTGAACAGTCCGCATCTCAAACGTGATTGTGTGGGCAGGGCCTCAGATGGGATCCGGGGGACTTGCCGAGGCCCTGGGCTCTGGGGCCTGTTCCTTGTGGGGCGTCCTTGGCCAGGCTGGACACCAAGCATCCTCTGCCCAGGATAGCCTCATCATCTCTGGGGAGAAGTATGCCTCTGTCGCAAAGCTGCTTCTACTTGCTCTGCCCACCAGTTTGGTCAAGCAGTTAACTTCCTTCTTGGTCACCCCCCTGCTGGTTAAACTATACTCTTAAAGAAAAAATCACCCTGTTTCAGTTGAAGATAGGAGAACTCAGGGGAGGCTGCGAAAAGGCCTGAGCCTGCAGCTTTGGGAAGGACCTACAGCAGCTCCCTGGAGCTGCGCTCCCCACAGCCAGCCCCACACCAGGTGTCCCATCTCAGGCCGTGTCGTGTCTGTCTTCGCCACTGGAGTAATCTCTTCCTCGTGTCTGTCCTCAAATCTGCATCACAGATTTTGCTTCTCTCCCTCCTTCCCTCCCACTCCCCTTGGTGGTCTCGCTCTGGCTGTCTCTGTCTCTCTTTTTCTTTCTTTCTTTTCTCTCCCTCTCTGTCTCTTGCTGTCTCTGTCCCTCTCGGTCCCCCTCCCACCCCTGCTGCCCGACACCCCGGTCCCAGTGGGTTCTTCTCTCCTTCAGCTTGATCCCCCCACTCTCCTCTTTCTGCTCCCAGCCCCCACAGCCTCTCACCACAGCACTGCTGCTGGCCCCTGCCCCCTTCAGCCAGGCCTCTCCCCGTCCCCGTCCCCTCGGCGTCACTGACCCTTGCTTCCTTCTGAACGTGGGACTACAGTCCCACAGGCCACAGAAGGAGGTGCTACTCTGGACTATCCTTACTAGGAAGAGAAGGGAAAGGGAATCAGGGAAGACTTAGCCAGCAAAGCACCTTCCCAGGGAATCTTAGGGATCTGAAAACAAAGGGTCATAACTTCAGAACATTCATTTCAGCCCAGAAAGTATAAAAATCCACAGGACAGTTTACTTTGAAACTGCATCTGAGAGAAGAGCGCAGCCTTGCCTTCCTTATTCCTCTGTCCCAGTGCCGCTGTTCCTTCGGCACCGCCTCCCATTCCTGTATAGCTGGAGGCTGCAGATGCACAGGACACTCCCCAACAATTTCATTTTCTCCTTTTGAGAGAGATTCACAACAGTGTGATGATGAAGGTAATTCCTTCCTCCTTGGCCAGAAATGAAGTCCATTATCCCTCAGCTTACTGGTTTATATTTATATCAAACATATTTTTTTTACCTAGTGGTTGAGTTTAGTTGATTATGATACTAAATATTAATGAGGAAGCTGCTGCCTCCCCACCTTCTGATTGCCGAGGTGGGCTGGCCTCTCACTCCTTGGTTCCCATGCCCATAGTTCCCCATGGCCACATCTCGGAGGGCATGAGCACGGGAAGGCCTAGAGGGGACTCAGAACCATCCTGGAGGGGCAGGTGTGGAGCACGCCTGGGGAGGGGAGCCATGGAAGGCCCTGGCATGGCAGCTCACTCCGTGCCCTGGGTCAGGGCCCTCCGTGCTCCTTCTGTGTGACCCCCTCAGGAGTTCAGTCAGATCCCTTTATACTTATGTGGACTCCCGAGGGGTCCTAGCAGTGGGTTTGGGAGTGACCCCTTTAACTTGTAAGAGCTTCAGTTTCTTTGGCTGCAAAAGGGAAATCATTTTCTCCACCTCCCAGGGCCATTGAGAAGATCAAATGCAGCAAATGAGAAAATGGCGCATAAACATGCACATATTAGTTAGGATCATGTTTTTTTCATTGCTTGACATTCCAGGGGTATTGGACTGTGGAACTTTGTAGGAAGCTTTTGTAAGTTTGAGAGCTTTTAATTCTCATGAACATATGTCTCTACCCAAGAGTCCCTCCCATTCGGTTCTGCTCGTGCCAAGTTCTTCAGTTCATCCAGCTGCCCAAAAATGTGTCCTTGGCCTTCAGTTCTGGAGAGATGGATTGCTGTCTTGCTTTAAGCACTTACTTATTATTGAGGGAAGAGAAAACATGGATGTCTAGAGGAGCAATGCGGCAGTCTGTGGGGTCTCACCTCTTAGAGAGAAGCTTTCTACTAAGCAATATAGGGGGAAAAATGCGGGGCCCCAGGCTACCCTTGGCTTGCTAGTCTCCATGCTTGCATGTTTCTCTGTGTCTTTGCAGCTGTTGACTTTTTGTGAATAAAAGCCCCCTCCCCTTACAGTTCAGCTGTCTCATCTTCTGAAGCTGGCAGCAAAGGTTTCAATTGTATTTGTTCAAGAGAAAAGAGTGAAGACAATGCAGTTTTGGAGAGGGGTAGTTTGGGTGTGGGCACAGCCAGGTGGCTCCAGGGCAAGGAAACCCTCATCTGGGATGCTTTCTCCCCTCTTCCTCAGCAGTGGATTCTGTCATCCCATCCACCCCCGAGGCCCTTCCTCATGAACTAGCGCTGCTGAAAATGCTGATCACACTCATCCCTGATCCAGGAAGGGCTTTGGATCAGACCCCAGCACATCTGCTTTGCTCTGGGACTGGCTGGAGTCTGAATCCATCTAGATGTTTTGGCAACTCTTTAGGAAGCATGGGGAAGTCATGTATGTCATGTAAGCATTCACTCCATGGGTCTGTGGAGTGGCAACTCTGAGCTAGATAGTAGGGATGTAGCAGATATGTGGGGAGTGGGGCTGGTCCTGACCACAGCAAGCTGACAGCTGTTAGAGCATCCTGAGATGTGTGGCTAAAGCAATTAATTTCAGTGGTGTGAAGAAGGAAGGAAGAAGATGCCAGAAGGACAAAAACTGGGGTCAGAGAAGCTCCCCCCAACAGTGTTACCTTTCACCTGCAGCCCAGTGAAGGGTAGATTCGTTATTTTGAGGAATCTGCATTTTCTTCCAAGCCCAATGGCAAGTCACAGAGGGTGTTCCCCCAGAGGTTGACATGACCTGCCTGCTGACCGATAGTGATCTGGTGGCTTCTGTGTGGAGAACAGGTGGAAAGGCTGGGGTGTAGGTGGATACTCGTGGAGGAGGTGAGGGGTCCTGGTGGCCATCCAGGCTGTTGTTGGAAGGGCCTTGGGAGGGAGGGTAGGTCCTGTTATGGTAACAAGGCTGGTAACGAGCATCTTTCCAAAAGAGACAGCAAGTACCTGTTGCTCACCTACTATGTGAAAGACTGAGAATATAAAATGGACCCTTAACCTTGGAGAATTCAGACAAGAACATATGGAAAGTTAGATAGCAGCAAGGATTCAGATAACTGTTCACAGCAGCAAAGCTTCCCAAGGTGGTGTGTGATTAGCTGTCAGGCCCAAGCCAGTGCCCCCCATTGGTGCTCCAGGAGGAGAGCCCACTAAAGCCCAGTGCAGTGGCAGCAGCTTCTCTCCCAGCCCACCTCCCCTGTAGGCCTCATGCTGTCTGCTCTGACAGGGACTGGAGACACTGGCTGCCTTCCCCTCCTGGCCTGATCCAGGACATTAACTGTCACAGTATCCAGAAGTTCTTCCTTCTATCCAGCCAGGGACTTTGCTCATTAGTCTAGAGAAGAGAGGACTAAGAAGTGCCTTGACTTCTGAGTGCTCATGAGGAGCAGTTCTTGGAGGGAACGAACCAGAGCAAGCATGTTTCCATGTCACTTTACCCTTTCCTCAGGAGCCATAAAATAGAGAAGTAGAGAGGAGGCCCTTACAGACCCAATGCCCTGCCTAGTACAGATGGGAAAACTGAGGCTGGAGAAAGAAAAGGGCACACTGCTCAGTAAAGCAGCTCAGCTGGCATGTGTAGGCCCTCAGTAAAAATTTGAGGAATGAATGAAACTTCCCATCCCTTAATGCCCTCTGCCATCTCTCTGGAACTGTTTCCACTTTCTCACAACTTTTGAAGTTGAGTAACCGAGAGTGGATGTAGTATTCTTGGAAGGAGCACAACTATTGCAAAGCATAGCAGAAGGATTAGTCCTTTGCTCTCTGTTTTAATGTGGAGGGAAGAAAGAACCAGTAGGTAGAAGTCTTAGGCTCAACCTAAGGTAATACTCTCCACCACCGGGTCTGAAAAGAAAATGTCTATTTTAATAGGTAGTGAGGTCTCTGTCATGGCAGTGGGCAAGTGTGCTTGTGTGGAGTCCCAGAAATGGTGGTGGGTGGAGGTGATGCCAGGGCTCCCCAGAACTCAGGGCCTCTTGGTACTGAAGCTTTTTAATTTTCCTCAGTGTGGGATTTTGTTCCCACTAAGAAAGTTGGCCTTATTTTCTTTCAATATTAAAATCCTCCTCAGTCATCAGACTGATGATATTCTGACATTGCTGTGAAACTTACTAAGCATATTGGAGTAAGTTGGGGGCCAGTGTTGGATGGGAGCCAATCAAATCAGTGATGGTTTGTGTAGGGTGGGGATTCTCCAGACAGCTTACTGGGTACCCCACACCATGTTGAGACTTCCATGGAGGGGCCCTGTGCTCTGGGGAGCCATGCCACTCCAAGATGGGAGGAGGCCTTGACAAAGCTACTAGGGTTTCCCTTAGCTCATAGCCTTCGTGCCAGTGGGCTTTTCCCTGTCCACCATTGGTCCTGGCTTCATCTGGCTGCCTGGTGCCCTCCCATAAAGGCTTCAGAGGGACCATTTCTGTATTGCTGCCTCTCCCAGACTTAATTCCATGGGAGCTGTAATGCAAGCAAAGTGCCCCTGGTGTGGATTCACACTGCAGATTGTGGCTCAGAGGGCCATCTCCATGAGAGAAGGGGCTCTGGGACCTCTCTCTCTTTACAGCGGGCAGGGCTTTTCCTTGCATCTCAGCCATAGGGGCATAAGCCACTGTGGTTTCCTTCTCTCTTTGCCAGACTCAGTGTTCAAAGGGAAGCCCCTTTGATGGAAACCAAATGGGCAGCCAGGGCCTTTCTATGGACAATGAGTGGGCTACTTCTACTCAAACCCAGATCACCCAGCTCTAGCTCCTCTCTGCAGGATGCACAGCTGCCTGCATGCTCTGACTGGGCCATGCTGTGCATCCCCTGTCGAGGGCAACCAGTTGACCTGGTTTGCCTGGACTGAGAGGATTCCTTGGGTGCAGGACTTCCAGTGCTAAAACAAGGTCCATTTCAGGCAAACTGGGATTCCTGGTCACCCTTCCACCCCTCCCACTCCTTGGCTGCCCTCCCTCCATACCTGCCAGCCCCGTTGGAGTTTATGAGCCAGATTTTAAGGGTGTGCTGCAAGCTGGGGAAGCCTGTGGGGGAGAGAGAGATACCTTCTTTTATTTTTCTTTTCCTGTTCCTTTTCCAACAAATGCATTCACCTTCTTCTCTCCAGCCAGCAAAGGAGCCTCCCTTGGCCAGCACAGTATTTCCCTAGTCATTTTGGCCCTGGCCCTAGGAAGAGAGCTTGTTTGTCATTTCAACTTGCCATTTCTAAGTATATGGCCTCGAACTAAAGGTTCACCACAGTACTTCACACCTCAGCCAACTAGAGCAGGGCACACAGAGCTACCTTCATTGTTTGTACATGAGCAGAAGTCCCCCTGCCTCTACAGCTGGTAGGAATGGCATGTGTGTAACGGGGACACTATCCTATCCAAGTCCGGGGACACTATCCTATCCAAGTTCGAATCCCCTCACAATTGGGATACTACTGTTGCCTCAGCTTAGAAATCCTGGCACTCAAAGGGGGATCTGGGAAGGGAAAAGAATCACACTGAACCTGGATGGAAGAGGCTGGGGGTGGGAACGTCTGTGTGCCTTCAAAGCAGCCTTATTTGTTTGAGTCATTTCACTTTTTTCCTGGTGTGAAATTGATCTGGGGCAAATCTTTAAAGTTATAGGAGTGAATTCCACAAGCAAAGCTTTTTCTTTTCTAAGAGCTTTTGTTGTTATTGTTGTTTTTTAATCAGCCGTGCAGTTAGTATCCCAGCCACCTAACACACTTACCCCACTGACCTTTTAAGGCCAAAGGTATGGAGTTGCTGACAGGAAGAAGCCTCTGTTTCCCCTTCTCCTCTGGCTTAAAATTGTTGCTTACCACAGGGCTGGCCACACCTAATTGTCCACAATATCAGCCCACCTCTGTTTACAGCTTTGGGCAAGCTTAGGTGAGAGACAACTTCAGTCACTGAAAGCAAGGAATGAAAAAAGTTACTTTGTTCTATTAACCCAAGTATTTCCCTGGCTTTGCATGTCTGGATGTGCATCTTCTAGAACCCACAGCTGCTCAGCCCTGCCCTCCACTTGCTTTGGAAGTGCACACTGGATTTACATCCCCAGTTACATTGCTTCCAGAAAGACAGGATCCCTGTTGGATGCCCATGAAGCTTATGCTGAGTAAATATTGACAAAGTAGTCTAAAGAGCAAACACTTAGACATTTGTAAGGTCCACTGGAAGGTCTTGTATATATTTATACAACAGGAATGAGCACCGCATACCAATTTTCCTGAACTTGCTCTGACATAATTCTGCATGGATAGTGTATGTGTAGGTGGCTGAGGATGGCTGACTGTACACATGGGGGACAGGGCCAGTGCTGCACGGTAGTGGGTTACGTCTTCCCTCCCATCTGTAGCAAACATGCCCCTACTCCCTGGTAGGAAACTTAACTCTAAGCTTTTATGAGACCTGTTTCTCCAGAAGGAAGAAAGAAAAAAAAAGTGACAAAACCTTGTTTTTAATTTATTGCAATTGATGTACTTTCTTTTTACTTTGTAAAAATTTTATTGATGTTTTTGTACTTTATATTTATTAAAGATTGAGCCTCAAAAATGTAATGAGTAAGAAATGCTTGCTTAATTTAAATTGTGAATCTGTCTGTTAAGAAATGCATTAGGGGTAGGAGAAGCATAAGACATATTAATTGACAGACAGGAACTGCTGTCTCTGAGGTTGATACAAGTAATTTATTACTTTAGAAATGAATGCCACCTCCAGAATGTGCTTCATTAATTTCAAATTTAGTTTTAATTTCAAGCTGTTGCCCCTTGAGAAGAATAAGGTGGCAAATTATGTTTGAAGAGCCGATTTTTTTTTTTTGCTCCAAAGAAACACTACATTTTAACTATTTGATTTTACAAATACATGTGCCCGTCTACTTGGCTGCATTTTCCGAGAAGAGAAAATAACCGTAGGTAAGATGGACCCTTACTAATTCTGTTTTTTCTTTCTCTCTCTCTCGCCCTCGCTGCCTCTCCCCTTTCCGCCCTACCCGCCTGCCCACCTTCCCCGCGGTTCTCACGACAGCCTACGTTTCCGACGAGCTGAAGGCCGCCGCCCTGGTGGACGAGGACGCAGACGCCGAGGAGGGCGCCGCGGACGGGGAGCCGGCGGCCAAGTACGCATGCGCCGAGACGGAGCTCGGCAGGACCTGCCCCAGCTGCCAGAACTCCCCGGCCGCCGAGCTTTCGGGCCACGACATGGACAGCGAGTCGCACATCAGCGAGACCAGTGACCGGATGGCCGACTTCGAAAGTGGCTCCGTCAAGAACGAGGAGGAGGCCAAGGAGGCGGTGGTGCCGCCGGAGGACCCAGCCGCCTCGGACAGCCTGGAGCAGATGAAGGCCGTGTACAACAGCTTCCTGTCCAGCTCATACTGGTCCGGCCTGCAACTCGGCCCGCGCCAGGCGCCGTCGGGGGACGGCGGCAGCAGCAGCGGGAGCAGCAGCAGCGGGAGCTCGTCCGACTGGCACCGCAGCGCCGTGGCCCGCAGCCTGCAGCAGGCACCGCCCGGCCGCGCGCTGCCCGAGCCCGGCCTCTTCAGCACGGTGCAGCTGTACCGCCAGAGCAGCCGGCTGTACGGCTCCATCTTCACCGGCGCCAGCAAGTTCCGCTGCAAGGACTGCAGCGCCGCCTACGACACGCTGGTGGAGCTCACGGTGCACATGAACGAGACGGGGCACTACCGCGACGACAACCACGACGCCGACCACAAGAACCCGCGGCGCTGGTCCAAGCCACGCAAGCGCTCCCTGCTGGAAATGGAGGGCAAGGAAGACGCCCAGAAGGTGCTCAAGTGCATGTACTGCGGCCACTCGTTCGAGTCCCTCCAGGACCTGAGTGTCCACATGATTAAAACGAAACACTACCAAAAAGTGCCTCTGAAGGAGCCTGTCACCCCTGTCGCAGCCAAAATCGTCCCTGCCACCCGGAAGAAGGCTTCGCTGGAGCTGGAGCTCCCCAGCTCCCCGGATTCCGCAGGCGGAACCCCCAAGGCTGCGGTGTCAGACTCAAATGATGTGCTTCAGAAGAACTGCAACCCTTATATCACGCCAAATAACCGGTACGGCCACCAGAACGGGGCCAGCTATGCGTGGCACTTTGAGGCCCGGAAGTCCCAGATCTTGAAGTGCATGGAGTGCGGCAGCTCCCACGACACGTTGCAGGAGCTCACGGCCCACATGATGGTCACCGGCCACTTCATCAAGGTCACGAATTCAGCCATGAAGAAGGGGAAGCCCATCATGGAGACACCCGTCACGCCCACCATCACAACGCTGCTGGACGAGAAGGTGCAGTCAGTGCCCCTGGCTGCCACCACCTTCACGTCCCCCTCCAGTACGCCTGTGAGTGTGTCCCCAAAACTCAACGTGGAGGTCAAGAAGGAAGTTGACAGGGAGAAAGTGGCCACGGATGAGAAACCTAAGGAGAAGGAGAAACCCTGTGAGGAAGAGGAAAAGTATGACATCTCTTCCAAGTACCACTATTTGACTGAGAATGACCTGGAAGAGAGTCCCAAGGGGGGACTAGATATCCTGAAATCCCTAGAAAACACAGTGACGTCTGCAATCAACAAGGCCCAGAACGGCACTCCCAGCTGGGGTGGCTACCCCAGCATCCATGCTGCCTATCAGCTTCCCAACATGATGAAGTTATCTCTGGGCTCATCAGGAAAGAGCACACCCCTGAAACCTGTGTTTGGCAATAGCGAGATTGTGTCTCCCACAAAAAACCAGACCCTGATTTCTCCACCCAGCAGCCAGACCTCACCCATGCCCAAGACAAACTTTCATGCCATGGAGGAACTGGTGAAAAAAGTCACCGAGAAAGTTGCCAAAGTTGAAGAGAAAATGAAGGAGCCAGAGGGCAAGCTTTCTCCGCCGAAGCGAGCCACTCCCTCCCCATGCAGCAGTGAGGTCAGCGAGCCCATCAAGATGGAGGCATCCAGCGATGTGGGCTTCAAAAGCCAGGAGGACAGCCCCAGCCCCCAGCGGGATGGGTGCAAGGAGGGCAGCCCCTCAGCAGAGCCCGCGGAGAATGGCAAGGAGCTGGTGAAGCCCATGACCAGCAGCCTGAGCAGCACAGCCATAATCACAGACCACCCGCCTGAACAGCCTTTTGTGAACCCTTTGAGTGCCCTCCAGTCAGTCATGAACATTCACCTGGGCAAAGCTGCCAAGCCCTCCCTGCCCGCCCTTGACCCCATGAGCATGCTTTTCAAGATGAGCAATAGCCTGGCTGAGAAGGCAGCCGTGGCCACCCCTCCGCCCCTACAGTCCAAGAAGGTGGACCACCTCGACCGCTATTTCTACCATGTCAGCAACGACCAGCCCATAGACTTGACGAAAGGAAAGAGTGACAAAGGCTGCTCTTTGGGTTCAGTGCTTTTGTCACCCACGTCCGCATCCCCGGCAACCTCCTCACCCACAGTGACAACCGCAAAGACATCTGCCGTCGTATCATTCATGTCAAACTCGCCACTACGCGAGAATGCCTTGTCAGATATATCCGATATGCTGAAGAACTTGACAGAGAGCCACACATCAAAGTCCTCCACTCCTTCCAGCATCTCCGAGAAGTCTGACATTGACGGGGCTACCCTGGAGGAGGCCGAGGAGGCGACTCCCGCTCAGAAGAGGAAGGGCCGCCAGTCAAACTGGAACCCCCAGCACCTGCTGATCCTCCAGGCCCAGTTTGCCGCCAGCCTCCGCCAGACCTCTGAGGGGAAGTACATCATGTCAGACCTGAGCCCCCAGGAGCGCATGCACATCTCGAGGTTCACGGGGCTTTCCATGACCACCATCAGCCACTGGCTGGCCAACGTGAAGTATCAGCTTCGAAGGACAGGTGGAACAAAGTTCCTCAAAAACTTGGACACAGGCCACCCCGTGTTCTTTTGTAATGACTGTGCATCTCAAATCAGGACTCCTTCCACGTACATCAGTCACCTAGAGTCACACCTGGGCTTCCGGCTACGGGACTTGTCCAAATTGTCCACCGAACAGATTAACAATCAAATAGCACAAACCAAGTCGCCATCAGAAAAATTGGTGACATCCTCCCCAGAGGAGGATCTGGGGACCTCCTACCAGTGCAAACTTTGCAATCGGACCTTTGCGAGCAAGCATGCAGTTAAACTTCACCTTAGCAAAACACATGGGAAATCCCCAGAAGACCACCTTCTGTATGTTTCTGAGCTAGAGAAGCAGTAGCATTTGCTTTTGATAAAACTTACTGTAATTTGCTTTGAGGGAAACTGTTGCAGGCACCTTAAGGCCCTTCTGTCTTGTTCTTGGCACATGTTCCTATTTTAACTGCAGAACATCACTCTGGGCTGGACTGTTTTGTATAACTGTACAGTGTTTAATAGAGGTGCATAATCAGCTGTTGTTACTGGTAAACTATGAAGGTTAAAACGCAGTGGTAAGTGTTTGGAACTTTGTGTAAATGGGATTTAGTTGTGAGCATCCCCCCCGATGCTTCAAGCTGCATGCATTAACAGACAGTTTAATTAAGCATCTATAACGAAACCAGGCACACTTTTTCCACGAGACTCAAGTGTGCTGGCATTTCTCACCCTTTCATCTTTAGCCCTCTGAGTACTTTGAAGCACTTTTGCATTAATTTGGGTAAAAAATAAATAAAATAATAATGTATGAAGCTCTGTTTTTTAAACTCCTTACCAGCTTAGTTATAATTAATAATATGAACCTCCATTTATGCAGGTCTGCAGGGGTATAACACGCCTTGAAATTTAAAAGAATATTATTTTCACATTGAAACATAGATGTATATATTGTATAGATTTCAGACTCTCTTATGAAAAATGTGATTGTGGTTAAATGACCTTTTTTCCTGCATTTATAGCAACAGTGTTTTATGTACCTGCTATGCTCTGGGCATAAGCCGTGCCTATGTATAGTGTATATTTCTTTTTCTTTTTTTTTTTAAGTCTATGGGTTTTGTTTTTTACATGCAAACATTGTAAATTATACAGAAGATACCACAGATAGCATTTATAAAGTATACAGAAACATTATCTGAAAGCAAAGTATGATTGTTTGTTTTGCTATACAGTACATCTATATTGATAGAGGTTCATGTTTAAATTATACATATTTATTAGCATCATATTATCATTTGTTTTGAGCAGTCTAAATAAACAAGGCCTGGAAATACATCCATGGCAAGCATCATAACTATTTTGCACATGATTTTTAAAGGTATTTATTAGAAATTAAAGAACACTCAAAATAAACTCAGTGCTCAAAGGGTTAAGTCTATTTGAAAAGGAAAAAAAGAAAAAAGGAACAGCAACAAAAAAAAGAACTTGTACTGTATTTCCTAAACATTGATAAAGCCTTTAAAATGTTTGTACTGTAATACTTTGCTTAAAAGTCATGAGGCATTCTGTGATACAACCTTTTTCACTTATTTATAAGCCCTCTTGGTTGCTATTCCATATTGTTGGATGCCTTTTTATTTCAATTGGTAACTTTCTGTTTTGTTCTTCCTAATTATTCTCCCAAGATCCCACACTGCAGCTTTATCTTTAGGCTTATGAAAGGTAACCCGTGGTTACCGGCTCTCCAAGTGATTCTGTTCTTCTCCATTTTTGGCAGTTAATTTGCAGAAGTAACTGACAGCTGACACCATATGAGAACCTATGTATAAAATATTGGCATGTAAACAGCACAGACACTGTAACACACTCTGTGCCCTGTTTTGTTGTTCACAATGAACCACCATTATGTGACTCTTCATATAACCCTTTTTTCTACGGCAGCATTAAAATTGTCTTTTTGCTATAATTTTGTGTTGCGTTCACAATTATGTCTGAAATGTGCTACGACTAACGAGCACATTAAAATGAAATTGTATGCGATCTGTTTATGACTGAGCTGGTTGCTGTGTCTGCCAGGTGCTGGCAGTCGGAAGCTGCCCGTAAATCAGGGGAGTTTTAGTGAACTTTGGCGTTTGGAGAGCAAGGAGCACTCTCTCAGAGGCAACGTGGACAGAATTTTTCCCGAGAATAAAAATTGTAAAGAAAAGAAGATATTCACAGGAGGTTAGAATCTCTCTGGGAAAGTGATGTAAAAAAATACTGGTAGCAGAACGTGAGGTCACACCTGGTGACCCGTATGGCGATGGGGGTTTGGCCTCCCTTCTGGATGGGAGAAGTCGGGGCCCTGAGCCCTACAGGAAGCAGATGGGGAAGAAAGGTCTTTGGAAGACTCAGTGCAGGGCAGTTCCGTCTTGTGGATCCGGGGTTTTCAATTAACAGAAAACAGAGCCATGCTGGAGAGGTGGACCTGGGGTCCAAGGCTCTCCTGTGCTAAAGCAGCCACAGGTAATGAGGTGCAGGGTGGCAGTGGGGAGGAGGAAGGCTGAACTACCCTTGGGAGAAGTGGGGAAAGCATTTATATGGTAATCACAAGCTTTTATTAGCTCTGGCAAATCATGCCAACAAAATGCTGGGAACATCATGTAAAATTGTAAAATACCTTTATTACTATATTCAAACTACTCTTGCAGTTATGTGGAATCATAGCTCCTAACCTAGAATTATACAAATGAGAGATGTATTACATCCATGTAATACATAAAACACCTCAACGTAAAAAAAAATACTCTTTTATTAAAAATTTAAATTAAGCCCTTTCAGTGATGTTCAGCAACACGCCTACGTTTCTTCCCGTTCATCCCCGCCCCTTTTTGTCAAGATGAGTCCAAAATTTCTGTCTGCTCTACTTTCTCTCGGCAATCCATCTCTCTCCGAGTGTTTAGGGAGAACCTCACTAGGATTTAAAAGGAGTTTTGGCAAACAGAGAATGCTGTGCTGGCCATGCCTTCGTCTTGTGGTTCACACACACAATTGGGCTGTACCTTTCGGCAGACCAAAGGGCTTTCCCATCTGGGAGGCAGGCCTGTCCCCTTCCCCATCTCCTCCATGGCTGCAGTCCCTTTCCGAGCAGTTCTTTGTCCTGTAGGCCTTCACCTGGGAGGAGATGTGGGACACGATAGGTTCCTCTGGTGGATCAGCTCCCCCCTGGAACCTGGCTCAGGACAGAGATATCCTCCCTCCCAAGCCTTCTGCATCTTCACATCCTGGAGCCCAGATTTCCACTCTTGAATTTTTCACAGGTTAAATATAGCATCGGTTTATTAGAATCCAAAGTCCTGCATCTAACAGATTAAACTGACAACACTTCCATCACCACCAGGGCCCATGTGGCTTGAAGGGAGATGGGATCTGTGCAAGTGATGGTGGAACCACCCCACCCCGTTACAATTTGGGAGAGGAACATGACAATGCCCATATCCCCACTCCATCCCCAGGATTGTCTTCGGGACTTTTCAATTTGGGTGTAGACGTGAGGATTTATAGTCAAGGTAGGTAGCAGGTTATATTGTTCATTTGGCACCTAGGGTCATAGCCAAGAAATGGCTGTTCACATTAATAGGCCCAGAAATTAATTTTACCTCCAGGGGAAACATACTAACTGGGCAGTCAAGGGCCTTTGTCATAACTGTAAACCTAATTTGGCACAATGACAGTCCCCTGTACCATGCATCATGGACATGGGGGCAGGGCTGCCCAGAGACTCACCCCATTTGGAAATGCAGGGCCATTTACTCCTGAGGTCTCCCAACCTTCTTCTGGCTGGAGAGTGGGCCACTGCCTGGAAGAGCCTGCCATTCACAGCCCAGAATGGCCCAGATTTTTCTGAGATAAAACAGGAAGATCGAAGGTTGCCTTCTGAGTCTCAAGTAGTTGCACACTAGCTGTCTCATGGCTGGTGCTGGTAGAGAAAGAGAGTGCAGGAAGGAAAGGGGCATCCAAATCAGGTCTGTAAATGGATGCAGGGAGGAGGGATGGTCCCAAGAGAGCCAGGTTTTAATCACAGGTGTGTAGGTGACCCCGACCTCACCCCACCTAAGCCCAGGCCTGTTGCAGTCCTACTGTATATCTTCCAGCCATCACATTTACACAGTATCTTAAAATAACATTTGTGATAAATGTGCAATTTAACTAATTTATGGTGCTCTGATGTGCTCAGGGCTACATGCAAGATGAAAATCTTAAATGGAGCTTGAACAGCTCACTTCACAACAAGAAATCAATATGCCATATCTTAGCTATTCGCTGCAGTCAACATTTAGCAAAAATATCAGTGATGTATCTTTAAGTTTTAGGCAGCAAGAATTCTATAATTAACCAAAATCTTACATAGTTAGAGAGGGCTGGTTATGATGAGGACCCAGATCTCCCTGGCATCTCCCTTCTATTTTCATTCTACAAAAGTAAAAAAATACCGATACCACCAAAGAGGTGCTTCTCTGCTGGGTGCTCTGTGCTCAGGAGGAGGTGGTTAGCTCAGGGAAAGCCTCCCCAGCAGAGTTCGGGACCATGAGCTCTGCATACTGGAAGGATTCCATATCTCAAACTCAGACCACTCCAGCCAGGTGGACTTCACTGCCCCCAACTCCTGACCACCTACTGTTCCACAGACCTGGAGACAAAAATACTTCAAAAAGGAAAATGGCCCTATAACCTGCCAAGTGCTAGGGAGAGCTAAGCTACATCTCGACAGCAGAACCCTGAAGGTAGAAAATTAAAAGTGTGGTAGAAGGACATGAGCTGATGGAAAGAAAGACTGCATTTAACAAATCTATTATTAAAACTATTGTCTCCAGAGATTTTAAGTCATGTAATAGAAAAAATTCAAATGATTTTATTTTTTCAAATTCATCTGCGCAGCTCTTTTGAAATTGGAAAATTGCAATCACGTTTTATTCTGTTGACTATTTAGCACAAAAATAGTATACTTTGTATTATAGGAAGCAATCATAAAAATGAAAGCACACAAACTCCAACAGTACTCTTTAATAATAAATACTCTAACTTTAAAATAATAGCTATAATCCTTTTAGCTAATGGAGAAATTACCATTTTTACTCTGCCAAATAGTTCTTCTTTTGGTAATAGAAACACTAACCTTTTTTTTTTCTCCCTAGGGATTGATTAGTAAGCACATGTAATCTTTGGCAAAGGGAAACCTGAAAATACATTCCTCTGGGACCCTGTGCCAGTTGATGCCTCTCAGCCTGCAGCTGACCTTAGGAGACTCAGAAAAGGTACTCATTTTGCTCCCATGCAATTCCAGGGTGCTCTGGCCTTTGCAAAATATGCTATAGTTAGCTTCAGAAACAGTCACACTCCTTTAGGGAAGGCTTCAGCTCTGTCTCTTAGGAGGAAAAGGTCCTCTCTGGCTAAGCCTACCTTTCCCAGGGCCGTGTGGCAGCTTGGTCGCAGCCAAGGAGGGTGGGGATCCCAGTGTCAGCACAGAGCAGGGATCAAACACAGGGCTTCGTTTCCATGGAGGCTCTTATTGTCCTCACACTCTATTAAGTTTCCCCAAGCACTGGGAGATGCTATGGTACTCCCAGCCACCACTTTTCTTTTTCCAGGGATTTGACAGGAGGCCACCCCCAGAAAGATTTTAGAGGCAAGCAAGCCCTGTAATAGGTCGGTTTTGACAGTTCCAAAAGCATGCCACAGCACCCTTGATCTGGGACCACCTTCCCTGTTCAGCCAAGATAATGGATTTTCCAAATGGCTGTTAGGTAGCCTGACATTCCATGTTGTCTGGACAGTCCCGAACAGCCTGCTGGTGACTCAGTCAGGCCATAGCTTTGGACATCAGGAATGAGTTAAATCAAAGTTAGTGGCTGTTTGAGGCTCACCATTCAGAAATCAGTGCCCTACCCCTGATCCTGAAAGCCAGGTATTTTAAAAATTAAATTCTAATGATAGAACATCAGAGGACCTACTTTCTACCACCTTTGTATAATGTCATGTACTAATATATTCTCCATAAATCATTCCTGATGTTAATGATGATAAGCAAGGTGACCTCTTCCCAGAGATTAACATCCACAATTAGCTACTCAAGAATTAGGATACACTGTTATTTACTGTCTCTCCAATGCTGTCCAATATAGTAGCCACCAGTCACATGTGACTATTCAAATTTAAATTAAATTAAACAGGAAGTTTAGTGTCCAGGTCATACCAGCCATGTTTCAAGAACTCATGTGGCTAGGGGCTACTCCTTTGGACAGCACAGATATGGAACATTCCCATCATCACAGAAAGTTCAGTTGGATGGCGCTGTCTACACCATTATTTAGAAGATTTTTACTGAGTAAAAGATTCTGCCTTAATGATGAAAGTGTGTTTCTATTCTATGGGTATTTCTAAGAATCCTTATTTTGTCAGTATGGGTGCAGGCAGCATTCTCACGTGGTAATATCTCTGATCAAAGCCAAGGACACACATAATTAACCTTGAGCATAAAATTATAAACAGAAGTGCAAGCATCAGTGTATGAAGTTGCTGATCATTCCCCCTGCTGTGGATATTATCTGGGCTGCAAACTCCAAAGCCCAGAGAGCTGATGGCTGTGGCCATGACCTTGCTCTGCCCTTAGCTGGTGATGAATCAGGCCGTCCTTGTGCTGCTCTCTTAGCCCAAGTGGACTGGAATCCCTCCCTGGGACTTGGAGACTCAGATGTGGCTCTGGGGCTGACGTGGATCTCAGCCCCCACCTGAAGATGTGGTCCTGTGCTCTCACAGGCTGGCAGACTTCCCCAGGCCTCCATCTTTTCTACTGGGGCAGCAGCAGCATGGAGGGAAGGGAGGGGGCACATCCTGCTCTCTCTTTAAAAATTAAAGTACATAAATAGGACTTTGGAAACGACTTTTAAATTTGGGGGTTACGTTTTGAAAATTATTGCATTTCAACATTTCACTTCCATTATTATTTTTTTTTCCCACAGCAGGATTCCAGGGACACATTTACGACCATCATAATTGTGAGTTAGAGATCTCCCAGGCCAAGTGAAATGAAATTACGAGAAACTGAAATCTGTTTTAATTGGAGCATTTATGGAAAAAAGAAGTCAGAGTGGCTCTTTTTCCTTTATGTGACTCTCCGGCTCATGACCATACCTGTGTCTGAAAACCAGGGCTGGGTAAACCTGGGCCAAGACCAAACAGGGAAGAAAGGAGAGAGAACAAGGTAGGTGTGTCAGGAAGGAGTCATTTTCTTAGCTTTAAAAAAAAAAATGGAGGTAGAGTCGCCAGAGTTCCGCCTCAGTGACCGTGAAACCGAGTCGGCAAAGCTGAAGGACCGGCTCCTGAAAGCCTCGTCAGGGCTTGTCATCGCTCTAATGAATATCATTTAAATTGCTTTGTATATTGGTGGAGTTTGGATGTCGATTTAATTTGTGCATGTGTTTGAGTTCTTCTGCTTGGCTAGGCTAACAGAGAAGCAGCCGCCTAATGAAAACTGAGTTGGTGACAGTTGTGATGAGCTCCAACCCAGTCAAATGGGTTTGAAGGGTGCAGTGACAGGCCTCGAAAGACAGTAGATCTGGCTGGGGAAAGAGAAAGGAGGCTTTCCTGCAGCATGTGGACCTACCTGGCAGTGTGGTCAGCTTGGCATGGCTGTGCTGGAGATGGCACGTGCTGTCTTCTCTCAGCTTGGCCCGCCCTCAGCCCAGTGGAAGCTGAGCTCTGGGTCCAAGGGACTGTGCCTGCTGAATGGGGGTCCCAGGAAGTCACCCCTCCTTGTGGTTAAATGGCCCACTGATGGAGCCAAGAGATGAGGGTAGGAGGAAGTAGGCAAGGGAAAGAGATGCTGGAAGGAGATGGGCATTGGGCCCATGAAGTTTCCTGGAGCAGGTGGAGAGGGTGTCAGTTCAGACTCCTAGCATCATAACCGCAGGGTCTGTGGGGCACCTTGGCACCCTGGCCCATTCAGTGGTAGGGGTTGTCTTTACTAAACATGGGGACCCATGGTTTATCTTGAGAAAAAGTCTAAGGAGCTTCTGTGTGGCTGAGACATATGGTGGGGACACTGGCAAGCTGTGCTGGGACCCTGCAAAATTCCCAGGAGGGATGAGTCCTCAACTCATCTCAGGGGGCTGGGCCACCAGACCAGAGCACAGACCTGCCAATCCTGTGCCAGTACCCCAAATGAGGAAAGAATGCCTAAGATGTGTCCTGGACTTTAATAAGTTTGGAGTCAAACTGGAGAAAGGAGACAAAACAATAGTAACAAATAAATGACAACATCCAGTGAACAGTGAGATTGAGCAGAAAACAAAGAGTGAAATTACAAGGCTCAGGCCCTGTAACTTGAAGTGCCTTAGCTGGGAGCTGATCTTTGGGCCAGATGGACCTTGAGGCATGGATAAGATTTGAGACTGCACGGAGGGGAGGGCATTGGAAGATGTGGCCTCTCTTTGTAAGAAACCTTGGGAAACTGGTCACGCAGCTGCCCGCAGGCCACGCTTTGAGATGATGAGATCAATGGCATAGCCTGTCACGTCGTGAGAAGCACCTTCTGAATCATCCAAAATGACATATTGCAGTGAAAATAGATGTTTTTTATTCTATTTCAGTGTTTCTCACCTGGGGTCTTTCTAGGACTTTCTATCACAGCCTCTTGACCATTTAGGGGTTGTGGCCCCTTTGGAGACATAGGGATTTCTTTCCTGAAGAAGAAGTGCACGTGGCATATCTGTACATCTGCTTAGTCATAGGACCAGGGGCTCCCCGAAGTACAGGACTTAGTGGAGGGTCCCAGCAAGCACACGCTGCTCCCTACTGCCCCCCAGAACTTGTAACTCCCAGGGTGCCTTCCCAGGCTTGCAGGGGTCGGGGGGTTGTCAGGGTGCTCATCAAGATGCTGTGAGCAGGGATTGGCTCAGGATCTTAAGCAGAGAGAGGAAATCTGGCTCACATAGCTGAAGGGGGCATAGTGGCTCCAGCAACTACTGGCTGCAGGTGCTAATGTGATCTTTCTCTGCTTCCCATCTCTCACACTCTCTGCTGCTTCATGTGTGGGCAGTCTTCCCCTCAAGGTATGACCTACTCATAGGTCCTGCATGGCAACCTTGAGGGGAAAGGACTTCCTATCACAATAGTGGGAGCCCAAGCTGCCGATGGCCAGGACTGGTCATTCCTGGACCAAAAGTCTGATCCTGATCAGCAGGGGATCACAGGCTCACCTCAACCTGCTTTCAGGTTCGAAGCAACAGGGCTCTCTCTGCCCCAATGTCAGGTTCAAGCTGTATACCTAGTGTTTGAGTTTGGGATGCAGACAGCCCTATTTATGGGTTGATAGGTGTTCCTGTGTGCATCATGAGTAATGTCTGACTTCCGCTTTGCCAGTGGGGAGTTCTGAGTCCCAGGGAATACTCAGATTCCTCAGGGCGTGGCTTCCCTGAATTAAGGGCCTTAATAAGCCTGATGAGAAACCAGGCTATGGGATTCCTGCTGGCCCCCATGAACAGAGCAGGTTCTCCTGACCAGGATGGGGGTGAGAAGGAAGAGGGGCAATGTCCTCCTCCTTGAGTTAAAAATATACCAGGGTGGACAATTGACATAAGGAACACCCTGGCCACTCTCTTAAGGTGCAGCTAGAGGCCCCACACCCTAGGGAGAAAGTGGGCTTCTTTGCCCAAAGCTACTGGTCCTTTTTGCTGTCACTTTCTAGACTCTGATATGGCTGCAAAGCAGAATGTACTAGAAAAAGGAGGCTTTACCTGTTGGCCCAGTCTCTCTGGTACTTGATCTGAACAGTGAATGTTTATCTGGCACAGGTATGAAACGTGGCCTATGGACTGAATATGTCTGGTTTGAGCCATACTTTTAAGAAAAAAAAATTCTGTAATTCATTGCCAAACTTTGAAAGTTGGGAGATTTCATACAGACTTCTGGCACCTCTAGATGACACAATTCTATACGACAGCAGGTGGCCCCCACATTAGGTGGGCACAGGTCTTGGGTTGGCCCCCATCCCTGTGCCCCTCTTGTTCCTATTGGCTAGGCTTCTCCAGAAGTGGGTGCTGAGATAAGGGCAGGGAGCGCCTTTGGAAGATGACTTCAGAAAGCACAGGGGGAAGTGAAAAATGGGGGTGAGACAGAAAAGGAGAGGAGGCCAATTCCAGATGCTTTAAGGAGCAGTTTGCCCTGGAAGGAAGTGGGGACTTGATCCCACTGGGAACCTCTATAGGATCATGCAGGGAAATCTCCCAGTGGCCCCATCTGATGGTGCAGGACATGAGGACCCCAAATGCTTGTGCACCTGCCACTCTCTCGGAGGCACGGATGCATATGCTCCTGAGGGCATAGCCCTAGGGGCTTGTGGTAGGAAGTCTTCAGCAGGCTGGGTAACAGCAGTGAAGAGGAAGGGACATGAGGAGGCAGGGACACACTGCCCCAGAGTCCCCATCTCACCTTGCACTCCGGCAGGCATCTTTCAGGGACTCTTGGGCCCAGTGGGAGAATTCCCAGCGAGGGGGTGTGACTTGGCCAAGGTAACCGCCCCCGACTCTGTCAGCCGCAAAGCTGACACTGGAGCTCAGGCCCCTCCCACTCTCCTGTGTATCCCAGGGAGACTGGAGCCCTGGGTGCCTCACTCATCCGTTTTATTTTATTTAGTTATTTAATTATTTACTTATTTATGTGTTTATTACCCATCTAGTTCCAGAGATAACTTAGGGTTTCTGTACAGCTCATTAATTGCTTCATTGCTGGCTAGAAACAGTGAGATTGGCTGAAAAGGGTGGGGACTACAGCCAGTGGGGAGGCCGCAGGAACTGTGAGCACAGGAGACTAGCACTGGGCTTCAGGACCCATCTCCACCCAGCTCTTGGTATCATGCAGGAAATGGCTCCAGGCAAGAAGTCCTGCCCACAGGAAGTCCCACCCCTACGCAGGGCCCTGGCCTGCCCTGACTAGCAGATGGACCACCCCAGCCTGGGGGAAAGTGCTCAGAGCTCAGCCTGTATGAGCGCCTTTCTTGGATCCCTGCGCCTGCTGCTGTAGGGTGCCGGTGGGTAGGGGGCTGCAGGGTTATGGAAGCCAGGAGCAGAGGGACTTCCCTCACAGCTCCATGCTACTTTGCACAGTTCCAGACATCTTTCATCCTGTTACCTCCACCCCTGCCCACCCCCACCATTTCTTTGTGTGAGCACAGATGTGTCCTTCTTCCATGAAAATGCCCTATCATAAAGTTAGTGTTGAAATCTACAGAGATTATAATTGAATCAAGGTGGGTACATCTGCCAGAGAATTTGAAGGTGGGTTCCCATCCTTGTCCCCACAGGAGAGCTGATCGGGGCCACTAGGCCACGACCGGGGTGTGGGGTGGCAGCTCACACCACTAAAGGTCCCTTCACAATGCCATCCACCCTGCCTGTTTCTGCTCACCCAGGACATCCAAGCCAGCAGTGCAATCAATTAGTCCTGAGGATTGGACAGAGGGGGCACAGGAAATTAATTTCATTTGGGTTTTCTCTCCTGAGGACCTGCCTGGCAGCCAGCTCTCACAACACCCACATGTCCGCAGCCCAACTGCTCTGTCCATCAGCTTTTGTCCAAGTTAACTATTCATTTTATGTATTTTAATTTGGGCAGGACATTTATTTGGCTTAAATTTCCTTTTCAGGGGTTGGAATGTGCTTTCCACACACAGGCAGAGATGATCTGCTCAAATTTCGTCAGGAGTTTAGTTTACAAAGATAGTAACTGAGCTATTAAAACCAACAGCCCCTTTTAAAGCAAACAGACCATTAAAATATAGGAACAGTTTATAGCATAAATAAAATGGAGGATATAGATTATTTAAAGATAAGATTTTCAAGAAACAGGGATAAAAAAAACATTTAAATAATTGCTCCATGATATTTTTTTACAAAGTGAACTTCAAAATGCAAATGCTAATTAAAAAAAAGCACAGAAAGACATTAAAAATCCATCTTACTAGTAAAGACATAGGAAAATGCTTGACTTTTTCTTTTAGATCTGTATATGATTACTAAGGGGTGGTGCGTGAGGGGGGCTACTTGAATTCATAATTGGAAGAATTTACCCAGTTTGAGAAGCCACATTGTGGGGAAAAAAAGCAAGACATTTGCTTCTAGATCATCTCTCAAGCCGACTGACAGATACAATAATTTCATCCATTAGTCCGATCCATTGTCTTCCTTCGGCACAGAAGTACTGTACCACGGAGGTAGATTTCCACTGCTATGCGTTTTTTAAGGGTTATTTGGCAACATGAGTAAAGCTAAAAGTAGCCTCTTAATCTAATTAATTGACATTTCTGAATCTTGCTTTCACAACAACACATGGTTTCATGTTCTGGGTTTTAGCACTTGTCAAGCTTTTTTGGAGAATGTTTTGGTCAGAATGACAAGATAATTTGTGACTGAGGCTCCAAGCTAGAGAAGTGTTTAAGGCTATAATGATTTATTATCATCACAGAATAACAAAATTTACAAAGTGTTTCATCAGAATTTTTGAAATAAGTTTGCCACCATAGGAGAAGCACTGGGGTGGGGGTGGGCTGGGTTCGGAGGCAGAGAGGGTTCAGACTTCATATACAAACTCAGCCGTGGCTGATGTGTTAAAATTTCTCTATTAAATTAATCTCTGCGTGTTCCTTGAGAGAGAAACCCCAGAGCATTTTAGAAGGACAAGAGGACAGGAGGGAAAAAACAGAGAGAAAAATCAGACCTCTCCCCCAGTTTTTGTAAGCAGGAAACCCGAGTCCCCAGCTCCACCCGCAACATATATGTGGCTACAGTCAACGATGAATTTCTACATTTTGGCAACGGTCAGAGTGAAAGTAGTCGCACTATCTATAGAAACTTTGAGATGGAGAACACTTGGAGTATGCTACTGAAAATGCAAGAAACACATTTTTGAAAGGATGAAATAATATCACTGAGTGACAGTAAATTAACATGCTGACATTTGCAGACTTTCAGAGCATTGCCATAAAAAGAAGTAATACAACATGACTAATTTGGACTTCTTTCTTCCTTCCTAGGGAGAGGCAGGCCTGCCCCTCCAAGGCCACCCTGTAGGCTTTGCCTGTCAGGCACTTCCTCCTCTTCTCCAGGAAACGCTTGTGACTTTAGGACTCCCCTGTGCTCCAGTTGCCTCCTGAAGACTCTGTGGAGAATGCAATTTTGACTTCTGTGCTCAGAAGATGCTTTCTTGAATGTTAGGGGGATGTGCAGCGGCTGGCAGAGGGCATACACTGCTATCGCTGTGTGACAGCTGCACAGATTTCCCACCTGTGCGATGCCAGTCCTGGGATAGCCCTCGAGCACCTTGCATATCATTGCACAGATGGGGAGACTGAGGCACAAAGAAACTGTAATTCTCAGGTAGCCTCTCTTTCCCCTCAGCCAGGCATACAGCCTGGAATGTCCTCTGGCTAAGAACAGGCATCGTTTCACCACCCTGCATGGGAAATGAGCCTTTTTTATTGGAGCCACTGCAGTGCCTGGCACACAGAAAGCACCAGTAAACATTTGCTGAGTTAATGAAAAAAGGTAGGAGGTGAGTTGATTCCCCAAAGAGCCAGCTTCCACCTCCTTGGTGAGAGCGGTCATAGATAGCCTCTCCCTCTCTCAGACACCTGGGCTTCAGCGACAAAAGGCCGTCGCCTTGCTGGAGCAGTATGCGCCTTTGATCCAAGAGCTGTGCTTCCAGGTGAGGGCCACATCCTCCATGGCGAAGTAGACAGGTACTTGCATCCTCACAGACTGGCCCCATGCCTGCCAGCCACTGCAGACTCAATAGACCTGTGTCAGCTTCCTTCCCGTAAGGAGGCTCATTTTCCTCCTGGAAAATGGCTACCTGGAAATGGATACATGTTTTTAAAAAGAGAGTCACAGGGAAACCTGGAGAGCAGGTTTGGAGCCAAAGTCCTAGCCAGACTCCCTCAACACATGGCAGGATGCATACAGAGGCTAGCTGGGTGCTGAGGTTGAGCTCAGAGCTTCCTGTAGGTCCCAGACCTATCCACTGAGGGGGAGGGGCAGCCACGTGCCGAACCTTTACGTAGTGTCATCTGACTGCCTGTACTTAGGCAGGGCACCAAGGTCAAGAGGTGACCGGACATGGGTGAGGCTGGTGAGTGTACAGTGATCCAGCAGGGGCTCAGCCAAGGCAGAGCAAGAGAGGAACCCCGGCTGGAAGGGAAGCATGCACTGCTGGCTGGATATCAGAACCTGCCAACAGCTCTGGCAGCCAAGAGAAGAGGACTTCAGGCCCTGAGTTCTGCCATGTGAGAGCCACAGCCTGCAAGATGCAGATGTCTATGCTCTGAAGAATTAAACTAGAAAGTCAGCACAGGGCAGGCCAGAGGTGTGTTGGATTCAGACATTCAGTGCTGTTCTACTTAGAAACGAAATCAGAGGAGTTGTCCCCCTTCCACCACCGGGCGCGCACCTGTCCAATCAGGGATCTGCCTGCCACTGGGGAGACCAGGTTCTGGGCTTCCCCTTAGGGTTCTCCCAGGGCCTGAGACCGAACACTCAGTCCTTCCCTGGCCAGCTAATGATTTGAAGGCTCTGGAGGGGTGGGAGAAGCACATGAAGGACCACAAGTGAGCCATCATTCCCTCCTTCTGCCTAAGTTCCCAGCTTGTGTAATTCCTGACTGGTCCTATGGACACCCAGCATCCTGAGTTGTAGGAGTGAGGGTTTCTAGAGAACCAGGTCTCCTGTTTCTTTTCCTTATTCTGAGCAAAAATTGAGTGGGCTCAGAAGCCAGGGGCAGACATGCTCCTGGACTCAGGGGATACCCTCAGAGGTCCCTGCTCCCCTCCTCCAGGCAGGACCACAGACCCCCATGCATCTGACAGGAAGCAGCCCTTTCCTGCTGTGTGCCATGTGCTATGACCAGACCCTGCCAGGACGGTCTGAGGATTTGTGAGCCTGGGGCCTTGTCATGGGCAAAGACTGTTACGAGGTAACATAAGTTGAGAGTAACCTTTCAACAGAACAGTTTGAGTTAAAATAAAGGGATTGAAAAAGAGTACAATGACCAAAAAAATCTATAAAAATGCAATTGCGCTAATATAATTTTATCACTTATTTAAAAATTTAGTCGACCCAAAAGACTACCAAGTGTGAAATTAAGGAACAGCTCCTCTACTTTTATGGAAATCACTCTTCCTCACTTGTCTAATAGCCTGATTTTGTCAGATCATTTATTTCCATGGTTTTAAAATGAGCTTGACAGACAGAATTTTATAACACCACTTTACTGCAAATAAGAACATCATTTTCGCTTATTAAAACTGAAGCTTAGAGAAAGCATTAAAATTAACAGTTCACTCTGCTTTAACCTTTTGAATCCTGCCGTGACTTTACACGGAAGACTATGTGTAAGAAAGGCTGGGGCCTGGGAGCAGATGGAGAAGGTGGGACAGGGTGTGGGAGGGGGCATGGATCCTCGCGGGGCAGGTACAGAGGGCACCCACCCACCTGGAAATGGCTGTGAGGGTGCCGGAAGGAATCCCCCCTGGGAGCGGAGCACCAGCGTCAGGAAGCCCAGCCCAAGGCCCCAGGGGAAACCAGAGGAGGTGTTTGTTTCAGAAGCAGCAAGGGCCTGCTTTTCTCCCTAAGAGACAAAATAGATTGAGGGCTAGGCTCTCAGAGTCCATGTATTGCTCCTTCCTGCCTTTATTCAACAAATATTGTGTGTCTTTCATGTGCCAGACTCTATTCCAGGCACTTGAAACAACACCTGATCAGACCACATCCCTGTCCTTGAAGAGCTTAGCTGCCACTTGTTCCTGGTGCTCTGGGGAGAGTCCTGGGTCAAAGCCTTTAGTGGAAAGAATAGTTGGACATGTGCTTCTGTGCTTCAGAGCTTTGTCCAAAACCTCAGAAAGCCACTTTGCCCTGATAGCTGGCCCTAGGGCCAGGAATCAACTCCCTGGGAGCAGCTCCCAGCCAGTGACTGACGGAAACTAGTGCATGTCCCAACTCCTCACCTCTCAGAGGGACAAATATGGGATGTATTTCTCTGAATCTTCTTTTGGAATTAAGGCCCAGGTACCCACTTTGTGTTTTGCCCTATTAAAGCATCTTTGCCAAGGTGCATTCCCTTACCCTCTCCCCGACCTGCCTGAAGGCAGGTCAGGGAGAACTTCCCAAGCCAATTACTTGCCCTGAATCTTTGGCTCAGAGTCCAGGGAATCTAGGCCAAGACTAAGATCCACATCAGACAGCTGGGACTCCTTTGCTTTCCTTTGAACCCCTGATAGTGTCACCTGTGTGCACTGCTTAGAATTCTCCATGCCAACGCATACTCCAGCCCCTGCTGGACCACTCTGCTCAGGTGCTGATCGGATCCACCCAGGAGCAGCCTGACCAGGACTTAAGTCAGGCCTTTGCTTCCCGGCAATCTTAAGCTACAGCAAGTCAGCAGCCCATAGGGTCACTTGGACCAACATGGGAGGAGATGTCCTTCCTCAGGGTGGATGGTTCTGAGACAAATTTCATGGGATCCTACAGAGGGCCCATGGGGTAGGTCTCCCACTGCCCACAGCAGCGGGCCAATTAGTGCATCCTGTAGTTCTTCTGCCTCATTTGTTCCCTCCTCACTTACCAGTGCTGCCAGGCTAATATCCGCAGATGACCTACTCACACAAGCAACTTGGTCTCAGCTTTGCCTTCAGAGGGAAACAGGCTGAGGAGCCAGAGTGGGCTGGGGTCATGCCATGACTTCCAGGTGGGCCTGCCCTCATAGCATGCAGCTCCCCCATACAGCCTTCTTTCTCCTGCCACCCAGAATAGTCTGTGACTTTGACACCTCTGTGCCTTGGTTTAAATCACTTCCTCTTCTCACAATGTCCTTCCTCAGGAGCAGACCTGCCCACCAGTCTGCCTACATGTCAGGGTCTCTGTGTAGCCACCTCTGGATCTCCTGGAGGGTGTTCCTTAAAGCCACTGGCCCACCTTCCCTGGAGCACTGCCCATACCAAAGGCCATGTGCCTATTGGACCCAACTCACACGGCCATCAATATGTGTTTCCTGACCACCTACCATGCACCTGGCATCATGTCAGGTGTTACAAGCAGGGCAGTTGGCTAGAATAGGAGCACAGTCCAGTGGGGCTACCCCTGGTTAAACCAGTACCTCGGCACTGTCAGATGCTGTGAAGGCAGATGTGCAGAGGTGACCTTGCACCTGGGAAGCCTCTGACCCTCAGGTAGTGTCACCTCCTCTGAATGGAGGGCTGTCTTTGTATTGAGGACCTTCTCCATGCCTGGCACTTAGGAGATAATCAAGAAATGATGAGTGAATAGAAAAATGAAGGAATGTATAGTCAAAAAAAAACAAAAATGAACATGCTTAGTACCTGTTTGCTGTGTCTGCTACAGCGTCAGAGTGTCTCCACCTCGTATGCCCCCGGGGTACCTCCAGGCACAATCACTCACTCCTGTGGCTCCCAGAGCAAACATCTGTCACTACTTTGTGTTGCAATCTGCTTACAGGTGAGTCTCTAACCTAGCCTGGGAGTGCCTAGAGGCCCAGTCTTTCCCTCTATCCGGCACCTGGCAGAGGCAGCAGGCATGTGTGCAGGTGTGCGGACTGCACTGAACTCTAAAGCTTCACCAGCAGTGAGGACCTGTAAGCAAAGTCCCTGTGCTGGGCTTGAGGAGCTGAGCCCTGGGCAGGTGCCCCTACAGTCCCTACCCCTTCCCATCCCACAGTAATGCTGTGAGGTAAGAGCCACTCCATACCTGAGACCACAGAAGGAGAGCTGCGCCTTGAGGTGACAGATCAGTGGGCCAGGCCCACTGCCGACGGTGGCAGAAAAGGATTGCATGCCCTGGTCTGGGTATCCCCAGCCCTGTACCCCCACCCACACTGTTATCACACCCTGACTGGCCTGTCATCTCCTGTCCTGAGCATTTTCATCTCCTGTTACATGGGCCCAAGTGGAGACTTCTGCCTACAACTGAGAGGGGCTGCCTTACTCACTTCAGCACTAGCCCCTGGCCCAGGGTTGGTGCTCCATAGGTGGGGGGCACCTGGTTCTTGCAGATGTTGAAGGGGGACCCAGGCAGTGCCCTCAGATGCCTTAATGTGCCCCAGGATTCCTAAGGAGAAGGAGTCCGCTGCCCACTGCAGGGAAGGATACAGAATTCCCCTGCACACCCCTCTACTGCCGTCGTCCCCGAAGCCAACACCTGGGACACCCAGGAGCTCTCAAGTGACTGAGACTTCATCCAAATGGCCACAAGGGAAGCAGCTGTGGTGACAGGTGGTGGTGGCGTGGGATTTGAGTGGGAAGCTTAGACACATTAGCCCTGTGGCCCTGCCATGCCTCAAAGAATGGATGTAGCCCCCTATAATAGGGCCTCGAAAATAGGCCCAAGTGTGACTTTGAGGGATACCCGAGTCCTCAGGCCATCAGCCATGTCCTGAAGGTGACACACTTCTAGAATGTGGTGGGGTGTTCCAAAGAGAGGGTGGCAAGCAGAGGGGCATGGCCTGCTCCATACAGTGGGGTGTTTGGCCCCAGCCAGCTGTGGGACAGCCTTTCTGTAGAGCCAGCCCTCATCCCATGTGTGCTGTTTGGACTCACCCCCTCCTCCTGCTGAGGGTTGAGGAGAGCACAGAAAGCTGTGGGACGTGGGTGGGGGTTCCCTCCCGATATGGAGCTGAAAGTTCATCGCCTCTGTCCCCTTCCTCCAGTCCTCCAAGTGCCAGTAAAACATGGCCCTGAAAAGCTGAGTCTTTCTTCATCCCCTTTCCAGAGGTCCCCAGGCCCTGCCTCAGGAGAGGACACCCGGACATTCCCCTCATTAGGGGACAGTTGGGCCAATACCTGTTTTTTCCCATTGATAATGACTTCTCACCCCTCATGCTGAACCCCTACCCAGTCCCCACACAACCAAGCCACACTGACTCTTAGACTCCACAGTCCTTCCTCACAGGCTTGAACTTAGGCAGGATCTCCTGCCCTGATGGTTCTCTGCTGGCTGCTCTGGCAGGTGGGTAGTCCGGCCGCACAATAGCAGGTGCCTGGGGCACAGTGAGCAGTTCTGCAGGTGACATCTGGAACCGTCTGCCTCCTGCCATCCTGGGAGGTGTGCAGGCCCTTTGACTGTGGTTGCTTAGAACATGTCAGAGCCCAGACGGGTGACTTGGCTCAGGTGGGACACACAGCAGCAGAGGGCAAGAACTAGAGCTTCACCCCTCCAAAACGGGGAAAAGAGCCACCAATAATATAGCTTGAGAATCACTACCTTACCAAATAGTATCTCTTTACAAAGGCAGGGGCTCAGAAACACATCCATTGTGGAAAAACAAAGCCTCTGAAATATGAAAGCCAGTCTTCGGGGTCACCTCTTGGAGGGAAGAAGTCATAGCTTGTTTTGTATTTCAACCCCGGGGATTGGTGCTGAGCAGTGCCCTCCCGGCTCTGGCCCCATGGCCTGCCTGCAGCTTGAGTCCCAGCATATCCTGGTTTCACTGCACCTGTGCAGCATAGCTTTGAGATGATTCACGCCTGCCTCCTCCTCAAGCCTTGCTGGGTCCTGGGCCCGAGAAGGAGTGTGTCCTCGGGCACAGGGCCCTGGCACCAAGCATCCCCATGCAGGCATGGCCTCTAAGCCCTCCATTTATCCTTGTGCAAGTGGGGTCCTGGGGACACCAAGGCCAGAGACAGGGTCTTCTGTGGGTCTTCTGTAGATCATTTGCTGTGCCAGTCAAGATCCACCAGGTGCCCAGGACCTGCCTGGCAATGTCCCCAGACCCTGGCAGCAAAATAAGAGTGCATGGGAGGATATCTGGTAACCCCCTTTGTTCCACAGATGGGGGGTTGGAGTGATGTTCAGAGAAGGGCAGGGGCTCCTCCTGCTTCAGTCAGATCTGGCTGTTCTCTGAGCCTCCATCTAGGTCCTACAGCTGAATAGATGAACTGTCAGAAAATCTAGGTTTAGTTTTGAGATGACACTGGTAATAAGCTCTCTTGCCATCCTTGCTGGGGAATATTCACACTTTACAGAAATACAGAGTTAAAGCCCCTCTTCATCCCCATCAGTTCCCTGATCCGACAGTGGCTAACAGACAGTTTGGTGTGTTTTTAAGTCCTTTCCGTACATGCTTGCAGGTAGACATGCATCATGATCCTATGCTTGTGTGTGCACAGGGAAGGGTGCCCATGCCATCACAGGTGCCTGTTTTTTACAAACATGGGATCACTTTGCACATACTGTTGATGCCTTACTTTTCTCAGGCTCCTCAGGCACCTCTAACCTCTGCAGAGAATCAGAGTTTGGGGGCCACTCTGTCATTCAGCCGTTCCTCAATCAAGGACAGTACCAAAGATTTCCTTCCTTTATCCTTTTCTTTTTCTTTCCTTCCCTTTCTTCCCTGTCTTGCTGCCTCCCTATCTCGCTGACTCTCTCTCTCCCCTTCTGCTCCCCCTGCAATATAAACAGCACTACAGCAAACATCCTTGAGCACAGATCTCTGTATATGCCTATTCTTTCTGTAGGACAGCTTCCAAACAGGGGCTGAGCTGGAACAAAGAGACATGCATTTGAAGTTTTGATACACTGCCATGTTGTTCTCCAGGAAGTCCATGTGTTTTATAGACCTGAGCTGTTATATTTCAACTGCTTATGTTGCCAGCATGATGGAAGCAACCCATAAATGATCATTAAAGGCCCCCTGAGTGACCATGATTATCCCCGCCCCTGGGACCTGCAGGGGATGCATCCCTAATGTCCTTATCCTGAGTAGGAAAATGGTGTTGTTTCCATTAACTAAACAAGTACACATTTAAAGTGCACTAGGACTGTATTAGATCCATATATACTATGTTTTTATCTAAATGTTTTGTATGTATAGGGAAAGCTGTAACAACTATAG
This sequence comes from Manis javanica, assembly GCF_040802235.1. NCBI lineage: Eukaryota > Metazoa > Chordata > Mammalia > Pholidota > Manidae > Manis > Manis javanica. The sequence goes on from NC_133172.1 coordinate 22,764,116, forward strand.
TTTGAATTTTTAAGTACTTGTCTAATGTATAGTATCTTTTTGAATCTTCACCGAAGCTATTGGAGGCTGATACAATTATTATGTGTGCTTTGTAGATGAAGATGTGGTAGTGTGCTAAATTGGGGCCCACCAAAAAATATGGTAACTGTGAATGTCACTCTGTTTGAAAAAGGGCCCTTGCACATATAAGTAAGGTAAGGGTCTTGAGATGAAGAGATCATCCTGGATTATCAGGTGGGCCCCCAACTCCAATGACAAGTGTTTTTACAAGAGACACACAGAGAAGATGACACAGAGAGGAGAAGGCCATGTGAAGAGAGAGGCAGAGATTGGAATGATGTGGCCGAAGCCCAGGAATACCAGCAGCCAGCAGCCAGCTGCCAGCTGCCAGCATAAGCTGGACGCGGCAAAAAAAAATGGGTCCTCCCCTAGAGCATCCTGGGAAGCATGATACGGCTGACACCTTGATTTCTGACTTCTAGTCTTGACACTTGTGGAGCATAGATTTCTGTTGCTTTAAGGTGCCAAATTTGTGATAAATTGTTATGGCAGCTGCAGGAAACTAATGTAGACCCTGAGGCTTAGAGAGGCCAGAGGCGTCTGCAGGCTTGCCCAGCACACCTGTGCTGTGCCATGGGCCTTGAACCCTGGGTTTAGGGAGGCAGAGGTATGGCCATAAGTCTCAAGCTCAGGAGAAATCAGCTGTGCCCCAGATTCCCCTGGGGACTTTGGGGGCTTTATCCAAAGACATCTCCTAGTGGAGCTTTGGTGAGAAGCCATGTGGGCAGAGATGTGCTCCAGGGTCAGTGATGCAGTGTGCAAGATAGTGGGGTTGACAGCTCTAGAAGGTTCTAGAGCCTGAGAAGCGAACACTCAGCCCTACCTCTTTAGTAGGACTCTCCCTACCTGCACAGCAGGTATAAGAGCAGGAAGGGCTCTTTCTCCCTCAGCATAGGCAGCTACATCTGGTGGCCTTGGCTTGGGTACAGACAACAAAGAGGTGTCCACTGGAGAGGTGCAAAGGGCCCTGGCATAAATGTCACAGTGGGGAGAGGGACAGGACTGTGAGGCCAAGTGAGGAGCAGTTTTGGAAATAGAAAGACCACATCTGCTGCTTCCCAGGGAATCAGTTAACATCTGAGTCTCAGCTTGATTTTCAGCAAAATGGGATTAACAATAAAGGGCCTGAAACATACTGGAGTGTTACACATGTCGGGCACTGAGCTAAGCCTTCTGTTAATAGTTTCCTCTTTCAACCCCTCAGCAGCCCTAGTTAACTGGCTAATTCCTGTGTCATAGGTGGAGAAACTAAGATACAGAGACATTAGCCTGTCAAGGTCAAGAGCTAGGGAAAAGCCCAAGCAGGATTTGAACCCAGGCCACACAGCCCTGGAGTACATGTTCTCAACCCCTGCCCAAGGGCCTTGGTGAGGAGTAAATGAGAGAACATGTTCTAAGTGCTCTGCACACAGTATGGCACAAAGCAGCTTTGCAGACCCTGAGGTCCTCTGCCTCAGTCACTTTGTGTCTGTGTCCCTTACTGCCAGCTCAGTGTACATCTTCACCAGGGAGCAGTAGCAGATTTTTCATATCGCCTACACCACGCACACATGGGTATGAGGCCATCCCAGTTAACTCGTCCAAGTTGCATCCACCTCTCTGCTTGAATAAACTCCCTGGGGCTTGGTGCACACCAGTGGCATGGTTTATGCTCAGGAGGATGGGATTGGGGGTGAGGATGATACAAAACCTGGAAGAGGGTTTGATGCCATTTAGGCAAGAAATCCAGGGTCACACTATTGGAAGCATACTTGAAAACAAAAAGGTTGCAGGCTTTAGGCAGACCTGTGCCTTAGGCCTCCAGACTCTCCTGCCCTGTGGCAAGGACCAGAGAAAGGCCCTCTAAAGCATGGGGCTCAGGGAAAGGGCCCAGCAGCCTGGGTCTGAGCACTGCACTTTGCCACAAGCTGCATTTCTTCTAGATTCCAGGAGAGAGAGGTCTTCAAGTTTCATCCTAACTCCATTTCTTCCCAGCCCTCCAGAACCTCCCACTATGATGGATGGCAAAGCAAGTCCTGCCTACAACTGCCTAATGGGAGGGAAAGGGTTGGCCTCTCCCTGTGGTCATGCAATGAACCTGGTGCAGCCCAGGTTAGGGATGGTCCAGCTGCTGTGCCCACAGGCTGGCCTGCTCCTGCCTACTGCCATCTACGGAGCATCTACCATGTGCTGGGCTCAGTGCTAAGCCTTCAGGTGCAATACTCTGCTCTATGAAGCATGTGATCATTGTTCCCATTTCACAGATGAGATGACAGATTCTGTAAATGAGCTGATACATGGGGTGTCTCTTCTAGAGACCATGATTCAATAGCCTGTCTTCCTCAAAATGGTTTTATTATTTGAAGAAATACTTAGCATATTCCACTTAGAATAGTAGATATTTCATGTATTTTGCTTATTACAATCACCACGTTAAGCATCCATTATTTAACTGTGCACTGGGGGTAATCATTCTTCAGGTACTGGCATGCCAGCAATAATTTACATCCTATGTAAGGAGCCGGGGGATGTAGTCTCTACCTGTACAGAGGAAGCTGACAGTCAGATAGAATATAATTGTTCCAAAAAGCCACATTTGATAGCTAATGAATGAGCAGGTGAGGATTAGAGATGAGGAGATCCACCAGCTTTTGTGAGACGTAAAACAACAATTAGAAGAAGAACGTTCTGTTGGCTGTCAGGGAAGATTTTAGGCTCAAGGAAAATACAGTGTCTGCTACAGGTATGGGAGGAAATCCACACTTGTATATGTGTTTGAAAATATATTTTTCAGAAAAGTTGGAAAAATTGGGTATGCTCATCCACACATTCACTCACCAAATACATCGTGAGTGTGCTTTCTGGGCCCGTGGGCGGTGTGGGGTTCCCAGATGAGCAGCAGCTCAGCTCAGAGCATCCCCATTCTCTTCTCTGAGCCCAAGGGCAGCAAGCTCCTGGAAGGATGCTCTCTGGGGTCTCCTCCCTGGGAAGCACATGATAATGATAATCACACTCACTGCTGCTCCTGACACTGGAGTGACTTCCAGGATGCTGCATATTCTCTGTTATTGCCACAATGACCCAAGAAGATGGGTGGGACTGTCTGTTTCAGCAGGGAGGACGCTGGCTCTCAGGTGACTAAGGACCTGCCTGGAGTCATGAGGCCAGAGCGAGGGGCAGCAGACTGCCCGACCCTACCTCTGGGCCCTCCCTCTGTCCTGGCCGATGGGTGCTCTGGGCGGTGGACAGCAGGCTCTGTGTTTCACAAACACTAAAGATTTTCCTGCCAAGGAAAGAAAGAGTTAAACTGCCTGATGAATTTAAGTCTACTTTGATTCTGCGTACTCTATATAGTTTTTTATATAAGTTTCCCTGTAGAGTGTGTATACACAAACACACACATACACACATACCCCCACAGTAGGCATGTATGAATATACATACATATACATACATTATACACAGACACATCATACATACCCTCTGGGAGGTGTGTGTGTGTGTGTATGCACTGTAGATAGAGTGTATGTGTATGTGTGTGAAGTCTGGAAACTTCTGCCTGCAGTCTGTGCCAGAGTCCCTGCCCAGCTGGCCCCAGCTGGCCTGCCCAGAGTGCCAATGGGAGTGCCCTGATTTCAGTTGTCATAGTTTCCCAAATTGGATCCAAAGACCCCAGAGAGGCCAGTGAAATTCAGTCATGGATGGACACAGTCCACCCATAAATAAAGTGGTGCCCAGGTGTTTCTACATCCTCTGGTGGAGGCTTAACCTCTCAGATAACCAACGTACTCAAGTGGTTGTCAAATTATAACTTTGTGAAAAAGATCTCTACAGTCACATGGGGCACGGACTGGCTTCTTCAGGGAGAGGCTGCTGATGTCTGTCGTGCTTTTCCCTTTGTTCCTCAGGATGCGGGGCCCTCACGTCCATCCTGTTCAGTGATGGACCAGGGCTGAGGGCAGGGACTAGTCATGGCTCATACCACTGCATGTGTTCCGGAGGCCTCGGTGCCAGCAGCTCTCCTAATGCCCCCATGGCTCAGGATCAGTGGTCCTATTTCAGAAACTGAGTCTCTGAGAGGTTTTATTATCTCTTGCCTCTTCTCGGCCAGATTTGGACCCAGCTTCTTAAGCATTCTGTTTACACAGCTTTTCTGCAGAATGTGCGGGGCTTTTGTCCCTGACTCTTGGTTGGAATCCTTGGTCGTCTGCTGCTAGTTGTTTTGTCTACCTCCTTTTCCCTTTAAATTTGTTATTACTTTTAGGTTTGTAATTTCAGGCTTACAGAAAAGTTGCAAGAACTCCCATAATACCTTCATCAAACTTCCCAAGTGTTAACACTTTGCCGGCTGTTAGCCTCTTCTCTCTCTTTTCCTCTCTGCTTGCCTCTCTTTCTGTATGCACACAGACTCTCTATAATTATGTGTATACACATGCGTTTTAATTTTCCTGAACCATCTGAGAATGAATTGCAGACACGATGCTCTCTTACCCCTAAATACTTCAGTATGTACTTTCTAAAAACAAAGACATTCACTTGTGATTACAGGAATCAGAAAATAGAAAACAATCAGAAAATTGATATCAATACAATGCTGTTATGTAATCCACACATTTTATTGTGATTTGACAAACTGTCTGAATAATGTCCTTTACAGCTAAAGGAAACCCCAGATCCTGCATTCCCTGCAGCTGTCGCGTCTCTGCGGCCTCCTTTAACGGGGAGTAGTTTTCAGGCTTCCTTGGTGTCCATGACAGGTGATGTGTTTGAGGGCTACAGGCTAGTTTCTCTGCAGACTGTGCTCAGTTCAGGTTTGTCTGGTGTTTTATTAGGACTGGATTCAGGTAATGCTTTTTTGGCAGAAATATCACCAAAGCGGCGCCTGTTCGTCTCAGTGGGTCCTATCGGGGGGCACAGGATGTGGCTTTGTCACGTGCTGGCTGTGGTAATCTGGATCGCTCAGCTGCCAGGTTCCTCCACGCACCCTTCCTTTGTAATTACCGAGTCTCTCCTGGGGAGGTATTCTGAGGCCGCGTTGATACCCTATTACTCCCGCAATGTTCACCCACTTGTTTTCACATCCATTCATGATGCCTGGTTGATTCAATTATTATTATTTTTAAGGTTGCCTATGATGTTGTTTCTAGTTCTATTATTCCTCTACACTGTCTTTCTATTATAAGGAGGAGCATTACCTTCTTTTCCATTTTCATTCATGCGGATGTAACGTGTGGATTTTTATTCCACTCAGTGTGTTAGAATTCTTTTTTATCATTATTTATTTTGATGTTTAAATCATCTCAGATTTGACTAGTGGGAGTTCTTTCAAACCACCTTCTTTGTCCTTTGGACATGAAACCATCATTTTCTGCACTTCCTTACTTTTTGCTACAAGAAGATGTTCTAGGCTCTTGTTTTTCCCCTGTCCCAAGCCCGGAATCAGCTATTTCTCTAAGGGGCCCTTGTTTCTCTTAGTGGAGAACAATGTATACAAACCAAGATCTGGGTGCTAGGTATGCTCACTGAATCTGGGGTATCACTCCTGCTAGGCCTTCTCTCTATGTACATATGATATCTCTTCTCTCTTCCTCTCTCTCCTTTCTTGCTTTCTACCTCTGTTTTTTTTCAATACCTTGAGTTCATACTTATGTCTTCTATTACAACACAACAGGGTTTATTCTATCTCCATTCCCCTCTCCATTTGTATAACTCCATTCTCCAACAGTGAGAAACCTGGTTTCAATTGTACACCATATATATCTACTCAATTATCAGCTGCATATAATTATTAGCTATTTAATTTTACTTTTAAATTAATTTTAATTGCATAGGAAATACCTGAACACACTATTTTTGGAAAAAAAATTAAATACAGATAAGCCGTATTTTGTCCTCCACACTCCCCCTCTATTCCCAGATCTAGCCACTATTATTAAATTTGTATGAATATTTCCAGATTTTCTATATATTCCCACAGAAGTTAGAATTGCAATGTTTCAAGTTGTCTTTATATGAGTGGTTTCATGGTCTACACTCTACTTGTCAACTTGCTTATTAAAAAAAGCCTGTTGGACATTTTTCATGTCAATACATATTGAATCAGTTCATTGCAGCCTAACTGAGATGCTGAACTGTAAGGGGAATGGTTTCTGAATATTGCTGTGGCATGCTCAGTCTATGGAATATCATGCAGTACTTAAAAAGGATGCTGTCATCTCATGTGCAAATATTTCCCTAAAGACACTGCAGAAATGGATGGTTGCACCTTAGGATATGCACATTTTGCAGTTTAATATTGACAGTGCATCCCAAAGTGGCTGTGCAGGGTGTCACACCACCTGCAATGAATGGGAAACCCTGGAGGGGGTACAGCCCTGGCTGCTGATCTTGAGGCTTTGGGCAAAGACTCCATCTAACCCTCAGTCAGAGCAGGTGGCTGGCTGGCGTGATGGTTGTGTGTCAGGAGGCTCTCATAGATCTTATAGCATTAGAACACAGGTATCAGCTGTAGCTTATGTCTTAACCACCCATAGGCATTTTTATTATGAGACAAAATAATCTTCTGCATGAACTTTTCTTTCTTTCTTTTTTTATACCAATATTGTCTATTTTGGAGTTGGGTTGGAGAAGATAAAGGTGACTTGAAATCCTATCAGTATCAACATTTCTTATAAGAATAGCTTGTTTCCTTGTGCAATTCAGAGGAGCAATGGCCCTATTTGCCATTTTCCTCCCACATGGCTCTTGCCTACATATTATCTTACTTTAACCTCTTACTCATCCATTAAGAAAAGTGAGGCAGCTTTCTCCACTTTTCAGATTTCTCTTGCATTAAGGTTACAAAGCCTGTGTTGGACCTGCATTCAGATCCTGGCCTTCATATTCCAAGTCAAGATTTTTTTAAATAATATTTTTTCTTATATATTAACTTGTAACAATTGAACATAGAGAACATAAAGAAAATCTTAAAAATCACTCATAATTGACAGTCATCCAGATATAACCACCATAAACATATTCTTGATACTTTGTACCCATGTAACATATAGAGTACTTATTCGGATACATTATACTGTGAGATTTTCCAATGTCATTAACTTTTCTTTGTAAGATTTCAAATGACCGTAATATCCCATCATGTGGCTAGATCATCATTTGGGCAATCCTCCATAAATTGAATTTAGGCTAATTTTATGTTGCCATTGTTATAAATAAAGCTTCAAATAATATCCCTGAATGCAAATATTTAACTAGATCACTGAAAATGTAGTGAAATTGTGGGCTAAAGGTTATATACATACCTATGTTTAGGCTTTTAATACTTGAAGCTCAATTTTCCTCCAAAAGAGGCTACAAAGTCAACATCAAGGTGGTGCACACAACTGCATGGGCGACTGCCTTACGCATGCATTAAGCATAAGAAATCATGATGGAATATAGATACATCAAGTTTCTAAATGCAAATGAAGAAAACAGAGTCAGCAAGGTGAAATAAGCTTCTTGAGGTCACAGAGAGGGGATCCAGCTCTGATTCCCACCGCTCAGTGCGCATGAGTCAGTGGCTCCCCCATATCATCTGCATATGAATGAGACCTTGGCAAGGGAAGCATGGGCCCCCCCCCGAAGATGGTATCCCGTGTCCTTTGGACATGCTCTGCCCCCACAACCTCTGCTTCCGCTATTGAGATGACTCATCCCATTTGCAGGCAACTGGACGGTCACCTCTGTCATACCAGCCTCCAGTGCTCACCTCCCTCTGACCCAGCAAAGTTCAGAGCATTAGGATGTAGGATACTATGTCTGAGATGATGGTCGGTGAGATGATTGGTGGACCCTGTTTACACAGCCTAACCCAGGACTGAGTGATAGATGATACGAGGGCTAAGGCAAAAATACCACAGACTTATTTTAAGTGTTGTTTATGAATGGTAACAGTATAATCACAGGTTGAGTTAACAGCATGGATCAGGAATATGCTAGGTATCATGATCAGAACTGTGCTAAGATCAGAGTAAGCGAATTAGAGTTATGGCTCCTCTGTCTAGTGGAAATAAGTTGGTAAGTGACAGACATAAAGTATTATATTTTTCTTTGTCCATGTAAAGTAAATAGCCACACAGTTATGTTTATAGCTATATGAACACCCTACTTTTACTGAAGGCTTTCAGAGAAGTTGGTTTAGGAAGGCTTTCTGGAAGAGGCAAATTTTAAGTAAAGACTTGAAAGCTAGAGTCATCAAGTGTGAAGGAAATCACTGGCTACCAAAATAGATAAATAAAGCATTTTAAAAATATGACCTAAAAATTCCTTAGGGAAATAAAATTACTCATATAAGAGTCAAATCAAAGTGATACTATGAGGTGGTACCAGATCACATAATGGGAGTGAGATTTGGGTCCAATGGACCACACGGGTTTCCTGAATAGTTCAATATTCCCCAAACTTCCTTGATAATAACAGTTATTACCTTACAGATTCTGATTCATTGTGTCAGAATGGCACCAGGAAATACGTGTTTTAGTAAGTATTCTAGGTGATTCCTACTATCAGTTTGGGAACATCAGACATCAGACAGTTAATGTAGAAAATTTCAACCAGATCTTTTCAAATGTTAATGACCGTAAGATCATCTTTGGATCTCATTAAATTGTAGATTACAAATTTGTATGTCTGGGCTACGACCCTGAGATCCTGCATTTCCTATAAGCACCCTGAGGACGTTGATACTGCTCTTCCAAAGATGACAGTTTGAAACAAAAGAATGTGGATCAGAAACCTCAGACAGGTGGCCCATGAGCTACATATGGTCATAGATGTGTTTAAACATTTTTCCAGTTTTACTGCCAGTATTAAAACCATGGAAGACTTCCACTTGTGATGAAGTTACTGTTACTAGCCTAGTTCTTTTGCCATAATGAGCTTTAAAACTAGACACGATATATAACAAATATTTTCATAAAACAGGAATTCCTGAAAGAAGGGAAACTTGTAAGATAAGCTCCCTGGTCCCCCAGCCCTCTGCCTGGGGACAAGTTACAAATTTACAAACATAGGACAGTGAGCTGTTGTCTGAGCAGAGTAGCAGGCCTGCTGGGCTGAGGAGACAGAAGTCAGACCTTGGGTCCCTTAAAATGCCTGGAATCTGTGCAGTGGAGCATGCAACAAAGGGAACCAGTTTGTGGGAGGGTGCCACACAAGTCCATGGCTGTCAGTCAGTCTGCATGGGCATGGAGATTACCCAGTGCCTACCAGGGAGCAGCTACTAAGAAACTGAGATCAGAAGAGACACTGGGGGCTGAGCAGTGATGGAGTAAGAGGAGTCTTGTTGTGGCTGGACATTGGACTCAAGTCCCTGTCAGCATGAAGAGATCTCCTTAGCACCTTGTTAAAACCCCAGACATTCACTGGGTCTCCAGAAAAGTTGTATCTTAGGTTTAAGAACTACTCTAGGTTTGGCCTAACAAAATCTAAATGCAAGCCACAATAAGACATCCAGAGTAGAAAATTTGAAATTAAGCCCAAGTTAGTGGGACTTGGAAATACTTTTAGCCTTCCATAGATCTGCATTAACAAACATAAAAACAAGCCAAAGTAAGTTCTAGATGATCCATCAGCAATTAAACTGCCTACTAAAACAATACACACACTTCTAAAGAAAGTTAATAGAATCCAGATTTTTTCCAATATAATGTCTGTAATGTATAATATTCAAACAAACATCACTAAATATACAAAAAAACAGGAAAATATTATCCAGGATAAGTCAATATAAGCTAAACATAAGATGGCCCAGATGTTGGAGTTAGCAGGCTTCAAAACAGTTAAAACTATGGTTAAAGAATTAGGGGAAAATAAAGCTTTAATGAGTGAACAGGAAAATAATCTGAACAGAGAAATGTAAACGATAAAAAAGAACCAAATGGGAGTTCTAGAACTGAAAATTATAGTAATTGAAATAAAAAAAATTTGCCAGACTTAACAAAAGATTTTACATGGACAAGAAAGAGTGGGCTTTCTTGAAGATCAATAGACATTTTCCAACCAGAAGTGCAGAGACCAAAAGCATATTGAAAAAAAACAAAAAACAAAATCTCAAGGACCTGTGTGAAAATAATACTTACTCTATAACAGTTCTCAAAGAAGGAGAATCCCCAAGACCATTTCAGGAAATCTATGATGTTAAAACTATTTTCATGATAATACTAAAATATTACTTTCCCTTTCTACTCCTGTTCATTCATGGGCGTACAGTGGAGTTTTCCAGAGGTTACATGATGTGGTAAATCACAACATACTGATGCAGAATCAGATATGATAATGTAGCTGTCATTTTTTATTAAGTCAAAATAGCACTCTGTGAAAATATAAAATGATGTTGTTTTAAGCTTTTTAAATGTTTTTTTCTTTAAGACTATATTGTGTGTATTAACATGCAATGACGATCTTCTCCCCCTCCTCTTTCTTCCTATTATTTTTAAATAAGTCCATAGTAAATATTTTAAAGAATTTATGAGTTTTGATTTCTAATATAGTAAACCTCAATAGCTATAGCCCACATTAACCAATGCTCTTTGGAGTTCTTCAAAGTTTTAGATAATATAAAGGAATATTGAGACAAAAAATATGAGTGCTGCTGGTGTGGTCAACATGGCATTGGAGTTCCAGATGGAGAAGAGAATAATAATGGAGCATACCAAAATTTTGAGAAATAGTGATTGAAAATTTAACAAATTAGATAAAATGCATTGACTTAAGTTAGAAAAATTAAGCCAGCACCAAACAAGATAAGTATAAGAAGCCATCAGAATCAAATTGCCAAAAACAAAGCAAAAAAAATCTTGAAAACAGCCAGATAAAAACTATACATTATATATAGGAGGAAAAAATATATAACTGACTGTGGACTTGACATCTGAAACAATAGAATCTAAGAGACAACTGAATTAAATCTTTAAAGTGTAAAGAAAAAACATTCTGTCAACCCAGATTTTTATATCCAGCAAAAATAATGTCCACAAATAAGCATGAAATAAAGATATTTTCTGACAAACAGAAGTTTGTAAAATTTATTGTTATGATATCTTCACTATAAAAAATGCTAAATCATGTTATTCAGGCTGAAGGGAATGATACAAAATGAAAATTTAATTCTGTATGTAAGGAATAAAGGACACTGAAAGTTGGAAATGAGTCTATAAAAGTCTTTTCTTTCCTTTCAATAATTTAAACTTACTTTAAATAAATCTGATTGTTTAAAACAAGAATAGTAACATTTCAGGGTGGTAATTAATATATATGAAGAGGTAAAAGATAAGAATTCCAGAATGGGATTATACTATTATAAGGCCATTTTCTTGAAAAATAGTCAGTGCAAAGTGTCAGATGTAAAGTGTGAAATATAGAGGTACAATATTGACTCTAAATAGATACTGACAACTTACGGATGTATCTTATTAGCCCTACATTATCCATCAAAAATAAAAGGCACAATTAAAAAAACCAATAGAGAAAATGAAATGGAGCCATAAAAATAGTTGATAAGCCTAAAAAAATGCAGGACATGAGCAATGAAGAAAAAAAAGACTAGATAAGTGGAAATGACAGACTTAAACCTCAGTTGATCAATAATTACTGATTCATTGATAGTGATATTATTGATATTATTGATAGTGATATTGATACAATAATTACTGATATAATAAAAACTGATCAATTCTTTATAAAAATATAAATACAATCATGTTAATTAAAAGATTTCTTTACTGGGGAAAAATGTAAAAACCAACACTAAACAGTATTCTGTCAGTAGAGATACATTTTAAATATAAAGAGCAAGATAGATTCAGGATGGAAACACATATCATAGAAAAAATAAGCATAAGAAAGCTGACATGGCTATATGATTATCAGACAGAGTAGATTTAAAGACAAAGAATATTACTGATATAAAAGAGGCATTGTGTAATTATTAAAGGAATTATTTACTAGGAAGATAAAACAATTCTAAATATGTAGGTCATCAAAATTCATGAAGAAAAACAGAATTAAATGGGAGACAGACAAATCTAAATCATAGTTAGAAAAATGTTAACACTTCTCTTTCAGTAATTGATCAGATTACACAAACTATGGATAAAGATGTACAAGATCTAAATAACAATATCCACAAAGATTATATAATTGAGATTTATAAAACTACACCCCAAGCCTGCAGAATATATATTCTTTCAAATGCATGTGGAATAGTCACCAAGATAGCTCATATTCTAGGTCATAAAATAAGTATCAACAAAATTAAAAATATGCCTGTATTACAGAGTTGATTTCTGACTATAATGACATTAAATTAGAAATCAATAAAAATGAGATATCCAGGAAATCTCCAATTATTTTGAAATAAAACAATTTTCTAGATAATTCATTGCATTGATGAAAATTACAAGATAAATTAAAAATATTTTGAAAGTAATGAAGATGAAATATAATACTTGAAAACCTGTGGAATGTAGGTAAAGTAATACTTTGAACAAAATTTATACCTTTAAGTGTCTCTATTAGAAAAGAAAAGGGTTTAATATCAATTATGTGTTTCCGTCTTACAAAAAAAACAGAAGGAAAGAAGTAGTAAATGTAACAGTAGACCTCAATAAACAGGAAATATGCATATAAAGAAATTAACAAAGCTTAAATTTTGTTTTTTGAAAAGATTGGGAAAATTAATAAACCTGTAGCAAAAATAATTGATGAAAAGTAAAAAAAAAATTACAAATACCAGAAATAAAATGGGATATTAATATATATCCTATGGAATACCAATGCAAGTCCAAATTAATAAGAAATATATATCTTAAAGAATAAAATAATAACATAATAAGAAAATATGAGCAACTTTATGCTAATAAATTTAACAGCTTAGATGAAATTGACAAAAGCCTTTAAAACACAGTCTTCTAAAACTTAAGAGAAAATTAAAAATTTGAATAAGCCTATACATATTAAAGTAATTGAATTTATTTAAAAAAACCACTTTCCACAAAGGAAACTCCATGTCAAGAAGAGTCTACCATGGAATTCTATCAATCAAACAGTAACAACAATGGTGCTCAAATTTTTAAAAAATGTGTACTAGGGACTGTTTCCCCACATGCTTTATAGGCCAGCATTACTGATATCAAAATCCAACAATGTCATTAGAAGGGAAGGAAATTACAGATCAATATGTCTCCTGAACATGCAAAATCCAACACAAATATTAGCAAACTGAATCAGTGCTTTAAAGCAGGTGTATCCTAGGATTGCAAAAATATTTCAAATTGAAAAACTAATCAATTTAAGATATTATATCATAAAGTAGACAGATCATATAATTATCTCAAAAGATGTAGAAAAAGAACTTGACAAAATATAAAATTCATTTTATGATGAAAACTCTTAGCAAATTGCAAATAGAAGGGAACTTTCTTAGCCCAATGGTGAGAATCTATGAAAATCACACAGTTACTATCATTCTTAATGGTTAAAGACTGAGTGTTTCCCCCTAACATCGGGAATAATGCAAAGATGTTTCATCTCATAATTTCTCTTAAAAATTGTCCAGGTTGCCATAGCCAATCCAAAAAGACAAGAAGACAAAATTGGAATAAAAACTGAAAAAGATATAAAACTTTATTAACAAATGACATGGTTGCTTGCATAGAAAATCCAATGGATCTTATAAAAACCTACTAGATCCCAAAATGAATTTAACAAGGTCACAGAATACAAGATGAATATACAAAATTGATTGTATTTGTATATATATATAACATATATTTAGAGAAAATTAAATTAAAAATAAAAACACTTGGGAGTAAATTTAATGAAAGCTATGAAAGATTTCTGCATAGAAAACTATAAAACATTACTAAAGGAAATCAAGGAAGATCTAAATTAATTCAAAGATACATTTTGTTAATGCACTGGGAGATTAGGTAATGTTAAGATGCCCCTTGTTCCCAGATTGATCTATAGATTCAGTAAAACTTCAATCAAAACCTCAGCAGGCTTTTTCTTTTGTATAAATTAACAAAATGATCCCAAAATGTATTTGAAGAGCCAAAGGATACAGAATAACAAAACAATTTTAAAAAATAACAATGTTGGAGGACTCATACCACCTGATTTCTATTATGCTGCATGAACTATATATCTGTATGGAGCAAAATGAACTACAATCCTTACCTCACTTCATTCTTAACAGATAATTTGAAATGGGTCATAGATATAAGCATAAAGCATAAAACCATAAAACTTCTAGAAGACAACATAGGAGAAAAACTTATATGGAAAAATCTTGTATGCAGATTATAACATAAAATTCTCACAACTCAACAATAAGAAGGCAAACAACTAATAAATAATGGACAAAAGATTTGAACAATCCACAAAAAAGAAGATACACAGATGTCCAATGATCACATGAAGTTATGATAAATACCATTAGTTATTCAGAAAATACAAATTAAAATGAGATACAACTTCTTATCTAAATGATTAAAATTATGACAACATGACTAAAATTAAAAAGCTTGATAATACTAAGTATTGGTAAACATATTGGGTGACTAGAACTCTGATATATTACCAGGCAGAGGGAACAAGGAAAATATATACAGTACCATCGCTTATGTAAACTGTTTGGCAGCCTCTTAAAAGATTAAGTATACCCTTACCAAATGATTATAAACAATTCCATTCCCAGGTTTTTATACAACAGAAATGAAAACATATGTTCATAAAAAGACTTACAGAAATGTTCATAGTAGTTTTATTCATAATAGATCAAATCTGGAGGGAATTCTAATGGGAATGAATAAACATTTATGGTACATTCATACAATAGAATACTACTCAGTCAGGAAAAGGAATAAATTATTAATACATACAACAGCATGGGTGGATCTCAAAGACATTCTGTTGAGTGGAAGAAACTGGACAGAAAAATTAACAATTTATTATGATTATATTAAATTCCCAAACAGGCAAACTTACCTGTAAGGATAGAAATCAGACCAATGGTTAACTGCAACAGTGGGTGAGAGGGAGGACACTGCCTTCAAGGGGCCAGAAGGAACTTTGTGGGAAGACAGACATGTTCTATAACTTGATTAGGTTGGTATTGTATGGGTGTATAATTTGGCCAAATGTTGACCGCTACAACACAAAATGTGCAAATTCTGCTATTATAAATTAGACCTGAGTAAATCCATTTTTCAACTGGGGCATTTAACATAAAAACCTGAACTTCAAGATTCTTTTGAAAAGCCAGATCAAGAAATACTAGGCAAGTAATCCCAACATTGTAATTAATTGTAATAACCAGGCAGAACTAAAGGCTACCCCATTCAGATGGGACAAGCATCTTTCTGAAGCCTTCACAAGCCCCCCTCATGCCACACTCTTGTATGCTATCACTTTTGCTATCTGTTTTATGCCTTTTGGTCTCCGGTCTTAAAACAAAAATTCTAAAGTGTGCTCATTTGTTCATTGATTTATTCAGCCAGCAATTATTCATCAAATAGGTTCTCAATTCCCTGGCCTGGCCATTTCTTCTTCCCAAGATCAATGCTCCTCTTCATTTGAGTAACAGGGATGGAGTTAACCTACAGCATAACCATCAAGGCCGTGGCATCTTATGGATCCTCCCCTGAGCTACCTGCCTTTCCTTTGGTTTCTGGGGAAAAGCGGCATGTGTTAGCTTCCTTGGAATTAAGGGAGTCAGGCCAAGGAGAGAGGAAAGGTCACTCTAATCTGACCATCCCCGACTCCTGGGCCTTTTCCCCAAGGCTGGCTTTGGGGTGAAGGAGTATGTGGTTGACGTCACAATATAAAAAACCCAATCAGGACATATAAATCAGAGTCCGGAGCTAAAGAAAAGTGGGGTTTTATAAAATGGATCATTATTGGATGGCTTTGGCTGTATAAATCAGTCAGTTGTAGCTAAAGTGTGAAGTGAACGCCCTTAAATCAGAACATTTTCTTTAGGAATTCCTGGACGCGACTTGTAAAGCTGCTGTAGAAACTGTAAGCTCCGATTGGAGTTATGTAAATCCATTGCCTCCCCTATAAAGCAGTTGAATGTTTTAACTAAATCTAATTCTTAAAATAATGATTTCTGAATCAAAACTTTGCTAGGAAGATTTACAGGCAAGTTTTATAAATCAGCAGCAAGATATATAACTCAGATAGTGAGAAGTGCAGATTTATAAATCCAACTTGTAAATCAAGAGAAAAAAACATCATGTTTTACACTAAATAATATTTTTACAAATGGCACCTCATACATCATGCAATTGCCACAAATCTTTCACACTGGAGTCAGGCTACATAATACAAGGCTGAATCACAAAGAAAATCGAGGCCTGGGTGGTGATGTCAAGATGAGGACTTGTAGGTATGAGAAAATACTACTTTGTCCCTCTCATCAGTGGAGATGGGCGAGGGGCTTTGGAAACTTATATTCCCTTTGGAAACCCGAGAGCTGTGACTGTGGGTGAGTTTTATCAGCAGCCCTGTTCTAGTTTATACATCTGTAAATTGCAGACAATAATCCCTTTGCCACAGGATTGTTGTGGGGATTAAATGAGATAATATCTGTAAAGCAGTGAGCTCAGTGTCTGGCAAACACTGAATGCTTAATACATGTTCATTGTTATCCATTGATATATTATATTCATTATTATGGTTATTGTTGTTGTTTTTACTATTATTATCATTTCAGCCTGTATCAGTTTCCTATTCCATAACTCATAAAAGAGGCAGTTGTGGGAAGCCGGGGCAGTGATGGGGCTGGTTTATTCCCTCCTATCCCAGCTGTATTATTTCCTTCAGTATTCCTCTATTTCTGGCTGAAAGAAGTTCCAAAAATGAAGGGCCATTTTTTGAGGCCTGACTTCCTCTATGCAGAATTTAAATAAAAGCTAATGTTTTTAAGAAGCTTGTAACAAAAGTAATACATTTTTATTGCAGAATATTTGGAAAATAATGAAAATCACCAATACTCTTGCCACCCAGAGATAATCACTGATAACTTTGTGGTTATCCTCTTAGAGTCTTTTTCTATGCATACATTTACATACATATATTAGAAAAAATAAACAGGGCCACATTGCACAGGTTGTTCTACAATTTTTTTCCATTTAACTATATTTTGTGAACCTTTTCCAAAGTCACTAAATAGTTCTCAGTATGATTTTTTTATGACCGTGGATTATACTGCACCATAATTTATTTAACCAGTTCCATATTGCCAGACATTTATTTTGTTTTTAATTTTTTGCTATTATAAACAACCTTCCAGGGAACATCTTTTAAATAAATTTCTGCCATTATTTATCATTATTTTCTAAGGATAAATTCCTAGAAGAGGAGTTGCTGTGTAAATGGGCTGTGCACATTTTTAAGAATTTTGCCAAGTTACCCTCTGGAAAGCTTCTATCACTTTAAGCTTCTGCCAGCAATCTAAGGGTGCCCATTTCTCCACTCTCTAGACAATCTTTTTTCTTTTTTTTAAACTGTCAGTGTAATAGCTGAAAAAATTTGTTTCACTATTGTTTCAGTTTGCACATCTTTGACAGCTTGCAAAGTTAAACATTTTTCATATTTTTTGCCGTTAGTACCTCTTTGTGAATTTCCTAATCATGTCTTTTGTCCACATTGACATTTCAGAGCATTAAGAATATTAACCCTTTGATACATATGTTGCAATTTTTTTCTCAGTTTATTATTTATTCTTAAATTTTGCTTATGGTAGATTTTAATTTACATGTAGTTAATTCTATCAATATTTCAATTTATGGTATTTAAAAGATTTTCCGACACAAGATCAGATAAACATGTACCTATATTTACTTCTAGTTTTTCTGCATATGCATTTTTAAACCTTTCATTCCAGCTGAAATTTATTTTAGGATGTAGTATGAAGTAGTGAAGAGTCAATTTAGTCTTGGGATTTCATAATTGACCCTTATTTCCCCCAGAGACTTGAAACAACCCTCCTACCATAAACTAAATCCTTGTATGTTCTTTCTGCTTACTCATCCCTGGTACCACTCTATTTTGATTGTCTTAGTTTTAGAATCTATTTTGATAACTGTTTGTCCAAATGTCCCTAATATTTTTTAATCAAATTTTACTTGATTTTTTTTTTTTTTTTAGTTTGGAAAGCAGTGTTTATTCTATCATTCTCTGGGACACCCCAAAATTGTTTTAGCATATGAAAGACTGGTAAGTCCTGCAGTAAAAAAGAAAATGCCTGTGATACTTTTTTTCAATGTTCTCCT
This sequence comes from Manis javanica, assembly GCF_040802235.1. NCBI lineage: Eukaryota > Metazoa > Chordata > Mammalia > Pholidota > Manidae > Manis > Manis javanica. Next base: position 22,782,475 of record NC_133172.1, read on the forward strand.
AATTTATATGCTCACAGACCTCTTTTTATTTTATTACTTTTATTTTATTTTGTTTTTTTAATAATTTTTTTATTAAGGTATGATTGATATACACTCTTATGAAGGTTTCACATGAAAAAATAATGTGGTTACTACATTCACCTATATTATCAAGTCCCTACCCATACCCCAATGCAGTCACTGTCCATCAGTGTAGGAAGATGCCACAGATCCACTATGTGCCTTCTCTGTGCTATACTGTTCTCCCCATGGTCCCCCACACCATGTGTACTAAACATAATACCCCTCAGTCCCCTCTCCCTCCCTCTCCACCTGCCCTCCCAAACCCCTCCCCTTTTGTAACCACTGGTTCATTCTTGGAGTCTCTGAGTCTGCTGCTATTTTGTTCCTTCAGTTTTGCTTCATTGTTATACTCCACAAATGAGGGAAATCATTTGGCATTTGTCTTTCTCCACCTGGCTTATTTCACTGAGCATAATGTCCTCTAGCTCCATCCATGTTGTTGCAAATGGTAGGATTTGTTTCTTTCTCATGGCCGAATAGTATTCCATTGTGTATATGTACCACATCTTCTTCAGCCATTCATCTCCTGATGGACACTTAGGTTGCTTCCATATCTTGGCTATTGTAAAAAGTGCTGCATAAACATAGGGGTGCATATGTCTTTTTGAATCTGAGAAATTGTATTCTTTGGGTAAATTCCAAGGAGTGGGATTCCAGGTCAAATGGTATTTCTATTTTTAGTTTATTGAGGAACCTCCATATTGCTTTCCAAAATGGTTGAACTAGCTTACATTCCCACCAGCAGTGTAGGAGGGTTCCCCTTTCTCCACATCCTTGCCAGCATTTGTTGTTCTTAGTCTTTTTGATGCTGGCCATCATTACTGGTATGAGGTGATATCTCATTGTGGCTTTAATTTACATTTCCCTGATGATTAGTGATGTGGAGCATCTTTTCATGTGTCTGTTGGCCATCTGAATTTCTTCTTTGGAGAACTGTCTGTTCATATCCTCTGCCCATTTTTTAATCGGGTTATTTGCTTTTTGGGTGCTGAGGCATGTAAGTGCTTTATATATTTTGGATGTTAACCCCTTGTTGGATATGTCATTTACAAATATATTCTCCCATACCATAGGATGCCTTTTTGTTCTGTTGATAGTGTCCTTTGCCATACAGAAACTTTTTAGTTTGATGTAGCCCCATGAGTTCATTTTTGCTTTTGTTTCCCTTGCTCAAGGAGATGCATTCAGGAAGAAGTTGCTCATGCTTATATTCAAGAAATGTTTGCCTATGTTGTCTTCTAAGAGTTTTATGGTTTCATGACTTATATTCAAGTCTTTAATCCATTTTGAGTTTAGTTTTGTGTATAGGGTTAAACAATAATCCAGTTCCATTCTCTTGCATGTAGCTGTCCAGTTTTGCCAACACCAGTTGTTGAAGAGGCTGTCATTTCCCCATTGTATATCCATGGCTCCTGTATCATGTATTAATTGACCATATATGGTTGGGTTTATATCAGAGCTCTCTAGTCTGTTCCATTGGTCTATGGGTCTGTTCTTGTGCCAGTTCCAAATTGTCTTGATTACTGTGGCTTTGTAGTAGAGCTTGAAGTTGGGGACCGTAATGCCCCAGCTCTATTCTTCCTTCTCAGAATTGCTTTGGCTATTTGAGGTCTTTTGTGGTTCCATATGAATTTTAGAATGATTTTTCTCTAGTTCGTTGAAGAACACGGTTGGTATTTTGATAGGAATTGCATTGAATCTATAGATTGCTTTAGGTAGGATAGCCATTTTGAAAATATTAATTCTTCCTATCCATGAGCATGGGATGAGTTTCCATTTATTGGTATCTTCTTTAATTTCTCTCATGAGTGTCTTGTAGTTTTCAGGGTATAAGTCTTTCACTTCCTTGGTTAGGTTTATTCCTAGGTATTTTATTCTTTTTGATGCAATTGTGAATGGAATTGTTTTCCTGATTTCTCTCTCTGCCAATTTATTGTTAGTGTATAGGAATGCCAGATATTTCTGTGTATTAATTTTGTATTCTGCAACTTTGCTGAATTCAGATAATAGATCTAATAGTTTTGGAGTGGATTCTTTAAGGTTTTTTATGTACAATATCATGTCATCTGCAAACAGGGACAGTTTAACTTCTTCCTTGCCAATCTGCATGTCTTTTATTTCTTTGTGTTGTCTGATTGCTGTGCCTAGGACCTCCAGTACTATGTTGAATAGAAGTGGGGAGAGTGGGTGTCCTTGTCTTGTTACTGATCTTAAAGGAAAAGCTTTCAACTTCTCACTGTTAAGTATGATATATGGCCTTTATTATATTGATATACTTTCCCTCTATGCCCATTTTGTTGAGGGTTTTTATCATGAATGGATGTGAATTTTGTCAAATGCTTTTTCAGCATCTATGGAGATGATCATGTAGTTTTTGTTCTTTTTGTTGATGTGGTAGATGATGTTGATGGATTTTCAAATGTACCATCCTTGCATCCCTGGAACAAATCTTACTTGAGATGATCTTTTTGATGCATTTTTGAATTCAGTTTGTTAATATTTTGTTGAGTGTTTTTGCATCTATGTTCATCAGGGGGATTGGTCTGTAATTTTCTTTTTTTGTGGTGTCTTTGCCTGGTTTTGCTATTAGAGAAATGCTGGCCTCATAGAATGAGTTTGGAAGTATTCCCTCTTCTACTCTTTGGAAAACTTTAAGGAGCATGGGTATTAGATCTTCACTAAATGTTTGATAAAATTCAGCGGTGGAGCCATCTGGTCCAGGAGTTTTGTTCTTAGGTAGTTTTTTTTATTACAACTTCAATTTCATTACTGGTAATTGGTCTGTTCAGATTTTCTGTTTCTTCCTTGGTCCACCTTGGAAGGTTGTATTTTTCTAGAAAGCTGCCCATTTCTTCTAGGTTATCTAGTTTGTTAGCATATAATTTTTCATAGTATTCTCTAATAATTCTTTGTATTTCTGTGGTGTCTGTAGTGATTTTTCCTTTCTCATTTCTGATTCTGTTTATGTGTGTAGATTCTCTTTTTTTCTTGATAAGTCTGGCTAGGGGTTTATCTATTTTGTTTATTTTCTTGAAGAACCAACTCTTGCTTTCATTGATTCTTTCTATTGTTTTATTCTTCTTGATTTTGTTTATTTCTGCTATAATCTTTATTATGTCCCTCCTTCTACTGACTTTGGGCCTCATTTGTTCTTCTAGTTTCATTAATTGTGAGTTTAGACGGCTTATATGGGATTGTTCTTCTTTCCTGAGGTAGGCCTGTATTGCAATATACTTTCCTCTTAGCACAACCTTGGGTGCATCCCACAGATTTTGTGGTGTTGAATTATTGTTTTCATTTTTCTCCGTATATTGCTTGATCTCTGTTTTTATTTGGTCATTGATCCATTGGTTATTTAGGAGCATGTTGTGAAGCCTCCATGTGTTTGTGGGATTTTTCATTTTCTTTGCATAGTTTATTTCTAGTTTCATACCTTTGTGGTCTGAGAAAGTGGTTGGTACAATTTCAATTTTTTGAATTTACTGAGGCTCTTTTTGTGGCCTAGTATATGACCTATTTTTGAAAATGTTCCATGTGCACTTGAGAAGAATGTGTATTCTGTTGCTTTTGGGTGTAGAGTTCTGTAGATGTCTGTTAGGTCCATCTGTTGTAATGTGTTGTTCAGTGCCTCTGTGTCCTTACTTATTTTCTGTCTGGTTGATCTGTCCTTCAGAGTGAGTGGACTGTTGAAGTCTCCTAGAATGAATGCATTGCATTCTATTTCCCCTTTTAATTCTGTTAGTATTTGTTTCACATACGTAGGTGCTCCTGTGTTGGGAGCATAGAGATTTATAATGGTTGTATCTTCTTGTTGGATTGACCCCTTTATCATTATGTAATGTTCTTCTTTGTCTCTTGTGACTTTCTTTGTTTTGAAGTCTATTTTGTCTGATACAAGTACTGAAACACCTGCTTTTATCTCTCTATTAGTTGCATGAAATATCTTTTTCCATCCCTTCACATTTAGTCTGTGTGTCTTTGGGTTTAAAGTCTCTTGTAGGCAGCATATAGATGGGTCTTGTTTTTTTATCCATTCAGTGACTCTATGTCTTTTGATTGGTGCATTCAGTCCATTTACATTTAGGGTGATTATCGATAGGTATGTACTTATTGCCATTTCAGGCTTTAGATTCATGGTTACCAAAGGTTCCAGGTTACTTTCCTTACTATCTAAGAGTCTAACTTAACTCACTTAGTATGCTGTTACAAACACAATCTAAAGGTTCTTTTCTATTTCTCCTTTTTCTTCCTCCTTCATTCTTTATATATTAGGTATCAAATTCTGTACTTTTTGTCTATCCCTTGATTGAGTTTGAGGATAGTTAATTTAATTTTGCATTTGCTTAGTAATTAGCTGTTCAACTTTCTTTACTGTGGTTTTATTACCTTTGGTGACAACTATTAAACCTTAGGAACACTTCCATCTATAGCAGTCCCTCCAAAATAGACTGTAGAGATCATTTGGTGGGAGGTAAATTCTCTCAGCTTTTGCTTACCTGAAAATTGTTTAATCCTCCTTCAAATTTAAATGATAACCTTGCTGGATAAAGTAATCTTAGTTCCCGGCCCTTCTGCTTCATGGCATTAAATACATCATGCCACTCCCTTCTGTCCTTTAAGGTTTCTTCTGAGAAGTCTGATGTTAGCCTGATGGGCTTTCCTTTGTATGTGATCTTATTTCTCTCTCTGGCAGCCTTTAACAGTCTGTCCTTATCCTTGATCTTTCCCATTTCAATTACTATGTGTCTTGGTGTTGTCTTCCTTGGGTCCCTTGTGTTGGGAGATCTGTGAATCTCCATGGCCTGAGAGACTATGTCCTTCCCCAGATTGGGGAAGTTTTCAGCAACTACCTCCTCAAAGATACTTTCTATCCCTTTCTCTCTCTTCTTCTTCTTCTGGTACCCCTATAATGTGAATATTGTTTCATTTGGGTTGGTCACACAATTCTTTCAATATTCTTTCATTCTTAGAGATCCTTTGTTCTCTCTGTGACTCAGTTTCTTTGTATTCCTCTTTTCTAGTTTCTGTTTCATTTATCATCTCCTCCACCATATCCAATCTGCTTTTAATTCCCTCCATTGTGCTCTTCAATGATTGGATCTTTGACCAGAATTAATTCCTGAGTTCTTGAATATCTTACCTTACCTCCATTAGCATGTTAATGATTTTTATTTTGAACTCCCTCTCAGGAAGAGTCATGAGGTCCATATCATCTTTCTCAGGGGTTATATTAATTTTACTCTGTACCAGGTTTCCTTGGCGTTTCATATTTGTATATGGCGCCCTCTAGTGTCCAGAAGCTCTACTCTCTGGAGCTACTTAGCCCCTGAAGCAATGTTGGGGGTAGCAGGGGAGTGGTACTGGTGCCTGTGGGGAGGAAAGGGCTGCTTCGTGCTTCCCGGCTGCAATGCCTGTCTCTACTGCTTGAACCAGTGGGCCAAGCACAAGGTGTAAGCTTTTGTCCCAGAGCAGCCAGATATGGATCCCTGCTTTCCACAAGTAGCTGGAATCTCAGTCTCTCCAGGAATTCTGCCTCTGTTAGCTTTCCAATCCCCTAACCATGAGACTTTCATGAAAGTACCATGAAATGTAGGTTTGTGCTCCCAGAGCAGATCTCCAGAGTTAGGTATTCATCAGTCCCAAGCCTTCCACTCCCTCCCTGTTCTGTTTCTTTTCCTCCAACCAGTGAGCTGGGGTGGGGGAAGGTCTTGGGTCCCGTCGGGCCACAGCTTTGGTACATTACCCTGTTCCGTGAGCTCTGCTCTTTTCTCCAGGTGTATACAGTCTGGCACAGTCCTTTCTCCTGTTGCTCTCTCAGGATTATTTGTATTAGTTATATTTTCATGTTATATGTGGTTTTAGGAGGAAGCCTCTGTCTCACCTCTCATGCTGCCATCTTTAATCTCTTACTTGATTTTTTTTATTCATTGATTGTTTCAGACAACATTGAGAATCATTTTACCAAGTTTCAAGGTAAAGGTTATTAAATTTTGCATTGGATTCACAACAGACTTACGGATAAATTGGGGTGAATTGTTAGTCTCTTCCAGAAACTTGGCATGAATCTCCTCTTCTTTTAGCCTTCTTGAATCTACCTCATTAAAACTTCTCTTTCCAGTCTCTTTCAAAACCACCCAGTCAAGAGAGCCTCCCAGTCAGGTAGGACAGATATTATTTGACCCTGTTTCAATGGAATTTGGAATCCAGAGGTTTCTAAGAAGAAGGAGAAGATGGAGAGAAGTTAGAATTTATGATTAGGGAGACAAGAATATTTGTGCCTATCCTTTGAGAGTGTTTGCTTTCAGGAAGGGTCTATGGGAAACCTTAGACAGCAGGGTCTACAAATGGTACCAAAATCATGGACCCACATGAAATGCTTCTGCTCAGGCTCTGCCAAACATCTTGGCAGCATCAGTAAAAGACTATAGTTTAAAATCTCAACAGTGCTTTCTACAAACTGCCCATGGTAAGGGACTGGAAACCTTCATTATTCAAAGATCCCAACGAAAGGAAGAAAATTTGACCTTAAATTTCTGAATGAAACAAACAGTACTGAGAAAACAAAACACCATTCTGGGAAACACACTGATACTATCTTGAGTATCACTGGTAAATTTAGGAATTATGAAAACTTATTTTCTGTGTTGTTGCACTTCTCTATTCTCCTCCCAACTCCCAGAGAAGTATGGCCCTGTGTGACATGAAGATTTGAAGTTTAAGAAGCCTACCCTGTTTCATGGAGAATGTTGCAGGGAATAAGAGTAGTTATGAGAAGATTAGTTGAGAAATAGCTCAGTTGTCCAGATGGGGCATGATGGTATTATGGACTTGTTAGGGTCAGTACTGATGGAGGGAAGGTGACAGAATCTAGATATATTTTGATAAAATAGAATCAATAGTATTTGATAATGAGATTAGAGAAAAGGAGATATTAAAGATGATTCTCAGTTTTCTGGCAGAAGAAACCAGGTGATTGCTGAGATTTGAAGGCTGGAATAGAAGATTTGAAGGCAGCAGGAATAAGATTGTCTGGGGTTGAATTTAGGATGGCCTGTATGGATCCAGAGACTCTCTTGGCATTAGGGGACAGAAACCCATCTCCAACTTTCCCAAGTAAAAAAGAAGAAGAACGGCTTATATAATGGAAAGCCCAGGCATGGGACTGGCTTCCAGATCCAGGTGCTCAATGTTGGCATCAGGAATTCTTTATGCCAATCTGACCTTGGTGTAAAGAATCCAATCATATGACTAAACCACATGTAAAATGTAGGTGCAAAAAGGATGGTACCCCAAAGGAAAATGGTACTATTACTGAAACAAGAAATCGATTGGACAGACAAATCACATATACCTATTGTTGCCAATAGATAAGTGACTTTTAATTTATTGTCTAGAACAAGTTTGAACAGGAAAGTGGTGCTATGAATATTTGTGAGAGGACTAAAAGGTAAACAGAGACCATCCTAAGCACATGGAGACATGTGACCACCTCACCTACAAGACTTCCATTACAGATGTTGACCAGTGGTTTGTGCTCAGGTGAGAGGGCTGGGATGGGATAGAGATTTGGAGTGGCTGGCAGGAGAAGTCCTGATGGAACAATAAGAAACAAAGCCAGTTTGAAGTGGGTTAAAGATATTGAAAGGAGGTGAGGAATAGGGGAGAGCATGTCGATGTACCTCCCTTAAGTTACATTGGGGAGGGCAGTAGGGAGATGAGGCAAGCACAGGAGGAAAATATGTGAAAGCAGAGAGATTAATTTTAAGACTGGAAAACTAGTGGACATGTTTGGAGAGAGAAATAGTAACTGTTAAAGGAAGTACTGAGCAGGCTGGAGGAGAAATTGTTCTTAGGAAGGAGGAGAGTGGCTTCATCTTTGTAGTAGGAGGGAAACAGGAAGGAGGGGCAGGTGCAGGAGGGCTGAGAGCACCAGGGCTGGGCAGATGACATGTTCCTATGTGATAGCTTCTCATTTCTCCATGAAGTACAAGAAAAGGCAGTTTGCTAAGACTGGAGTTTAAGGTCAGAAGAGGGGTTGAAATGGCCTCTGTGACAAAAGGGTTGGTGAGAGAAATGCACTGAGATTGCTGAGCTGTGTGGTGGACCCAGATAAGATGGGCAATAGATGAGAGCAGCCTTTGGAGTTCTCCTCTGATGAAGATGTCTAAGGAAATGGCAGTGTCTCTGGCAAAGCTGAAGGAAATACGTTCAGCTCACTGCCACAGGGATGGTGGCAGATCACTCCGTTCATTTTCCAAGACCCCAAAGTGGTTGGCACATCTCCCATCCACATGGTCTGAGACTGGCTCTGGGGCCAAAGTCCCTATAGGACAATTCAAGATGCACAATTGGCCAAGCTCCAGGGATACCTGAAGTAAGGTGGCCTCACTCCTAAATGAATGCCATCATTTGCATAGAGAAACATGTTTTAAAGCTGCCTTTTCAGTTTCAGGAGGTTGCTGAAAGTCAGGGCAAGGTAGAATTTGCGATAATTCCCATGTCTGGCCTCACATGCTCCAGTGCTCTGTAGCCATGCACTGCAGTGGTCAGCAGCTGCTCCTGGGAGCTCCATAGGAACCGGGTGCCTCCTGGGTACCACGTGTCTCCAGGGCTTCGGTACTGTGCTCAGTACGTAGAAAATGTTTAATATTTTTTGAACCAGAGGGAGCGCTCTGGAGCTCTTTCTGGACTGGGTGGGTCCAGACATTGATTTACACGGAGTTTTTAGCCTGTATGTGGAAGTTGAAGCTCTTGTGTTTTCAGCCAAGCTGGTAGTTTGCCACTTAAGAAATTCATATTGAGCATTATCACTTCCAGCCTTTGAGCACAGTGTCTTTTCTTGATTGACATTTGATGAATTAAGTAAAACTTTTAAATGAAAATATTATAAAAGGAAATTATGATAGATCAACTTGTTTTTATTTTTTAATAATAAAATTAAAGGATCTCTTTTCTGTACATGAACATCTTGCTAGAGATGCCAAAGAGCAACAATCTGATTTAGTATCTGAGCTGTTCCTGAGCCCTAAGGCCAGAGATTGAGAAATCTAGGTAGCATTGACCCACCATGTCTGGCTTCTATGAGGTTCCATCTGCTACACAGGCACCTGCTTGACTAAAGCACAAGGGATCACAGCCTGAAAGACATGGACGAAGACATCCTCAGGGTGGTTGTCTCTACAACAGACGTCACTTGAAACTTCCCTTTCCCCCCTTCAGAATGCCAACGTGATTATGCATCGAGCTGTTGCTATTTACAGAGCTCTTAGCACAGAGAGCATTACACAGCCAGTGACACAGAATTACAACCATCTAGACATATGGTTTGGATAAACAAAGCACAAAGCGCAAATTAACCATGGTTGACTATAACTCCCGCTCTCTACTCCCCAGGGAGGGACTTCAGTGAAACTCCAAGTCAGAGAAAGCAATACATATCAGAAAGTAGAGTGCATACAGCATGGTTCAGACAAATGCTAAGCCTTATTTAATGCTTTTCATGGTGCCAGAACACAATGGCACCAACCTGTCTAGGAAAAGTTATAACTCTGTGCCAGTTTCCTGTAAATAGTAACTCTACTCCTACCGGATCCCATGCCTGTGTGCTCCAAGGCCACAGAATGCCTTTCATTTGTCATCACCTTGCTTCCACTTCCCGTGTCCCCAAAGGGCTGGTTGCCTCATGCATGTGGATGTCAGTGCTGCATGGAGTTGGACACAAGTAGCCTCCTCTGAGTAAATACCCTTCAACTTCCACTGTGGTCCTTCCTCCTAATTGAGCCCCCTATACTTGTCTGCAGAGTAGGAGCCCCCCTTCGCGTGCTTGGGCAGTCCAGGCCTGAGCTCATCCAACCCCGCGGGTGCCATTAGGAGTGGGCTGATTCTGTTTTCTGGCAGTAAGGGGTCCACTCACTTCCCATATTATATATTTCATGAAAAATTCTTCCATGACAGGAAACTTTCTGTGTGAGGTCTTTGGCCTCATCATTGACACATGAACCTTATAAACTTTGTTTGACAATAAAGAGTATAATATTTGCTTTTCATAATACATGTGCATTGCTTTCCAAAAGAGAGAGCAAAATAAATAAATAACCAGAGTGAAAGGCTCCTACTTGGCTTGAACACTTGTACTGGAGTTTTTCAAAAAGAAAAAAAGAATCCACCAAACACTCAGCTAAATATATACCTACATTTCTTTTTCTTGTCTTTAGTAGCTTTCAGATGTACATTATGTATTTAATTCTCTCTCTCTCTCTCCCTCTCTCTCTCTCTCTCTCTCACACACACACACACACACACACACACACACATACACACACACATACACAGACACTACATAAACATTAAAATTTGAGTTCAAACTAATAGTATGTTAAATATACTTAATAAGTTAAAAAATAAGTAAAAGTACAAACTTCATCTGAGAAGTGAAGACAAAGCCCCAAAGAGAAAAAATTATAGTCCATCACCCAAGGACCTAGTTGGGAGAAGGTATGCACATGTGGTCCCAGAAATACTGAGGTCTGTATAAAGTCACATAACTCTTAATGGCCTTATTAGTTGATAAACCTTCAAGACTTATTATTTTATTAGCGGGTCCCAATATTTTAAATATATATTAAAAGCACATTTGGCTCTATGTGATGAGCAAAGGAACAATCTTTAGGCTCAAACATCCAAAGAGACTTCGGCTTCTAGGAGTGTTAGGGGCCACTGGAACGTTAAGGTCTCCTCAACAGAAATCACAGACATCAACTTCCAGAGCAGCTTGGTCATCCTGAGTCAAATTATTTTTGTGAGATCTATTCAAGTGTCCTTGACGGCTTTCCTCTTGGAAGGTTAGATGGGCAGCGGGATGCTCTCCCACCCTGGCTTCACATGGGTATTTATTGACATGCCTCTTGCTGTCATTTTCACATCTCATTTCCATCCCTCTGAAGTGAATAAAGAAGACTACTGCATCATTCTCTGTCATGTTAATTTGGCCAAATAGAAATGGGTTAGGACAGGAGCCGAGATTCCCAGGGCAAAGCTAATGGACTTACCAAAGCCACTTACCTGGATTCAATAATTCAAATCAACTCCATTTAATTCAGCAAATATTTCCTGATACCTCCTATGAAGAAGCCCCTATGCTGAGCCCTGTAGAAAATGTAGAAAATGATCAATTTTCCTTCTTGAAGGTCTAGTCTACAGGGGAAGATATTTAGGGATAAAGAAATTCTGATTGCAGAAAGACAGTGATAAAAGGAGGCAGGAATAAATTCTTATCAGCACTAGAGAGCAGAAAGGTGGGGCATTTTTAAAGTTTTTCTAAAGCTAGAGATGCTTTGGGCTGTGTACCAGGTCTCAACTCCATTTATCTCTTTCCATCTCAAGAGTCAAATGAAAATATCTCCAAGCATATGGAGAATAACAGCTGGTCACATGCATTTGAGTAAGCCCATTCCCATCGTGGACTCCAATATACATTGGATGTATTTCATTTTGCTTCTATGTAAAACAAATTATACCAGCCCATAAAGAGGGCTTTCAAATTTTGTCTTATGTGACAGTCATTAGTAACGTGTTCCATATGCAGTTACAGATGTACATTCAGGAAATTTGTGGGAAATCTCTTAAGGGCTCAGAGAATTAATATGAAAATTGAAGACCCTGGCTTAGAATAGACTGGAACCAAGGTATAGCTAGATTCCAGGAAGTCTCAACATAGGAACAGTCAGGGCACTTTCTCCCCTCTGGAGAGCAAAGCTCCAACCACCTTCCTGACCTTATATCACTGTTCTCCAGCCTCAAAGGCCTAAGGGAGAGAGAGGCTGATTGCCCTGGCCTGTGTCCAGGGCCCAATTCATGGCACCTTGCTATACAATCTTAATAAGACCCAACACAAAGGGAGAGATAGATCCCCACAGAAGGCAATCAGGATGCCATTATTGGAAATAAGGTGAAATGCTGGGGTGGCCAAGACATGATGAAGGCCACCATAGTTAGTGAAGCAAACGCTATGTTAATGCCAGTATCCTTAAGTCATGGGTAGTGAAGCAAGAGGATGTACATGTTAGTGCTAGAAGGTAAATAACTCTCTGCAAAATAAGAAGGAAAAGTACTACAAGAGAGGGGAGATAAAGTAGTTTCAAGGGAGATGAGAAGAGGGAGTCTGTTTTCTGTTCCATGTACTCAGCCAACTCAGGATGAAACCGTGGTAACGCAGTAGAGAACACCAAATGTAACTGAGGAAATCGCACACCTGGCTGGGCCCACCAGGAGATTCAGGTCAGCACCAATCTGACAAAGAGAATTCCACATCTTTATTGGAGTTATTACATATGTTCCTGGTTGATTTTGGTTTTAAGGAACTTCACCACCCATACTCCTTGACAATTCCAGGTCTCAAGGAAAGAGCTCCACAGGGTTCATGTGTGATTGTACTCATATACACATATTTCTGTTGGAAACGCCTTCCTAAATCTGCAAGAAATGTTGAATGAATAAACATAGCTGAGCTTGAGCATACATGTCCCATAACTCTTAATCATCTTACTGCTTGGCATAATAAACTTTGCACTTTGGCATTCTAACTAGTTTAGCTTTTATGCTGTTTTACTTAATTTCCTTTTGGTGGGCTTCCCTGTTGTTTTCTGCAGCCTCAAAGGGAAGAGGTGCACATTTCAGCCTTCACTGAAATTTCAGTCCCAGAATCATAGGTACTGCTGTGTATGTGCTCACTAAAATCCATTCCCTAGTCTTCCCGGACCTACAGCTAGACTACATTTCCCAGCTTCCTTTGCAACTAGGTATGGCACATTGACTCAGTTTTAGCCAATGGCAGGAAAGAGGAAGTGGGGTGTACCAAAAAACCTCCAACAAACCTCCAACAGCCCAAAAAAACCCCAACATAGCCAGCCTTTTGTTTTTCCTCATCCGCCAGCTGGGGAGGATACTAAGGCTCTGGCCACTAAGAGCCACTAATCACATGTGGATATTTAAACTTAAATTAATTAAAATTTAATAAAAATGAGGGACAAGGAAATGCTGTGGTTCCATGTACTCATGACTCCTTCAGTTCCCCAAACCCAATGAAAGGGGAAAAAAAGTGAAATTGAACTAGAGGATCCCCTACCTCTGCCTCGTGCCTGGGACTTGGCTGGGACCCAAAAATGGAGAGACAAAGAGAAAGTGCGAAAGCTGGGGCTCCCGGCGTATTTGGGACCCATCACCCTTCTCACCCTCACCACTGCTCCTGCTGAAGCCCCTTACCACTGCGGGCGACTTCTAGATTATAGATAAGTGAGTTTGAGCACTGCTTTCATCATCTCTTTCGTGCATGCTCATAGTATTTTTTATTTAATGTTTCTGAGCCTCAATTCCCTCTTTTTAAAGTTGCAGCTGATGCTTCTCACCTCAGTAATCAATTTTATGAAAACAGCACATATACCTAGCAAAGCTATTGTCTGTTTCTCCATTTTAATTTCATATAGATATCCAATTTAGTGCTATTTGTTGAAAATATGATCTTTTCCAAATTGATTTACCTCAGCATTGACACCTTTTTCAAAGATTAATTGACCGTACATGTGCTGTATTTCTGAACTTGATTCTGTTCCATTGATCTTGGTATGCTAATCCCATTGTCCTATTTTAGCTGTATTTAAATACTATTAAGTTGTGAAACCAGGTAACAAAGGTTTTCCAATGTTTTTCATCTTAAAAAACATTAAGTACAATTAAAAATTCAGTTTCATAGTCTCAATAGTGACAGTTAAAATGTTCTATAGCCTCATGTCCTGAGTGGCCACCTTATTGAACAGGAAAATATAGGTCCAGGGCTATAGATGTTATTCATCAAAACTACTGACTCTTAATTCCTTAGAATAATTAGAAGCTCTGGGCAGAGCTAGAATTATACCAGCGAAATACCAGAGGCAACTGTCAAAGCTAAGCCTAACTTCTCCACGCAGAATTTAGTCTGATTAAATGAACCTGATTAAGTGAACAGTTCCATCACCACAGAAAGATCTGTTCGCCAGCACAGCTGTAGATGAGATTTAAGTTACAAGAGGGAGTGAGTCTGGGTCCCTGGAAAATTCATGAAGGCAACTCCTCACCCCCATCACTACCAATATTGGGATTTAATAAGAAAAGTTAAACTTCTGTTGTGTTGAGCCCTTTAAAATTTGGGAGCTTATCATTCACAGTAGATAGGGGCCCCTTATTTGATATAGGGGCCTTGTGTTAAGATACTGTATCATTTAGTTCACTTCTCTTTCAGGAGGCAGTGGATAAAAAGTCCTTCTTACAGAACTGTCTTGTCCAAGAGCAGAGAACCAATGAATTCCTGGGGTGCATTCTGCAAACACCGACTTCATAAGTGGAGAGAGAACTATTAAAGGCTTCCTATCAGTGCTGAAGAACCTAAGCCCGAAGATTTGCACATCTTGCTCTTTGATGAAGCCTTCTTGAAGCACTAGTGTAAACATGCTTTTGCATGGTCCTCATCTACATGTAAGGACCTCCTGACATCTACAGTGCATGGGTGACTCTAAAATGAATTTAAAATTAGCAATCCTACCAGGTCACAATCCTAGGATCTCAGAAAATGGAGACTAAAATTCCCAATGAGCCATGCAGTTTCATAAAACAATATCAAACAAACACTAAGAGTAAGTTTAAACATAATACTCCCATTCCCTCTCATAATGTTTGTGTTGCACTTGGATAAATTCATGTCCTTTGGAACATGCTTCAGGTCCTTCAGAGTCTGGCCCTGCCCATCCCTCTGACTTGATCTCTAAGCACTCTGCTCCTCATTTAACTGGTCATCATGCTACAGTACCACTGGATTTCTTTCTGTTCCTTTAAGATACCTCACTTGTTCCCACCTTGGGCTTTTGCCCACGATGTTCTTTTGCCCAGAGTACTCTGCCATCTTCGCTTCCTGCACTCCACCCTAACCACACACACAGGATTTCACATGCTGGATGCTCCCTATCATTCAGGTCAAATGCCACTTTCTCAGAAGGCCCTTCTGTCCACCCAGTCTACTGCCCATTACTCTATCATGTCACTTTATCATGTCCTTTTCCTTGTACCAAATGGTGTCTTCACAAGGCCAAGAGCCTTGTTTCTCTGACTCCTAATGTGTCCTCGGCTCGGCACAATGAAGAGTAGGGGGACTTAAAAAATACTGAACGGATCACTTGAATATTCCAGCAGAGAAGATGACTTAGATACTTAAGAATGATTTGATAACTAGACATTTATGTTCATATATAATGTGAGTTGTATTAATTAAACTTCAAGACTTTTCTTTGAGAATTCCATGGTTTGCCTATGAAAGTATCAGAGATTCTTAGCAAATTAGTAACCTTTACAGTAGATTCTATAACTAGAAAACACTCAAAGCAATCATGCAATGTCTCTTGTTCAGGAAATACGTATGTATATGGATATAGCGGTTTACACGTCTATCTTAAGACTATGGATTTGTGGGCTCTTAGGTTTAGGGAGTAAAATCTTGTGAGTGTCATATTATGTACTTAAACTTTCAAAGGTAATTAATTGCTTCATCACAAAAATATTAATGCAATTTAATTATATAATTGCTCCTTCTAAAAGGGTGATTATATGATGCTGGAATTCCATAGGCTGATATTTGAGTTAATTTTCAATTACTGGCTCCAGGTGACACTCTCAGGTATGAAGATGGTAAATGCATCAACCATGATGTATATTTTATTCTAAGCCGCCTTTAAGATAATTCACTGATCTGAGCTCATCATGAATATTTTGACTATGCAGAGTTGGCTTCTACAAAACAGGAGCATATTTTATCTTAGAATGTGTGGAAAGGAGAGAAAAAATATTAGAGCCTTTTTCCATAAAGATTTCTACTTCTATATATAAAAAAAACCTTTCATTTTGTGGTTTAAACAATACAACTGTAACCAGCTATCCTTAGAGTTTTAATTTTGAGCTTACATTATCCTATTTCTGATATTTCTTGTATACACTAATACCATTGATGATGTATAAAATTATTTTAGGGAGTATGTAGACAATTTTAATTTAATAGCTATGTTTTTGTTGAATTCATTTTTATAGTCACAATGTGTGCCAAATGCTTTCACTCAGTGATAAAATTTTTCCTTTACAAGTGAATTTGTTTAAGTCAAAATCTGATTCATATAAAAATATTAATAAATAATAGTACTGACATAACACGGATTCAATAAAAATTCTGAATGCGTTATGGAAATGAGTAATGTTTGGGAAATTACTTTGTATATCTGGGCACTGTTAATGCCTAGCCAAGTGATAGAATTTCTTAGTTTCTGTACCAATGTTCGGTACTTGCTGACAGGTTTGGGCTTACCAATTGTTATATCCTTATGCTGTGTTCAATTCCTGGCAAAGAGGGAATGGTTTATAGATGACCACGTAATGCCTGAGTCTTGAGTAGGAAATAAAGACAAGTTTTCAGGACCCCCATGCCTACCCCTGGGATGTTAGAGTGAAAAATGATCAGCTCAGATGAAATGGCTTATCCAGTTGTGAGTACAGAATTCCTTTCCTTTCCTTTACTTGCACTGGGATAAAGTTCAAGAATCATTAGTGACTGTTTCATAAAGCTCTACGTTCCTCTTTCTTGATGAACTCTGTCACCTCCCCTCAGCTTACCTTCTGAGGAAGGGACCCAGCAGTGCGGAGGCACTTCCTGGGGCCACTCACCACCAATGCCGCCTCCTCTCAGCTGGTGCCACTGCTGTCTTCAGACTTCTGTGGCCTCCCATCTCTGAAGCAGCAGCAACTGATAATTCAATGATGTGTCTGAAACCCAGTGACTCATGTATGTTCAGTTACTTTGTGGCTGAGACCCATTTTCCTAACAGGAAGATATAGTTTAAGTGGCCTGAGTGATGGACAACTCTCAGGGGGCTTTGAAAGATTTGAAACAACCAGCGAGGGTTTCCAAAACTTCTCCATTTTTCCAGCATCAGGTGCTCTGAGAATTAGGAAAGCTGATTAGGACTGGTGTTCTCTGACCATGGCCAAAAACTACTTTTCACTCAGGTCTCTGCAGTGACAACCAGCTAGGGGTGTTCAGCACATGTTACAGTTCTAGGTGCAAGAAGGAAAAGTAAGGTGTGAGAAATAAAGAGCAAAATAAAATCGCTTGAGAATTTTGAGTCTGCAACTCATAGACTTTTCTCAAAACCTCAAGAGAAGATCATTTAGCTAAACTCCAGGGACAGTGGAAGCATGGAAGGGAGACAGCCCTGAGTGAGGACTGTCCCTGCTATGTGCCCTTCTACCAATTCTTTTAATGTAGTTTGAGTCCCTCCTAGATGATTCAAAACAAAAAAAATCACACCAACTCAATGCACAAAGGAAGGAAATGCCCTAACATTGTACACTTTCATCAGCAAGTTTTCTTTTCCTATTTGTTATTGTGTCTCCCCCTTAAAAAAAAAATTAGAAGGGAAAGCTTGAAGGCTCTCCCAAGATGAAAAAGGGAAAAAGAAGTTTTAAAAAGTTTGATCTACTGAGAACACTCCCTTCGGCCCCCAGCACGGTGCATCCCTACTCCAGAACCAAATCTGTGCTTTTTCACTGAAACCTTCTCTCCCTTGATTCTTCTGGGCTTGTCACTGGCCATGTTTTCTCCCATGTGCTGCAAGTCAGTGCCCCTCATCTTCCAGCTCCTGCTCAGCCCCAAGTGCTAGATGAAACCTCACACGCCAACTCCCCTGTGCTGGAATTGCCCTGCTGCCTCCCAGTTCAGCCAAGGCTATGCTTTAAGACACACTTGTCCCCATTTTCCCATGGCTGTTAGCCACTGCCATGCTGTCAGCTCCGCAGTACCTTATTCCATTGCTTTCCTTCCTCTGGATCCATGCTCCTGCAGGCTGCAGTGGGAGCCCAGGACACCCTTCCTCACCTCCCCACCGGCTGCATCCCAGTTCCCCCTGACCATGTTTTTTGTTCTGCTTCTGATACAATAGGTCTTATAAGATTATAAGTTGCTTGAAAGCTAGAAGCCTACCTCCTCCCTCATCTCCTCTAGTATACCCAGCAGATTCACACACATAATTATCTGTTGAATAAACGATAAATGAATGCTTCTGAGATAGGTTTTTAAAGATAGGGGCACCACAAACAGGAATTGCCTGAAGAATGAATCCTTACTTTAGATCCTACTGAGTCTTTCTGTCAAGGGCTCTTTGGACTATGAAAACAGGAACAATTATGGTGTAAATGGACTTTGAAAATAGCAATAATTAGGTAATTAAAAATGTACTTCAGTTTCATTATGGTGTCCATAAAATTCCACCATTGAAAAACAAACTATTTTAACATATTTTACTTAATATAATTCATGTAATTGTGATTTTTATGTTCTACCTAGTTATGCAATTAAGTAGTACATGGCTATTTCTTACAATTAAACATTGCTAAAATCTGCCGCTAGTTCAGAACACAGAGTATGATATATTTAACAACTTTTTATGCTAAACAGTAGACACAGTTAACATTATATTCATTTAATTCCATTTTAATTAGTTGAATAATATTTTTAAATGTGAATTTAGGCATAACTAGAATGGCACATTACTTAAGGTTGTTTTCCTTCAAATTATGTGTCTATAACTTGTTGATGTTTCTCACAGAAGAAAATGGTTGTGTGTGGGTGTGTGAGTGGAGAATAATGTAGGTTTTCAGTTCTCCGTCAGAGCTTCTCGCTCATTGGTTACATCCATTCTTGTGACACAGATTCCAGAAACGCCTCCCCACATTTCCTCTTGAAGAGTTACCTCCAAGAAGCTTGTGGAATGTGCTCCAAGGCTTGTTGAGGCCTGAAGCAGAGAGGAAAGAGGAGGCGCAGGGACTCCAGTGGCCACCAGCACCTCTCATTTGGGAGAGGAGGCCTGGACTCAACAAACTGCCTCTGACCCTGGCCCTTGGCACCAACTCAGAACTCTGCCACCGAGGCGGCCTGCACCTGCTGGGGCCCACCATGGATAGCAGCTCCCCTTGTGGGTTCTGGCCTCCCTTTTCTACATGCCTCCTTTCCTTCCTCACCAGGCTGGTGCTGAGGGAGCCCAGAGCAGACGGACCCACCTATCTGGTGTCAGGGAGAGACCCCTGGGGCAGTTGAGCTGAATCCCCTAGGGTGAGTAGGGACTAACCAGGTGAAGAGGGGAAGATAGATTTCAAGAGGGAGGAAGACATGCAAAGGCCCCTTTGACCACGTGGTATGGGTCCCTGTTCTCCCTGAGGCTGTGTCTCTCCCAGGCCCGACCGGCCATGTCTCCACTGCCCCACACCGATTGCCCCATTTTAGAACCTCACTACCAGGTTATTCTCCCAGCAGCGTCCCACTCTCTGCTCTCCTCTGGTGTCCACTCCTTCACCCTCCTCAGCTGCCGACTGTCAGATGAATGACTTAACAAGGCTTGTGTCCCGCCGCCTCCCCCACAGTCAAACCCCCACCTTTCCTCCTTGCCAGGCAGTTTGCCTCCACTGGCTCAGGGTATCTGCCTGACCTTTCTCCCTTCGTCTTCAGAAAGGAAGCCTGCACTAAGCCTGTCCCATTCCACACACGTTGGCTGAGATCCTGCCCCAAAACCAGAGGAGGAGGTGAGGGCAACGAACCCTCACTTTTGAGGGCTCCCTCGCCTCGGAGTTAGGATGGCCCTTGTTTCTCAGTGACATCACTACTCATGCCATCTGCCTAATGAACACCATTCCCACCTTGCTGCCCTTTAATCATCCCTGTTTATTCCAAATACACAGTCAGCTTCCATTATCCCTACCCCACGGGACCCTCCCTAGCGCTGCCTCAGACCCTCAGGATTAACTGAGATGAGATGCAGAAGGGCTTAATGACCAATATGGTGCTAGTAACAACATAGCAATAACTAATGCTAATTGAACACCTCCTCTATACTTAGTATATTACATTAATCATGTGATTTAGTTCTCCAACATGCAGTAATGTAGCTATTCATAGCATCATAGCACCCCAATTAGGATGGGTATGAGACTGGTCCAAAGTCATACAACCAAGTAAGGGAACCAGAATCAGATCCCTGGTGACCCGACTCCAGGGTCTGGGTCCCTAACCACTACTCTGCCCTGTAGTGCCACTGTCTCTAGCAGGGGACCCAGCAAAGAGTTAAGTATCCAACAATTGTTAATTGCTACATTGAGTCCCAAGGGACACTCTTCTTATTCTTTGCTCCTGTTGCACTTGCAGTTTGGGTCTCCTGACACAGAGTATTAATTAACTTCAGCAAGTGTTTTGCACCTAGCCTGCTCAATTCATTGGCAGGCTCATTTCTCAGCTTTCCACATGTCATCCAGGTCTTCTCTGCCTTTGGGCTCTTGAATACTGCCAGGAAATCAGTGGCTTTGAACATAGCATCTGGCAAGCTGGGGGCTGTCCTGAGGCCCAGTCTGTTATGTCATTCTGGGCATCAGGACCCCCACTGCCCTGCTACCTTCAGGTGCAACCCTGAACCCCATCTTAGTTCCCCCAGCCTCAGTTCCACCTGGTGCTGACTCATAGTCATCCTAAAATCTCCTTGGGCCTTGGGCCTTTAACAAGTCAAGTTATGGCTGGCACTGAATGAGTGGTTGGATAATGGTGGTGGCAGTACATGAGCTATGCACACAGAGCTGTTATGTTGTCAGACACCTGGGAGAGGGCCTGCCATGGTCCCAGGAAGAATTCAGCTCTGGGAGAGGAGTGGTTTATTGCAGACCATGCCTTCACTCCCCTCCACAAAACCAGCCTTCGCAGATCCCATGAGAGGTGTGCTTCCCATAGGTCAGGCTCAGTGCTACGGCTATCCCAGTTCCTGTATCAGCCCTGCAAGTTACATGTCATTACCCTCACCGTACCGAAGAAGGGAGACTCAAGTATAGAGCAGATGCATGTTGTTCTGTCCACTCTGAATCCACTTTTCCTTCTAGTTATAGCACCTTGATGTCTCCTGGCAAACACCCTTTTCCATATATGTAGTCTAGGTGGACTACATTCAACTTCTTCCTTGCCAAGAGACAAACGTGTGAGACAGGCTGGGCCAACTGCACTCTCTTCCCTGAGAGGCTGAATGTTGAGAGCAGGGAGACAGAGATTAAGAATGACTGGAGCTGGTTCAGCCCAGCAGGATGCCAACAGAGAGACCATTAGTTCCTGCAGGCTAGATGCTGGGCCTGCCCAGCCTCATCCTTTCCAAGTCCTCTTGCTCAGCCTAGCTTTGATTCCCTAGTGCACCCAAATTCTTCTCCATTAACCAGAGTCAATGTCTGTTGTTTGAAACCCGAGAACCCAATGTGACAGAGGGGTTTCCATTCATTCAGTCATTGGATGGATATTCTGCAGTGTGAGGCTCTGCCCTTGGTATAGAGGTACAGCTGTGAGGAAGACAGAGCTCTGGAATCAGCAAGGGCAGTTATCGTTACACTCAGGAACATGATTGTATGACCAAGGAACTTAGCTTGGGTCACGCACAGAATTATTCCATCACTTACTGAAGCTTCAAGATAGGTTGTCCCACTTTTGCGCTATTTTATATACCTGAGAGCTTCATCACATATTGCCAGAGTATCAGACAATTGATTGTGTCCTCTGCCACTTCACTAAACTGTGTGAAGAAACGCCAGGTATTTGAGACCATAAAATGATTTCCTCAGAAATTCCTTCATCCAGTTGGCCAACCCATTTTTTCTTGGGTAGTTTGTGATAGGTACTTTGCGACGGGCAGTTTGTTAGGGTCAAAAGAAACACCAATGATGAATCAGGAGACTTAGCTCAATTTGTGGACTTTTTTCAAAATAGCATTATGATATATTAGATGAGTCAGACCTCCTTTGTGAGTCTCAGTTTCTCTTTAGGTGCATGGAGAAATTGTTCAGATTATCTCTAATGCCCTTCTTTGATATTTTTTAAATATCTTCTGTCAAGGTGAAGCCCTTAGGAAGAAGAAAGAAGAAAGCTGCTTTTCCTTGATTAGAAGGCTTGGAATGGCATAAGAAGAGTTAAGCTTTGTAGTACTTTGCAACATTGATTTTTAAAAAAGTGTGTACTTTAATTTCTAATAAAAAAAATCTAGAAGGTATGAATAGCAATAAAATTGCTCAAAAATTGTTCAAATTGAAGGGAAACAATTGGAAATGGATTTGGAAATATAATGTTTAGCTAAGCAAGCTATAATGTTCTGTTATTTTAATCAGCATTGTAAAGTAATTTAAATGATGGAGGAAGAGACTTTTATACTTTAATATATAATCACTTTTTTTCAATGCATTCATCAAAAGGCATTTCATGTTAATGATTCTATGGCTGACGACAGACACCAGCAATAATGGTCTCTTGCCTGCTCTCAATTTACGTTTGGAGCTTTTTAGACTTAACTTCTTTTCTGCTCTTTCCCATTAGTCTTAAAGGAAAATTCCTATGATTTTGGAAGAAAACTGGCATTGCTAAATGTTTTAAAAATAAAAATATTTTAAAAAGGAGATCTAGAGCATTTTCTTGATACTATTTCGTCTATAGAACCAAAAAGTTGGTTCTCAGTTCTCAGGGATTGTCTGAACAACTTACCTGCCTTCAAGCCCTTGAAACTCAAAAAACATGAATGAGTCTCTTCCTTCAACAATTTTCAAAGAGAGGTGGAATTCTCTTACTCCATAGTCATTTTGTCTGTGATAAATAAATGCTTGTTGATAATTGAAGTCTTACATGAATAAATGGCAAAGAAAGATTCCTTCCTATGACTGGGTTTACATCTACCATTTTCTAATAACTCTTTTGGAGAGTTATTTTAGAGTCACTTGGAATTTTGTTTCTGCAGTCTAAATCTTTATCAAGTCCTCACAACGTCATGAAAAAAAGGAATGTAAGAAAGCTGAAGGATTAGTTGCTGTTCCCTAAATGAAAAGTAGAACCCCAAAGATTAGAGGGCCTGGCCTTGCCCATGCAAGAGCCCTCTTTCCTCCTCAAATAAAACATGTTTGTGTCACTTGTCTTGTTCTGCCAATATTGGTACTTGTTCATTAAGGAAAATCCTTTCCACCCACCCAAGCCTCCATCCCACCACCCATCCACCCATCCATCCATCCATCTACCTCTATAGGGTTTCCTCATGATAAGAATAAAGCACAGCCCTAGCTGTGTCCTTGCAGCTATCTGAATACCATTTACAAATTGGAGCGTTTCCTGTTTGGCTATCCAGAAACAGTTTCAGAAAAGGCAGCCTACTTTTTATCAGCTAAACCTGAGACAGTGGACTTGGATTCAAAGTGCTAAGGAGCCTGCTGTCCAGGTAGGAGGAGGGTCCAGGCTGGGGACCCAGGAGCTGCTGCTTTCAGGTGAGTCTGTCCCAGATGGAGGGTCTGGCCAACCTTCCTCTGTTTGGGCCAGGCAGTGATGGACTGGAAACAAATGGCAGACCCTGGGCTGGGACTCACAGCTCCATGCTGCTTGTCGGTGTGGCAGGTGAGCCTAGAGCCACTGCAGGGGCAACAGGAGCAAGGGCTGCTTAGGTCCAGATTCTTGATGAGCAGGTTCCTGAGTTCCCCTGTCCTGACTTCTAGGGGACACAAATGGCCAACTTTGGGGTCCTTCAGGAGAAGAGAGATGAATCAAGGCTGGGGGAAGCAGTGGTGGCTTAGAGTGAAGGCAGAGACACAATTATCTAAGACAAGG
The DNA here is from genome assembly GCF_040802235.1 of Manis javanica. Taxonomy (NCBI): domain Eukaryota; kingdom Metazoa; phylum Chordata; class Mammalia; order Pholidota; family Manidae; genus Manis; species Manis javanica. The sequence goes on from NC_133172.1 coordinate 22,806,254, forward strand.
GAAGAGGTGGCAGGAGAGGAAACTTCCACTTACTAGCTGGGAGTTCCTAAAATTACTCCTCGGTTTGCACAGATATAAATGATAAATCTTAATTCATATCCAATGACTAACTCAAATCTGAATGCATCATAGGCTGATTGTGAGAACTGCATGAAGTACCAAGTATAAGGCCGCTGCATTCAGGAGCAGTCCAGGAGCCAGAGACCAGAAAGCTCTTAGAGACAATGCTTTAGTGGCCCACCTCCTAAACCCCTGCAGGATACAACTACAGAGCCCAGGTGGGAATGCAGCCCTCTTGAGAACTCAGAGGATCCAAATTCTATCCACAAAGTATCCTAGCAGCCACATCGTGACAAAATCCACGCCACCCAGCTCTTCAGACCCACATGTTAACTCCCATATGTGGTAAGTGCTCAGTGGGTCCCTTCACGGTCAGTTGGTTGCTGGCATCCTGCAGAGGTATGCATCTGGTCTCACCACGAGGAGGCTGGGACTTGCTGGGGAGAGGAGACCCAGTGCCCCATGCAGCCTTTGGTGGGGCACCAGTCAGGGCACAGAGCACACCTTCCAAACCTTCAAAGGGCAAGAAGGTGAATCCCGACAGACACTGACAGCCACCAGCTGGAAAAAGTACTCCCACTTTACTAGAATTGTAATAATCTATACTAACTATAACATCAGTAAGTCAGCATTCTGCCTAAAAACTCAAGAATATTTAAAAAACAGCAGTCTACCTTTGATTGGGGCAATTGTGAGGAAATACTGGCAGGAATGAAATTTGCTAGCTCAGATGCAAATAGTTGACATATTTAATTGCCACAGTTTTATTATCTTATGAGCTAGCTTTAGAAATCTCCCTCCCACTTAATATGAAACTCCATCATAGAAGGTTCCTGACGTAATTTAGAAACATAGAACAAAGGCTCTAAAAACAAGTAATGCCTGATCCAGCAATTCCTGAGAATTTTCACAAATAAAAGAAGTTCATAGACATAGCACAACACAGGCAACTCATAGCTTAATGGAAAAAACTGAAATTTATCTAACTGTCCAATAATGATGAGTTGCTAAAAATTCATGATATGTACAAACAATGGATTACTTTTGGCTATTAAAATGCAGAAGAATGGAATTATTTTTTAAATGGAAAAATGTTAACAATGAAAAAAAAAATACAAAACAGCCCATGAAGTAGAATTAAAATATATATATATACAAGCACATCTATCGTTTATCATTTATCTTATCATTGATATCTATAGCTGTCTTACCTATCTATATCTATCATCAATCATGTATCTACTTATTACCTGTCTATCATCTATGTATTTCCTGTAAGGCAATGCCTGACATTAAGGTGTTGTCATTAGTCATTTCTAAATTATTGATTTCTGTAAATATTTTGGAATAATATTTACAGAAATATTTATGGAATAATTCTTCAGTTACCTATTCTACATTGTTCTACATTACTTCTTTTTTTCCTAATTTTATCAAAGATCATGACTTCACATTGATTTTTGTATTTAGGAAAAAATGGCAATGGATGATATTTCCAATAAAAAAACGTATCTCAGTGTTTGCTAACATTTACTACTATAATTTTGCTTAAAGGAAGTAGTTTCTCACTTAAAATAAAATGTATGATCACGGTCTTCCAGAAAGGAAGGGAGAGGAAGTCCGTGAGAAGGAAAGGCTGGTCCTGGCGGGCTGGAAGAAGAGAAGCCCTGCGGTGTGCTTGGCCCTCCTTCCGGGAGCCGCCTCGGTGAAGGCAGCAGTAGACACACACTGAAGCCCATTAGTTCTTGTTCAGTTTAGCCACAGTCCTAAGCTCTAGTCAGGATGCCCTGGCCGCGTAGACTGTTTCTTTGGGGTATACCTTACTATTCCTTTTGTTAGTTTTTTTCTATTGAAATGTGGTTATTTTTTTTATTAAATTGTATGTCTTACCTTAGAAAAATAACCCATTTGCCAAATAGGATGGGATATTCTTTAGCAATTTGACATTCATTATACCTATTATAGACAAACAATAAATACACAAGTATTTTAATGTAGTCAAATCTTTTGAGCACTTCCCTTTTCCATTGTCTCCTTTCATTTGTAGATTTAACCAGGCCATCCCTACCTGAAGATTAATATTTTTAGAGATTTTTATAACTTCCTAATCCATATTTGTGTGTGTTAGGCTGAGTGTTCAGGGTGAGAGAGAAATTTAACCGTTTTAATAAATTAAATAATTTTACAATTTGTGCCAGAAATATTTATGGAATAATTCTTCAGTTACCTATTGTCTGGAAATGGCATTTTTAACATTACACTGAACTGTATAGCTTTATGTATTAAACAAATATTTAACAAGCACCTATGAATCCCTGGCACAATTTTAGGCTCCTTTTGGGACTTTCCTGTATTTAATTGATTTGTCTAAATTTTTTCTAACACCACACTGTTTCAGTTATATTTGCCTTAAAGTATTATTTAGTATGTGGTACTTGAAAGTCCAATGACCACTTAAAACTTTTTTTCTTAATTCTTGCCAGTGAAGCTTCCAAAAGTCCCTTTGTCAGTTTTCTAACCAAACAAAAGAAACTAACAAAAATACATTATGATAATAGCATTTGACTTCCTCTTTTCCAATTTATCTCTTAGCACTATGTGTCAGGTACTCTGAAGATGTGAAGTACTTTACAGAAGCTAACTCACTTTGCCATGAGAAATCTTAAAGTATAAGAGTATTACCTCAATGCTACAAATGAGAAGAGTGAGGCACAGAGAAGTTAAGCCACTTGCACAGGTTTACATAGCTAGAAATCAGAGCTTGGAGGACTGTAGCTCAGGCTGTCAGATCCCCAGCATAATGGAAAGACATTCTTGGAACATGCTTGGTACTTAGTGAGTGCTACTGACTGGTGCATTCAAGGCTTTGGAAAGATTGCACCTTCATTTTTCAGGACAGCCACCATCCAGTGGGGACTTGGGGCAATAGTAACAGAGGGCTTCCTTCTCCAAGGGGTACAGGAGAGTAGAAATGATGGGCTTGGACATTTGTCTTCAGAGAGGTAGTTCCCTAAAAAATGTGGCTGAAATAAATTTAAAAGCCTCCTGTATGAAATAAAGTCTCACTGTGAACCTACACAACCAGATTTGTCCTGTTGTATATAAGGGAAGTCTGCCAAAGACTGCAAGTCACAAAAAAGTGCTTATAGAGAAGGCAGAGAAGGCTTAGAAACCACAAGAGAAGATTCTTTCTCTTTCAGATTCTTCCCTCCCAACACCATGAGGCCTCTCTGAGCCACTTAAGGTGCTGGGGGGAAGCAAGGGTACAGCCTCACCCTGATTGTAAGGAGAGCCCTCTAATATATGCCTGTTGTATTGTTTGAGAGTTCTCATTCCATTAACTACCTTCTCCATGTGTATGCTGGCTTTGCTTAGATGTTTTCATTAAACCCATAAAAACTGTCATCATGTCAACTTATTAACTACAATGGAAGAAAGTGTACCACTTCTACATGACCCAGGGGTATACATATGATTTTCAGCACAGTGTTTGTATCTGTTGGTATCTGTAGATAAAAAAAGGGATAAATGGAATGTAGGTTACATGGGTGATGGAATACTTCACAGTAATGAAAAGGAATTAAATTGGCACCAAAGCCAATGTTGAATGATGTAAGTAAGAAACAGATTATATGTCTACATTATTTACTAATATATATATTATGTAATAATATACTTATGTTATATATTTATAATATATATTTAAAATGTATTTTATTTCTGAAAAATTGTATTATATTAATGTAACAAGTTGCAAAAATGCTCTACTTTTTTCATGAATAAAATATTTACAAATAAACATAGTAAGATGGATCGGGAAAGGAATGTATAAACTACAGGATAATATCTGCTAACATTCAGATTCAACCATGATAAAATAAAGGGTATTGGACTTAGCCTCTCACTATAAACAACTATAAAACTGGAGGAAGTTTGTGAAGCATCTGTTTCCATATATTGGAAGTAAGCTTCACATTTATCTAATTCCTGCTAGGGGAGGTACTTACACCTTTGTAAATATCACAGGGATACAGTTGAGACCCACACATTAGGCAACATGTCAGGATTATTGATTATTACTCTTTTTCTAAATGTGCCATCTGTTTTTTGCTCCCTTTTTACTTGTTTCCTGTTTTCCTATGGCTTAATTTAATACATTTAGTATTCCTTTTATCTCCTCTATTGGCTTTTTAGCTATATTTCTTTGACTTATTATTTTAGAGGTTAATCTGGGGATTATATAGTGCATTCTTAGTTTATCATAGCATACCTTGATTTAATATTACACTACTTCAATTATAATGAAGAGCCTTCCAATAATACAATTTTATTCATCTTTCCTTTGTGCTAAAGTTGTCATGTATTTTACTTTTACATGTTATAAACCAATACATTGTTTTTATTTTAATTTAAACAGTAAAATGTTCCATAAAGAAGCTATAAAAGGAGAAAAGTATGCTTTAGATTAACTTTTTTTCCTCTTTTCCTTCTTTACTGTTACTAAGTTTCTGTTTGGTATCATTTCCCTTCAGCCAATTTTTTTAGAGGGCGTGGCTAAATGGTTTGGCCTCATTCTATTTTAGCATTTTAAATATGTCATGCCATTATAGTATCACTTACTTGTTTGTGATAAGAAATTAACCCTCATGTCTTTGTTCTCTTACATGTAAAAGGGTTTTTTCCTTTGACTGCTTTTAAGATACTTGTTCTTTATAAGTATGGTCAGAAATTTGACTGTGATGTGTCTAGGTGCAGTTTTCTTTGTGCTGATCCTGTTTGTGATTTGTTAAGGGTCTTCTATCTCTGTATTGATATTGCACATCAAATTGAGAAAATTTTTACTCAAAATTTTTAAAATACTTCTTTTGTATCCAAATATTTCTCAGCTTCTGATACCTCAGTTACACATATGTTAAAACAACTTGATTAAACTGCTTAGGTCTCTGAGTCTCTATTAATTTTTAGTCATTTCTTTCTTAGTGCTTCAGGTGGAATAGCTTCTATTGATCTGCCTTCAAATTATCTTGAGTTTTGTTCTGCTTTGTTCAATATGCTATTAATCCATTACCCAGTAAAACTTTTCTTTCAGATACTATATATTGCTATACTAAAATTTCCACTTGGTTCTTCTTCTATAGTTCTCACTTCTTTGATAAGATTTCTTATTTGTTCACTCATTATATCCAAATTTAAGTCCTTACACATACTTATAATAGCTGCTTTAAAGTCTGTGTTTTCTCAATTCAAAAACTGTGTCATCTTAGGGTCTGTTTCTATAGAATAGTTTTATTTTTCCTTGATAAAAGGCAAATTTTCCTTCTTTTTTATGTATATGGTGTTTTTTGTTGTGTGTTAGATATTATGAATACTCTGTACTTGAGAATGCATTTTGCCATCTTCCCCTAAGGAGTGTTGAGGTTTGTTTATAGATAATTTACTAGGAGATCGATTTGATCATGTTAGGACTTTCTTTTAGACATTGTTAGGATAGAAGTGGAGTTGTCCTTAATCTAAGACTGAAATATATTATTCTGAAGATGTGGCCTTAATGGGGTCTCAATTGAATACCTGGAATGTGTAAGAGGTGTATCTTCATCCTGGCTGTCCAAAATGCCTATGATTCTCAGTGCCATATGTCAACTGAAATCTTCATTCAGTTAATGTTCTTTCTTGTAGCTCTTTTCTTTTTTTCTGGAAGTCTTGCAAAATTATACCATGTGTATGTACAGCTTAACATTCAGCAAAAACTCAAGGAGAACTTTATGCAGATTGCTTGGACACCTTCTGTGACATTTCTTCCTCTTTAGTATCCTGTCTTATAAGTTTCAGCCATCTCAGCTCTTTCAAACCTTAAATTAATTAAAAGGAAGATATTGTCAGACTCAGTAAATAAGCAAGATCTAACTATATGCTATCGCAGGGGAAACACTTGAAATATGGAGAAGCATATCATTTAAAAGCAAAAGGATGGAAAATATGTACTACACTAATAGGACAAGAAAGCTAGCATGATTCTATTGCTATCAGATGCAGAGATTAAAAAAAAAGGTACTACCAGAGTTAAGGATGTCATTTAATGATAATAATAGTACAGTTCATCAAGAAAAATAACAATACTAAAAGCATATAGGCCTGATGAAAATGTTTCCAAGCATAAAGAAAAAATGAAAAGGAAGAAAAATGATAAATCCATAATTACAGATGGAGATTTCAACACTCCTTTCTCAGAAATTGGTAGAGCAAGTAGGAAAAATCGGAAGGTTTGATTAATGCCATTAACCAATTTGACCTAGTAGACATTAACAGAACATAACTTGAACTTCATAATATATGTTTTTCTAATGCACATGGTACATTCACCAAGATGAAACTTAAGGTGGACAATAGCACAAGTCCCTATACATTGCAAAAAGTTAAAATCATAGAGTAGTTTCTTTGATTACATAAATTTAAAGTAGGAAATAAATAAGAAAAAAAATGGAAAAATTCTCACATATCTGAAAACATGCTTCACACATCTAAATAAACCTATTAGTCAAAAGAAAAAAATACCATAAAAATGGCTAATATATTAAAATAATTGCTAATGAAAACATAATATATAAAATTTTGTAGTATACAGCTAAATCAGCACTTAGAGGAAAATGCATTGCTTAAATACTTATATTAGAAAACAAAATACCAAAATTTAATGCACTAACCTTGGTGCTTAAAAGTCTAAGAAAAACAAAGTAAATTAAGCCCATATAAATAGAATGAAGGGGATAATAAATAAAAAGCAAAAAATAGAATAAAGGGAAGAAATAAGTAAGAGTACAAATCAGTGAATAGAAATTAATAAACATTAAAGGCAAAAATAAAACAAAAAGTAATTTCCCTTAAAAGATTAATGAAATGGACAACTAACTGAGCCAATTAAAAGCAGAAGGGAGAAAACACAAATTTCCAGTGTCAGTTTGAAACAGGTGATATCACTAGAGATTATACAGACATTAAAATATAGGAGACTCTTACGAACAGCATTGTTTACAATTTAATAATTTTGATGGAGTTGAAGAATACATTGAAAGACATAAATCACCAAAATTAACACAGCAAAATACAAAAGGTTATTAACAATATGCCTGTTAAATAAATTGAACTTGTAATTAAAAACTTCCTACCAAAAGCACTCAAGAAGAATTCACTGGTGAATTTTATCAAATCTTAATGAAGAAATAATAGCAATCTTATGTAAACTCTTTGAGGAAATAAGGAAGAAAAGAGTACATCCCAGCTCTCTTGATGGACCTAGCTTAATACTAATATCACAGCAAACAAAGGCATTAAAAGAAAAGGAAATTATACACCAATATTTCTTATGAACACAGATGCAAAAATTCTTAACAAAATACAAGCAAATTAAAAAAGGATAACACATCATGACTACATGGATTATCCATGGATTGCAAGGTTGGTTTAACATTCAAAATTAATCAGATTCACTAGGTTTACAAAAAAATGAGAAAAATTATATGAAGATCTCAATAAATGCAGAAAAGACATTTGCTAATTTTCAATACCCAACCCTAAAAGAAATTTCTCTAAAAACTATGAATAGAAGGAACATTTCTCAATCTGATAAGAGGTTCTCTCCAATAACAAGAATAAAGAAAGGATATTCTTTCTTATCACATATTTTAACAATTGTACTGGAGGATCCAGTCAGTGCAATAGGAGAAAAAGAAATAAATGGTATCAAGATTGTAAAGGAAGAAATAAACTATTATTATTCACAGATGTAGAATTATACATATAGAAACCCCAAAACAACCTATGAATATTAGAAATAATAATTTAGCAAGGTTGTTAGAGACAAAGTTAATAGTATGAAATCATTGATATTTTTATATGCCAGCAGTAAACAATTGGAAAATGAAATTTCAAATACTATATAAAACATAATAAAAATACTTAAAGGAATATGTGTAAGATATCAACACTGAAAAAATACAAAAAATGCTATGAGAAATTAAATAAGACCCGAGTAATGAAGAGATATACCATGTCCATGGATTGGAAGAATCAATATTGTTAGGATACTATATATCCCAAAATTGATTCAATGTTATACAAATCAAAATCCCAGTGCATATTTTAAATTAAAAAGCTGAATCTAAAATTTATATGGAAATCTAAAGGACCTAGAATAACAAAAACAGTATTAAAGCAGAACAAATTTGGATGAGTTACACTACCTGATTTTAAGACTGGCTATAAAATTACAGTAATCAAGACAGTTTGTATTGGTACAAAATAAACCCATTGATTAAGAATACAGAATACAGAGTCCACAGATTGATGAACACAATTGATTTTTAACTAAAGATACAAGACAATTCAACAAGGAAAGTACAATATTTTCAGCAAATGATCCTAAAACAAAGGGGCAGCCATATTGAAAAAAATGAAGTTCAAGCCCTACCTGACATTGCACACAAAAATTAATTTACAGTAGACTGTAGATCTAAGTGTAACTCAAAACCTATAAAACTCATAGAAATAAATGTAAAAGAATATCTTATTGACCTTTGGGCAGTCAAACATGTCTTAGGTATGACAGAATACACATACCATGGCAAATGTCTTCATCAACTCAGGCTGCCATAACAAAGTACCATAGAGTTGGTGGCCCAAACAACAGAGATTTATATCTCATAGTTTTGGAAGCTGGTGATCCAAGATCTGGAAGCCAGCATGGTCAGGTTCTGGTGGTAGCTGTCTTCCTGGTTTGCAGACAGTTATCTGCTCACTATGTTTTCTCATGGATGAGAGAGTGCACACTAGCATCTCTTCTTCTTCTTATAAGGGCACTAATCCCATCATTAAAGCCCCACCTTCATGCCCCTATCTAATCCTAACTGCCTTCCAAAGACTCCATTTCCAAATATCATCACATTGGGGATTAGGGTTTCAACATATGGATTTGTGGGGGCAGGGCACAAACATGCAGTCCATAACATAGAAAAAACTGAAAAATTGTACTTGATCCAAATTAAAAACTTCTTACAAAATACACCATTAAAAAAGAATTGGTATAAAGGAACTCTGCTCATTAATAGAAGGGAATGAACTGTTGATATACACAGGAGCTTGGATTAATCTCAAAGAAAGACAAAGTGAAAAAAATCAGCCTCAAAAGGTTACATATGGCATGAGTCCATTTACATGGTATTCTTGATAAATACTGCACTGACAGAGAATAGATGAGTGGTTTCCAGAGGTCAGGAGTGGGGACTGTATGACTACAAAGGGGTAGAAGTGAGAGAGTTTTGTGGGATGATGGGACTATTTTGTGTCCTGTTTGTAGGCTGATTATGTGAATTTTACATGTTTTAACATTAGGCATGTAACTGTGCACCAACAGAAGTCAATTTTACTATGCAGCAATAAAAACTATAAAATAATTGGCAACTATGTACTGGGAGAAAACTTTACTACACACACACACACACACACACACACACAGAAAAAAAGAACTGGTATTCAGATCATATAAGGAACTCATACAACTCAATAAGAAGACAATTGAATAAAAAATGGGCAAAAAATGTGAAAGAATACTTTATAACAGAAGATATTGGAATGACCAAAAAGTATATGAAAAAGTTATCAATGCCAGTAGTTATCAGGGAATCTCATCTTTGGAGAAGTGTACACATTCACTAGGACAACTCACTAGAATGCTTTAAATTTAAGACAGTCAATGCCAAGTGTTGGTGAGGATATGGAAGAAGCAGATTCCATATATGAGGTCCCATAAATGTAAAATCATGTGGCCACATTGGAAAAGTTTAGTAGAATAAACATACTCTATGGCATGGCATTCCTCTCCTAGGCATTTACTCAAGGGAAGTCAAATGACATATCAATAAAAGACATGTGCAAGAACGGTCATGGCAACTACATTCATAATTGTCCAAAACGTAAGCAACCCAAATGTCCATCAGATACAACAGATAAAGTGTGTGGTAAATTCTTAAAACAAAGTATAACTCAGCATTAAAAATGAATAAACTATTGATACCCACAACAGAGAATTACAGAAACATTGTGCTGCATAATGGAACCAGGCACAGAGAGTACACTCTGTAGGAGTCCATTTGTGTGAAGTTCTTGAACAGACAGAACTAATTTATTGTGACAAATCAGAACAGTGGTTGTTTTGGTGAGTGGGAGAGCAAGCATTGGCTTGCAAGGAGCATGAAGGAACTTTCTGGGTTGATGGAGATGTTCTCTGTCCCAACAGGGACGTGGATTATACCAACGTATGCATTTGCCAAAACTCATCCATCCATATACTTGTGTGCTTTTTTGCTGTGTAAAAATTGTTCTTTTATTGATAAGAAGACAGTATGTGCCTCTGGGTATAATGGGGCTAGGGATTAAGGGAGAAAGGGCTACTAATAAAATAAATATATACACAGTGGCCTTATCTGGGTGTACTGTGTCCAGGTGCCCAGACCAGCACCTTCGGGAGCTTGTTCTCACCCCTGCCGCAGTGTCATCCTTTCCTGCTCACCGGAAAAGATTTGGCAAACCACTCTATTCTGATTCTTTCACTAATTTGGCATCACTCCCTCATTCAGTTGCCTCTCCTAAGGGGCTAGGAAGGTGGGGGAGGGGTTGGGAAGTGTGCAGAGAAGGGGCGGAGTGACCTCCACCGGCTCCCTTGGTTTGGCCTCTGGCTGCCCTGAAGATGAGCTTTAAGCCCAGGTAGTCGTGAGGAGGCTCAGGACAGGCCAGAGGGGGGTCTGTGGATGCCCAGGGGAATAAGTCCGCAGGGTGCAGGGGAGAGAGAGGTGGTGCTTTCTTGCTCTGCATTTGTATCTTCCCACTTCTGTTTTTTTAAATGTAAGATTTTTTTCTTTTAAATCCCAGAGGCTCAGATAGACATGCCTGTCCCAGAAGCCTACTATTCTGAGGTTCAGTTCACAGGCTTACCCCTGCTCCAACCGCACAGAGCCTGTAACTGAGCAGTCTTCCTTGACCCTTTGGGAAAAAAAACAACAAAAGAATGCATTTTTTCCCTCCCCCTTCTTATTCTGCTCTGCTGACCTTTTGCTTAGCTTTTTTGCTAATGTCATTTTCACTCTTGGTTGGGCTTTCTCGACAGTAAGGAAGACTTCTTTATGAAGCCGTGGTGATAAACTAGGGTCATGCATTCATTCACATCGAGGAAACCACTTCATCAGCTTCTACTTCAATATCAAATACCTCTAATCTAATCAGGAAAACAGCAAAACTCTGCAAAGTGCCCTTGTTAATCCTGTCACTTCCTACCTCACCAGATTTTGAAAAATGCAGTTTAATTAGCAAAATAAAAGAACTTAATCTTTCCCCATATTATTCACACAAGTAAAAATATATGCATTGGCTGAAGATAAAAATAAATTGCATAGGGCTACTAACCAAACACAGAGGTGGGGGAGAATGAGGTGGCAGTCACCCTGATTGTAGGCTTTCTTGGGCCTCATAAAAACAGGGCAGAGGAGCTCCTTTCTTCATAAATATTTCACACATACTTAATAGAACGAAGGACAATTTTTAGGCCAAAAGGTGTTTTCACATAGAGGAATATACTCTTTCTGTTTCAGATTGTAGGTTTCTAATATGCAATAGGATTCAGCAAAGCTGATGCTGTAGATTTTAATAAAAATCATAGAAGTCAAGAGACAGAGCTTTACCCAACAATTACTTTTTTACAAGGAATTAAAATCCCATTTTAAAAGATGATTGCAACATGGAAAAAAAATACGATTTTTTCCCCTGGTCTTTTCTTTTTAACTCTAGCCACCTCTATCCTTTTACATATTCATTAAGTGTATATGGAGCTAATTTTGAATGTGCCCTTTATGACTATGTCACAGTCATAATATCGCCATGTTCTGAAGGCGTAATTAAAGATTTACCTAGATTTATGAGACTTTATCATTATCAATAGGGTTAAGGAAAGCCGGGGAGACACATTGTTGGAAGATTTTACTCAGCAGTTTCTTGAGCAATGAGAGCACTGGCATTACTTTAGTGCTCAAAAAAAAAAAAAAGATTGTTCAGCGCTAATATATGGTCCTTTATTGGAAAGGGAACACCAAAGACACTTCAGTCAGAACACTTTAGAGGCCCACCCACCTCTTCTTTTTGGGGGATGGAATCTGGAAGAAAGAAAAACATCTTGCTCATCGAAATGTGCAAGATAGAAACATCAGCTCCCTATAGCGTCAGGTAGCTGACCTCTGAGATTTCCTTAATAAAGGTTCAGCCATATTAAGATGGACTAATGTGCCTTGAACACAATAGAATGTGCTTTACATTGACCCTCACTCAGCCCTTTGGAAATCAGGGGCTGCCTGGCTCTTTGCCACTTCCCATCTATTCAGGAAGGAACACCCCCAAAAACCTGATTACCAGTCTGCTATCTCTGGTCTTCCTGTTTCACAGCCAGATGATTCTGTGGAAAGTACGTCTCCATAGTAATCCCCACAGTGAGCTTTTCTTACTCTTATCTAGCTAGTATTTCATTTTCCCATTCTCAAGGCAATCTCCATTCACAGCAGGACAAGTCACAGAATTCCATTTCTCATGCAACATATTTTTCACAAGGTAAATGAGCAGGACTGGGCCCCATGGCATGGCACCCTGTCTTCAGGCTGGGTAAGGAAAAGGCATGTGTTGAATAGGCTGTCATTATGACAACACCTGCGCTCTGGAGGCAGCTAGAATCCTCTGTCCTCTATTGGCTTCTGCAGACAGTGCCTCCTTCCTAATCCCTGCTCGTATTAGAGTTCAGTCCTCCAGAGAATCAGAACCAATGGGATATAGATAGGTAGGCACATACATACATATAAATATTCGTACATACACCTACATGTAATACAGGCACACATATGCGCACACACACACACACACACACACACATACAGATTTATTTTAAGAAATTGGCTCACATGATTGTTGAACCTGGAAAGTCCAAAATCTGCAGAGTAGCATGGCAGCCTGGAGACCTAGGAAGGGTTGATATAGTTCAAGTTCAAAGGCAGTCCACTGGCAGAATTTCCCCTTCCTTGGGGGAAGTCTGTCTTTCTTCAGGCCTTCAACTGATTGAATGAGGCCCATCCACGCTATGGAGGACAGCTGGCTTTACTCAAAGTCCACTGATTTAAACACTAATCTTACCTAAAAAATATCATCACAGAAACATCCAAATGTGTTTGACCAAATACCTGGGTACCATGGCCTAGCTAGGTTGACACATAATAGTAACTACCACAGTCCCCTATTTTAGAGCCCTCACTTATCCTCCATGAAGTGGTTTCTTACACATGCATTATTTCTCTAAGAAATAAATTGACCTTCCATTTTCACATGGACACATGTAGCCCTGCCATAGTTTGGGATAAGGAGATGGAGAAACTTCTGGCTGCAAAGGAAGACCATTCTGAAGAGAAAGTTGATAAGTGGCTGGTGTTAAAAACAAACCCCAGCTTCTCCTTTCCTTTTGAGGACCTCTACTTGACTCTGCTTTCCTTGGAAGCACCTGGAATTGCTCCTGGTTTGGGGTAGGGGTTCAGGGTCAATACTCAGGCTCTTCTTAGGATTTATGTCCCCCAGTGCTCTCCATGTTTGTGTGACCTATAATTCAGTAATGTTGCATGCACATTCATAAAAGGAAGGGGAGAGGAGACTTTCCATCCCCAGGCAGGCTGCAGTGGGACATGGCTGAAAGGAGCTTGAGGATTCTTGCCTGCGTGATTGAATTCTCACTGGATTACAAGCCTTCTGACCTTGAATTTGGCAGACAATCCTATGCATTCCCCCACTTAGGCAGAATACACAGCACTGGCACAGGAGTGATTTTTCGGGAAGGTGTTCAACCATCTTGAACCTAACCCTCTCCAAAAGCCTTTGAAGAAAGCTGCTCCATCTAAGGTTCTTGTTTGGACTCTGGGCTGAGATTGACGGTGCTCATCCTGGAAATATCGTCAAGTCCATATCCCATACTCAATGCATAATAAAGATTACTTTATCTTTGTTTGGAGCATGGGGCTATCAAAACTCCAGTCCACATAATAGCAATATAGTCTGGAGTGGTCATGGCAGACACTGGATTTGCCTGCAATGGAGATGCCAAAGTGGGTTGGAGCTTTGGTGGCTCTTGCCAGGGTTCTAACTCCCTGTAGCTTCTTTTCAGAGTCTGGCATGCAGCTGCCCCCTTGACCTGGCACAGGACAGAAGGCACCTCATCAACATTAATTAATCATCCTTGAGCATCCACAATGAGGTGGCCAATGTTTCACTTAATAGAATTGGCTGAAGAAATGGTAAAATAAATAAATGGAAAGAGGACGAGGTCACCTCAAGAGTTTCCTGGCCTGGGAGTCCAGCTCCAGCTCACGTCCTCTTCCTCACCACATTTCTCCTGTCAGACAGTGGGTACAGGAACCAAGCTGAAGTTTTGCTGTGCAGATCCAGGTGGTTATCGCTACACTTTCTGCTTAGCATGGTACCTCCTCCTGCTAGATGACTTCGGTCTGGCTCCTTAGTGACCTACTGGCTCCTTGTTCTCACTCCCCAAGCCACCCAAGGGGCTTCCTCTCCTCTCACCCAGCCACAGACGCCAGCCTGCTGCAGAGGACTTCTAAAGAAAATACCTCAGGCAGGGAGGAAAGACCCCTCCCTACCTCAGAAAGTGCAGCTTTTCCACACACATGACATGGTCCAGGTAATAGGATCAGTACCAAACACAGACTCCACACCACCTTCTTTGATGTCTATGCTAATCTGCTCTCCCCGTGGCTAGGAAATGGCCTCGAAGCCACATCGAATGCTAGATGTCTCTTTAGTAATCACTCTAAATTATGACATTTTCTTGTTAAAAATGGCCACTGCATGTGGAAGATAAACAAGAACAAGATGAGAGAACGCAGTGCTGTTCTGCTTGGTTCTTTAAAAACTGATAAGTGAGTTGAAATCTCTCCCATTCAGGTTAGTTAAAAACTCAGTATCAAACTGGAGAGCCACATGTCTTGCCATGTCATCACTCACCCTAATGAGCTCTGGGAATGAACAACCTGCTCTTCTACTTAGCACTCCCCCAAGCAGGGCCTTGCATATGTTCTGCATATAGTGAAATTAGCACGTGAGTTGACAGGAAGGTGACATAGCTCAACTTACTTCTTAAATTGCTCACCTCTATCAGCCTATTGAGCAGGTTGTGGTAGTACACACAGGATTACATGCCAGCTTTAACGTGAACCTTTGCACAGGGGAATGGTCAGAAAAAACAACAGGCCAAGTGGTAGGAAAATGGCCCAATCACAGTTATCATCAAAATGACAGAAATTCTGTCAAGGCATCCAGCCCTCACTTTCAATATCTCACACGTGCAAGAGGGAGAACATCTGTGACATGCCCAGCAATATGTTTTAGCAATGTTTTTTGGGACCAAAATTAACATTAACAGGAAGACAGGTTTGTGTTTCTCTGTATTTTCACTTATTAACACAACAATCTGAAGGTGATTAGCAATTCTGAGCTATGTTGGGCTGTGGGTTTCCATGTGTGACTTGGAGACATAGCACAAACATCTTCACTCTTAGCTCAGAGTTTGGGCTTGGGGAAATCACAGGGAATTTCGGGGGGAATGGCAAAGCTTGGATGTTTTTCAGTCCATGTTTAGATGTGAGGGAATGTGGGCCAGAGTACACAGACAGCCCACAGTGCCAATGTGTGGGCTCTTCTCTAATACCTGTAAAGTGCCTATGATGGGCCAGGCTCTACAGAGAGCAGGTGTAGGCTTGGACCTTTCTCTCTATGACCAGTTGTCATAGAGTCACTCTTTACTAATTCACTCACTCATTCATTCACTCATCATCGTCACTGGTTCAGCAGTTCCTGAGCGGCAGATACTCTGCTAGACACTGTCAAGCCCTGTGTTATAGTGATAATCAGACTTTAAGTTTACCTAGAAGAGTGCACAGAGAGGCAAGGAAGACAAGCAAATTCATAGATAACTACAACACAAGTCACCAGGATCAGAAGCTTTGCCAAGCCACATGTTTTGGGGTAAGTCCAAAGGAGTACAGGACAATTCTGGCTATTGATCCACACGTAGATCTCCTAAATCTCCAAGAATTCCTACTGTGTCCTATCTTACTGGGCTGATGTAAAGATTGAAAGGTCTTAGAATAGTGACTAGCCATGTAGGCGCTCAATAATGATATCCATCTTCACCATTATCATATTCACCACCACCACCACCATTAACACTGTCATCACCACCACCATTATCACCACCACCGTAACTACCATTACCATTACCACAACACCACCATCATTACCACCATCATAACCGTCACCCACCACCACCACCATTACTGTGATCACCACCATCACCATCATCATCACAACCATAACCACCACCACTGTCATCATCACTGTTATTGTCATCTTCATTATCAGGCAGGATTCTCTGTTTGCCCCTCCGGATATGCTCCACGCTCGTCCCCCTGCTCTGCACCCCAGGAAGCCCCATTGGGCTGCATCCACAGACTCCCTTGCCCTCTGATTTCCATTTGGGAGTGACCAGTGGGGGACCCCACAGAGAAGTAAGTCAGAGGAAAATCAAAGTAGTTGCTTCCCTGGATTCCCCCTTCTGGGCCACGGGCTGAGAGCGGCTGGCTTCTTCTGCTGAAGGCTGCAGCTCCTGACAGAAGCCCTCTCCTGTTACCACAGCCCTCTGGGTCCGGAAGCAGCCCCTTCCTCGGCCCTTCAGGCTCTCGGGCGCTAACAGGGACGACACCCACCGGCTTCCAGCCCTGGGATGCTTTATCATCCCTTGATGTTTTCTTTTAGTCCCTCTCCACACTGTTTTGAGTAGTTTGTCATTAAATTTTCTCTGGTCAGTTTAGGTGTCTGCCCAGGATTTCCTGCCAGCTCTCTAACCATCTAGCCATAGAATCATGGTCATTACCATCAGAGTAGTTTTCAGGGTCTCCCTAAGCAGAGACTCTTGCCGTGCTGTCAGCCACTGTTTGTTGATTCCTACTACCACCTTCTGCTGACACACAAGGTACACATTTCTTTAACAAACTTCAGCTATTGGCATCAGAAGCTCAAGTATCCGATGGTTGTGTCTCCTGGGACTCGGCTCTAGCATCACCTCTTGCAGGGGACATGACTTCCTCCCCTTGCTCCCAGCTCCACTCTCCAAAGTCCAGGTGACAGCTCTCTGATAGCACTTCTGATGCTAGTGCACAATCTCTCCCTGTTCCTGCGGGGGGTGAGTTCCTGCAGAGAAGGACAGGGATTGTTCACCTTCTTCACTCCAGCATTGCATATGGAGTGTTCTCCATGTGTCCTTGTGGTTTGCAGGCAGGAAGGAGGGGACAGATGAGGCAGATGGCATTTCACACTGAGTACCATTATCACTACTGCTAGTGCCCGCAGCTAGGTGATGCTGACAGCTCCCCCTGCAGACTGTTGTTCAGCACGCACGAAGAATAGGGAAACATTTGTCCACTTAAACAAAAAGACCAATCATATCCACCATCAATTAGATGCTTCCCATTTGCTCAGCCCTGAACTAAGGGTCTTCATATGTATTTCCTTTCATACTAAGAATAACTGTGCTATGAGCTGGCATTGTGCAGAAACTGAGTGAGAGAGAGACTCTCTTAACCCCCAGACCTATTAGATTCCAAGTGTCTGCACTTCTGGTCACCAAGGCCCTGTCCACAGTAGTGGATGGTGGGAAGCCAAAGGTAGACTGCTGGAGCCCCTAAATTTTTGTCTCACTATGGTTATGAACATCAGGTGTATAGCACCTGGCCCATCAGCTGCTATGAGCAGCAAATAAGAACACTCCTGCCTATAATCCCAAGTTATTATATAATAGCTTCAGGAGACAGAAAAAATGCTCCCTCACTACCACCACCAAGATATATTTGTTTCCTAATACCCACAATCTGTGAATATTACCACATACAACAAAGAGTGACTATGACCTTACATGGCAAAAACTATGGTCAAGTTAGGGAATCTTGAGAGGAGTTCCCCCTAGATTATCCAGGTGGCTCCTCAAAGCAATCCTGCATATCCTTATAAGAGAAAGGCAGAGGGAGATTAGACCTGATCACACACAGAAGAGAAGGGGCTGTAAGTACAGGGCTGAGACTGGAGGAATGTGGCTGTGAGTCGAGTAACCCCAAGGACAAGCAGTAGCTGCTGGAAGCAGAAAGAGGCAGGGGATGGGTATTCCCTCAAAGTCCCTGAGGGGGCACTGCCCTGCTGACACCCTGATTTCAGACTTCTGGCCTCCAGAACTTTGAGAGAGTAAATTTCTCTTGTTTAAGCCACCAAGTCTGTGATAATTAATTATAGCAACTAACATGCTAGCCTACTAAATATACCCAATACTTTGATTATGACCTGCCTCCCTGGTGCGGGGTCTGGAGCTGGGGAGATGTAAGGATGGGCACAGGCCCTGCCTGGCAGAGCTGACTGCATCCAACAGGGTAGCCTTCAGCGATGCTGGTGGCCATCCTGCACCCCCAGTCCTTGTGCTTCTGGGAGGGACTAGAGCCTGGGTTCCTGGGCTTTCCCTGGTATCTTGCTATCTACCCATAAGAGGCTGGAATTTTGGTTAATGGATTTCCTCATCAGCCGTATGACTTCAGTGAATGTGAAATTTTGATAGCCACAAAATGAGCCAGCCACACTGGTTCCCAAATCCCAGTGGGCTGACAAGCCTGACCTGGCTCCTGGACCCATGCGAGGAGGGATGTTCCCTCCCTCCTGGGGAGGTGTTCCTGAAGACAGGCTGAGGCATGCGGGGGTCGGGAGGCTGTGGCAGGTGGACGCCAGTGAGGCCCTGCCCCTAGGCTCCCGTGTGGTGCCCTCCAGCCTTCACTGGGCATCCATGTCTGGGAGCAGCCCCTGGGCACACATTCTGGTTCTAGCCCTTTCTGTCCCACTGACATCATGAGAGCAACTAGGATACAGATGAGGTTTGGCTAATTTACAATGGGATGGCCTTTAGTCCTCCCTCTTATATAGAATGCCAGTCATTTGCACATGCTGGAATTGGGCCAGGGCTAAGGGGCAAAGCCTTCCTATGTGGATGCCGCTGTCCATTTGCTGCTGTGCCAGCAGGAGCTGCTAATTAGTGGGTGGGAATGGGGGTCATGGTGAATACACAGGCCCTGTGTCTTGTTGGGGGGGGGTGTTGGGGATCTGAGAGAGGCTGTTTTGGAAGGAGAAAGCTTCGCTTTCAGGCTAGTGAGGAAGGGATGCAGTGATCTGGGGCTTTGGGTAAATAGGGGTTTGCCCTGCCTGAGGTTTCCTTTCACTGGGGTGTGCAGATGATAGTGAGAGGGGCCATGGGGCAGAGGAAACCTGGCAGACACACCACATGGGCTATGAGGGTGTCACGTCCAGGACCCCAGACTGCCCAGGAGGCACTGTGTCCCCAGGAAGGGGACCAGTACCCTGGCTGGAGGTCACGCCAGGGTTGCGGGGAGAAGTGGCCTTGGATTCCACATGGAGCAGGCCTGGAAACTTTGACCTAACAGCACTTGTAATTGAGTTGGCTGGTGCATGTCAGGCACTGAAATTTTGAATTTGATTGTTTCAGTGTGGCCGGGCGCTTCCCAGGTGCTTTGAAGCTGGGTGAGGGCTGCTGTGGGAGCTGTCTCCATCAGTGAGGCACACAGCCTCTGAGCTTGGTGGGCTGTGATGACTGCTGGTGCCATTCTCAGAGGGGAGGAGGAGGAGGAGGTGGCCTCTGGGGGGTGCCCATAGGGCTCCACCCCTGCATGCTGGGCCTGGGCCATGTCTGGCTGCCCTGTTTCACTCCAGAGGCTGCGATGTCAGGAGGGCCCAGAAGGCTGTCCACTGATGCGCACTTTAAGGGGTTTGTGTTTCTGAGCAGGGCCTGGGTAGGGGGCAAACTTGAGTTTAAAGTTTGGTTGTCACTCCTACTTGTGGACATGGCAGCTCTCCTTCCAAACTTTGGTTTCCCAATCTGTAAAATGGGACAACCATAGTCCTCTTAGCAGCCCAAAGAGATAAGGGTTAGTTGGGGTCATCCACGGATGCCCTGGCTGCTCTGGGGCTCCCACGGACACCATCACTTGCCAGCTACTCATTTATTCATCCAACACAACATCAGCAAGCACCTGTCCTAACTCAGACACTGGGCTGGTGACGTGAACAAGAAGGACGGGGTTCTGCCCACAAAGAGCTTATGGTCTGGTGAGAGAGAACAGACAATCTACAGCAAACAATAATGAACATCTATGATAACACCTATGAGGAAGGTAAAGCAAAGGAACGTGAGAGGAGCCCCTTGCCAGGCAGCACCCCTGTGCCCATCCAGGGGCCTGCCGATCACATGGAGCCCAGTGAGTGGAAGCCCCTGGGATGTGTGCAGTCACACGCAGCAGCCCCGAGGATGGCCAGAGAACCTCTCTCAGGAGATGGCCTGGGGAAAGAAGAATCTAGCTGGAGAAACATCTGCAGTGGGAGTGACCTTGGCAGGGCAAGGTGGATGGGCAGAGAAAGTGAGGAGAGAGGAAGTGCGGGCAAGGGCTGGGCAGGTGGTCTTGCCAACCATGGTAAGAGGTCTGAATTTTATTTTAAGTGCAGCCAGAATGCACTGCAGAGCTATAAACAAGGGCATCACCATCTGACTTATGCTTTCAAAGCCTCCGTACACCACCAGCACCTCCTCTCCTCCAGCTCCTGGGAGACCCAAGGGCTGAGCTCCTCCCACTCTTGCCAGACCAAAAGTCATTTTTAGAAATGTCTGAAGTATAACACCCCTGGGGTAATCCACTGTGGGACTGCACCACGGTCCCGTGGGTGGCGTTTGGATTGCTCCCGGTTGGCAGGGCTGTCGCTGTATGCACACGTTCCCGCCGGGTGGATCCGAAGGTAGCCCTGCTAGCGTGCAGGCTATGATGCACAGGAAGTGCCGGATGGTTTCCCAAGTGGCTATTCTATTCCCACCTCCACCAACAGGGCCTGGGAGCTCTGGGTTGACAGAAAGACTTTCTGTCTTTCTCATTTTTCTATTCTTTTTCGGCTATATGTTCTACAGTCACTTTTGAAAGTTAGAAACTTGATCAACTTTGGCAGGTTTTTCCATCCATCCTTCCCCCTCCTCTTTAGGTCTGTTGGGATCCATGGAATTTCTGGTGGTGGGTCTGGTCAGGCCCATCTGCCAGCTGCTCCTTGGACTAGGTTGTTCTTATCACCAGACCTGCCTCAATCTGTGTCCCCTACCTGGGGAACCTCTCTTTACACCTTCTCTGTAAACGGACTCAAGGGTCCCGGCTCCGGGAGGCTTCCTCCCTCTTCAGCCCACACACACTGTCCCCACCTGGAGCTCTGCAGACCCTAGTCTCAGACCCTCATGGTATTTTTCCCTCTAATCCTGAGTGGGCAGTCTCTCTGCTGTTGGAGCTTCCTGCCATGATCTTGGTCTCCTGGGGCAGTGCTGTGTCTCCACCTTCTTGGTTCCCAGAGCAGAGCCTCCCTGTGGTCTGGGCTCAAAATCAGCCTCAGTGCAGACAGATGCCAGGCCTGCAGTGTTCAGGGACCGGAGGAAGGAGGAAGAAGGCCTGGACCCCGGCCGCCTGCGGCTGCCTGGGCCCCCACAGACGGGCCTACAACTTAGATGGACAGGAACAGACACAACTCCCCTTCCCCCGCCAAGGCCCAGTGTCTCTGGGCTCTCCTGCCTCCCCCACCCACCCCGGGGCCTGCACTGGGTCTTCTCTCCTCCCTTGCTGGGCCTGTCCCAACAAGGCCACCAAGGACAGACCTGTCCCTTAAGTCACCCCTGCCTATCTCTGGGATTTCAATCGAACTGTGAACACACAGCTTAGCCCCTCCAAAACTTCTCTAGAGAGGATCCCTGAGAAAAATGCTCCCACCAAGGCCTCGAAAACCAATCATTCTATTTAAACGTTATTAAAAAATAATCCCATGACAACTTGGGAGAGATGGTTTTAGCTTAAGTCATACGTGGGGCATTTTTGTTCACAGTTTTTTTTTTCCTCCTCTCCCTTTTATTTTTTTTTTGTTTTGGTATCATTAATCTACAATTACAGAAAGAATATTATGTTTACTAGGTTCCCCCTTCACCAAGTCCCCCCCATATACCCCTTCACAGTCACTGTCCATCAACGTATGTTCACAGTTTTGGTAACATTTATGTATGTAACAGTTAACACTTGACGACAGCTTCTCTTTTCTTTTCTTTCATTAAAATCAATCAAATAAACACAAAAACTTGATTTGCCAACTGGAGTGCCAGGTACAAGAACTCCAGGCCAAGGGTTGTTTGTGCTGAGGGGAAGCTGCCCTTGTGTCTGTCCTGCTCTGGGCCTCTGGGGTGGCCCTGCCATTGTGATAACTAGGCCTGTCTCCTGGCCTCTTTGTCCTATAGACAAATAGCCATTCAGGGCTGGGGTGAGACCACTGGCTCACTTCTACTCTTGCTGTCCCCTCACTTTCCTAGGGAAGCTCTGGACCCATGCTGCTTTGGGGTTTGATTCATTGTGTTGGCTCACAGTCTTTGGGGTCCGGTCAGGAGATGTTTTATTCCAGACTAAAGATGAAAGCCAGAATGCATGTGGGGGGACTTGGTTGTCAGACATGGAGTTCTGTTTTTTCCCCATAAGACTTGATCTCATCCCACTTACCTCCTTCCCCAGCTCCTTCCTGTGCTCCCCAGATTCCTTCTGCTTCTCATCAAGCACCATCTCTTCTCAGCACCAGTGTCACCTGGCCTTGGGAAAACCCCATGCCCCTCTCTCCTGAATCTCTGATCATGCATGGAGTTGTTTCCCTTCATTGATTCACTAGTTCATTTGTTCAACAAAAAGCTGGTGGAGATTATATTCTCATAGGGAAGAAAACACATACATATATGAGAGACAGATAAACATAGAAATAAGATAAACTCATAAAATGACAGAAACAATGGGAACAAGACAGGTGTGATGATTAACTTTATGTGTGTCAACTTGACTTCACAGGGGCCCCAGCATTTGTTCAAACCTTATTCTGAGTGTGTCTGTGAGGGTGTTTCTGTATGACATTAATGTTTGAATTGTTAGACTGAGTGAATCAGATTTCTCTCCCTGAGTGGGTGGGCCTCCTCCAATCAGTTGAAGGCCTGCATAGACCAAAAAGGCTGATCCTCACTTGAATGAGAAGGAATTCCTCCTGCTCGACTGCATTGTCTGGGGTATCTGTCTTCCTGCCTTTAGATATGACCTGAAACATCTGATCCTCTTCGATCTCAGACTGCTGGCTTTCAGACTAGAATTTATATCACTAGCTCACCTGGTTCTCAGGCCTTTGGATTCAGACTGGAACTACACTGGCTTTCCAGCTTGCTAACTGCAGATCTTGAGATTGCTCAGCCTCTGTAGTCATGTGAGCCAATTTCTCATAATAAATCTCTCTCTTTAAATATATATATATGTGTGTGTGTGTGTTTGTGTGTGTATGTGTGTGTGTGTGTGTATCCTGCTGGTTTTCTTTCTCTGGAGAACCCTGACTAATGCAACAGATACTGTGGTACCGTGACCTGACTAAGGGGACATTTGAGCTAATGAGGTGAATGAGCTGGCTATTCAAAGATCTGAGAGAAAGATGTTCTAGGAACAAGGGATAACACATGCAAAGGCTCTGGGGTGGGAACACAGTTGGTGTGTTGAATAAACAAACAGAAGTAAAATAGTTATCGGGGCCTTCCACATACCACCTGATGCCCAGAACTTCCTCATATTAGAATATTCTTCATCTGGGATGTCAATATGTTCTAATTTGGCCTCACTTTTAATGGGCAGTATATTTGAGT
Source organism: Manis javanica (assembly GCF_040802235.1). Classification (NCBI taxonomy): domain Eukaryota; kingdom Metazoa; phylum Chordata; class Mammalia; order Pholidota; family Manidae; genus Manis; species Manis javanica. The sequence goes on from NC_133172.1 coordinate 22,830,228, forward strand.
GTAGTGAGTCAAATACCATGGGTAAGGCCGTTGCGTTTCAGACCAATGTAGATTCATTATTTTTCATAATGAACAAGATAGTCATGGAGTCCTGGCTTACAAGGTAGTGTGCATTAATTAAATGAAGTCCTGGAATCATCTTGTCCCCTGTCTGTCTCTCAGACCCTACACCTGTTTGGGAAGCGTGTTGGATTGCCTTTTAGAATCTTCTCACATCCAGCGGTGCCAATCCGAATAGATGCAGCATTCTCCCCAGGGGTCCCCCTCCATCCCAGTTAATCATAATACTGATTTTCTTTTTAAGCATGAGTTAGGTAAGCCAGTGCGTAAGCCAGGAGGAGAGCCCTCACCAGAGGCAGGCCATGCTGGCACTGTGAACTCGAAGTAAAAAGAAGTAGTGATTAATACTACTTCTTTGCTCAAAACCCTCTGAGAGCTTCCTGTTGCATCCAAGCATAAGCCAGTGTCCTTACGGTGGCCCCCAGGGCCAAATGTCATTCGGCCCCTGTCACTTTCTGACCCTCCTCCTTTTCTCCAACAGCTCCCTGGCCCTGTTGACATGCCACTATTCCTGGAATGTGTCAGGCACACTTCTACCCCCAGGGCATTTGAACCTCTTTCTGGGACAGTCTTCCCCTGGACATCCATGGCTCTTCCCCTCATCTTCTTGAAGTCTTTGCTCAAATTTCACCTTAATGAGACCTGCTTGGACTACTCTGTTTAAATCACAGCTGCTCACCTTACTCCAGGTCTCCTGAGCCACCTTCCTGTGCTCTATCCTGTTGTTCTGAAATACTATGTAATCTGTGGGCTTTTGTGCTTTTTTTTTTTTGTTTGTCTTTCCACTAGAATGTAAAAGGACAGAGTTTTGGTTTTTTTTTTCCAGTTTTGCTCACTGATGGCGTAGGTGCTCAAGATTTCAAGGTTCACTGAAGGAACATTTGCCTGTACATTTCTTGAGATGTGTGAATTTCATGTTTTGCCTTTCAGACTTATCTGAAAAATAAGGTCTCAGAGTATCAGAGTGTGCACAGGAGATTTGTACTGTGGCTGCTGCCTGGCCGCTACTACTAACTCACGTTATTTGAATGCCTGCTATGTGCCGGTATTACACAAAGTTGTTGCCTGGTTTTTCCCTTGAAATTTCAAAATCATCCTATGAAGTAGACAGTGTGATCTCTCTCATTTCATAGGTGAGGCAACTGAGACAGAGAGAAGCTAAACACCTTGCTTACCTTCACTGAGTTGACTACATAGCCAAGAAGCCTGATGCAGCCCTCTGCCCTAGATCCCGGCCTGTCGCCCTTCCAGAGACCCCACAACGCTGGGGCAGCTGAGCCAGTGGGGTGTGGGCTGGGGGCCCTCTGGGTCTGTTTGCCCCAGAACTCTGACCAGAATGGGGTCCAGAGGTGGTGTTAGTTGCTGTTTTCTCTCTCTACTGAAGAGCCAGCAGCTCCCAATGGGACCCTTCATTAAAATACTGTAATGGCTCCTTGGATTTCTAATCCCTAAACAGGAAGAAGATTCTGGGGAAAAGGGACAGTTGACAGGCAAAGTTTGGTGGTCTCTAGGGGAGAGAGGGACAGGCATAGAGCAGAATGGACAGATTTCCGACGGAAGGGCTTTTAAATAATTAAATCACTTTTTTTCTGCTGCTGGTGCTTCAGCGCGTCCCCCTGCAGGAAAGGTGTGGCCTAGGCTCCGGGTCCTCCCACCCACTCTGGATAAATACCCCTCCTGGGCCGCGGCGCCCTTCCCCTCTCCGGGCGCTAGAGCAGGAGGACAGACAGAGCCCAGCCGCTGCAGGCAGGGCCCTCGCCTACGCCCCTCCCAGCTACTTGCCATTACCTTACAGGGGCACATTTTCCTACCAAGTGTAAATTTTCTCATTTCGATTTGTTATACCTAAGTTTCCTTTCTAAAGAATTTTTATTCTGAGAAAGAAGTTGAGTTTTCTATTGAAGGGTTCCACTGTAATTAAGCTGCTGGCTGAAAAAGACATCATTCTTCTTTTAATAAGGCGATTTGCATATTGAATAACTTTAGCCTCACTTACTGAAAGACAGTTTGAAAGTTTGTTTGTATAGTCTCTCACTCAACTGTTTTCAGATTGCCTTACCTCATTTCCAGTAACACGGTAATAACTGAAGGAAAATACAAGGGAAAATTTCTTTTTAATAAAAAAATGGATTTATGTTGTTTCTAAACATGGTACAATTAATAGACAACAGAGCTCCTGTTGAAAAACATTTTTTAAAAATCAGATATTTTGTACGTTACTTTTAGTTTCCTATTCATAAACTGAGCTCTCCAGTCTAGGAGGGATACATGGAGCCCAAGGAGTTGCAGGAGTTGTTGTGGGAGGGCCTGAGAGCCGAGCGGGTGTGGAGTACTCTCTCCAGCTACAGGAGGAATGACTCAGGAAGACGGAAGTCACGCTTGTTATGAACTGAATGTTTGCCCGCACCCCACCCTCCAATTTCATACATAGAAGCTCTAAGCTCCAAAATGATAGCATTTGGAACTGGGGCCTTTGGATGGTTATTAGGGTTAGATGAGGACATGATGGGAGACCTCAGGACCCTGGGATCAGTGCCCTGAAAAGGAAGGGAAGAGACACCAGTGTGTTCTCTCTTTCTCCTTTTCTTGGAAACCTGAGGACACAGGGAGAAAGTGGCAGTGGGTAAGCCAGGAAGAGAGCCCTCACCAGACACAGGCTATGCTGGCACTGTGACCTTGACTTCCAGCCTCCAGAACTCAGAGACCATAAATGTCTATTCAAGTCCATAGACAGGAGTCTATGGTGTTTTGTTCCAGCAGCCACAGCTGACTGAGACAGCAATCATCAGATATGTCCCTTCTGTGCAGTGATGACCTTCCTGGACTTGCCACTCTTCAACCCGAAGTACTCCTGGCTTCTGAAACAGTCATGCCCCCTTTGTTCTTGCTTTCTTGTCACCCAACCAGCCTGCATAGCTTTACAGATAGAACAAGATGAACCACTTACTATAGACAAGACACCAGCACCTCTATGCTCCAGGATGAAATTCTCATCAGTAGATTTCTTCCTGTAGAAATCTATTGTGGTATGTGAAGTCACCACTCTGGCATGAAAACCCAAAATAATTTAGGGGCAGCAGGCACCCTCATAACCAAAGCCTGGATGTTCCTGTTGTTTTTGGAACTTGGCACACAGCTTAAAGGAGATGGCTCACCTTTGATTCTTGGTGCAAGAACACAGCACAGCTGGGATTTGCTAGGGCAGAGATGAAGGGAGTCTGTGGGCCAGGTGCTTGCTTCTGCAGAGGGGCCAGTAAAGCTGTTGTTTTTGGTCAGCAAAGATGTTTCTAGAATATTTGCTTACCAGTGAAATTACTTGACAAAGGCAACTCTCATAGAAAACAAAAACTCGAACTTTGTTTTCCTCCCAGGGAGGGAGAACCACACCTTCTACTGTTTGCTTGCTGCTCAAACATACTCTGAACCAAGAGAGGATGCTGAGGTCCAGGACTTCTGATGGCACTTGGCAACTCCAAGTTGCATCTTTGCATTGCAAGTCAGCTGGATGGTGGGGAGGATCAGAAGAAGCAAACACAAACCTATATTTTAAAATTGTGATAAAATATAAATAAATAAATTTATCACCTTAACTATTCTTAAGTGTGCAGTTCAGTAGCATTGACTATATCACATTATTATGCAACCATCACCGCTAGCCATCCACAGAGCTCTTTTCATCTTGCAAGACTGAAACTCTGTGTCTGTTAATCAATGAATTTTTACTTTCCCCTCTACCTGCCAAGTAACCACCTTTTCACCTTCTGCCTCTATAAATTTGACAATTCCAAGTAGCTCATCTAAATGGAATCATACAATATTTATCTTTTTGTGCCTGACTTATTTCACTTAACACAAAGTCTTCAATTCATATTTGTAGCATGTGTCAGAATCCTTCCTTTTAAGGGTTGAATAATATTCCACTGCATGGATATACCACTTTGTTTATCCATTCATCTGTTAATGGACATTTGGGTCTCTTTCACCTTTTGGCCATTAACATGGGTGTAGAACTATCTCTTTCAGACCCTGCTTTCACTTCTCTTGTGTATATATACCCAGCAGTGGAATAGCTGGATCATATGGCAGTTTTATGCTTAATATTTTGAGGAACAGCCATACCGTTGTTGGCAGTGGCTGCACCATTTTACATTCTCACTAGTCTTTTGGTTTTTAACAGAGTCAATTCTCTGCTCAAACAACTAGTCTATCCTTGATTTTCAATCACTGCTTAAAATAATATCAAGTCCCCTGGGCAGAATAGCTATCCTCTTCAGCCCTGTGGCTCTCTCATTTTCTACATCTTAAATTGGGTTTATTTTTGTGATGTATCCTCTCCACATGATCAAATATAGGATTGAATTTATGAAATAGGTGGAAATGTGTGGAGACCCAACTTGGCTGCAGTTGGATTATTTCATCCCTTGAGATTCCTGTAGGACTTGCCCATAACTGGATGTGTGATTGTTTTTGTGCCTCCCCTACTACCCAGCCACACATGCAGCAGTGGACATGGTCCCATGGGACTCAAGGTTAGCTGGCCTAGGGGTAGGATCCCCAGCATGCCAGAGATCAGGTGTATTGAGAGGCACAGAGGGGAAGGAAAGAGACTGGGCTTTCTTTGTTAAGTGACCTCAAGATCCAGGCTGACTCCACCCTCAATCCCTACCTAAGAAGTGCTAAAAACTGTTGAGCTAGCTGATGGAAGCCAGTGTCTCCCCGTCCATTGAGGTGATCATGATAATAAGCTCCAATCTTAGGAGCTTACAGTGTTTGCAGTTTCCCAAATGGAATTCAGGCCCTTTGCTCACTCTAATTTCCAGCTTTAGCTCCAGTTGTTTGTAATGCAATCGTGAAAGGGTGAAATTGGACAATCGCAGCTTGGCCATTTTGAGCACATATGCTAGAACTAAGTCTTTTTGGCTCAGCTGTAGCTTGAATCTAATGAAAATGACAGATAATGCAGCGCTCTGTGTGCCTGCCAAAAAAGAGGATATTTCCCATGAGATAGCACCTGGTGATGCAGAAATAGACACTATAGATTTGTGATTGGCTGGTTCATACACGTATTCATATCTAGTCTGTATTATCAGCCACAGAAGATCACATCCTGGATAATAACAGCAACAATGGCATGCATAAAAATTACTGCAGTAAAAAGGGGAAAAAATACTAGATCAATTATGTCAATTATGTGCTAGTACTTTTCCCCCTCACAGATTCAACACTGAGAAAAGGTGGCTTCTCTCTCTGATCTAATTATTCACATGCTTATTTGTGGCTCCCTCCACCCGCTTTTGATGTTTCTCTTTTACACACAGATATAAAGGAGCTCTCTTTCAGAAACACTGTGAACTCGAACGTGCCTCTGTACCTATGTGACTTACATTTTAGCAGTTGAATAATCAGTTACTTGAAAGTAAAGAGGAAACACCTCTTGTATTGGAGTGTTCTAAAGGGAAGTGGCAGGAAGGGGGGTATATTGGGATGACCTTACCTTAGAGCAAAGATGCCATCAGCCTCGGGAAATGTCATAAATTAAGTTGCTATTTAAGCCCTGATTCTAGTAAAAGAGTCCAAATTTCCAAGGTGCCTTTAATGACTCTGTACTCAATGACAATAAAGTATTTCTTTTAACAGGCTGCCACCGAAAAAAAGGTAAAAAATGGTCAGCTCGGGAAAGAGACTTTGCCAGCTTCCCTGTCTTTCCAGTCTTTTACCTCCCTTTTTATTTTCCTCCCATTTTTCCTTTTCCCATCATCCCATCCAGTTGCTCCCTCTTTTGCCTTTTTAGTGATGCAGTCAAGACCCAGCAGCACATACTCACGGAATGAGACCCAGGACACTGCAGCCTGTATGCACGTCCTGCCTAACTTGCTGTGCGATCTCGATGTTCACTAAGAAGTCGACAGTCCTCCCCCCGTCACTTAAACCTTTGTTATCCCATCTTTACAATGAGAGTGCTTGAATTAGGTGTTCTCCCAGATCTCTTCACATTCTCGGATTTGAAGGGAAGCGTAATTTACCTAGGCTTGCTAAGGTGGAAGGTGATTTTGAAAGAGAAATACAAAATCATTAAGCAGATCAGTAAATTTGATAATGAATTGTTTCAATTAGATTCAGGTGGCAGCAGATGTTAAATTACCTTAGCAGAACCAAGCTTAGGGGTTTGTGGTTTACTTTTCTCATTTAAATATTACACAGATATAAAGGGATAAATCACATTTTTAGTCCAGCTTGACAGAAGACTCCTACCATGTGGGGCCCCCTGTAAGCCTAACTTCCGTCGATCTGGGGGTTAGAACGACACTTCCGGCCTCAGCCCCACCCCCGGCAGTGCACTGTGGGCTCTGCATGGGGTCCACTCTTCTCCGTGTCTCAGGTCTCCTACCATAAAGAGGAAAACACTCATCTCTGTCCCTAAAATGTGTCGTGCTTCCTTTGAATTGCTATCTTCCTTTGCCAGACCCATTATATATGTTTCATGTGTGAGGCATATAATGTATTTTAAAGTATGTGGCCTGCTTAGCTGCCAGGGAGAAGACCACTGATGAGCCAGGCACAGGGGCCCTGCATGCGAGGGGAGCATTAAGTCTTATGGGTAAGACCGTGGCAATGTGTTGGTGGTGGTAGCAAGGGGTGGGAAGGACTGGTAGGAGGTGGGCATTTCATCCTGGCATCAAACAGGTGCCAGCGTCTCAGGCAGTTGACCTGGAAAGGCTTCCTGCAAAACCCACACTTGGTGTGATCCCCGAAGTGTCCCGTCTGTTCACCTGATTGCCCCAAGGGAAAGCTGGACTACAGGATGCAAGGGAGGGGGGAGAAGGGCAGGCTGCTTCCGGGAGACAGCTCTCCATCTTCCCCCTTCTCAGCTGCCTCATTCCTGGAAGCGCATGGCTCCAGGGCGGAGCTCTAGCCTGCCCTGTGTAGGGTAGGCTCAGCGCAGGTGACACTCACTTCCTTGCTGGTGGGCCCCATTTCTCCAGCTCCTTGCCATGCAGCCCTTAACAAAACCCCACCAGGTCTGCTGAGCTCCTGAGAAAACTGCCTCTTTAAGAACTTATCTCATATTTTCAGAAATTGACTGTGAAAATTCTAAGTAATGGTGTGACATGATCACACTCACTTTCTGTAGTTAATCCTTCATGAGGGTCAGGCGCCCCTCTCTTCTCAGAGGCTCATTTGATTGTCACCTACCTTGCACAAACCTCCCAGCCCCAAGCACTGTCTGGTGGGATGACAGGCAGTCAGAGTGCTGAGCGCTGTGCAGAAATAACTGAATTAGAAAAAAGCTGCTGGCACTGTAATAAAGCGTTTAATGGACAGACAGCCTCTCTTGCCTTCCTTGGGGTAACACTAAATCCCTTTTTATTGTGGTTTGCACAGATGTTAGTGAGTTATCCATTTCTCTAATCATACTAGAAGTTGGCACATCCATCTTAAGTAAGAAGACCAGCCCACTTGCTTTTACAGAGTCCTTTTTCTAATAAACTTGTGTCAGTTTCAGGTCACTTTTACCAATACAAATAAAATTCAAACAAATAAAAAGTATATTGTCTCATGATGAGATTTATGTAATTATGTCCCTCAGGTCACTTTAAATTTACACAGAGTTACCCCCTGCATAACCCTTATTGCAGCCCTGATGATTTTCTTCTGACTTGGGGATATACAGATGCAAACTCACACCTGCAGAGTTTGCAATACAGGACCCCCCAGACCATGGGGAGGGGCTGTGGTGCAGAACAACCCTGTTGCTGTTGGAATGGTGAGCTGGCCTGGGGGTGAGCTGCTCAGGTCTCCCCTGAAGCACCCCAGGAGGTCACCATTTGTTGTTTTGATGACTCTTTTGCACATGAGATCTGCTTTCTCACTGGGACAATGTTGCACTTCCATCATGGCTTCTTGACCACCCAAAGATCTTTTTTGCAAAAGAGGGTCATGTAGAGCAGGAAAAAAAAAAAAAGACATGCTTATTAAAGAAGAGGGTAAAAAAATCCTACATGCCAAGATGCCTTCCAAATGCAACTTCTGTGGAACTGGAAAAGGTCACCTGAAGGTCAGGCCAGGATAAAGAATTGCTGTGGTGAGGGGTTCCTTTTTTCCTTTCCGTGGAGTTGATGGATTCATAGCGGTAGCTGAATCTTGATAGATTGGCAGATGTTGAAAAGCACAGTAGATGGTGACCGGGGCAGGGCTGCACTTCATTCCCAGAGCGAAAGGTGCCTTACTGAGGTCCCCAGGCTGGTGGACAGCAGAGGCCACGTGACAAAACCGCTGCTGTCCCTGTTGCAGGACAGGACCAGACACTAGCCCTGGCATCAGCCCAGGGATGGGCTCTGCAGGACATGCCTCCAGCACAGCCCAGGCCCTCAGGCTGCCGCTTGCCCTGCCTTTGTGTGTACAGAATTACTGCTTTCTAGGGCCTCTCTCTGCAAGTGGGAAGGACTGTCTCTGCTGAGCTTCTTGGCCCAATCTTCCAGTTCATAAATCAAAGACAATGGGTGGTGTGTTAACCATTTGGTGTCCTGTTGCAAGGAGGGAAAACCTCCTGAGCTGCCAGTGGGAGAAGAGGAGGAGGGCACAGGGCCACAGTGGGTGCCACACGCAACCCTACATGCTCAGCAGGCTGCTGGGACATCAGCAGAAATGCGGGTGGGGTCTGGGGAGTCACTGATTTTGCTGGCTCACCCACCCATGAAACTGCCCAAACTAAGGTCCAGAGAGGGGAATGCAACGCTTAAGAGTCACCGAACAAGGGGATGGAAGAGCTCAGACTGGCAGGAGGCTCTGACTCCTTGCCTGTGCTTCCTCAGTCACTCATTCATTCCTTTATTCAGCAATTATCTATGAAGTGCCTACTCTATGTCAGACACTGTGCTCCAGAAGACTAAGAAAATATTTAGAGAAAAATGTCCAGCACTTCACTTTCACAAAGAAATGTTAGTATTTGTTCATTTTGTTATTATGAATTATTAAGAATTAAATCCCACATTGGTTATTATGAGATTTTTGTTCTTCTGGTCGCTCTAGCTGAGCACATTGTAGGGGTCCAGTTTGGCAGAAGGACTTTCAAAGAGATTGTAGTCTAAGTGGACAGATAATACCAACCCTCTACTCCTGAGGGTGAGCTAGGCTGCTGGCCCTGAAGGTCCTGAGTCCCGGTGGGTCCTGGGAAGCTCTCAGGAGCAGTGACAAAGGCAGTCTGTGCCAGAAGTTGGAGGCAGCATGGATGGAGCAATGGGGCCTTTACCTGCTCTTTAATTGTAAGGCCTCACAAGCCTCAGTCTGCACAGGGAGACAGAGTCGTCTTTGCAAAACACTTGAGTTCTTGCTGATGCCAAGGGTTCTCCAGATCAAGGAATTCCAGTCGTGAATGGAACTAACTTTGAATTGAAGGCTTTGTCTTCATTTGGAGAAATTTCTGGCTTTCTGTGTCCCTTCTCCTTGCCCCCTCCCCACCAAACCTGGAGAGGTAGAGTTTATGTGACCCTGCCCCATATATGACCCCTGCTTCCTGGGATAGCATGCACACCCCACTGATTCCAGCAGGTCTTAAGGGGCAGGTAAGGGATGCAGAGTCTAAATGACAAGAGTGGAGAACTGACAGATACTCACCAGGTCTGCAAGACACAGGCTGTCCCTGCAACATCCTCGATTGTTCAGTCAATAGGAAAGGAAGGGCTAACCATGAAATTGTCCTGAAAGGAGCCCTTGGGCTGCAGAGATGCCCCCTCCTTCTCCCCTGAAGGCAGTGTCAGAGGAGCTCTCACAGCTATCAGGATCTCTGGGGCTCAGATGGATGAAGAGTCATGGATTCAATCTTCCATGGGCAGTACTGTGATGTTCCAGGTCAATCATCTAAGAAGCTATGGACCTGACACGGTTCTGGTTGCACCTTCCCTCTCCCACCCCGTACCTGTCCCCTTTACTGGGCTCTGGCCCATGGGCTGACCACTGGGAGCATGGCTAGTGGTGTTGAATAATCTCTCTGGGGACATACCCTGGGGACATACTAATCTTTAAAGCATCATGCCAGTAATTTTACTCCCCCGTTGCACCTGTTACGCCTACCTATGTTCCACTGCAGAGCAAACCCAAGCTCTGAAAACTGGCATTCAAGGTCCTTCAAAATTGGGTTCTATCTTAACTTTGTAGCCTTGATGTAATGAAACCTACCTCAAATTCTGCTTTAGCTGGTATGGTCTCATCCATCCATGCATCCAACCACCCACCCACCCCTCCACCTACCCATCCATACATCCATTTAAACATGCACACATATATTTCCTTCAGATTGATCCCCAAACAGATCTACAAATGCATTTGCCTACACAGTAGCTATTTCCATTCAAGAATATCATCATAACTTTCTGAAAAAATCTTCAATGAAAATTATATTTCAAGTCTTAAAATCTTGTCTAATTATAATTAGATCTTTCACAGTGTCATTTAGTACTCTTCATCATTACTGGATACCTGCTCTGTGCCAGCACTGTGATAGGGGCTGGGAAGTTGAAAAATGGGACACAATTTTTGTCTTCAAGGAGCTCTCAGGCCCTTGGGGAAGAGAATCAGGTAAGCACAGAATGATGCTGTGAATCACCTCATTGGCTTCACTCTCTAATTATGTTTGAGCATAGCCGTCAGTGTGTTTCCTTTCCTTTGGACTCTAAAATATTAAACAGGCACATTGACTGGAAAGATAGGAAAATGACAGATACCCATAAATAAAAACCTACATCAGTGTATGGCAGAAACTGGCAAAGTATAGCCAGTGGGCTGAATCCTAGACCCATTGCCCATTTTCAAAATAGTTTTATTGAAACATAGGTATGTTCATTCATTTACATTCTGTCTATGGCTCATGCCCTATAACGGCAGAGTTGAATTGTAGCAGAGATTAGGCAGCCTGTAAAGCCTAACATATTTACTAGGTAGCCCTTTACAGTAAGAATTTGCCAAACTATGGCTAAAAAAACCATATGGCGTAATTCCACAAATGTATCTGTAGGCCTGCCAATTTGGGCCCTAGAGGCAGGAGGTTCTGAGGGAAGAGGTGGCCCAAACGCTGTCCAGATATTAGGAGCTGCTGACACGGTTCCAGAAAACATCTCTTAAGGTCCAAATGTTGCATTTATCTAAAAGGAGGACATGTACAGAATGAATTGGAAAGAGAAGGAAAATAAATAAAATATAATTCCAGGTATGCATGCATGCTTCTTAATATGGGAGTGGTTTAGGTTAAATATAGTATAGAACACTCCATCTGTGTCAGCAATCCAGAACCTAGGATCACCAAAATAATTTAAAAACATTCTTCTTGGTGTGTGGATGCTTTAAATGTGTGTAAACATACATAGACATAAATATTCATATGTGTGTGATGACTGGGGCCATCCCGTATGAAATGTGAGTATATATATATATATATATACACACACACACACACACACACACATATATATGTATATATGCATACATACACATATATATGTATATACACATACATACATATAAATACATACATGTGTGTATATATATATAAATACTAAGGAGCATATAAATACATGTTAAATAAAATGTCAGACTTTGGAACCATGTAAAGAAATCTTGAGCTGTAGAGATATCATTTGAGCAAGGGTAAAGGAGTTGGATGAAATAAATGAGAAAGGCAAGGGAGTGCATGACAAATTCACACACACATGTATCAGTATATAAAGGAAGACATTTAGAGTACATATCTGCATTTGAACATGTACAAATATTTTAAGTATATATAGTTAAAGTATATATATGTGTGTGTGTGTATATTTAGAAAAATGTGTGTAACCCAATTGCCCCTTCATTTAAGACTCTTGGAAGTTGAGGTCATCTGCATCTGCTGGGCTACAAATCACTCACATGTGGAGCCTGAAGAGTGACCCACCCTCAGGTGGTTACAGAGCGTGTGGAGGCATAGCACAAGACGGAGCATCCAGAGAGAAATGGCTTTATGGTCAAGGTGCTAGACATGGGGTATCACACAGACAAGGCTGCATCAGAAAGAAGCGCCATTGCGGTTTCTTGGCAGGGAGGCAGGTGGGCCGGGCAGGACAGCCCTCTGCCAGTCCCGGCTAGAGCCAGTACACTTCACACAGCTTAGAGTGCAAACTGACATTTAAAAAATGCACACTTCTTGGAGGAAGGGCTCCAAATTGGGCCCTTATCCATGTTGGCTCTGTGATTTGGGGCAAGTTACTTAACCTCTTTGTGTTCCGGCAGCCTTACTTAGGATAAAGTAAGTAACAACGGTACCTATCTCAGGATTAATGTAAAGATGAGACAAATTCGCATCTAAGCACAGGGCCTGGCATATGTAACTCTCAATAAATCTGAGCTATTGATGGTATTATTTATTCTGAGGGCTGAGGTGTGTTTCTGTTACCTTCAAGAGCAACTCCAGGGAAAACATTTTCCTTCAGTTATCCTTCCCTGCCATCAGCACGCTTTATGGCTGGCAATACACCTCCTCATGTGGCCTTGGTGCAGCATGTCCAATGGAAACAGAATACAAGCCTCAGGGGTAACTTTAACTTTTCTTGTAAGCACACCAAAAAATCAGCAAGAAACAGATAAAATTAATTTTAATAATATATTTTATTAAAAATCTTCAAAGATGCCCCAAACCTGTAAATGTTACATGTTATGAGGTAAAGGAGAACTGAGGTTGCAGATGGAATTAAAATTGTTAATCAGCTGATTTTAAGATAGGAGTGTTAATCTGGATTGTCTAGGTGGGTGGGCCCAGTGTAATCACAAGGGTCCTCAAAAGTGAAGACAGAGGCAAAGGAGAATGGTGGGATGCCATGTGACAACGACTCAACCAGCTCTCACTGGCTGGGAGCTGAAAGATGAGCCAGGGAATGTGGGCCACCTCCAGATGTGGGATAAGGCAAGGCAAGAGATTCTTTTCTAGACCTTTCAGACTGGAATGCAGCCCTACTGACACCTTAATCTTAGCTCAGTGAGACTTGTGGTAAACTTCCACACAACTGTAAGAAAATAAATTTGTGTTATTTGCAGTAACCTAGTTTGCAATAATTTGTTACAGTTCAAAAAAGAAAACTGATACATTGATATACCAAATATTCACTTCAAATCAAGCAATAGGACAAATTGTTAATGAGATATCTTAAATTTTTTATACTAAGTATTTGAAATCTGAAATGTATTTTACATTGACAGTCAATTTTATTTAGCTTTATCATGTTTTAAGTGTTCAATAGCCACATGTGGCTAGTGGCTATCACGTTGAATGGTATAAACTTAGATGAGCCCCACACTGACTTTGCGTAGTGGTGTTCACCATAGGGACACACAATCAGGACATGCAGAATTATGTATTTGCATAAATTTCTGTTTTAAATTCCAATTGTTTATTTGTCTATAACATACTGTTCTGCATCAACTTTAGTCCTCAGGTCAGACTGGTCACACACAGGTAGAGAGTGTCCACTACCCCAGGAGAGCCAGCACAGGGCAAGATGGGTGGAGTAGGGGGCTCAAAGAAGACCATGCCTTCCTCCCCAAAATATGTGCCCTAGGGACTGACCCACCCCCTGCGGGGGCATAATTTTGCCATATCTCTTCCAAGTCTACATAATAGAAGAAATAAATCATCATCTTCGTGTAACCTTAGATTCCTCCTAACCCCAGTCCTTCCTCCTCTGACCCTGCATAGACAATTAGAATTATGAACTAGATTGACAAGCTTCAGTCCATTTGTGACACTCCTGCATACTTATGTATGTAGCCGTATATTTTTGTGTTTTAACTCACATAAATGGCATCTTAATATATTATGTTGCAAACTGTCCTTTGTTCTCAACATTGTTTTCACCTCTTCAGCCATGGTAAGTGATACAGATCTCTATTTAAAAAGGGATGAGTACACCTTCTCAGAAAAAGGCCAAATAGTAAATATTTTAGTCTTTGCTAGTTTTATAGTCTGTCACAACTAGTCAACTCTGCCGATTTAGGGCAAAAAAATTGTAGATAGTATGGGAATATTGTCACAGACTGTATGAGAGTGAAGGGGTGTAGCTGTCTTTCAATAAAACTTTATTTACAAAAAACAGTAACAGACAAGAATAAATTGCCACCTGTGGTTTTCTCACTCCTACTCTAATTCATCCATTTTAGCTGCTGTATAGTATTCCACTTTTTGAATACAGAAAGATTTTTTTTATCCAGCATTGTATTGACATTAGAGAGCTTGTCATCATTTCCCTGTATTATGAGCATCCTGTAATGCACTATTTATATGGGTCTTCCTGTGTATCTATAAGACTGTTTCTTTAAATTAAATCCCTCAGGAATATTGCTGGGTTAGAGTGTCAGCATATTTTTTATTCAATAACTACAGCCAGATTGCTCTCTGAAATTGTTGTCCCAATTTACTACTCTACCAGGCAGGAAAGTGCCTTTTTTCCCCCTTCAATCTCATAAGCACTATGTGAGGAACTCCTTGGCCTGGTCACACTTGGTAGCAGAAGGTGTCTACAGCCCTATCTGCATGTACCCAGCCTCCCTCTGCTTCTTGCTTACAGGGGAGGCCAATTCTACAGGTCATGACTAAGGAAGGTGCCAAGGTTGGCTGCTTATGTTAAGCCATGACATTTATTCAAAAGATGAACTTTAATTTCATCATATCTCGTTAACACAAAGAATATTACACTTTATCTCATACGAAAAAAAGAAACCCATGAGCCAATTGGCTTTGACACTGAAGACCCCAGGAATGATTTTTCAATGCATGAAATCAATTTCCTGGCCTTGTAATATCATTTCCAGAGGTGTGATCACCAAAAGAGATGGCGCTTCCACAAAGATCATTGTACTTCTGCATGTGGATAATGATCAAGGAGTGAAAGCCTCTTCATTTTAAAGAGACACCCTGGGTGGTTGTCTGATATCTGTTCATGCTCTGAACAACCAGAACTGCTTGTGCAGGTGGGAGGTCCTGCCTTTTTTTTAATAAGGAGAACAGTGGCCATTAGAACAGGGAAGACTCCCCCAGGAATATACAAAGAATTTGGAGACTAAGATTATTGTTGCATGAATTCTAAAAAGTCTTGCTTTCTCTTTGCTTCTGGCTATTTGTTCAGTTAATAGTACTTATTAAGCACCTATTACATGTATGTATGTTTCCATTTATTTATTTATTTATTATAAGAATTAGCTCACCTGATATGGAGGCTGAGAAGCCCTACACTCAGCTGTCTGCCGGCAGTGTAATTCATTCCAAGTGTGAAGGCCAAGAACTGTAAGTGACAATGTCTGAGGGAAGGAGAAGATGCATGTCCCACTCAAATAGAGCAAATTCACCCTTCTTCTGCCTTCTTGTACCATTCAGTCCACCAGTGGATTGGATGTTGCCCGCCCACACTGACGATGGTGACCTTTACTCAGTCTACTGATTCCAATGCTAATATCTTCTGGAAATACCCTCAAAAATACAACTAAAAATAATATCTTACCAGCTATTTGGTTATCAATTAGCTCAGCAAGTTGATCCATAAAATTAATCATCATAAAGGCCTTTGGAAAAGAGATAGCATCTTTCCAAGCAGAGGGAAATGGAGGAGGGCATTCAGGGCAGGGGAACCCCATGTGTCAAGAAGTGGAGGTTTGGAAGGCACAACACGTGCCGAGCCATGAAGGACAGAGGAAGCTGAGGAGTTGGGCTCTTGTCTGAAAGCCATCTAAGGTCTTTCGATGAGCAGTCATGACAAAATGGCATGTAGTCTGACATGCTTTCATACTAAAGGGACACCTACTTAGAGGATGACTCTGGACCCTTAGGCCTGTGCAGACAGCCTGGCTCACAGTGAACGTTCGATGGAAATCTGTCCAATTAATGAGTGAATTAGGGCCCAGTGTACAAATAAGTATATCATCGAGTGGAAAACACAGTCATTCCATTTCCCGAAGTGATGCTCACTTTCATACAAAACAACAGTGTTGGAGAGCCTGACAAAGAAATACATGGACTTAGGGTTATCCCTCGGTTTCAAAAATGTTGTCATTGAAGGCAGAACTCCCGCATCCCTCAGACAATGTGCGGTGTGTGGCTGCCTGTTGGAGAGGGTTCTCTAAAGCTAAGAAGAGGGCAGGTGCACAAAGGACCCCACAATAAGTGTTCTTCACCCAAGGGACAGTTCCTGGAGCCCGAAGGAGCATGACTAAATGGTTAAGAGTCACCATGCACTTCAAGCCACTCTGGGGATGGGATAAGAGTGGGTGTGCAGAGTGGGGCACATTGGCTCCGCTGCTGGGCTAGCTCTGCATTTCTACCCATTTTCTCTGATTGCAGCAGACTTGGTCCTTCTCTTTGGGATGCTCTCTGAGGACCATGGATGAAAGACTCTTTCAGGACTTCTCTTCCTAGGTATGGGGCCAGAAGCACATGGTGTCCCCTCAGGAAGCCCAGCATCTTCGGTGCTAGGGGATACTGTGAAGTGGGCATGCTGGAGCCAGGAGGACTAAAAGAAACAGCACATGAGACATGCAGAGTACAGTGCCTGGCAGTTGGTCAGGCTTGCTTTGCAGGGGTGCTTCTCTTCTGTCTCATGCCGCCCACTGACAGATGAAGGGCACACAATTTAAGTGGACATGGGTATGTCTAACATGGTCATTTTTTCCAATTCTGTGTCTCAGGTGCAGGGTTGTTCATCCAGAAGACTGGTTACAACACAGTTGAGACAGATGAAGATCAAACATTGACTCACATGATTGCAAACAAGAACATGATATCAGAGCTACACAGCAATACTTATTTATGTAGCTCAGGTGGCTATGGGTTGACTGGGGGTTGGCCCATTTAGTCTGAGATCATCTGGGCAGCTCTGCTGTAAGTGGCTTGTATTCTCCTCCTGTGAACATCAGGCTAACCTGGGTATGTTTTCTCATGGTGATGGAAGAAGTACAAGTGGTGAGCGGAAATATGCCAGGCCTCTTAAGACTGAGGCTCGGATTTGGCACAATGTCACTCCCATCTCATTTCCTTGACTGAACCCAGTCTCTTGCTCAAACACAAGGTCAACAGGTGGGGACATTTTTTCTTCCCCTTTAATGAAAAGAGCTACAAACTCATATGGAAAAGTACTGAATGCAGGAAGGGACAAAAGATTGGGTCAATAACTCTATCTATGGCAGGTTATATTCTTATAACCCCTTCTCCTGTTCAGCTGTGTCAAGATACCTACTAGATTAAGTGAGGGAAAGATTATCTAACAATAACCAAACTGAACAGACACAAATATTCATGCATTCAACAGATATATTGAATACCCACTATGGGCCAGGCACTGTTTTAGGCACATGCTATCATGAAAAACAAGGACAAATCCTTTGTGTCACAGAGCTCACATTCTAGAAGGGAAAATAGTCAGCAAAAATGTAAAACTTAAACCCAAAATGTTAGTTGGTGGTAATTACAAAGCCAAACAACAGAGGGTCAGTTGATCCACTCAGTGGGTAGCTCACCTTTAAAGAGCAAGGAGGTATCTGGTCAACAAACTGTGGGCACTGCTAACTGAGCCCCACCCAAACATTAGTAGTCTGATGGTAGCAGCCTTTGACATTTTTCCAAAGACCCCAAAGGCATTTCATTCTCAGCTCAAATGAGTGTCCTTCTACTCCTTCCTCTTTGCTTATAACCTATGATAAGGGATATGGAATTAAATTTCATGTATAGCTTTTCACTTTTGAAGAATGGGTCTGTAGGCCAGGGTATACATTTTCTAGTAGGAATATTGGATACTGTGCTATAATGTTTTTTAAACATCATTTTATGAGAAGCAATCATGTAGGAAACTGGTCTTTATATATCACTATCTTATATACATCACACAGTATCATCAGCAGTAGCTATGTGACACCAGACCATGGTAACAGTGGAGCTTCAATGGCAGGATTGTTATATCTTAGCCAATGGTTCCTGATCTATAAGTGAGTCATCAAAAAGATTATCCAAATGTTCAACTTTATCCAGGTATTTGGTGGCTTGAAAACTTTTACCTGTGTGTTTGATGGCATTGTTCTATTTTCATCTGAGCTCTGGCACTGTGTTAACCTAACCATAGTTTTACTTTTTCGGTTCTAGCAGGATTTTGAGATGCTTCCTTTGAAAGCACCTGTGTGAAGACATTGGTTTGGTGATGGTGGCTGCAGTCATCGTCTGTCCTTTGGGTTCCGTAAGTGCCCTGGAGCTTCCATCAACCTGGAGATGGTTCACTACATCCAGGGAGAGAAATCCAAGTAAGGACCCCAAATGGATGGGGCACTGGGCTGGGCTAAATTCTACATTTTTACATAACAGACAATTCAGGAGGGGTGGAATAATTGTGGAGATTCTGCTGCATCCCCAACCAGGAATGTCAGTTCTCTAAATTGGTGCTGACTCTTTCCCAGCTCCCTGGAACATCCGAGTGTCTTTGGTAAGGTTCAACTGCTATGGAATTCATTCAGATTATAGTTATGTTATCCCAAGACCATCCAAAGGCTTGAACTCAAGAGGATATCCTCCAATTGTAATGTTTTTTCCTTCCTTTCTCTTCCAGTCACCCTTAAAGCTGCATCCCTTCTCCACACACACAGTCTATAACTCTGGAAAGTCATGTTGGAGAAATGGAAAAATAGGCCTTCTGGGATGGGCTGACAAAGGACAGGAACAATCATACACAAACACATGTGTGCACACACACACATCCTGTTTAGGGAAATTGGTTCCTACTGTCATGGAAAGAGAGTTGTATAGAACCATACATCCCATTCCTGCGTCCTCAGGAAATTCTAAACAAAACCCAATGGTGGGACTTTTGTCTTTCTTTCTTTCTTCCTTTTTTTTTTTTAACTGAGACAGAATTCTCAGTTGGTAGAATTGTCTAGTGAGAAATTTACAGGGAGAATTGACTCTTTGTCTCTACAAAGCCATGAAGGAAAGAGTCTAAGTGATAATTGTATGCACAGTTCAAAATATTTTAAATGAACTTGTTCTTACAAAGAAATAAGTTATGAAGTTAACTTTTGTATGTGTGTGAATAATTAAACTATTGTCACCACTTTAAATTATCACCCATTGTTAACTTACATCATTAAATTTTACCTCTTTGCTAAAGAATAATGAAAAAAATGCACTTAACATTTACTGCAAGCTCAGGCCATTGATAATGCCAGTCTCAGCCCAAATTTCACGAGTGTGTCTTGTTCCTCCTACCCTGTTGTTGTGTTGGAAGCGAAGGCCTGGGTAGCATCAGGGATGAAAGTGATTCTCCTGCATCAGGATACACTCTCCCTGAAAACTGTATTCTTCCTGAATCATCCAATCACATTAGGATTTTGCTTCTGTGCAAAGGCGGGGCACTGGGGTTCCAGCTGAGCCTTTGCTCTCCTTATGGGATTTATGAAACATCCTCAGCTGCTGCCATGTCAGAGAACAGACACTTCCACAGCCATTCTACGTGTACAACATTTAAGCAATTTATTTGGTCATTTTTTGGCTTGAGGAGTGGGTGGCTGGGTCAGAAGAAAGGTGTTTGGGATGGGTCTCTCAGGGGATCCTGAGGAATATGACTTGTGCTAATTTCCTTATTGTCTCCATTAAGGAAGTGGTAGATGTTTTTTTTTTTCCTGGATATTGTTAAAGAGGCTTGCCAGGCCTTAAGGAACGTGTGGCATTCTTCAGATGAAATAAGGCCAATCAGTGGAATAATGAGGAAAGTAATATCTCCCCAGAGAGGCGGATGGGGTTTTCATCAAATCAGCCAACCTTTTCCCGTCACTTACGCTGCCATGCACTCCAGGCAGGCCCCGCTCGCCTGCCTCCCTACCCTTTGTCCAAAGTCTCTTGTGGTTATTACTGATAACCAAATTCTTGGGGACCCAGGACATTTATGGGCACTCAATACTTTCTCTTTTTGAAATATAACTATTAACTCTTCTTTTCTTTTCTTTATGGCTCAACTGCTCCTCAAGTCCTGGAGTGGCTTCAAACAGAGAAGAATGACAGGGGGGAAGGCTGCAGAGGAATGGAAGGTTTGTTCCTTGGTGGCCTCTGTGCCCTTGAACTGGAGCTGAGATGAACAGTCCCACTGGAGTCGGAGCTTGGGTGGGATGACAGTGTCCCTGTGTGGAGGGACAGGCCACACCAAGGTGGTCTGAGGGGACTGTGGGTTGGCAGGCTTGCCCTCAGCGCATTTCCTTGCTTCAGTCCTGCAGACAGTGGTGCTTGGAGATCAGCTGGCCCCTTCGCCCTGTTCCTCTGTGGCTTACTAGGATAGTAGGCCCTGGGTGGAGAAGGGCTTAAACAAGTGGTCTTGGAATATGTACTGTCACACATCTGGTTGTGCTTTCCCTGTGGCTGTGGGCTATCCTGTCCGTAACTGGGGAGACTTCTGCTCCTGAAAGCTCTCCTCCCAATGGGCAGGGTCACCCCAGAGGTCAATGGGAAGAGCACATACACACCACGAGTTGGCGGGAATATAGGCACATGGATGCCATGTAGTGGCTTCACCAAGGCCACCCTCTCTCTGAAGTAATTGCCTGTTGGCTGTAAATATCACGAGGACTTTGCTAGCCATTGCCGCAGATCCCCCCTCTGTGCTGAAGCCCTCAGCATTGCCTTGCCCACTGGATGCTTAGAGAAGGAGGGCAGAAAGCCTCTATGCCAGGCTGCCAACACATGAGCCTCATCTGTGAATCTCAAGGCCAGGCAGGCAGCCCCTGGACAAACCTTCCAGCAAGCCAGGAGCCATGGACTTCCTCCACTGGGACTGGAGGCCAGGGTCACAAAAGAATGAAGAAAATCACATTTAGCATGTGAAAGTTTTCCAAATTAAAGGGTTCCGTTCACAGGAGTCCTCCCACCGTGCTCAGCAAATGATTCAAAGCCTCCACATGATTTCATCTGTGCAGACTCTAATCCACTTACTTAATGAAATACATAATTAACATATTATAATTGCAGTAAAGATGGTTTTGACAGAAATCATTTCCCGTATCTAATACCGTGGTAATTTAATCTGTTCCCCACTCCCTAACACGACCCTCTATGATTAAGTTTCATAAGAATTTTTTTGATTGATTGACTCATCTGACGGGCCTGGGCCTTGCTAAAGGAGTGTCTGTCAGTTTCCGGGCGGCATGTGAAGTCGCGGCAGATGGCTGCGCGGGCTCTGTGTGCTGGCTTCCTGTGTGGTCTCCCATCTCGGGTGCTCTTTTTCTTCCCTGCCCCTTCTTCTAAATGCCCCGATAATCCACCCTCCTCTCCCCTGAACGGCCAAATTCAGCATGTTTTTATCTGATGCTCCTCTGCTGTGGGGATGGTTATTAAAGGAGAGGAAGGCCAAGCATGCTCGGGAGGGCGGGGGGGAGCCAGACGCCAGCCTCCATCCACACCTGGTTGTGCCTCCTCCCACTCCCCAGCTCTCAGGCTGGGCTGTACCCTGTGTGTTGGCTGGCGTCGTGCAGAAGGACTGCCTCCCCTCCTCATCCTCTCACCTCCTGCCAGGTCCCTGCTGCGCTCCGGAGGGGGCTGCACGCCTTACAGTAAGGGTGAGAGCTCAGCCCACCCTCCCCCGCTCTCCCCTCACACCCCTGGAGACTCAAGGGTGCGTATTTCCAGAAATAAGTGGGTTCGGCAGGCCTGGATTGCTCCTGTGTTGGCTGATGGGGAATCTAGGAAAGTTGGGGGTTCAGAGTGTTATGCTGAAGGTCTGGTTACTGGGGAAAGTGCCTGCAAGATGTAAAATGTCAGGTGGCTCTGGGAACAGCAAGACAAGACAGTCCCCTGCATAGTCTTCAAAGGGGCAGGAAGGGGCCTGCAGAGTGAGTTAGGAATTAGCCCAATGTGAAGGTCTACACCTGTTGATTTCTCAGTGCTTAGTCAATGTTGCTATTATTAAGCACCAACTGTATACCAGATACCTGGGACTCTGAGCTCCATTTAACAGATAGGAAAATGAGCTGCAGTGGTTAAGCATTGTGTTAGAGTCGCCCAGCATGTGGATGACAGAGTCAACTGGAGTGATTCTGCTGGGGTTTCGGGTCATAGGTGATGGGGGCTCAGTCATCTGGCAAGGTGGGGAGGCCAGAGCAAGGCCATGGGCAGGGGAAAGGGGAAGGCACAGGAAGTGCCTGCTGGGGATGAAGGGTAGGTTGGGAGTCGGGGACACCAATGTTTTCCACTGGCTCTGGTCTTTCTCTCCGGTCAGTGGTCAGCTGGCCTCTCGTGGTCCTCCTCCCACTGACAGGGCACTTCCCTGCAGGCTCGTCTCAAAGGTGTCTCCCCAGGAAGCAGCCCATCACCCCAGCCCATCTGGACCACTCCTGTCTGTCTCCTGCTACTCATCAGCTTTTCCCTAGGCTGCAGTTCTTCAGGGACTTATTGTATCTCCTTACTGGACCAGCTCCCTGGAGCCCAGGCCAGGCTCTCCTAGAACCTTGGAAGGGTGGACACAGAGCAGAGAGGGGCTGTGGAATAGAACTGCCACCAGCCTCTGCACCTTCTACCCTCCAGCTGAGTCATGGGAGCAAGGGGTTCCCTCCCACCTGTCCTCTACCCCTCGTCCCACCCCGAGGGCCCAGAGGCTGAAGTGGCCAGCACTCTGAGGGCAAGGACTGAGGCAACACTGCCCCATGGTTCCCCTAACTGAACCACTGAGCCCTGGCTTTGAGCCCTCCTCTCACAGGACCCAAGCAGTATTACCTTTGAGTGTCTCTTTCTCCTTAAAAAATACTCAAAATTCTATTTTACAATTGCACTAATGTGATGACAAATAGAATGTTGGACTCTAATAAAAGTTCATTTTTTAGTTCTAATTTTAATCAGAATTAAAACATTTTGTGTTTAATGCCCTGAAAGCACTGTACCCCCTCTGCCTTCCCCACCCACTGCCCCCTGACTATCTGGGTGGGTTGTCCCCACCCCAGCCAAGCCATGCAGGACATGTGGCCAGGTCAGGACACACAGGGGTCCTACACCGGTTACTCAGCCCTCTAACCCCACACCGCAGACAAGCAGCCATCAGCTTGGCCAGCCATTCCCTGAGAGCGGCTGCTCCTGGAAGGGACGCACTTGCCATGGGGCTGCGTTCACTACTGGAGAGAAGAAGGACATCCTGACAGAGACATAGGGTGGGGGCTGGGAGGAGATGACGCATGGAAGCTCCCTAGGCCCTGGGTCCTGCTCTCAGAGAGCGCCGCGATGCTGAGAGCCCCGATCGGCCTGTGGACCTCCCGTCTCCTGTGTACACTCTCACTGTCTTTCTTTGAGTTCAGGGTGCACTGCCTTCCTCAGACTCCCACGCAGGGAGAGTTGGCAGGGCCCCCAAGGAGCATCCTTCATAGTCAAAGTGACCCTCCTGGGTCCCTGTGTAACACCAACCACCCAGTTCACACACTCCTCCTGCATGACCCCTTCCAAGCTACGAGCCTGCTCTGATGGACCATGTGTATCCCTCCAGATTGGTCTGTCTGTCACTGTCTAAACAGTCAGTACCATGAGGACAGGCACAGAAGCAGTCCATCCTTATTTTCCTGAACCTTAACACAGAACCACGAGAATGAATGGAAAAATAGCTTACGCCTGCCTGTGTTAAAGACGTTCCTCTTTGCAGCCAAAGCCTTGTAACTCGGAAGGGTTCTGGCATGCTCCTGGGATTGCGGCTGCAGTCTGAGCAGGGGCAGCCTGGGTGTGAGACAGGGGCAAGGGCAGGGCTGTGGTGAGAGCAAGGCCATCTGTAACACTGGGGAGCCACGGGGCATGCAAGCAGCCACCCTTGAGCGGGCAGCCACCCCCAGGCTCTCCTGTCTGGTGGGCGGGGTGGGCGGGTCACAGGCTCCCTGTCCCCGGTGCAGCTGGAGGTTTGTGCCTGCGGGCTGGGGGAGGGGAGGCTCTGTGTGAGTGGCAAGTGTACATGAACACCACCACGTCAACTGCCAATATGTTATGAGGCCTTGGTAACAATCCCGAGTCTCCGGGGAGCGCTGCTGCAGTTCAAGTGCGCACCAGACAGAGAGAAAACAATTTCTGGTGCCAATAATGCAGCACAGATGAAAAATGTTTTAATATTTGAAGCTGCTTTATGGCAGAAGCGATGACAGTGATGGACTCAATGTCAGCTTTTTTTCCTGAAATGTCATCTTTCGTCTATGAGTTTTCCCTGCTCCGGAGGCATGCAAGCCTAATGTTGGCTCGTTGCAGCCATTGATCATTGATTTTGTTCTAAATGGAAAGCTTGCCAGAAGACTAGAAATTCTGGAATTTATTAGGATTTCTTTAAGAGGCACTTTAGCTCAACAGTTCTCATTACTGTCTTTACAATGTTACTTATTTTTCTTTTTATGTCATATGATTTGTAAAGGGTTAGTACTCAGAGAACAATATACGATTAAACCATTGTGCATGCTGGAGCTGCTGGCTTAGGAAAAAGGATTCTCGGGGGGCTAAATGCATATTTGACTGGGAAACAGCAACATAGGGCTATTTTACCAGCGAAATCTGTATTTTGAAATTTGCTGATGAGGTTTGTGCTAAATGGTGTTTCAAAGGACGTTTTGATTAAACAGGGTCACTTATAAATTAATACCTCTTAACTCTACACAGAAAAGGCTAAATATTTTCATATGCTGGTGCTGGGTCCATAAGCATCCTGGGCCGGGTACCACTTGACAACAGCCTGATGGAGATGGGCCCTGCTTGGCCCTGTTCTCCCTGTGGGTAGGCCAGGCAGGGTCTCAAGTCTTGTCACTGTATTTATTTACAGGGGTATTGCTTCATAAATGCCAAAGAAGAGTGGATCAACATTTTATTATGTATTAACATTCAACATACTTGCATAGGCATGTATCACTCTTATTTGGCTGAAAAGGACCCGTTTGCATTAGACAGTTGGCTAACTGTTTTTCTCTTCTGACCTGTTTCCATTGGCAGAGACTAGTTCAAACAGGTATGTTAGCTTTTGGCTGGGCTGTCTGACATCCAGGCTTTATTACAGAGCAGGGTGCCCAGGGAATGTGAATTACAGCTTGTATCAGCCTCAGCCTCCTAAACACATCACTCAGTCTAGTTGATCATGAAATTTGTTCCAGAGTTGGGGCCTTGATATCATTCTGAGTGGGGCTGCCTGTTTGCACAGTGCGAAAAACCCACAGGAGCTCCCATAGCCAGACAAAGGGGAGTCTGAGGAGAAGGAGAGAGTCTGAGGAGGAGGAGCAGAAAGACAGACCCGGACTCCCCAGGCTGCATCCCGGCTGAGGTTTACAGATGCTGCATCCATCAAAGGAAAGCTACCTGTCCAGCCCTCTACCAAGGAAGACAACATGGCAGCTGAAATGAGTTAGAAAACTTTCTGGAAAATGACATTACCATTGGCAAAGCTAGGCCAGAATTCATACACTGGTACTTGGGTGCAGTGTGTCATCTCATAGCCTAGGGATGGGACCATCTGTGTGTGTGGCTGAGATTACTGAAGGTCTGGTCTGTCACACCCACTGAATCGTGGGAGGCCTGGTGGAGATGGGCCATGTGCAGATGAGCTGCATGCAAATGACACATGGCAACCCGGTGCTGTGGGTGAAAGGAAACGTCCCGCTGTTGGCCTGTCAGTCACTATGACTGCAACTGCAGTGGCTACTCCTATGTCACTGCTGTATTACAGTGACAGCTACTAGTACTTCCAAAGAGGTAGCTATGGTCAGCTCATACCTGCGACCACCAAAATAGTCTCTTTTCCCACTTCCTTAGTCCTTCTGTCCCCTCACTCCCTGTCCACACAGCAGCTGGAGCTTCCTATTTAAAACCTAACACAGATCACATGACTTGCCAGCTCAAAACCGCTTGGTTTCCCATTTCACTCAGAGTAAAAGCCAGTCAGTTTTGTGCCCTCACAGCCCATGTGACCTGGGCCTCTGTCCTCTTTACGACCCCATCTCCTACTGCTCCCCATCACCCACCCACTCCGACCACCCTGGCCTCCTGTCTCATGCCCCCTCCTTTTCCAGGGCCTTTGGATGTGTGGCTCCGCTGTGGACCAGTCTCCCCAGGTGGTCTCACTGTTCCTTCATCCCACACTCTGCACCAAGAATCTTTCCCTGAACCCTACTTAAGATCACAAATCTCTATTTTCTCCTACCCTGTTGTCAGGTTGAATTCCCCAGAAGGAGCCTGACAGAGATGGAGTTTGGGAGGTCAGTCTTTAAAGATGGCTCAACACCTGTACAAGGAAGAGGTTGAAAGCAGGTTGTGGCAGAGAAAGAAGCAGGCCTATGGCACCAGGGACTCGGGAGCTGGGGTGGCCCATCAGAGGTCCCCCGGGGGCTGAAAAGGCCTAACTTCTACAGTCCATCCTGCTTGGTTCACAGGAAGTA
This sequence comes from Manis javanica, assembly GCF_040802235.1. Taxonomy (NCBI): domain Eukaryota; kingdom Metazoa; phylum Chordata; class Mammalia; order Pholidota; family Manidae; genus Manis; species Manis javanica. The sequence continues at coordinate 22,856,697 of NC_133172.1, forward strand.
CAGGACCGCTGAGAGGCAGCTTTGTAGCTGAGGCACGGCCTGAAGGGTCTGAATGTAGTGGCCACGTTCCCTCAGCTAGCAAGCCCTTCCCTGCTGACGGTGGAACCCACATTCACCACAGTGGCTTGCACTTCACTGCATTTGCTGCTACTGGAGATGTACTGTCTGTGCATTTGTGCATGTGGTTACTATCTTTCCCCAAGAAGGCAGGGCCTTGTGCATCTTGAGACTTCCCTTGAGGCTGGAGTGGGGCTGGCACAGAGTAGTTGCTTAGTAAATGCTCATGGAATAAAATGCACTTACTGAACATCTTCATATACAGAGCCCCCTACTCCCTTTTCAACAACCCTTAAATGTCAGTCTTATTATCTACATTTTACACATGAAGAAATAGAGGTTTAGAGAGACAATTAGACCATTTCAAAATCTGACAATTGGAGAAACCAGGCTCAGATCCAGGGAAGTACAGCATTTGATTTGAGTTTCTAACCACACTGCCTGTGCGGGGCTGTAAGCCCAGGGAATGGAAATCCTGGGGCAAAATATACTTCTAAAAACCAAAACCAGTCAAAGGGAGAAATAAAGTTTGAAATCCATTTATTGCTCACGAACTGCAGTCCAGGGCCATCTCTCTTTCCTGCTCCAGCAGAAGCAAAACGGGCCCTCCCCCTCACCTCTGGGGTACAGATAAGCCCTTCTTGCCCAGGTAATTACCCCCCTTGATATGGAGATGAACTTCTCTCCACCCTTGAGGAATGATGCAAATGCACTAAAGCCATATTTCTTTCCACCTCTGAATGCCTATTGATATGCAGATATACTAAAGCCAGGAGATATATTCTGGAAATATTGCAATTTTACCCACAGGGGCTCAAGCCTTGCCAACCTGGGGAATGAGATGAGGATCTAGAACATGGCAGTGAGGTGTCAGCACCATGAAAGGACACCTAGTCATCAAGGCCTAGGAAGGCCAGGGCAGTCCTTCCACTAGGAGGAGCATGGGGAACAGAAAAGGCTGCCTGGGGAAGGAAGGCGCAGCTTTGAGGTTGCCTGGGTCAGGGTGTAGTCTAAGGCCCAGCCAGGCCTGCCCCACTGTGGAACAGAGAAGGAGGCTCTGGGGGCATCTGCTTCCTCCTTTGTCCTCCTTGCTAAGTAAGGGCTCCTTCCCAGGACCAATAAAGAAATGGATGAATGTTCCCTGCTAGATTCTTCGAGTCTACCAAGTCTGGCTCAGCTCAGTACACTTCAGCATCCATTCTTTCCCTAAACTTCACCCACATTTCTCTCTGGGGAATTCACCCTCTCTTTTTCTAAGGGTCTTGAGGACACTGAAAGTGAGGGGATGCAATGGAAGCAGTGGCAACTCCTCTGAATTTGAGTCCCGAGCAGCCAGCATAGAGACTTGGAATTTGTCAATCCCAGATTAAGACCTGAGTCCAGTTCTGACAGTCAGCAGTAGCTCTGGTTCTGGATCCTTCCCCAGGCTGGTTCTTCACTTCTTTTCTTTTGTCTTGACTTCTTGGTGTAACTTCTTCTGAGGTACGCCTTCTTTTTCCAGAAAAATTCCTATTTCATGATGCCACCAAGCATTGCCTTCTAATACTTGCAACCAAAAAACCCTGAGAAATACACATGGTCCTGGAAAAGGGTCAGGTTAGGAAAATAAGTGGCTCCTGACCAAACATCTATTTAATTCATGTATTCATTTAATTCTTCCCTACTTTTCCATGAAATCACTGTGAAGGTTTGCCACTGAAACACTTACAACGAAAGCATTAAAAAAAATTCAAGATAAAGGAAAGTATTAAGAGTAGAAATAATTTCTGTGATTTAGCTCAATTTTGGCTCTGAGATTCCTGATAGTCAGACCATCAAGGAAAATGTGATCAGTTCCACCTTCCTCATTTTTGGAGAGGAGGCAGGAGCTCACCTGTGGGTAAATCAAGTCACCATGAAGAAAGTTGGGGAGTTACCCAGGGCCTTCCAAACTCAGATGCTGGCTGAATGACACACACCACACATACTCTTGCAAATGGGTTCCAAACTGATTGTTCATGACCCAAATCCATCCCAAAGATAGGCTTTCTTTGGCCAGCACAGAGTTTCATAAATCAAAATTAATTTATATGACAAATGGTATAGTTCATATAAAATCTGAATTTCTACTAACCTTTTTAAAAATCAAACCTGGCAACACAGGGTTCACATTTTCATGTAATAACCAAGTGCTGGTGTGAATGGCAGATGCTCTTTACATGGGCCTAACCCCTCTGCTCTCACAGTTCCCATCAAACTGTTCCAGGTTTGTGTTCCTCATTTCTACCACTTATACGTAAGTCATTTACATATGCTGCCCAACCCCAACATGGAAAATCAGACTTCCGTGGAGGTCAGCCTGGACTACAAGAGTTGCAGCATGGGGATTTGATTTAACCATGGAAAAGGGTTGGGCAGAGGTAAAGGAGAGGGAACACGGAGCTCCAGGTAGAGAAGGAGAAGGAGCAAAGGGCCAGAAACTTGGCAGGGGCATGGCCAGTGGGGGCGCACCTAGGGGGCCAGAGGGCTGTGGTGGGAAAGCCACTTGGCAAATAGTAGGGGCTGCATTCATCAGAAGGGCTCAGCCCCAGTGCCATCAGGCTTGGGGTGGTTGTGGCCACTATAGCTTTTGGTCAGGTGGAAGCTGAGATCAACCCCAGGCTGAGCTGCCTGATTCACCCAGTGAACGTGAGGGTTTTATAGAGCTAGGATCTGTACAGAGGACCCACAGCAGAGTGGCTGGAACCCAGACAGGGTCTGGGGGAGGGAGACAGCAAAAAGAGCTTGAAGTCTAGTGGTTTCTAAATCCAGGTTCAACACACAGAGAGCAGCAGGCCCCTTAACCTCTCAGGGCCTCAGTTTCCTCAGTTGAGAGATAGGAATGATGTTACCTCCTTCACACAGTCATTGGGAGAATTAAATAAGATATCTGTTAAGGTCTTGGAGCAGAGCCCAAGATGCACAGACTCAGCAAATACTAATGAGAACAAAGAGACATTTGGTCTCAGACACCAACTCAAGGGATTTCCAGAAACCAGTAGCAGGCATGTGCTTTATGACAGCCCAAAAGGCCAGGGTTTCCTGGGCAGAAAAGGCTGAGGTCACAGGGGCATTTACCCTAATGGAGGCAAGAAATTAGGAAACTTTAATGGCCTGGAAGATTTTCCTTCTGATTCTCATCCCAGATTTCCTGGCCCACATCTTGGCAGGCTGGCTGTGTATAATCCATACTCTTCACCCTTTAGCTATATAGACCAACCACTGCTCAGAGCCCAGCCCCTGTAAACGAGGACGCTGCGCTCACAGGTATGTTCTGTTATAGATCACAAGGCAGCAGGCCTCGGCCCAGCACAGGCTCTGGAACTGGGGGCTGCAGCCCGAGAGTGGGAGGCATGGCGAAGAGTTACCAGTTACCTCTTCCCCATCCGCCAGCCGATGACTAGCTGTTCTTTGTGCCAGGCCACAGGAGACAGCAGGAGTAAATGATGTCATCTGTGCCCTTAAGGAGCTCCTGAGATCCTTCTCTACCTCAATTATCACAGGTATGGTACCTTCTCAAAGTCCTTATATACAAAATGCGTCTAATTCAAGATTAATGTGTTAATGGTGATACAATTTTAATATTCACCTTATTTCAGAATTCACATAAAAGTGAGACTTTATTAATATTTTTATCACAGCATTTTATATTTGTCTAATTCAAATTTGCATTACATGCAACCATGGTGTATTTTATGAAATCTTCATAAGTCTTTTAGCTTCTAGAAGGCTAAAACTGTGCATTACAGAACTAAGAAAATAGAGGGTCCACAAAGACAAGTAATATGGGTGAACTCATCCTGTAAATTATCTACATCTTACTTTGGATTAGACATTAAAAATGGCCACATGACTCTGGGTTAGCCTTCCAACTCCAGGAGTGACCTCTCTCCACTTCAGTTTCCTTATTTTAAAGTGAGCTGGTCTCTCTACAATATCTTCTCACTCTGAAATCTTGCAGTCTGTGTGGAGGTAAGGATCCCTGGCCCTGGGCCAGGGCCTGGGAGAGCAGGGCCTGTAGCAGCATGAGGGTGAAGGTGGGATGTATACCCAAGGCTCTGAAGGGCCGGAGTAGTGCTAAAGGAAGGATTGCTGGGTGGGACGAAGGCAGGATTTGGGGTAAATGGCCTTGGATGTGTGACGCAGGGAAGTAGAGAGAAAACTGCTTGTGTATGTGCAATCATGTGTAAAAGCAGACACAGCCAGGCAGGGGTCTGATATTTTGCACTTTAACGAATACATCCCAGGCTCCCGTGTGTCTGTGTTTGGAGATGTTTCTGAGCAAGATCATCAGCTTGTGAAGGGTGTGTCTGCCTGTGGGGCCAAGAGAAGGTGGGGGGCTGGCAGTGACCTGTACCTGACAGGGTGGGCCTTTCAGGACAGCTCAGGTTTCCTGCATGAGGAATTAGGGGGAGTGGGAACCACACACTTGCAGCCACACCTATGGGAAAGCAGAAATAGCTAGCGCTAGTAACACAGAAATACATAAGAGTCCTTAATTGCATCCTTTCAAGATGAATTAAGGAAGATCTGGTGGCAGATGAGACCCAACAAAGATCAACATTTCTCAGAGATGTTCTTAAGACACATCAGTGAGGGAGTAAAAAGACAAAGGAATGCTTTTTGTACAACTCCACTGACCAGCTATGGCTCAAAGAGATCTTACCAGACTTTCCCTGAAACCCAGCCCAGGTAGGTGGGATCTGGGCATCCCTGTAATTGCCAGCCGTCCCTTATCTATTAACCAATCCCATTTGCTAACTGGATTGTTTGTGATGTCCTCTTGTTTTAATTAGTGTTTCTCAGATGAAGAGTAAACAAACATTCTAACAAACTATTATGACATAAAGTTGATTTTTTTACTCAACTGCTATGCTGTGGATGTGGTGAATTTAGAATTAAATGGCTCTCTCAGTCTTTAATGATCTCCATCAAGAATGTTTTGATTAAATTAAAGCTATTGAAAATGTGTTTTCTGAAAAGAGAGTGTGAACAAAACATTCAGGAGAAAGGTCCTGGGCGTCAAACTCCTCAGTGTGCCACGGAAGACTGCAGCCAGGACACAATGGGAAGACCCCTGTGGGACTCAGGAGGGATGGCTGGCGGAGAAGACTGTTAAAAGTGCTATTAAAAAGACTCAGAGTGTCAGAATGTTAGCTGGGGTCCCTAGAGGCAGAGTGTCTAGGATTCTTGTGCAAGTAGTTTATGGAGAGTTTGCTCACACCCTGCTGAAAGCATGTGCATGAAGCATTGTGCGTGAGGTAAGGGAGGGCTGGAGGAAGCTGGGAAAAACTGTAGAACCAGCTGTACTCTTGCCTCATTTGGATTTTACAGGGAGTTCTGCAACCCGGATGGCACCATTATCCTGCCTTAGAGTAGCTTTCATCACCCTCCATCAGTAAGTTATTGGGGGAAGACCTCCTCCCCAAGGAGAGCATAGCCTCCCAGGTATTTCTAAGTAAGGAGGGTGATTCTCCAGAGAAGTGCAGGTGTGAGATGTTAGCAGTGCACCTCACAGCAGCAGGAGATGGGTGCACCCATCAGCTTGGCAAAGGGGATCGGCAGGACGCCAAAGCCTCTACAACAGTTGGCCACACCAGGAGACAAGGCTTTAGTGAACCCCTTTGCACTTAAATACATATTTATCTTTCCCAAAGAACTGCCATTTTCATGGCCTCTCTCAAACCTCCTTCTAAAGCCCAGGAATTAGGATAAGAATGGTCTCATTGTCCTTGTAGACTCTACCTTGCAGGTGAGGGCCCTGAGATCCAGCAAGGTTAAGAATGTTTGGGGGCCACGCTGCAAAGCAGGGCAGTGTGGGATCTTGTGCCAGCAGCTGCAGCTGTTCCTATAGATCATGCTATTTCCCACCACAGCAGCCCATCTGCAGATGTGACTGAGCCCTGGGGCTGTGCAAGCTTGAGGCTGAGACTTGGGTGAGTTTGTTGGTCAAAGGGAATCTGGATTGATGAGTTTATCAATGAACATTTGTGAGCATATCTTTGTACGGACATATGTTTCCTTCTTTCTTGGTTAATATCTATGAGCAGAATGGCTGGATCATAGAGTAAATGCATATTTAACTTTTAAAGAAACTGCCAAACTGTTTTACAAAGTGGTCAAACATTTTACATTCCTATCAGCAGTGTTATCAGAATTCTTATTCCTCCACATCTTTGGTATCATCAGTCTTTTTAATTTTAGCTGTTCTAAAAAGTGTCATTGGTAATTTCTTTTTCCCTAATGACTAAAGCTGTTGAACATTTTCTCATGTGCTTATTTGTCATCTGTATGTCTTCTTTGGTGAAATGTCTTTTCTAATATTTTGCTCTTTTTTGTTGGCTTGTTTGTTACTGTTGAATTTTAAGAGCTCTTTACATATATTGAATATAAGTCTGTTATCAGAAATATGTTTTGCAAATATTTTCTACCAGTATGTAGCTTATAGTTTCATTTTCCTGACAGAGTGTTTTGGAGAGCAGATATTAATTTCAGTGAAGTACAAGTTGTCAATTTCTTCATTATGGATTATGCTATGGTGTCATATCTAAGACATTTTTGTTTATTCCAAGGTCACGAAGATTTTCCTTTGTATTTTCCTCTAGGAATTTCATGTTTTTACATTTTAAATTTAGATTTATGCTCCATGAATTTGGCGTGTGGCATGAGATATAGATCCAAATTCTTCTCTTTTCTTTCTTTCTTTCTTTTTCTTTTGTCTATGAATATTTAATTGTCTAAATACATTTGTTGAAAAGGTTATTCTTCCTACAGTGTATTGCTTTTACTCATTTGTAAAAATTAGTTGCCTATATATGTGTAGGCTTATTTCTGGATTCTTGTTTCTAGTCTGTACAACTGTTTGTCTATCTTTATGCCAATACCATGTTGTTTTAGTTATATAGTAATTCTTGAAATCAGGTAATATTCACTTTCCAGCTTTGTTCTTTATTTCTGGAGTTGTTCTGGTTGTTTCAGGCCTTTTGTATTTCTATATGAATTTAATAAATAGCTTGTCAATGTCTACACATAACCTGCTAAGACTTTGATTGATTGATATATTATTAAATCAATTTGGGAAAAATTGACATCTTAGTAATGCTGAGTCTTCCAACCCATGAGCATGGTCTGTATCTCTCCATTTATTTAGAATCTTATATATAATGTAAATTCTTTAATTTTTCTCATAATAATTTTTACTTTATTTTATTTTTTAATATATTTTTATTGAAGTATAGTTGATATACAACCTTATATAGGTTTTAAATATACAACACAGCAATTCAACAGTTACACACATTATTAGATCCTCACCCTAACTAGTACAGTTACTGTCAATGTAGAAAGATGTTACAGAACCATTAAGTATATTCTCCATGCTGCACTTTCATCCTTGTGAGGAACTTACATTATGACTGAGATTTTGCACCTTTTTATCCTCTTCACCCACCCTCCCCAACCCCTCCACCTTCCCCATGGTAACCACCAGTCACTTCTCAGTGTCTGTGAGTCTCATAATATTTTGTCATCAGTGTATAATTTTGTTAGATTTATACAAAGAAATTCATACTTTTTTGGTGCTATCATAAACAGTAATTTTTAAGATTACAATTTAAGGTTGTTTGCTGCTAGTATGCAGAATTACAATTCTCTGTTTTATATTGCTCATGTATTCTGTAAACTTGCTAAACTCATTAGTTTTATTAGCTTTTTTGTACATGCCATCTGATTTTCTATGTAGATGGTCATGTCTGTGAATGAAGACAATTTTACTTCTTTTTTCCAATCTGGATGTTCACTAGACTTCAGGCTCCTTGAGCACAGGCACCATCTATGGCTCCACCTGGTGTCCTGGAGCTGAGCTGGAACTGCCACATCATAGGGCTTAGGATTTGCTGATAACAAGTGGCATGAAGACTCTCTTTCCATACTTCCCGGGCAAGGTTTGATAATGTGAATGTGTCTACATGGCACCAAAATATGCAGTTGTGAGGAGAAAACCAAAAAATACGCATGATCATTTGGCATAATATGAACAAACATCTGTTTAGATATGTTACTTGACATAACTTAATTATCTATCTATCTATCTATCTATCTATCTATCTATCTATCTATCTACCTATCTATCTAACATCTGTCTATCATCTGTTTCAGAATGCATTAAAAACAGCCTGTGTGTAAGTACTTCACCTTGGCCAACAGATGTGTTTTTCACAACTGTGTAGTCCTAAAAATACACTTTGGATTGAGTCCTGGGTTTCCCTTTTACTTCTTTAGTGGCCCAGGAAGCACTGTTATTCTGTAGATCCAAGGAGAATTCTTGTACTACAAGCTGGTTTTTTAAGGCATATTTGGGGGCATTTACTATGCACTGGTCTGTTCTGTTCACTGTGATTTCTCAGGACATGACATAAATTTTCTTCTTCTCTCATGGAGCCCACTGCCTCATGGAGGAGACAGAGGGGCAGTAAACAAGTCTGTATTTCTATCTCTGTCCCTGTGTGTATGTATATCTATATACATATTCTCATCCGTCCCTGAGAGGTAATGAAAAGGTCTAAGAGAGTATCGCACATGGTCACTCACCAAACTGCTCAGGCTCAAACTTTTGACTCATCCTTGGTTCTTTTTTTCTTCCCAAGTCCACACCCAAGGTCATTTGCTAAGATGGGGAAGACTGAGCTCAGTTTTTGTGAGAAGAAAACATGAGTTAGGTTTTACGTATGGTAAGTCTGAAGATATCCAAATAGGCAATTGGTATAGGGTCCGGTGTTTATGGGAGAGAATGGCAATGAGTCAGAAGTTTAGGAGTCATCAACAGATTACAATTATGAGTCAGTATGAGGTGGCTTAGAGTGTGTGTACAGGACAAAAAAGGAGAGCTCCCTGCAGTACTGTGGCTGAGATTAAGAGACTGGGAAGATCCCTAAGGACCAGCAAAGGAATGCAAGAACTGACCTGTGGTGGAGGAGGAAGCACAGGTGAGGCCCGTCCTTTAAGACACATGAAGAAGGAGCTCGAAGGAGATGTTTTCAGTGCTTCCAAATGCTGATGAGAGATTAGGTAGAATGCGAGCTAAGAACTGATGACTGTATTTGACAGCATGGAGATCACTGGGAAACCTGAAGCGAGTTTTGGTGACAAGCTTGGGTAGGAAGTCCAGCGGGCACCTCTGTGGTGGCCAGTCTTACAGGGTGTGGGAGCTATGGCCATACACAGAGCCCCTCCTACTTCCTTTGATGTTCCAAACTGGAAAATGGTTTCTATCAGAGAGCGCGATGGGATACAGTCATCTAACTCACTGTGATTGATGACTGACTCAATTTGTGAACTGCTCTTTTCCAGTGGGATTAGTTCACCTTCTCAAGGAAAGGTAAAAACAAGGTCTTTTAAAGTGTTTACTCATAGAAATAGTGAGAGAGGAAAATAAAAGTTAATTATTTTGGAGTATTTTTATGCAAGTGTTCATTTATTTAATTCTCGTAACTCCCAGGAGGTAAATGCTTACTACCCCATCTTACAGAAGTGGAGGCTAAGCCACAAAGACATTACATGTCTTGCAGACTGGGACTGGAATTCAAGCTTTTTACCTCTGGAGTCAGCCTCTGAAATCAAATGACAGGTCTGCCTGGGAAAAGAAACATGAGCACGAGTGTCACTCAGTGGTATATTTCACATCCTTGATGCCTGCATAATTCTGCACCACAAAGACCTAAATAGATCTCATTAAAAATGTAAGAGTAATGTACATTTTCCAAATTATTTTTACTTTGAACTTAAAGTGGTCAGTGGCATAATTTAACATTTCTTTGTTGTTTTCTTTCTTTTTTATTTTTATTGGTTTTGTTATATCTTTATTTATTTTATTATAATGGTCATATAAACATTTTTGTTTTCACTCAGCAAAGACTTATTCCAGGAATATATATGTTTGGCTCAGAACAAGGTGTTGGAAACATTAAGTTGATGAAACATGCCTCCAAATTCCGAGATGCTCACTGTCTAAAACTTGGGAGAACATGAAAATTTCTGAAAGAGAGATGTTTTTTATTTTTTTATTGTTGATGATACAGGGTCCCAAGGCTAGGTACTAAACTGGGAAGGTCACACCTCTAGAGACTTTTAGCAAGGGTCAGCAAGCTTTCACAGTGACGTCCAGATAGTAAATATTTTAAACTTTGTGGACCATACAATCTCAGTCACAGCTACTCAACTCTGCTTTTGTAGTGCTGAAAACAACCGTAGGCAAGACATAAACAAATTAGCATGGCTGTATTCCAATAAAACTTTATTTATGAACACTGAAATGTGAATTTTATATAATTTTTACATGGTAAGAAATATGAATCTTCTTCTTTTCCCCAACCATTAAAAAATGTAAAAACCATTCTTACTTCACAGGCTATATAAAACAGGTGGCTGGCCAGATTTGGCCTGTGGGCTGTACTTTGCTGGCCCCTCTCACCCAGGCAACAATAATTGAGGATGAGGCTTAGGAATGAAGACAGCACCTGGTGGACGTGGGAACCCAAGAGAATCAAGGAGCCATGCAAGGTAGTAACTGGACACCCTTGTCTTAGAGAGCATGATTTCCAATTGTGGGTTAAGGTTGTAAGCTTTGATATAGGTTTCACTGGCTACAAATTAATTCATTTCATATTTATTATTGGAGCAAATCCAAGTTCCTCTCATCACTTGTATTTGGCAATTCTGTTACATTTGAGGCCCTTTCAGATGCAAGTGACAAAAATTTTATAGAAATTGTCTCAAGGAAGGAAAAAGGAATTGATCAGCTCACAAAGTAGAAAATGTGGATGCATGTATGGCTTCAGATATGGCTGGATATGGACACTGAAATGAATTTATCAGGAGTCAGTCTCTGGTCCTCTCCGTCTCTGGGCTCTGACCTCCACCTTGGCTCCTTCCCGTCTCTGGGCTCACAGTGTCTTTGGATTCAGCAGCCACAGTGCAAAGAGGGCAGCTTATTCTCAGTGGTGCCACCCGCATCCCAGCCTGCAACCTCATTGGCCTGGCTCAGGTAACATGTATATCTTGGAACCAATCATTTTATGGCCTTTGGAGATGAAACGTTGTGATTGGTTCTATGTCTAAATCACAACTCTGCAATAGGAGGGGGAGAAAGGAAACTTCCTCCCAAATAAATGGGCTGAGAATGGTTGGGAATGGTTGGGAATGGTTGGGCCACAAATGAAAATGGAAGCATTTTCTCCAAAAGAAAATGGGATGCATGCTGGACAGGTGAAAAAACAAACAGCAGACATCCATCACAAATGCTTTCTTGAGAGCATGCAGGATTCAGGGGCAGCTAGAGGCTGAAACTAGGCATGATCCAAAGTTTATCTGGGCAGGTAGGAGGTGCCAGTTTTGCCTTCATTTAGTTGTTCTAGAGACAGAACACACCAATAGATGTGCTTAGAAGCTGTGGTGGTCCCCAGACTGTTGAATTTGATACCCTACTACAACATCAAAGAAAATTTGTGGGCCCCATTCAGGGGTCTTCTGCTTCGTGCTAAAGAACGGGGCAAAAATTATATAAACTCTGATAGTGCCACCATCTCATGGTGGAAAGACCATTTTCACATCCTAAAATAGCTCACAATGTGCACTCAAAATAAAGGATGGGCCATCCCAGCAAAAGACAGTTGGTAACTGCTGCAGGTTTGTTCCTCCAGAAGCAGGCTCTGAGATGAGGATTACTGTGTGGAATGTTCACAGGGGAACACCTTGGGAGTGAAGCCAGTGAGGAAGGAAAGAGGCATGCTGGGCTGAGGGAGAAGTTGGACTGCAGTGCAGTCTTAAGAGGGTCTCAGCCAACCTGGAGGAAGCTCTAGAATTGGAGTGGCCTTCAGGGTGAGGCTGGGGTTGGACCTTTACATACCTATCAACTGGTCCTTGCATAGGGCTTCTTCAGGGAACTAGACATGACCTGATCTAAGCAGCTGCCTCCAACCTAAACAATTCCTAGAGGGCTAGTGATGGAAGGCTGTCAGCCAACAGCCTTCCTAACAGGTAGAGGAATAATTCCTTCATTCCTAAGGGGATCTGCAGCTTCTGTGATAGCAGCAGAACCCCAACTTACCCATTTGTGTGCATGAAGCTAAGTACACACACACACACACACACACACACACACACACACACACACACCACTTATGTTTCTCCCTTCCTTAAGGACAAGTACCTACCAGCATTCATGAACTATTCTGGCTGCCCAAAGTTCGTTTATCCTTTGGGAAACCATATGCCCCCCACCTCATTCCATGTGGTTGGGTTGTACCTGGATCAAACCCTTAGCTCCTGGGTGGGCCCTGTCACCCAAGCCTGGCCAGTCAGTGCATCGCTCCATCTCTATGTAGCTCTGCCTCAGTCACAGTGGGCATGAGACCAAAGTTTTGCCAAGGAATGCCATATCCTGGGACTACTGGAGAAGAGGCTCTGTCCACTGGGACTGTTGACTTGGTGGGTGTCAGCCTGGAGCCATCTATGGCCACCTCTCCGTCACACAGGGACCATCCACCAAGAGTGAAGCAGAACAGGGACATGAAGCCAGATGGTTTCCTTCTCTCCTTTATCTGATTGTTCTTAAGATATTTTTATTGTGGCATGATTTACATATGGGAATGAGCTCCAGTCTCAATTGTGTAGCTTAGTGCAATTTTAAGTTGTTAGACACCTGTGAGCCACTACCCAGACCAAAATATGAAACATTTCAGGACCCGAGTAGGTTCCCTGTGTCTCCTTCCACTCAGAACACTCCCAAGGATAACCGCTATTTTTGAACTTCATGTAAATAAAATTTCTCATCTGAAGCATGCACTGCTTGCCTGGGTCCTTCTCTCACACAGTCTGCTCTGAGGCTCAACCACATTGTTTTCTGTTGTAGTAGTGTTTTCTTTTGTATAGTATTTCCTTATATGAACATATTCCACCTCATGTACCAGATCCACTTTAATGGACATTTGGTTGTCTTTGGGTTTGGCTGCTTTAATGAATTAAACTGCCATGAGCAGTTTTGGTGGTGTCCGTCAAACATCTGGCGGACTTGAGAATTCACTTCTACTGGGCTCAGACCTAAACGTGGAATTGCTTTGGAACGGGCATGTATTTGTCCAGCTTTAGCATGTACTGTCCAGCAATTTTGCAAAGTAGTGGTGCCAAGTTATGTTCCCTCCAACTATGTGTGAGAATCCCTTCTGCTCCACATCCTGCCCACAGCTGGTATTGCCAGGAAAACCTGGCTTTTGGATGATATCACTTGTGTTCCTCAATAAAGTTGTATTTGAAACTAAATGGCCCTCAGGTTTTTTCAGATGAGCAAGTACATCCAACTAGACTGCACTAGGCTTCCAGTCTTCCAATCGCAAGGGTCCCAACTAACACAGCCCACGAAGCCTTTGATAGGATTAGCCCTGTTCTGGTGCTTGGGACTCCCTGGCAGAGAAGAGGTTTACTGGACTTAGAAAGGGATTCCCTCATGGGTAAGAAGGTGTGAGATCAGGAACCTAGGTAAGGTCACACCACCTGTGAGAGTATGAGATTCTAGGTGTCTGGCTGCTGAACATATGTCTTAGACTGGATCTAAAACATCGGAAGGCTTGTACAACCAAGTGGAAGGTTCTTACCAAGGTCAGTGTGGACTTCCCTGTAGGCAAGCAGATAGCTAAAATATACGGACTTGGCCAGGTGCAGACATGCTGGGGAAGGACAGACAAGCTGGTTTTGTGTGTGGGGCTTTCTGCTACATCAGGGCCCACTAGCAAGCTCACCTGGAGTGATGAGTCTCCTGAGGATTGAGCAGCCAGCCAGTGACAGGCTGATGTGGCTGAATTATCAACACCAAGCAATGTGCACAGCCTGGTGGGGTGTGTGGCAGTTGAGACAGATAAGGTGGGAAAAAGCAGCCCAGGAGAGCCCTCTAGCCACCATGGCCCAAAGACACAAGGAAAGATAAGCAGCATTTTTCCTGTTCCCTTGATGGACTCAGGTCGGGGCCCATAGAGGCTGGAGCTCCTCCTGACCTTTTCCTCACATGGGACAGAGAGCTGCAGTTTGCCAATTACTTCCTCATTTGTCATCTTTCAGGATCTTTGAGGCAACCCTGTTAGTCACGCCAGGTAGGTATTATGATTCCCATTTTACAGATGAAGAAACTGAGGCAGAGAGGAACATCGAGGTCTTTAGTCTCCAAGGCTAGAGTACCGTATCATTCTCCACCATGTAAGACTGCTATCTTTATGGCACTAGAGTTGGGTGGACATCCTGTGTTGGGGCTTTTGGACCAGTCACCAAGTAGGAACCAGAGAACCAGGGATATGAGAAGATCGTTAAGGCTGTTGGGAGCACTTTTTGGAAGGATGAAGGCAATCACAGGTGGAACAAAGAGCTAACTCTTAGGCCCTAGGCAGGAACTAAGTTGTTGGGGAGAGAGGCCTCAAAATAGAGGGCCAGGAATGCCCCACATCTGCTCCTGAATAGAACACATGGAATGCTCTCTGGGGCATGTGGAGGTCCTCTTGCAGCTGGGCCCAGCCCAGCACCCAGCTAACTGTGAAGATACAAAGCACAGAAAGGCCCTGAGTCACCTAGAGGTGGCCTGACTTTGAGCCAAGGCAAAGGCTGCCTGGAAAGCCGTCTGCTCTCCTGGGTTCCCAATGACTCAAAGCTCGAGGATAGGAGCCCTGTGGGAGCAAAAAGGACCACTTACAGGAAGATTCCCTGGATTCTCTGAGGGGCTGGTGAACACAAGCAGGAGGGAGTGACAGTATTGGTGAGGAATGAAATTGCGGCGGCTGTGTGATACTATAAATATTTGGTTTGAAACAGCAGAGACATTCGAGATAAAAGTTAAATAGAAATAAAAGCAGTCAGATGTTTATTATATGTTGCCATAAAATTCAAGAGCAGCCTAAAAAGGCAGATCAGGATTTGTTTAACAAATAAGAGGGGAGAATGAAGGAGGTAAAGGTTTGCTGGTGGGAGGGTACATTTGCTCTAATTTGGACAGTGATGGAAGTGGGTGGGACTCAGCCCACAGACCCGGTGGGGGTGAGTGGGGGTGGGGGGACATGGTGCTTATGGTCAGGTGGCTGAAACCAGGATGGATTTTTCCCTGAACCCCAGGTCTCACAGCCTCACAGAGACATGCAGTTCTCTGGCTCTTTGCATCCTCTGTCCACTTCACAGGGTCAGGCCCAAGGGAAGCACAGGGTGGGATAATTTGGGGGTAGTACCTGGAAGCATAGATGTTGCAGAATCACAGTGTGCACACAGGATGGCTGAGGATGGCAACAACATTACAAGGCAGATGGTGCATTATTTCCATTTTGTCATCTCTTCCACGACCTGTCCTCTAGTGTCATCAGGTATAGAAGCTGCAGAATAACTCAGCTGGAAGGAACTTCAAGGCACTGTGCTCATGCAGGGGGAGCAGACTTTGTCTGCAAAGGGCCAGATAGTAAATGTTTCTGACTTTGTGGGCCATTCCATCTCTCTCACAACTACCCTCACAACAAGTGGTGTGAAAGCAACCATAGATAATCTGTAAATGAATGCGCATGGCTATGTTCAGTAAAGCATTATTTACATACACAGGCTGCAGACCAGATTTGGCCTTCCAGCTATAGTTGGGCAACTCTGTTCTAGTCTAAGCTTCATTTTATAGATAGAGAGATTGAAGTTCAGAGAGACAAAGAAACTTTTCCAAAGACTCACAGCCAATTAATGATGGAGCTGAGAGAACCCAGGACTCCCAGGCACTTGTTCAATGCAATTTCCATTGTGTTTCAGCAGACATTACATCCAAGGAGTCTCTGGCCAACCTTCTGTCTTAGTATCAAATTTTACCTGGCTAGCTACCAGGCTAGATCAGAAGGGATGAAATGGACAGATAGATATGAACAACAGGGTCTGTCTGTTCCTAAAATGAAAATTGGAGACCTATTTCTTCTGATCTGCTAAGTTGCTCTCTACTGTATTTTTGTTGGAAAACCGTGCAAAGTGAACCTCCAGGGAACCCATCTCTGGTAATATTCTAAGCATGATAAAGAGGGTTGGGGGAATCTATGGCTTGTGACAGAGTGCTCACAATAGCATTTGAACTTCAGTGCTTGGGGCAGTACAGTGTCCTTGATAACTTCTCACTGTGGGCCACAGTTACAGTTTCCCTCCTGGAATTCAGTTACTGATTAGCAACTTTGGGGGAAACTTATTTAAAAAAATATATAGAACTTGTGGATGTGACCTTATTTGGAAAAAGGGTCTGTGCAGTTGAAATTAAGGATCTCAGTCATCTTGGACTACCCAGGTGGGTCCTAAATCCAATGACAGTATCTTTATAAACGATAGAAGAGGAGAAGACATACAGGGAGAAGAGAAGGCTGTCTGAAGACAGAAGCAGAGATCAAAGTTATGCAGCCATGAGGCAAGGAATGCCTGGAGACCCCGACTGCTGAAAGAGCCAGGGAAGGACTTGCCCCTAGAGCCTTTAGAGGGAGTGCAGCCCTACAGACACCTTGATTTCAGACTTCCAGCCCCCAGAACTGTGAGAGAATATATTTCTGTTCTTTAAAGTCACCAAGCTTGTGTGTTACAGCAGCTACAGAAACTAATATAAGAATTTCATCTTGAAACCTGCATTTGGCAAAGAAAGGGCAAAAGGCACAGGGAAAGAAAAGCAAAATTCATGAGCAAAGGGCCAGGGTTTTAGGAAGCAGACCATCTAGCAAGGGCATCTGGCAGTCTTGTCAGGCCAAGGAAGCTGAAGAGGCAGTCTGAGGGGAGGAGAGTCACTGGATGTCCAGAAAGTACTATGTCTCCAGTTGGAGGTTCTTTCTCCCCAGCCTCAGGTAGAGGTCAGGGACAAAGGAAGGCCTGCAACATGCTGCCTCCAGAATCTGCAGGCTTCTCAGTTCCAGAGAGAACTCAAAGCCACATGCACTGGACCAAGGGGGTCAAGACTTGCTGGTTCCCACCCCCAGAACATCCCCAAGTCTGCAGTGTGTTAGCTCCAGCCACAGGGCTCTCTCTTGGCATCAGAAAAGCCTTCACCATTAAGTGCAGGACTTTGGTCTGCAGTCCCGGTGCCTGTGGTAGGTGACCCTAACACGCTCTGGAAGAGAAGGAAAGAAGAGAAATCAGGACACTGGATAGGGACACAGATCTGTGGAGCTCATTCAGAGAAACAGCAGGAGAATCAGTGGAAATTCAGTCAAAGCATTTCTTCAGCACCAATAGAGCAACTGCACCCTTGGATCAGGTCATCTCTTCGACACTCCATCCCCATCACCCCACACCCCAGGCTTTATTTGGGCCATTTCCCCTGCCTACCAGGAAGCCTAAGTTTCCCACCATGCCTCTTTGAACAAAACCAGATTAGAAGCTCCTGCTGGCAAGACTTGAGACACAATTACACTTATATTCCCCCAAACACAGTCAAGGGTTGGACATACAAAGCCTGAATTAAAATTTTATTCATTCATTCACAAGTATGAAGCACCTTCATCACAAATCTATTCTGGTCCTGGATTACAGAAATAGACAAGAAAGGCAAGTCCCTTGTCCTCAAGGAGTATATATAAATAGAATTTTAAAAATGGATAATTTCATCTATATATGCAAATTCCATAAAGCAAGTAGAGCAGAATTTGTATGAAGAGGGGTTTGGGGGCCAGAGACAACATCTCACAAGAAGTAACATGTACCCTGGACTCACAGCTGAGGATGGGGCTACCTTGTGGGTTTTGGGGTAGGAAATGTTCCAGGCAGAAGCAGAGCAGGTATAAAGCCTGGAAGAGGGAAGCCTTTAGTGAGCTCCAGGCTCAGCAGGAAGCAGCGGTTGCAGCCCAGTGGCCTGGAGAGCAGGACGAGATGAGGCAGGAGCCGGAGAGCCAGTCCAGTCCGTGGGGAGCAGCTGGAGTCACTCTGAATGGGGTGGCATTACACTGAAGGGGTGAGGCATGGTCTGATTTGCTCTTTGAAGAGTTCATCCTGGAAACTGTGGAGCAGAGAGCAGACCCCAAGACCAGTGAGGACATGCCAGGAGCCACCAGACGACAGATGCTGGAGGCTTGTGTTGGAGTGGGAGCCTTGGCAGGGAGAGGACGGACTTAGGATGAACACTGGTGAGTTGATTTTCATAAGCTCCTTTGGAGCTGGCCCCTTGGGACACGGTACCTCCCTCTTTCCATCCCAGGCTCCCTGCTGGCTGTGCAGTATGTGATTTTGGAGGGTTTGAACAGCCTAGAGCCATCTCTAGGCGGCCTTCCCTTGGGGAGCTCAGTGTGTGGGTCCGCGGCCGGTGTGCCTAGCTGGCCCACATCCTCACGCCTTCCCTTCACTGACTATCCACTGGATGTTCATAGGATTTTGAATGTGAATAAAAATAGATGATTATACATTTGGCAAATACTTATTAAGTACGTATGTGGCAGCAACATGAAGAGCAGTAATAAAGAGAACTGGCTACCAGACCCAAGTTCAAGTTCTGGTTTTGATGCTAATTAGTGGTATACATTTGAGCAAAAGATTTGAATGTGTCCACCCTGAATACCTTCATATACCAAAAGAATACAGAAGTAATTAGTTTACAAGGTCCTGTAACAATTCTAGGAGGAAATTCATATGTCTGTACCCATTTAAGAGTAGTAATAGCTGCTGAGGTGGTATTGCTATGCGCAGACCCTAGTCTCAGAGCTCTGTGTGTTGGCTCATTCTGTTCTTACAGCCAGCCTAGCAGGAGTTATTGCAGTTCTACAAACCAAGGCCCCAGAGAGGAAGTTACTTGTCCAAGGTCACAGGCCCAGTAAGTGGCAGAGCTGGGATTTGAAGCTATGCCTCTGGTGCATGCAGGGACCCATGTTGGTTCAACTACCATAGCTGTTGCCTTTTAATGCGCTTACTAAAAGCCTAGCAAATGTTGCTGAAATCTGAACCTGGGAGTTTTCAGTGGGTGGATATTAAGTTGATTAGGAGGGGATCTTCTATCTTGGGGACTGTATCATGTATAATGAAGATAAGACATGCCCCATGCATGATCCCAACTCAGGCTGATAAACAGAGAGATGAGTGTGCCTGGAGTGGTATGCGAGGAGAGATTGGAGCTGTAACCTCCCACTTTCAGCCGGGAGCTACAGGGCTGAGCAGAGTCCGGCTGAATGACAAGTGGTCTGCCCTGGCTTCTCAGTTCTTGCCGTCTGCCTGGAGGCCCCTTTGGAGCCCCATGTTCTCGGAACACTGCAGTGGCAAAGCGCTGAGGAATCACAAAGCTGTCACCAGGAAATGTCTGTGGGTCTGGGGTCAGGAGAGTGAAGAAAGGCCCAGGCCTCAAAGGGTGACTGACAGGAGATACTGCCAGGGCTGGAGCCTGGCGTCCAGGGGCTGAGGTGAAGACAGTCCGGGTGGGGGAGGCTGCAGGAGGGTACTGGGGAGGGAGAGAGGAGACTGGGAACAAACAGGCTGGGGGCAGAGCTCCGGGAGGTACAGTGAGAAAGCGGGCTGGCTGGAGAGGACATTAACTGCAGGAGCAGCATCGTCCACAGCCAACAGATGGATCCCCTAACAGCACCACGCAGTGTGTCCTGGAGACAGATGCACGCAGCCACCCGCCATCCTGAAGCCCTCCTCCGGTGGGCTGGTCAGCTGCCACCCTATTAGAGAAACATTAAAGCCATACTCTGGGCAGTAATTTTAATTTTCCTCTGCCATTCCAGAGCTCAGATAGAAATGCAGAGACCCACGTCTGGTAATTAGGAACAAACCCAACCCAAGAGTGTCATCGGCAAAGCCTGTTGACCACAGGGTTGGCTTCTACTCAATTCATAGGGGCTCACAGGGCCCAAAGCTGGCTGCCTCCATCTGCGGGGCTGCCCTCCCTGGGTCCACGAGGAAACAGAAGGCAGCATGGAGGGTGGGAGGGCACAGAGAGAACAGGCCTGGCTTCCTTGGGCACTAGGTCACCCCAGCTGTGAGTTTTCAGTTTAATCAAAAGATGTGTTCTTTCATATAGAAAATGGACATAACATCGATTTGACATAAAGAGAAAACACAATTTTTCCCTTCAAATAAATTAGTTTAGATAAGGTGTTCTGATTCAAATATCTAACAGATTGCTCATAAATCAGGCTTTTGTGGGAAGCCTGTGATTTTCAAGTGGTGGAAAAGACTTCCCTAGGGTGGCTCTGGATTAAGCCAGGAACACATTGCAGTTGGGTTCAAGGCCAGCTCTTAACACAGGCCCAGCCTGGGGGTTTTCCTCTCTCTCCTTTGCATATTGATCACAGCTCACCTGCATTTATGGAACGCCAGCTGCATCCACCTCCTCCCTGGGCTCTGTGGGCCCCTCTCTGTGCTCAGAGTGAGGTGCTCAGTTCACAGGGCCCTCTAGGGTCCCGCTGGTACCTGAGCCTGCTGGGTCATCATGTCATCCAAGTCCTGAGAGTCCCTCTTGGAGTAGCCGTTGACCACAGGGTTGGCTTCTAATCAATTCACAGGGGCTCACAGGGCCCAAAGGTGGTTCCCTCCATCTGCGGGGCTGCCCTCCCTGGGTCCACGAGGAAACAGAAGGCAGCATGGAGGGCGGGAGGGCACAGAGAGAACAGGCCTGGCTTCCTGCCTCTTCATTTAGTCCCAGCTGGTCTGGAGACAGGTTTGCTTTATGATCCCCAAACACTCATTTCTGCCCTTCTTTTCAGGGTTTCCAGCTGAAATTTTAGTGATGTCACTGACTGCTTTGGAGAGCAATATTTCTGAGTTATTTCTCACAGGCTAAGCAAAATGAACATATCCTAACAACAAATAGCCACAACCTTAAACTCCAATTCAAAGTAAAGCCAGATCAAATCCTACATGGAATTTAATAAAATTTTCTGTGGTGAACTTCTCTTTTCTTTACTTTTTAATTTGCAGTATAACTAACATGTAACATATTAGTTTGGGGTGTATAATGTAACAATCAGACCTTTGTATGTATTGTGAAGTGATCATAGAAATAAGTCTAGTTAACATATGTCACCATACAGTTACAAACATTCTTTTTCTTGTGATGAAGATTTTTAAGATCTGCTGTTTTAGCAACTTTCAAATATACAGTACAGTGTTATTAACTATGGTCACCATACTGTCTATCACATCCCCCATAATTTATTTTATAATTGAAAGTTCATACCTTTTGACTCCACCTATTTCCCCTCCTCCACATCCCCCATCCCGGCCTCTGGCAACCATCAGTGTGTTTACTACATTTCTGGGCTTATTTATTTATCTATTTATTGTTATTGTTGTTTCTGGATTCCACATGTAAGTGAGATCTTAAGTATTCATCTTTCTCTGACTTATTTCACTTAGCATAATGCCCTCAGGTACATACATGTTGGTGCAAATGGCAAGATTTCATTCTTCTTTAAGGCTAAATAATGTTCCAGTGTGTGTGTGTGCATGTGCGTGTGTGTGTGTGTGTGTGCGCGCACACACAGTGTGTATGTATTGCAGTTTCTCTATCTATTCATCCACTGATTTGATGGACACCTAGGTTTTTCCCACATCTTGGTTATTGTAAATAATGCTGCAGTGAACACGGGATGCAGTGAGCTTTCTTGTGCCCCCCTCCTTTGCAAAGGGACCATTTCTTAGTGGTTAACTGTGACTCCCTCTGACCAGTAATTTTCCCCTCGAGGATCACTGAACCCTCCACCATCTCTTTGCCGCCCATGGAAGCTGCCATGTTATGCCCATGTGGTAGGTACCCTGGCCACAATTTATTGGTCCAGTGACTTGACTTTATGGGTTCACTTGACTAAGCAGGGCCAATCATGTGCATTCTTGAGAATCTTAGAAATGAAATGGAAAAAGAGGACAGTATTTTCTTTACTTCTCTTCTGTTCTTTCTTTCTTCCTTTTTTCTTTCTCTTAATTGTGGTGCATACAATGAAATGCACAAACTTTAGTGTACAGCTTGATTTTGAAGTATGTGTACACTAATGTAACTGTTGCCCTGATGGAGATACCAAACTTTCTCACTATTTTTTTTCTTTCACCTATTTCATCCATTCCTCCACCCTCTCCTCTATGGCAACTACCAGTCTGTTTCTCTGTGTTTTATGAGCCTATTTCAGTTTTGTATGTTCACTTATTTTGGTTTTTAGATTCCCCATATAAGTGAAATCATGCAGTATTTTCTTTTTAAGTTGTTGGGCTGTATATTTTGAAGCTTCGGAACTGCAGGTAAGTTGTTTTGTTTAAATACAAAGAAAAGTTAAGTGGTAAAAAGAGGAAGGAGGACTGGGAAGGATGCTGCAGAGATGAGCAGAGATAAAAGACAGACTACTGGTCATGTCTGAGACTCTAGTCCCAAATGATTCTTTTTTTTTTAGAGCACCTTACATTTTATTATGAACTTTAACTTTTTTTTTTTTGAGAGGGCATCTCTCATATTTATTGATCAAATGGTTGTTAACAACAATGAAATTCTGTACAGGGGAGTCAATGCTCAATGCACAATCATTAATCCACCCCAAGCCTAATTCTCGTCAGTCTCCAATCTTCTGAAGCATAACGAACAAGTTCTTACATGGTGAACGAATTCTTACATAGTGAATAAGTTCTTACATGGTGAACAGTACAGGGGCAGTCATCACATAAACTTTCAATTTTGATCACACATTATGAACTATAAACAATCAGGTCAAATATGAATATTCGTTTGATTTTTATACTTGATTTATATGTGAATCCCACATTTCTCCCTTATTATTATTATTATTATTATTATTATTATTATTTTAAATAAAATGCTGAAGTGGTAGGTAGATGCAAGATAAAGGTAGAAAACATAGTTTAGTGCTGTAAGAGAGCAAATTTAGATGATCAGGTGTGTGCCTGTAGACTAAGTGTTAATCCAAGCTAGACAAGGGCAATAAAACATCAACGGACCAAATGATTCTTAAAGTCCAGCTGGATTCTGTTGAATGCCTCGTTGAGGTACTCCAGTGTTCTTAAAGAACACCCTTTCCTTTCTTTCCTTCAGTTGAAGTGGATTTCTATCTCCTGCAGCCAAAATAGTTCTGACCCCTGAGAGAGCGCAGTGATCTGGCCACCTTGTCTTAAGATGGGCTTTGCCCTCCTCTCCACCCTTGCTCGTCGACTTCGGGAGACTGACTGGAGGGAGGAAAGTATGGGGAAGTCACTGGATGCTGGATTCGTCAATGCCACAAGACATATCTAGTCTTACTTGTAAATAATGAGAGAGACTTAAATTGAATTCATGCTTCGGATTCTAGCTTAACATTGTCCTTCCTGCCTGGGGGAGTGGGGAGAGAGTGAGAGGAAGGGGGCCCCTATACTATTTGGCTTGGCCAGGGAGATGGCGGGAGGATGCAGCATGATGAAGCTGTTGGGACTTTGTCTGTCATCAGGAAGACGGAGACATTTCTGCCTGCAGCTTGAGGGTTCTGAACTTCACGGTAGTTTCTTCCACCATATAACGGAAAGGTATGTGAGAAGGGGGAAAAACAAAACGCGTGTTGTCCTGAACCTGCAGAATTGACAGACTGCGATTCTCTAGGAGAGGACTTCCTCTAAATCACTCCTCGGGCTGTAGGCCACCCACCCTGTCTCAGAGCAGGCGGGCATGCTCCTCCCAGATGCTGCTGCTCACTGGCCCTCCAGGGCAGTTCCTACCATAGCCATTGCTTTCAGAATTGGTTTCAATTCCGAAGTTATTGACTGGGAGAAAACAAGAGCCTCATTTGAAGTCTCTCTTGCCTGTTTTTCTTCAGAAGTTGTCCCACAGCATGAGGGTGGGTAGTGCAGCTGACTGGCCCCTGCCAGACAACTGGCAGGTTGGCTGAAGGATATTAGAGGGAAGTTGATCATATGTCAATGCTCCTCAGCACCCAGTCACATCAGGGAAGTGATACAGCTGTCACTGTGGCCGACAAGGTGGCTGGCAGGACAGGCCACAGACACCAGCCTGGCTGTCCAGTTAGATGTAAGGGCCAGTCCCCCAGGCGCTCATGAGGCAGGGAACTAGGGCTGAGTAGGCCACCACTCTTAGCTGTCTCCATGGACTTTGGGGGTCCTGGGCTGTATCTGAGCCTGCCCATGGATGCTGAATAGAGCAGGGAAAGCCAGCTTTCTCCCATTTGTTCTTCTTTACCTTCTTTCCTCCCTTCATCCTTCCCCCTTTCCACCCTCCTTCTCTCCTTCCATCCCTTCCTCTTGGGGTGGATTATGTGAAGAAAATGACAAAAGAGTAACTAGAACTCATTTTGGCAGACAGTAGAAAATATATGAGGTTTGATTAGACACTGAAATAAAAGCCAAACTCTGGTAAAGAACTCTTTATTGCTTTGTTTTAAATGCTTTTCAGAACATTAGTGTGGTGTTTGATTAAGTAACACCATCAATTTGGAAACAATGCTCAGTGTAATAATGTGGGAGAGTTGTTGAAAACACTGCTCTTCTGATTGAGATGAAGTCTTTCTCTGTAAAAAAATGAAATAAAGGCATGTGTATTCCTTGAGTCAGAAGCTGAGTCATATCTGGGTATCTGAGGAAACAACAGCATTTTACTCAGGAGGTGAGTCCACAGTGGGAACTGGGATTTGGCTGCACCTTACCTTTGAGGTCTTGCAAGGTCCCTACCTTTCTCTCTGAGACCAGGTAGACTCGTAGATCCAGCATGATAGTTAAGAGGTCCTGGAAACCTTTTCTCTTTGCTCAGGGGACTCTTAAAATAGATATAAGGGTAACCATCATTATCATAATGCTTTGAGTTTGCTAAAGACTTTCTGACCCCTTAGCCCCTTTTGCTTTTCACTAGAAGCCTGTAGCATGGTGGCTGCCATCCCTTCCATTCCATAGAAAAGAGAATGAAGTCCCAACAGTATGGTGTCTTCCCCAAGTGTGTGTAAACAGTAAGTTGCAGTGGCTGAACTTGAACTCAGAACACTTGATTCCAAGTATGCTGGTTTTGATTCCTGAAAAATGTCTATAAATAGCTGGAGTCTAAAGAAGAGTTCTAGTTTCCACTCATTTCTTTGATTTTTCTTGTTTCCTGCTTTATGTACACCCATAAGCAGTTATATAATTGGGAGTAGGTGAAGCCCGCAAATAGTCCTACTCTACCCAAGAGTTGCCCCTGTGACCTGGGCTGGGGTGGGGGAAGAGGTTTTCCTACATAAGTCCTTATGGATGCTTATTATAGATGTTCTTCCAGGTTTTCTGGATAGGAAACCCTACTGCTTTGTTTGGGAAAATTTTAATTTCCACCACAACTCTGGACTGTGCATGTCCATCCTCAGGTGTGCCAGGGATGATCCCTAGCATTCTTCCTTAACTCTCCAAACACTGTCTACAAGAATGCAGTCCTTAGCAGCAGTTTCTCAAGATTGCATGTTGCAAACCTATCATTTAGTTGGATTTCCATTTCTATTAAATAATGACAAGGTCTTTAGCCTGTTGTTCCCCATACCCACCCCTCTCCAGCCAAGTAGGGTTACTCATTCTTGTTTTGCTTGTTTTCACCTCCAGGACTTTGCTCTCGGGGGATCCTTCTGGCAGAAGGCCCCTCTCCCCAGCTATGATCTCTATTACCCCTCCACTCTGCCTTCCACCCAACTGACAGTCACCTCTTTCCTCTGAACTTCCATAATACCTAATTTATACTTCCCTTCCAGTAGTTTCTACTTTTCCCTAAGGCCACCATTATCCTCTGAGGCTGAGTCCCATCTTGGCTCTTAAAGGTGAATTACATCTACTTTCAGATTTACCTATTGCCAAGGGTTATATATTAGGGTTACCTATTACCAAGTAACCCATTAGGAGGGTTAATGTAATCAAGAATTTATAAATGGAAATTAAGAGCATATTAGAGTTTATAGAGAGCTCTTCTACTAAGTTTGGCTGGCAGCACTGCAGACTTCCTGGGGTATCTGCCCCAACACACGCATTGCCATTCCTAAGACTTTCCAGTAAGACATTCCATGACTGCTCTCCTGAGTAGATCATAATATTCAAGGCTGCCAATCTTGCTATTTAAATTTATAAATTACACTACACTTCTCTTTATTATGAATTTGCTGTAGATCATTGCTCTTTCCCATGGTGTTCAGAGATACACATTCCAACTGGCAGTATTATTGACCTCTGAACCGAAAATTTTTATCTGAATTGAAGACATGTTTGCATTGTGGTTTAAAAGGAATCATTCTTGTCCCGAATGCTAAAACCGATTTAAACATTCCCCAAAAATGTTGTGCTTGTGTAGTCATACTTTATGGGTGATGGTGTGCCAGTGAATTTGTTCTGTTTAAATGGCTTGCAACATATTATCAAGGTAAGTGTAATAAAATTGCTGGGCAAGTGTTTAGTTTATGAGGCATTGTTTTATAAAATAAAACCAAGTGCCTATATGCTCATATTCATCGCTTACAGAGTAAACAATACACAATTTATGTGTTTTTAGCAACTCGCTTGTTTTGTTACTCTCCAATTGTCTGCTATCACCAGGCCTTTTCCCCACAGACAAATGGGAGGGGCTGGACACCTGTATAGCTGAGTCTAAATGGGCAATAGCCAGAACATTTTGAGAGACCTGGCTTCCATTCCTGCATGGTTTATCTTCCTGTTTAGCAGTGACCCCCCTGCCCTCTTAGTGAGGTGCCTGGTGGAGCCATCTCCTCCTCTCAGCTACTGCTCCAGAGCCTTTATCAGTTTGCAGATCTCAACCTCATGATCAATAGGAGTTGAGTGAATGATCTACATGCTCAGAGACCACCTACAATATTAGAAGACCAACCACAAAGATAGCCATAAATGTAACCTGCATTTATCAAGCACTTTTCTTCCCGAGAATTTCTAGAAATGTTTTCACTTGTTTTGCTCACTTCGCCTCTACCTGGGGGATTGAATGTGAAGACTCCCTCATTTGGAGAGGTTTGTCTGTTTAAAAAGCCCTCCCCGAGACCCCCACAGCCCCATTTCCAAGCCAGGCCTAGCTGGGGAGAGGTCAGACTTCTTCCTCCAGGGGCAGCCTGGCACCTGGTGCCCACCCTCGTCAGGACTAGTCCATGCAGTCCCTGGCAACAGAGAAACACAGGTGAAAACCAAGGGTATGACCGCAAAAAAGAAAAAAAAGAGAAAGAAATTCTGTCTTGGAAGCAGGATCTCTTGGAAGAAGAAGGAAAAAAAAAAAAGATTCCTGGGCATTAAGAATGCTTAATTGGCTTCATTTGCTTGCTGTTACTCTAAAATATGCTCATTCTGGCCTTGACAACTGCTCCTTGATGTCCCGCCTGGACCCTGCATCAAATGCAGCTTACAGACATGGGGGCTGTATTTTAAAGCAATGGTTTGAAAAATTAACTGTTCTCCTTTTGCCCTTTCAACTCCCAGATGGAAAATCCCACCCTGTTGGGATTTTCCCAGCCAGTTGATTTGCTCAAAATAAAAACACAGACTTCCACTCTTCTCCTCACTTCACCCAGCTTCTGCTGAGAGGAGAGAGCAGGTGGATCTCAAATCCGGACTTTCCTCTTCCCTTTGGGGGGTCCAACCAGGTGAAGGAGGCGCTTTGCGGCCCAGAGGGCAACATCCTTTGGGATGCTCAATACTAAATCAGGAGAACATCCTAGGCTTCTTGCAGAGCAGTGGACCTATGTTGCTTTCTCTTCTCCTCCCAGGGGCTGCAGTTTTTGCCAAGCAGATGCTTCCATTCTGGGAGCTGCACTGAGCAGACACAGGCGTACAGGTGGCTCAGCAGCATGCTCAGCCCCAGGCAGAGATGCCTTCCTTCACACCAGCGTTAGAGGAGACGGACCGTGCTGTGAGGACAGGATATCTGGTAGCTGGAGAAGTCCTTTCATCTAAACTTTTTAGGTGTCCTCCGTGTTAGTGTCTAGTTTATGAGCTCTGATGTTCTGGGTTCCACTGGGATCTAGAATTACTGCTCTGACTTAAGAAGACAATCAAAATTAAATCAAACCCTCAGCCTTAGAGGGCGGCAGACAGAGCCTGGGGAGGTCTGGGGACCTGGTTCTTGTCAGTTTCAGCTCTCCAGGGGCTTGCTCTGTGGCCTTTGACAGCACCCCCCACTCGGCCCCGGCAGGCCTGATCTGTGAGGCAACATGCTCTCTGTGCCGCTTGTCTGCCCGCCTCTTCCCCAGGCCTTCCCTACACAGCCTGCCTCCAGACTGCTTGTCCCAGAACCAAAAGAAGGACAGGCAGGCATCCCCAGGGAGATGGTGTGACAGGAACAGAGACACCTGGAGAACTCCTTTCCTCTCGCAGAGTCTCCCTATGTCCCTCCCTACACTCTATTTTCTTGACAAGACAGCCATCATATTTGTTTTTAAAAGTATGTGTGTATGAATGTTATATATAGATATATACATGGATATATATATATTTGCTAAAACTAAATGCACACACACACATAATTCTGTATAGTTTGGGGGTTGTACTGTGGCCCAGTGAGCAGTGTGAGTGCATTACCCCACAGATGTACGGATTTCCAAAAACCGGTGATTTACAGGTTACGGGGACTAATGCCTCTGACAGGGAGATACAGCAACCTGAAGATTGGGCTCTAACCTTATTCACACTAAAAGGCAGAAAAGAACCAGCACCAGGTGAGGGGAGGGGGCACCAGGGAGGGAACTTCAGAGGCCCTCAGTCTCTGGGGAACTTGCACTGCATGTGCACACCCCGGAGGGTGAGGGCTCCCTGCTTCTGCACCCAGGCACCTTGCTTACCTTCCTGAGTCCTGGCCCTGTTTTGGGAGGAGCTATGTGCAGGTCCCTAAACCCTCACAGAGAGAGTCTACTCCCGTGGTTCTGTCTCTGCCCCTCATGCTCTCCCTTCATAGCAGGACATGAGGATTTCATTATGCCTAAAGCATTTGAATGTCTCAGTGTTCCCCTGGGCCTGAGGGCTCCATGAGGCCTGGGGTCCAGTCTGTTGTGTTTTACACACACTGCCGCCTGCTCAGCACCTCACAGACTTCCCAGAGTGAACACATGCATGCTGGGTGAAGGATCTGGGTCTCGGGGTCTTTCGGGGGGCACAGGCAGTTCACAGGGGCCAGAGCCAGGTGTAAAAGCTCCGGAGACTCCGGGAGAGCTACTTCTGGGTGCCCTGCTTAACCTTACACAAGAAGGGCCAGGAATGGCCATGTGTCAGGACTGTGGTAGAAAAGCCACGGTGATGAGAGGACAGCTTAGGATGGCCTTCTTACCGTCAGGAGAGGGGTGGTGAAGTTGGGTCACCCCACAGGCTGCCGAGCACTTCAGGGAATCCAGACAGTACGTCTGATTCTGAGGGCCCACACCGTCAACACCCCTGAAAGGAACCCTGATTTGTTTATGCTCTGCTGTACACAGACACAGCCAGGCCTGCTTTCTAAAGCTCAGGATTCCTCCCCAATGCACAACTGCTTGTACATGCAGTGTGAATGGCTCCCCTGCAGATTCCCAGGAGCCCCAGGCCCTGCAGGGACACACCTGTTTCTGGAGGGTGGTCCATCCACTGTTTCTCTGGCATGCCACACAAGCTCCCCACTCTGTTGGCACTGCTCCCCCTAACTTGTCGGAATTATTCATTTTCTGGGTGGCAATATATACTTGAATAAAATAAACCAAAGATGGCTGGTGAGGGTTCTGTTAGCTGTCTTCATGGTTTCCACAGCAGCTGAATGACAGCTCAGCTTGGGAGCCAGCGGTCCCTTTACACCAAGTAAATTCAGCCTTGGGAAAGATGAACATCAGCTGACTCCTGAGCTGTGATGGTCGCTGCCAGTCAGTAAATCAGTCGGATTTTAATTACTGGACGATGACAGGGTGCGGTGACAGGTTGCAGTCCACGAGAGAGCATTCCTTCAAAGTCGCTTTAAAAACCGAGAGCGCTTCAAGACCAAAACCCAGTGAATACATTGGAGACACAGCTCAAGAGGAGGGTGGGTGCCCTTCCCATCCCTTCACCCACTTTCTGCCCACATGTGGTCAGGGCCAGAGCGTAGTCGCTGACCTGGGAGGGAACCTTCCTTCCTCCACTCTCTCTCTTAAACCTCCCCCTTCCCCGTCTTGCCTTTCAGGCCTGTGATTTTTAATAGGTTCCTACAGCTCTTTGCCTAAGCAGCTGTTTCATGCCAAGAAAGCCATGGCAGATTTGTAAAGTGGCAAACCCTGCTAATTAGTTAGATGAAGTTGCCTTTCTGACAGTGGCCCTGGCATTGAGGAAGGCGACATACCTTAAAGTGACTGCACCGGGAGGCTTCTCCCATTGTTCTCAGAGGGCTCTTCCACCCTTATTACTGATTCCTTGATAATTACCCTTCCTGGGAAATCCCACCCTGAAGCTGTTTGTTCCAGGCCTGGCTCCTAGCAGAAAGTTCCCTGCCTGCTATTAATCCTCCCAAAGACACTGATCTTTGTGGTGCTGTGTCCCCCAGCACCAGGGAGGTAGCTGGTGAGGAGTTCAGGATGTGTGTCCAACATTTCACCTGACATGGGGACAGGGACAAACTTGCAGCAACTCCGGGGACACTGGGACATGCTGCTTCTGTGTGTTCTTTGATGCTGCCTGCTTACTGAGCAACTCTTGGCCCTTGGTGGGCCAAGGATCATTTCATGGTGAATGTGGTGGAAATCAGCCCTCTTCTGCCTCAGCTCTTCCCCTGAGAGGTCACAAGGTCCCCAGGGACCATCTACTGCAACTTCCTCACCTTACCAAAAGAAAATGGGGCCCAGAGAGGGGCAGGATGCCCCCAGCTCGGTGAGGCAGGCTGATGGGATCTCAGATTGCCATACCACTTATCTCTTTCTAGCCCTGTATTAATTACCCACCACAATTATGCTTTGTAGCAAACAACCCTCAAATCGCAATGGCTTACAAGAGCTAACACATATTTCTCATTCTGGGCTGCTGGGTCAGATGTGGTAACTTGGTTCCAGGTTGCAGGTCAGATCTGGATCTTCTGCATGGGCCTTTCATTCTAGGGCCCATGCTGAAGGGACAGACAGTGGCTACCTGGGGCATGTTTCTCTCATGTCAGACTGCAGGAGTGGGAGAGGGCAAGTCCAATCATACATACACATGTAAAGCCTGTGTTCTCACCATATGCATTCAACATTTATTGGCCAAAGCAATCACATGGTCAAGTCCAAGGACTGCTTCTACCAGAGGGTATGGCAAAATCACAGCACAAAAGCTGTGGGTGTAAAATCTCATTTGCAGGGAGGGAGAAACAATGGGAGACAGTGATCCAACCTATCACTTATTTATCTCCCTAACACAACTAAGTGAGTTTTCTAAAAGGCAATTAGATGAAATGGCTTCTTCTCTTAAAAATCATCAGTTCCAGGATAATCTCCAAACTCCTTAGCTGGAGGCCCTATGTATGTTTTTAGCATTGGTTAGCCATTCCCTGAATACCTCCTGAATTGCACCCAGTCTGACCTAGAAGGCCCTTGACCAGCCTCTCCTTCACCAACTCAGAGACAACCAGAGCTGTCCATTCCTCCTGGAAGATGCTCTGACCAAAGCCCATGGCATTCTGAGTTCTCAAGGCTGGGGTTTCACTAGTTAAGTTGAATGTTTACCAGGAATCAGATGAGTTTGTTCTCAAACGTGCTTGTACCTGGTTTACTTGTAATTGTCCTTATGCAATTTAATGAATTGTGTAAACTGATTTAAATGAGAGTGAAAAAATAATGTTTTTTCCTATGAAAACTAAGTTGAATGCTTTGCAAAGATTCAAGCCACATGGATTTCTGGTAAAAAGTCCGGTTAAAGAGACTACAGTATTTGTTTGAGGAAAGAAATCATGAAGGTAGGGAGAGATTCTTCATGTGGGTGGCTGTGCAACTGTTTCTCCACTTCATAGGGCCTGAGACTAGAAGTTGGGAATTGTGCATCAGGAGGACACTGTGTGAAAGACTGGTGGAATGGAGCAGACTCAGGACTTCTTCCCCACAGGCTCTGCTCCAAAAGATGGGGGCTTTCCATTCTCATATCCTTCTACCCAAGTGCAATCTTCTTTTCTTCCAGAGGGAGACTTGCTATCTGCACTGATAGTGGGAGGGGGTATCTATTGCCTTAATAGCAGTGGGTCCCGTTAGATTCCACTTGTTGCCCTCAAAGTGTTTTGCTCTGGAAAGACTATTCCAGACCCAGAAATGGTTACATCCGCCTCAGCTGTGGGACATGTCACCTGGACAGTGAGTGCACTTTCTCTCTTCAGCTCCGTCCTGGTCCATCCCCAAACCACCAGTCACATATGGGATCTCCTTCATGTGATGCCTCTGCTTACCCAGAAGGCTAGACCAGAGAGCATACCTAGTCTCAGGGAAGCTCCACCGTGACACCCTCCGAGAGGTGCTCTGAGGCTCTGAGTACAAACTGAGATGTTATCAGAACATTTTCCATCTTCTTTTCAGGGATAATACCCCATGTCTGTAAATGAACTCCTCCTTCCAGGGGGGAGCCCTGAAATGCACTTGAACTCTGATTTGTCTTTAGCACTTTACACTCAGCTTCAAAAATAATCTCAGTATCTAGACTTCTGTTGGGAGAATGTTGTAATAGAAATACAGTATTTTTCAAGGATTAAACAAAACAACCTTACAGTGAATGGAGGGTTGTCCATGGTCTCTGCACAATTGTAAATATATTTTTTAATGAAATAAGGTAAGATACAAATGATTATTTATGCCTCTTTTCCCCATTCCAAATAGAGAAAAACCTACCCTGTGTTTCTGCTTTCCTCATTTCCTAATTCCTAAAGTAATTTAACAAAAACAAACAAGTAAACTGAAGGGAATGGTAAAATAATCGGTAACTCTCAAAAGAGAACAGCAGTTTCTCAGCTTTTAGATGAATTCATTTTGTTCAATGCAGATGTGTTAAATCTATTCATATCCACATATTCGAGATGAGTTATTTTACTACATTGTTGTGCTGTATAAAATGAGTTATTTTGGTGAATTAAATGCTGGGGTATAATTTTCAAAGGAAACAGAGATTTGTAAATGCAGTGCAATTTATGTCGGTATTCCAATGTGATTATTAAATATCACAGGAAATACATCTCATAATCTTTACATTTCTCCTTTTGTCTTTTTTTACGTGTATACAAGTTGTGGTGTAAATGGATGTTGCAACTCCAAAAATGTCAAAGAAAAGTCACTGTCGCAATTCACGGAATTATATCTCCCTTCAAAGGACACATACGTTCTCTTCTGCTCATCACCATGATAAGAGTAACTGAAACAGCTCAATGTCCAATTCCACCTAGCATCTCAGAGCCCTTTCTAAATAATGGTGAGAATGGGTGAGAGAGAGAAGCAGTGACGTTCCATGGAGGAAACAATTCCCACGGAGTATTCAATTTGCCAAAATTATGGCTCTGAGAAGGTTAAATTAATTGATTAGTGTCTTTAGTAGGGATTTATTGTCTCTTGATTTCTGAAACACTTTGCCTACAATTGAGAAAGGGCTCTAGGATTCTAGACCCAGGAAGGAGATTTCTTGTCTGGTGGGTCTGAGGCCGGCATCACTGCCCTAGTGAGGGCAGTTTCTCCTGGGCCCACACATGGCCACAGGTCCTCCTGAATCCAGCTGGCCAGGCCACCATTTACCAATCCATCTCGATTGTTGTGCAGACTGAAATCTTTTTTCTTGCCCTGAGCAAGCCCCGTGTGCTCACTTTGCAGCGACAGGGCTCTCTTCACCTGCAGACCTGATGTCCTTAAACTCCTGCCCCTGCTTAGAATTTGTACACTTCCTGCTACGTCAGCTGCAGAGTCAAGAAGCAGCAGCCCTCTTAGCTCCTGTCACTGACTGTGCCAGTTGCCCGTGGATGATGTGGGAGCAAAGCCCCGAAAAGAGAGAAACAAGAGAACCGAGCACAAAACTTTCTGCAAGGAAGGAAAACTGACAGTTGGGCTCCCCAGGCTCGCCCCAGGGTGAGGGAGTCTGAATGCTTATGAGGCTTGTAAGAGTAAATATGGCGGGTGCAGCACAAATGCTTCTCAAATTTCAGGTCAGAAAAAAAAATTGCTTAGAAGTAGTCCATTAAAAAAATGTAAAATAAATCTCTTTATCTTCCCATTTCTTGTGTGTTTGACTCCAGATTCAAGGCCATAAGAAAAGGAAGGCCAGAGTGAGAGCCGAAAATGTGAGGGAGAAAGAAGGTCGAGGGGCGAAAAGAGAACACGTGTCTATTCCAAAGAAAATCTCCAGACTCCCTGGCCAAACAGATGAAACAAAAATGAAACAAAGGAGATAAAAGGGTTAGAGCTAAAGAGAATTTTTTACCCTCCAAATATGACAGTCTCCTCGGCAGAAGAGACCTGAGACCCAGATACACGTGCCGAGCAGGCCCCTCTCCCCTCTCCTCGGCCCCTCCTTTGCTTGTTGCACTGATTCCTCGGTGAATTTGAGCAGGAGGGAGATGGGAAAGCAGAGGCCGCTTGATGTCGCCTCTTTCTTTTCTCCTCATTTAAGTGGGAACTTGAGTGATTTGACGGCTGGATCTGGGAACCTGCCCGCCAAACTCCACCTGCTGAAGGGACTTGCTCCAGCTGTTTCCAAGAGCTCCTCTTCTGCAAAGGTTTATCAGGGAAAAGAGAGCTAATAAAAAAAAAAATGATGAATCAGGAGCCTGAGCAGAGCAGAGCAGCTCGCTGTAATGAGTCTCCCCTCTTCCCTCCCCTGGGGGCCCGCCCCAGCTCTGCCTGGGGACTCACCTGGACGTGAGCTCAGGAGGGCCCGGGAACAGCAGGACTGGACTCAGGAGCCACCGTCTCGGATCACGCGTACTGCCTTGAGCCTATCTTGCTTCCCATTGTGAGTGGGTGCCCCTGGGCCTCTGGGGCGAGAATCATGGACAGGACAGACTGACAGTGTGGGCAATGTGACTGCTCCTGTTGGCCAGTGGGCAGGAGGCCCGGGGGTGGGGGGATGGCATGAGGCGGGCGGTATGTCCTTGGAGTGCATCCTTGAGAGTTCTCTGTCCCTTCTTACAGTGTGAGCACCTCAGCATGCTCTGTAGTTCAGCAGCCCAGGCCACTATTAGCAATCGTGTCATTTTAAAAGTGAAAGGCACAAATTTTTTATAATTTGGTTCCTCAAAGCAAGCTATGCCTCCCCTAATGCCCCTCCCACAAGGCAACTATGAGTTCTAACACTGGAGGGAAAATGGTCTGCAGAACTGAGGGGAGGCCACTGGGGGCAAATCCCTGGGGGGTTTCCAAGAACAACTTACCTGCCACTTTCAGACAGCACTTCCAGGTATGATGGCGCAGGCTGGGAACATCACGAGGACACCCTCCAACTCCTGTATCTGCTGCAACACAAGAAGGGGCTTAAGGGCCTTAGGCTCCAAGCCCCTCACTGATTCACTTGCAAACATTAATGGGGCATTCAGTGTGGGTTAGGTCTGTGCTGGATACAAAGGGCAAGGAGCTGAAAATAGGGGCCTGGCCTCAAGATACTTGTATTCATCGATTGGTTGCTGACACAGAAATAAAGGAAGAAATAAAGAGGTAATAAACAAGTTCACCCAAACCCAGGTCTTACTACAGGTTTCCCTTTAGTAACCTCATCATGAGCTTGCCTCGTATGCACATCTTTCACTTGTGCCCTCTGCAAACCATTAATTCCTGGGACCAGAGCATCCAGACCCAGTCCGACTCACGATGTTTTAGACACCGGAAGGAAGGAAATGTGTTTGAATAGCAAATTGTAAAATGGGAGGCTGCTGCCCAGGCTCATTCATTCATCCAACAAATGTACATTGAACACCTGTTTTACCAGATATGGTGCTTTGTCTGGGGGAAGACAAGATGAAGACTTTCTGTCCTGTCCTCTCACAGAGAGAGAGACAAATATGAAAACCATTATCACAAAAATGTGTTCTGTGGCTTGCTGAGGAACAGGCTGGAAAGAGGGCCAGGAGTGCAGCTGGAGGGTATAACGGGAGGCTTCCTGGAGGAGGTGAGACTCTTATCATTGAACCTTATAATAACTGCCTCTCTATGTACCCAAAGTTGGCTTGATCCATGTGCACTTTGCGAGGGCAGGGTCGATGTCTGTGGGGTTCTGCCTGGCATCCCCAGCATTCCATACTGATTTCTTACAGAGATTTGGAGAAGGGAGAAGTCCACAAGGGGTGGGATGAAGGACATTTCAACCAAATAATATATAGGACACTATACAGAAGCAGAGGCCCAGAGGCCAGACACTGTGAATTTGCTCAGGATAAGAATGGGAGAGCACTCAGGATCAGGAGTGGACGCCGGCCTCTTACAAGCAGATTCCCAGCACAGCACACTGCTTACAATCTATTTGGCTCTTCACACTGCTACAGTCTCTTCCAGACCAATGCACCTCTTGGGCGTGTTACGCCTGGCCCGTTTCCACTTCTCCCAAAGACAGGAGGGTGAAACACCCTTGTCACAAGCCATGTCTAAACAGGTGGCCTTATGTCCTTCCCAAAGACCAAGAACTTTGCGTGTTTACAGGGAGGTGTGTGGGATCTTGGAAGCTGACTCCAGTGCTTCATGAACCACCTGCTCCTTTGACTTACTCTCTATTTTCCTTCCTAAGCACATTCCCCTCATCCAAAACACACCACAAGGTGCACTTACCGAAAACAAGCAGGAGCTTCTCATCTCCCCTGTCAGCCCCACCTTCCCCTGTGAAGCTGGGGCAGACGCCCTGGGCCCAGGGCAGCACCACCTTTTCCACCCCTCTTTGGGAGGTTTCAAGATTACCAAACATGGGTAAAGCAGATATTTCCCAAGGCAGCTTCTACATATGTGGCAGGGATCTCTTTTTAATAAGGGCTTTCAAAAGCAACCTTCTGCTTCTGAGCTTTGCAAAACGCTGCTCTATAAAAAGTTAGCAAGCCTCCTCGCAGCAAGCCTCGTTAGCTCCCCTTTCCATTCTCCTCCCGTTATTTCCATGATTAAACATTTTGCCCCCAACTATACAAGACATTAAATGGGAATGAAGCAATCCTGCCATGAAACCATGGGTATTTAGAAAGAGGATTTTTTTCACTTTCTCCCTCTTTCTCCTCACAAATAGGAGATTTACAGTAATTAATGCCATTTAGTTTAATCTATAAATGTTTGAGGAAGTGATGCTATTTGTTTTAAGTACTACTCTCAGTAAGAAAACGCAGAGTCCCCTCCAATTCCTGACTTTATGCTCAAGAGCTAATGAACTGAATTCTTAGTAAACATTGGCAAAAGATGCAAATGAACAGAGTCTCCAAATGCAGAGGGACACACGAGGAGGAGCTAATTTTACACAATTGACTCAGTAACCTTTTTGGATCAGTGGAATTAGAGACTGATTAATCAGCCATGATTAGCATTTATTGAGGCTTTTGACACTGGTGCATTGTTTGTGGGTTTTTTTCCCTTCTTTTCTACTCCTCCCCCAGCCTCGCCCCCCATTTTTTCTCCTGGGGTTAACAGATTCAAACACATTTAACTGCCAGTCTATCATCCTGGATGGGTCAGATCTAGTCTTTATGGACTTTTAAAATTAATACTAGACAGTTCTCTTGTGATACGCCCTTGCTTCTGCTGCCGCACTCGGCTGTTTAATTGTAGAGGTGGCCTCTTGTGGCCGTGTGCTCCCAATGTTTAGCAAGGGTTGGAAATATGGATGTTAGGAGAAAAACTGGCAGATGGCTGACAAGGCATTTTTACTCATAACACACCAGTAAAACTTTAACTCAGAAGATTTAGTGCGAGAGCGTTCCAGCCAGCAAGCTGCAGCCATATGCAGATTTTTTTTCAAACTTCTAAACTGATGGTTTTGCAAAGTGTGCATAAGCAGCCTTTATTGATTATGATGTTAAAAATTGAAAGCGTCAGTATCATTTAGCTTGAGACAGTTTTAAAGGGAAAATGAACATTCGTTTTCATTATGAACTACGAAAAGGCCAGGGGCTGGTGAGGTCCACATTCATTATTTCTTAAATTCCAGAGAGGAATTCTCTCAACTAGGTGTCTCTTCAAAAAAAAAAAATTGTGTGCACTTGAAGGATATGAATCAAACCACAGTTCACTTATTCAAGGTGGGGTTGTATGCAGCTCACAGGAGCAACTTGTTGGTTGGTGTGGGACACAGGCCCTGGATTGCTTCTTTGCACACTGGGGATGGTATTTATAATGTGCTCAATGTGTATTGATCTCACCCAAAACTATGTTAAATAACTCTGAGAATCTGACAGGAGCCCACAAAACTAGGGCAGGCCATCTCAGGGTCTCTGGTGCCCACCCTAACTCATCCCACAGACAAGGAGAGCTCATCTGGAGGAGCCAAGTGGCCTTTACTTCCAAGACATTTGTCACGTCTCAGTTTGCACCCCGCCAAGGAGGAAGTTGGGGCTGGACATACCAACAATACGGATGTGAATCCCTCTGAGGACAGTTCAGCACCTTTCTTGATTTAATGTTAAAGATGTCCAAAAGTGTTTGTTTCTATTACAGCTTACTGGCTTAATAGTTTTTACTTAAAATGAGAAGCCATTGCTATGTTAGAGAGAAAGAGAACAACAGTAAGAGAATGAGGCACAAGGAAGTCTCTATCTTCTGCCCAAGTAATTGAAGAAAGGTTTACCCAGCATTCCAGTGAAAGGCAGATTCTGTCTACCTTCCTTCTGTGCTTTGATTGCTTTTTTCTGTCTATAAATACTGGAGAAATTGGGGCCTATGAGAAAGACTCTGAAGCAAAAGGACTCTTCTCTCCATGTTGCAGAAAAGGTGAAAGAGGCCCAGCAAACCCGATTTAGCGGGTGGGAAGGAGTGGGAGCAGGCATTTTCATCAAAGATGCCATCATAGGACCTGATGCAATAATACTGGGTTCCAGTGTTCGAGCTCAGGGAGAGTGTTAGGGGCAGTGATGAATGCTGTTTCTTGTTACCTAATCTTTGCAACCATTTTATATCTCTGCTTACAGGTAGAAGAGTTAATTTTCAGGATCCCTGTGCCATTTGACTGCCACTGAACAAGTAACTTGCTGAAAGACTCCCGGTCAATAAGGGGAGAAATCCTCCTGACAGCCCCTCCTGTTTCTAGGAAGACAGGAAGCACCATCTCACTGGGTTGCAGACATTCCAGCTTAGGTACCAGCACCCCATGTATTCCTTAAAGGCACAAACAAGCCTGTCTCTTTGTTCCCTCACCTCTCACCTGGGGTTAAAGGGCCTGTCTTTGCAAAAGGCACAGAAGATACAAAATGTGTAGATTTACGTATCATGCCTCCAGCCTGGAGGTCAGAGTTCTCCAACTACCATGAGACTGACCAGATACCCTTTTCAGGATGAGCATGAGTCACATCTGCTCTACAGAAAAATGATACTGGCTTATGAGTTTTCTGGAACCTCTGGATGAGTATTAAATATCTGGGTACTGGAAGCAGAAGGAGTCTTGGATACAGCTGGTATCATCCTTCCCCCATCACAAGACAGTTCTCTCCTGGGCAGCCATCTCAGGGCAATCCATTACTCTGAAGCTAGGGAGTATCATAGGGACACTTTGCAAGCTTAATTACTAGAGTTTAATAGAGAGTCCTCACCCAGTGCCTTGACAAGTGATGAAGTAACTGGGCCAATATCAGTCAGATTTTATTTTCTGTAAGATTGGGCCATTTGATTGCTGAGCACAAGCTGCTGAGAAACTGGCTCTATTCCTGGCTGGGGGGACTAA
Organism: Manis javanica; assembly: GCF_040802235.1. Taxonomy (NCBI): domain Eukaryota; kingdom Metazoa; phylum Chordata; class Mammalia; order Pholidota; family Manidae; genus Manis; species Manis javanica. The sequence goes on from NC_133172.1 coordinate 22,896,513, forward strand.
GGCAGGTAAACATTTATTTGCACAGTCACCAAAGCAGATCCCTGAATTTCTTTGTAGAAAATTATTCTGGAACTCAGACAGGCATATGCACTCCAGCAAACATAGCATTTTGTTCTACTTTCACTGGATACCTCAGAGCCCCAGTGAGATGAAAAATAAGGAGTATAATTCTAATGTCTATGTATGCAAGGGCTGAAGTAGTAGAATTAAGGGGAAAAACTGACTTCTTCTCTGGGCTCTAAAAATTGTATTGAAACCATTCTCATTTATGTCCAATTTGGGATCCAGAAAGATCTCTGGCTTGAAGGATGGCAGGAGAACCAGGTGGAACCAGAAGGATCTTGCAGTATCAAAATGTCCCTTAACTCTAAGACAGCTCTGGCAACTCTGGGGGTGGGACAGCACATCTTTATTGGTCCAAAGTCTGCATTAACTAATGCTTATTGGATGGTAAATTATAACAGAAACTCTGTTAATGTGTGGGAGAGCCACATGAATATCAAACAAATTCATTATGATCGGTGCTATTACAATGAATACCAAATGAGTTCATAATGATGGAACAATGAAAGTGTTACCAATAGATTTTATTTCTGTAACAAATCCTCTATGTAAAAGCCCCTCCTGTAGTGTTAATTCTAATATAAGTTTGCATTTGAATATTAGCCTCATCAAGTAAATTATGTTTTTCAGTAGCCCACACAATAACATCAGGGCAGTGTTTTGTTCTGTTTGGCTTTCTTACCACTAGGACAAGTCCCCCACCCCACAATTCTCAATCTGCCTATAGAGTTTGATGACTGCTCTAAAGGGGTCATATTTTCCTTTGAGTGTCCAATCATTAGAAATTCATTTAGTATTCAATGTAATAACACTAATGCAATAGGACAGGATGAGTATGAAATTCATCTTGCATTCATATAGATGTGATATGTATTTCGGAAAGAGTTCTGCTCTAATTCAACATCAGTTCAGCCCTAGTTAATGGACACTTTAAAAGTAAAGCATTACTAGAGATGAAGGCTCAATTTCTCTTGATGGACATTTGGAATTTCATGGAGTCACAGTAATAATTTCAAAACAGTTTCTCTAGCTCTGTGTAAAGACATTCAGAGTCTGGACACCCATGCTCCTCTGGACTAAGGCTTGGGAGGGGGATCCAATAAATCTGAAATGTATTGAGAGCATGAAAGCAAGCTAAATGTATAGTTTGCTGTGTTGAATGCAGGTGAGTCATCACTTAAAGTTGGAGAGGTAGGTACCATTCACAACCTGGTTTACAGTTGAAGAAGTCGAGGTTTAGAAAGGGTCAGTAACTTGTTCAATGTCTTGCAGGTAACTAATGGAAGAGCCAAGAGTCAGCCTGTGGTCATATTTGCTCTCCACAATGGCCTCACATAACTAGCTTTCTTTCCAGAGTCCGGCCAAGTTAGACTATCAACAAATATTTGAATAAATGCACTGTTGAAAGGTGTCCTTTTGGTCAAAGCAATGGGAAAACTCTGCAGAGTTGTGAAGTAATATTTTAAGCTCAAGCATGACTTTTTCTGTGTATCTCTATTAGCTATTTTCTGGGATCAAATATTGTATTCCAGAGAATAACAAGGCTTATATTTCTCCTGCTCCCAACCCCTTATGCCACCTATTCCTCCTCATACAGGTAAAGAAAGAGCTCAGTGTACCAGACAGAGCCTGAGTAATCCTGTCTGACCCTCTGCATCAGGTCTCCCTTCCTCCTACGTGGTTAACACAGAAAATGCCCCCAGTCATTTCCTGTTGTTTCTGGTCTGGGGAAGACACACCCAAGTGCCTTCTGAAGGACTGAGCATCTTCTCAGTAAAGTCCTCATTAAAATGCACTTAGTTTTCAATAAAAACGTGTGTGCATAATCAGAGCACCCTAGATGGAGCGCACGCGCACACATGCACGTGCACACACATACGCACACACACACACCATCTTAAACTGAAACTCAGACTGGCTGATTCCCAGGCTTACAGTTAGTTCCCTATCAAGAATTAATGCAATATCATGCACACACCATTACTGAAAAATTCTACGCTGTTTTTTGCCAAGTGTTCCTATATAACAGTTTTATCACAAGTCTGACAGCCTCCATAAAAATTCCAGGCATTCTATATCAACAGCCCTCTTTGTACTAAGTTATTAAACATTAAATTTTTATTCGTCATTTGTATTCTGTTATGCAAAATAAGCTCCTTGATAAGATGTGTCTTCTTAATTGGGCCCTTGATGCTTCTTGGATCGGAGTTGTCAGATTAGCTGGAAGAAGAGGCGCTGCGTTGAGCCAGCTAGCTACCAGGAGACCAATAGCTTTGTAACAACGATATTAAGTTAGAGAGGCCAAATGGAGGGCAGCGCCAGGCTCAGGTGAGGGTTTGCATCTGTGCATGTCTTATGCTCAGGCACTTTTCTCCTGGCATCAGCAGGGCTGATGGAAATAGATTTGTTTGTTGTTTACAGCATGCAGCTGTGGGCAATGCTGCATGGGAGTTGTATAAGATTGAAGCAAATTTGTACTGAGACTAAAATATTGAGCTTTGCTCCCGTCAGCAGTCTCTGGAATCTTATTGTCGAAAACTTTATCTAGTTGTAACCTTCCCCAGGGTGATTTTCATTTGCAGCTGCCCTGTTCTGTCTCTCATCTCCTGTCCCCCACCGCCATCACGGCATTAGTACTTAGCGGGAGCCAGCCGGGCCCGGCCAGAGCTCAGGCTGCTTCCTGACAGGGCCACACAGAAAGGCCTGGCGACAGGGCGGCCATTTTTCCTCCCCAGCGCTGCCTTCCTGCCACTCGGAGCCCGTGTCTGCTGGCCTGCCTGCGCGTCTGCGCCTCGCTGCACGGGCTCTGGGGATGAGGCACGCTTGCTTCCCAGGCTGGCGTGGACTGCCCGAGAACCGCCACATATTTGAACAGGGCGGAAGCAGCTGACAATAGAGGATTTGTTCCGTATTTGAGTGCATTTGTGTGCCTTCCCACAGATATTTCTGATTGTACCATGTGAGGCCTGTTTAGGATACTGCAGGCTTCCCTTTGTCCTCAGATGCTGTTGAGGGGAAGAGAGAAAAGAAAACAAACAACTTTGCAGGGGTCCTGGGATAATAATCATTCAGTGGGGAAATGTGCCCTGTTGTTACCTCCAGCTGACACTGTTGCTGTGTTGAGTGAATTTTCCCTTGTGGACCCTTTCATGTCTTAAAAAGTTGTGGGTGGTGGGGAGCGGCAAGGAGGACTGTGGGTCTCTGAGGGACAGAACACAATGCTCCAATCATATTCAGCTACTGACTGTCATTTTCAGGAGGACTTTGGTGACTGGGCTGAGGGTGGGGAAGGGAATGAGGTACGCCCTCACTGGGGGACTCTGAATCTCCTCGGTCTGACAGAAAAAAAAGCCCTCTGGGCTGAATCGCCACCTGTATTGAGGAGAATCCCGCTAACCAGGCTCAAAGGGAGGAGGGCAGGCACTCAGCCATGTCTGCTTCCCAAGCCAACAAGAGGGCCATTGTCTGCCCCGCCCCAGCCGTGGGCACAAAGCCTCCAAGAGGGAGTAGGAGGAAGGCCCACTGACCCTCAGCTAGAGGGTGGGGCTGCCTGGAGGAGGACCTCTACACTGCCTGGGCTTCTTCTCAGAGCAGGCTCCACCTTCTAGAGCCCACACTGACATGTCCACAGAGAATGGGGTTCAGCTAGAGCACCAATGGGGTTCTGAACCTTTCAGTAAAGATCTCTCCCATCATGTAGCTTCACTTGGAGCAGTTAGTCTAAATTTTCTGTTTTGGTAGCCATTGCTTCTGATATCCTACAGGGCCTCCTCTGTGGGCCAGCAGCAGAGCCACACTGCATGGGGTGGAAGGATTTTTGCCCTGTCAGCTGATACCCAGGGTCTTACAGAGATCATGTGAGTGGGGAGGTGTAAGGTGCCTTCACCTCTTTGTGCAGCAGCTCTCTCTAATTTCCTTCCATCTGATCAAGTGGGTCACCCTCAAACACACTATGGTGAGAACAGAACCCTTAGCTTCGTGAGTGTTTGCCTTCACAGAAATCATTTTCTTCTGGGTTTCACAATACAGAAATTCAGTTCAAACTTGTTTGAACCAACAAATAAGTAAAAACATCATCTTCCTGTGTAAAATCTAGGAAAAGGAGCGTTGGCTTCAGACATGGCTTGAGTCAGGTGCCAATGACACAATTAGCTCTCTTTCTCCTTCTGTCTCTGTTTAACATCAGCCACAGGCAGACTCTTTCTAAGCAGTTCCAAGATGACCACCAGAAGAGCTAAGTTTATGTGGCTGGCTTAGAAATCCCAGTGCAAATAACATACTTGTTCATGAAAACACCAGTCCAGGTCACAGGGCTGATTCTCATTGGTCCAGGATGGGTCAGAGCCCCTCCTGAACCAATCAGTGTAACTAAGGGATGACAAATTCTCAAGGGTGGCCATCAAATAGGCTTGTTGTAGTGATCATTTCACAAAGTATACAAATATCAAATGGTTATGTTGTGCACCTAAAGTTAATACAATGTTATACATCAATTATATCTTAATAAAAAAAAGATTAAGTGGTCAAACTAGCTCACATGTCTGTACTTAGAATCCAGGTGTAGGGTCCTACCCCAGAATGCATGGGGAGGATTGGTTCATCAATGATATGGAAAGAAGGAAGAAAGAAAAAAAAGATAGGAAGAGCTTGATCACTACAGTTGTCCAGCCTTCTGGCTATGGCCTCAGCCTTTCATGGGAGAGCCTGCTGACCTCTCCAGCCAGGCCTACCACAGTTCCCAGACACTCTGTGATGTTGCCCACCAGTTTGCTGAGCCCTGAATGTGCTACACACTTCTAGGCCTTTGGGTCTTTGTTCATGTAGATCTATCTGTATGGAAAACCTACCCATCCACAACCCTTACTTCCCTCTCGTTGAAGCCTGGCAAACAAACCTACCCATCCTTTAAGACCCAACTCTGACCGCGTGCTCTCTGAACATCCTTCTTTTACCTCCACCCCCTTGTCACCCTAAGCGTTCCGTGTTCATGGTTATAACATGACTCTTAGCCCAGTATTTTCCTCTGTACACTGCAGATTCCCAGAATGCCCAACTCACTGTTATACTGTTATGTGAAAAACTCCACATAGTGAGTGCACAGACTACTGGCTCAGCTGAGTAGACAGGAGAGCTCATAACTGCCCAGCACTAAGATTTCTAAGCTCCGTGCTCACGTGGAAGGGGAATAGAAGAAAGGGACTCATAGGAGATTAAAATTTCAATGTTAGGATCAAGTGCCTCCACCTTTAGCCTCTCTGACAAAATAACAAAATCTAAGCAGTTATAATATCTACACAATATGTTCCTAAATTGCCACTGAGGATAAAGAGTGCTGACAGCCTGACTTAGCCCCCAAACAGGCCCAGACTCACTGGGGAAATCCTGAGGCTTCCATTCCTCTTGTCTCTCCACATGCAGGCTATGAGAATGATAAAAGACAGACATTATCTACATTCTAAATACATACAGGTTAATGAAAAGATCAGTATTTTCTGGTAATCCATAATTCTCCCAAGATAAAGGACTCCTTCCTGGATGTTGAAGAGCCAATAGCCACTTGGGCTGGAGTGGCCTCGGTTTCGGCTCCTGGCTGTGTTTTGACATTTCAAATTTGTAGAGGTCATGTGTGCTGCAGGAATGGTTTGCTACAACACTGATGATAATATTCCTGGCAGGCTCAGGCACTGGAAATTCCGGTTTCAAGATATCTCATTATCTGCAGGTGCCATAATGGGAAGCTGAATGCAGAGCTGTCAATCACAGAGGAACATTTGAAAACGCAGCAGCCACAAGAAAGCTTTCCTGACGTACCTCTTCTGCTCATTGAAGGAGGGAAGGAAGCTCAAAGAAATCATCTTGCAAGCAATTCAGCAGCATCAAGTGAACTACTAGTGGCTTTGGCCATCTGAGGTGTATGGCACCCACTAACCACAGGCTCTGGGAAGAGCCCCAGAGAGCACTAGCCTTTCTCCAGAACTGAGCCTCAGGTAGGCACCTCTGTCTGCAGAACTTGTATGGGTTTCACTTCTTCCTGATCCTTGAAGTTTGACCAGTAAGACCATGCTGTGGAGGTATAGGCTGGACCTCCTATACCTCCAGGGCTGGACACTGTTCTGGGTTTTTTGAAAACTAGCCCACATGGCACTGACAGAGCTTGGCAGATGAAGGGTGGAGGCATGTAGAAAACCAGGGTAGTTTCATCCACTAAAGAAGAAGGTGCAGAAGGTACTGGTAAGGACAGGGGCTGGGAGGGACTGGGAGAGTGTGGAGCCACAGGATTTTGTTGTAGTGGCAGTTAAGCTTCACAGTAGGACCTAGTCTTGAGAAAATCTCACTGATTCTCAAAATAAAACTAAATTTGATGTGGAATGATTTATTTAAAAATAAAACCTCCTGTCTAAACAATAAACATTCAAAAATGTAGCCCATAAGTGGAAGGGCACATCGCCATCACTTAACAAGATATCAGTAAGTTCTGAGTGGCTGGCCTCTGCTGCTGGCTCTCAGGCAGCCTACGTGCAAGACTCAGAATGGAAAGCTTTCAGGCTAGGGCTGTCTTGCAAGGATAGTGAGCAGGAATGAATGAGTGAACTTGTTTCACTCCTGCTCATTGTTAAAGGGTGGCATCAATTGTAGAGAGGGGCCACCAAAGCAGACACCTCACAGGACAGACAGGAGGTACACAGAGTACTACAGGGCAGGTGAGGTCTACCACCAAGTCAATGCTGGGGAACTTCTAGAGCAGAAGCTGCTGTTCAGCTCCAGCCAGCTTTTGCTGGGAAGAAATGATTGGCTAGATCTTCTAGCCTTTTAGAAAAAGTTGGAAATTCAAACTTTTATTTAAATTTTTCTTAAATTTCTGGTAACAGATTCAGATTTTAAAAACAACAAAATAAAAATACTGTGCTTTGGACCTCCAATGAACTATTTCTCCAGTAAGAACTAAAAGGTAATTCCCAAATGGTAGAAACCAAGACCCCTAGGTTATTTCTATATATCCTTTTAATGTTCCCAAAGAGGAAGTAACCTTAGTTATATGAATGGCTCTCCTTTCATATCAGTTACATTAGCTTATCCCTAATTGAGTGCTTCATTCATTCATTCATTCATTCATTCATTCAACAAACAATTGTTGAACTTAAACTTTGTACCTGAGTTCTTGTAGATGCTGCTAGAACAAAGATAAAAAAGGCCTTCCTTAAGGAGCTCAGAGTCCAGCTGGCAAGAGGGAACAGACACAGGACATCATTTGCAGAATGAAGTGTCTGTGCCAAAGGCCATGACCCAGGCCTAGTGGGAGGCAGCTGCTCCTGCTGGTCTCTGAAAGGGTGCACTCATTTGAGGACTGCACCTCTGGCCCTTGGGAGAGTTCCTCTGCTACTTCTGAGGACAGTGTAAGCAGGAGGCAACCACCGTGCAAAATGTAAAAATGTTATTTGTTTTCTCAAACAGTGACATTCCCAGAGAGCTACAGGTCAGTGCCAGTGACTTAAGAGAAAGTGACTGGCTTTGTGGAATGAGGTTGTTAGCCTCAGAATGATGAAGCTCTAGGGAAGGCTAGGGGTGGGATGAGAAAGAGGAGACATTGGAATGGCTGGGCACATCCTCCTCCTGGGCTTCCACAGTGTGATGGTTAGTTTTATGGGTCCGCTTGACTGAGCCAAGGGGTCACCAGATTGCTGGTAAAACATAATTTTGGGGTATGTCTGTGAGAGGGTCTCTGGAAGAAATTAGCATTTGAATCAGTAGACAGAGTAAGGAAGACGGTGCTCCCCATGTGGGCAGGCATCATACAACCCACCGAAGGCCTGCACAGTAGAAAAAGGTGGTGGAAAGGAGGGCTCACTCTCTCTGTTGCCGCTGAGACATCCATTTTCTCCTGCCCCTGCATATGGATGTTCCTCCCTCAGTCTTTGAGAATTTGGCCAGGATTTACACTGTGGGTCTCTCGGTTCTCAGTCCTTTAGATTCTAAATTAGTCATACCACAGGCTTTCTTGGGTCTCCAGGATGCAGATAGTAGACGAAGGGACATCTCAACCTCCATAATCATGTGAGCCAGTCCCCATAATAAACCTCCTTTTATATGCCTATCTATATATGTTCTATTGCTTCTGTTTCTGTGGAGAAGCCTGACTAATACACACAGGGGAAACAATTAACTTTGCTCTGTAATGAGGACAGATGAATGGGTAGAATTCAAGCTCAGTGGTCAAGAGGGAACACTGGGGAGTCGGCAGACCTAAGATCAAATCCCAAGCTAACCATTTACTAACAGTGTAATCTTCAACAAATCATCTCTCTGAGCCTCAGTTTTCTCCTCTATAAAACAATCCCTATCTCCCAGGACTACTGATATAATTGAAAGAGATAATATGTGTGGAGGGTTTAATCCAGTACCTGGAGTATCACCAGAATTCAGTAAGTGTTTTTATGGGGAAACACAAAGTTCATATTTATGTTACATAAAAATCTAACAGTCAGTTGTCTAAATGGGAAACATGCTGCTCCTTAAAGTAGTGAGTTCTCCATTATTAGAAGAAATCAAGTAGATACTAACTGATTAATTTGGAAGAACCCTTTTGTTTGCATAGGTCTGGGAGAATGTTTATATAATTTCAAGTTCCTTTTCAGTTTTGAGCATCCATAATGCTTAGAAAAGAATTGGGTGCATTCAAATGTAACTCTGTGTGTGTGTGTGTGCACATACATATGTATTGATGTGCAAGACACAATAGAGTATCTAACCTTATAACAATTTAAAAAATAAAATCAGTCAATGAGATTCTCAAGATGGCAGCGTGAGTAGGGTGGCAGAAATTCCTCCCAAAACCACATATACTTTGAAAATACATCAAATACAACTATTCCTAAAAGAGTGACCAGAAGATACAGTACACCAGCTAGACTACATCTACATCTGTGAGAACTCAACACCTCACAAAAAGGGTAGTAAACAGTTAGCTTGGGATTTGATCTTAGGGTAAGATACAGAGCAATGACCCAGTGGGACCCAAGCACTTCCCCCCTGCTAGCTCACCTGTGGGAGGAAATGAATCAGAGTGGGGAAGGAGTGGAAGCACGGGACTGCTAAATAACCAGTCCTAGTAATCTGCTGTGTATGTGCGGGAGCACAGACATACATTGCATGGTGTACTGAATATTAGAGATACGGCCAAGCAAAATCCAAGACTATGACTGCGAATAGATTCCCACAGCTGGCTGCCCTGGGACAAAATAAAAGTGGCCACTTTAAAAGCCTTAAAGGGACAAGGATTTAACAGGTGGACAAAATCATCCTGGCACACTCAGCCCAGCAGGTTGGGAACTTTAAGGAACTTCAGGCACCATAATCCCCTGGGTGGAAATGCAGTACAGAAGCCCCTCATGGCAATAAGCAGCCTGCTGTTCATTCCCCACTGCCAGCACTGCAAGAGAAGCGGCTCACCTGTCCTTGCTTTGGAGCACCTGGGGAGCAGCCCCACCCACAGCAACCACACAGAGGCTTCTCCCAGCACACAGCTAACCGGGCCAGACCCAGAGGCTGCCCCCTGCCCGCAGTCGACTGACACAGACAGCGGAGCTTGGTGCAAAGTCTGGAAGGCACAAAAGGGCTTTATTCTCATGGTGAACACATGCTGCTTGCCTGCAACCACTGCCAGTGCCCTAGGCCATCCCAAGGACCACCCCACTCATGGCAGCTCAGGGGATTAACCCAGAGGCTGCCACCTGTGCGTGGATGACTGGCACAGGCAGGGGAAAACGGAGCAGAGTCCAGGAAGCACATAGGGGCTCTGTTCTTGGGGCAAACATGCACTGACCACCTGCAACCACTGCTGGTGCCCTAGGCCATCCTGAGTGCCACCCTGCCCATGGCAGCTCAGCGGATTAATCCAGAGGCTACTCCCTGTGTGTGGTTGACCGGCACAGGCAGTGGAGTTGGGCAAGGCAACTAGAAAGCAGGAAGGGACTTTGTTCTCCCAGCTGACACATGCACCACTCACAAGTGATCACTTCCATCTCCATGAAAAGGAAGAAGAACCTTATTCAGTCCAAAATCCCTCAAACACCAGAGAGCAGGCCTGGTGAGACTGAAATTACCAATCTTCCTGAAAAAGAATGCAAAATAAAAGTCATAAGCATGCTGATGGAGCTACAGAGAAATATGCAAGGGCTAAGGGATGAATTCTAAAGGGAGATGACAGAAATTAAACAAACAATGGAAGGATTTAAGAGCAGACTGGATGAGATGAAAGAGACTGTTAATGGAATAGAAATCAGAGACAGGAATACAGAGAAGCTGAGGCAGAGAGAGATAAAAGCATCTGTAGGAATGAAAGTATATTAAGAGAACTGTGTGACCAATCCAAAGGAACAATATTCACATTATAGGGGTTCCAGAATAAGAAGAGAGAGAAAAAGGGATAGAAAGTGTCTTTGAATAAATAATAGCTGAAAATTTCCCCAAACTGGGGAAGGAAATAGTCTCTCAGACCATAGAAGTTCACAGATCTCCCAACACAAGGGACCCAAGGAGGACAATACCAAGACATATAATAATTAAAATGGCAAAGATCAAAGACAAAGACAGAGTATTAAAAGCCGCCAGAGAGAGAAAAAAGATCACCTACAAAGGAAAACCCATTAGGCTAACATCAAAATTCTCAGCAGAAACCTTACAGGCCAGAAGAGAAAGGCATATATATTCAATGCAATGAAACAGACCGGCCTTGAACCATGAATACTGTATCCAGCAAAATTATCATTTAAATTTGAAGGAGGGATTAAATAATTACAAGATAAACAAAAGTTGATGGAATTTACCTCCTACAAACCTTCTCTAAAATGTTATTTTAAAGGGACTGCTCTAGATGGAAGTGCTCCTAAAGTTAAATAGATGTCACCAGAGAAAATAAAACCACAGCAAAAAAAGTAGAATAACCAAATATTAACTAAATGCAAAATAAAATCAGCTATCCTCAAAATCAGTCAAGGGAATCACAAAGAGGACAGAATAAAACACCTAACATATAAAGAGTGGAGAAGAAAAATAAGGGACAGAAATAAAGAATCATCAGACTGTATTTATAATAGCATAATAAGTGAGTTAAGTTACATGGTTAGACACTAAAGAAGCTGCCCTTGAACCTTTGGTAACCATGAATCCAAAGCTGGCAATAGCAATAAGTGCATGTCTATTGATAATCACCCTAAATGTAAATGGACTGAATACACCAATCAAAAGACACAGAGTGACAGAATGGATAAAAAGCAAGACCCATCTATATGCTGCCTACAAGAGACTCACTTCAAACCCAAAGACATGCACAGACTAAAACTGAAGGGATGGAAAAAGATATTTCATGCAAACAATAGGGAGAGAAAAGCAGGTGTTGCAGTACTTGTATCAGATAAAATAGATTTCAAAACAAAGAAAGTAACAAGAGATAAAGAAGGACATTACATAATGATAAAAGGCTCAGTCCAACAAGAGGATATAACCATTATAAACATATATGCACCCAATACAGGAGCACCAATATATGTGAAACAAGTGCTAACAGAATTAAAGGAGGAAATAGAATGCAATGCATTCATTTTGGGAGACTTTAACACACCACTCAGTCCAAAGGACAGATCAACCAGACAGAAAATAAGTAAGGACACAGAGGCACTGAACAACACACTAGAACAGATGGACCTAATAGACATCCATAGAACTCTACACCCAAAAGCAGCAAGATACACATTCTTCTCAAGTGCACATGGAACATTTTCCAGAATAGACCACATACTAGGCCACAAAAAGAGCTTCAGCAAATTAAAAAAGATTGAAATTGTGATTGAAATTCAACCACAAAGGTATGAATCTAGAATAAATTGTACAAAGAAAACAAAAAGGCTCACAAACATGTGGAGGTTTAACAACATGCTCTTAAATAATCAATGGATCGATGACCAAATTAAAACAGAGATCAAGCAATATATGGAGACAAATGACAACAACAGCAGAAAGCTCCAACTTCTGTGGGATGTATATAGCAATCCAGGCCTATTTAAAGAAGGAAGAATGATCCCAAATGAACAGTGTAAATGTACAATTATTGAATCTGGAAAAAGAAGAACAAATGAGGCCCAAAGTCAGCAGAAGGAGGGACATAATAAAGATCAGAGAAGAAATAAATAAAATTGAGAAGAATAAAACAATAGAAAAAATTAATAAAACCAAGAGCTGGTTCTTTGAGAAAATAAACAAAACGAATAAATCCCTAGACAGATATTTTAAGAGAAAAAGAGATTCTATACACACAAACGGAATCAGAAATGAGAAAGGAAAAATCACTATGGACACCACCAAAATACAAAGAATTATTAGAGAATATTATGAAAATCTATATGCTAACAAACTGGATAACCTAGAAGAAATAGACAACTTTCTAGAAAAATACAATCTTCCAAGACTGACCAAGGAAGAAACACAAAATCTAAGGAGACCAATTACCAGCAATGAAACTGAATCAGTAATCAAAAAAACTACCAAAGAACAAAATTCCTGGACCAGATGGATTCACTGCTGAATATTATCAGACATTTAGAGAAGACATAATACCCATTCTCCTTAAAGTTTTCCAAAATATAGAAGAGGAGAGAATACTCCCAAACTCATTCTATGAGGCCAGCATCACTCTAATACCAAAACCAGGCAAAGACATCACAAAAAAAGAAAACTAGAGACCAATATCCCTGATGAACATAGATGTAAAAATACTCAGCAAAATATTAGCAAACCAAATTCAAAAATACATCAAGAGGATCATACACCATGATCAAGTGGGATTCATCTAGGGATGCAAGGATGGTAAAACAGTTGAAAATCCATCAACATCATCCACTACATCAGCAAAAAGAAGGACAAAAACCACATGATCATCTCCATAGAGGCTGAAAAAGCATTCGTCAAAATTCAACATCCATTCATGATAAAAACTCTCAACAAAATGGGCATAGAGGCCAAGTACCTCAACATAATAAAGGCCATATATGACAAACCTACAGCCAACATTATACTTAACGGTGAGAAGCTGAAAGTATTTCCCCTAAGATCAGGAACAAGACAAGGATGCCCACTCTCCCCACTTTTATTCAACATAGTACTACTGGAGGTCTTAGCCATGGCAGTTAGACAACACAAATAAATAAAAGACATCCATATCGGTAAGGAAGAAGTCAAACTGTCACTGTTTGCAGATGACATGGTATTGTACATAACAAACCCTCCTAGAATCCACTTCAAAACTACTAGAACTAATATCTGAATTCAGCAAAGTTGCAGGATACAAAATTAATACACAGAAATCTGTTGCATTCCTATACACTAACGATGAACTAGCAGAAAGAGAAATCAGGAAAATAATTCCATTCACAATTGCATCAAAAAGAATAAAATACCTAGGTATAAGCAAGGAAGTGAAAGACCTATACCCTGAAAACTACAAGACACTCTTAAGAGAAATTAAAGAGAACACTAATAAATGGAAATTCATCCCATGTTCTTGGGTAGGAAGAATTAATATTGTCAAAATGGCCATTCTGCCGAAAGCAGTCTACAGATTCAATGCAATCCCTATCAAAATGCCAACAGCATTCTTCAATGAACAGGAACAAATAGTTCTAAAATTCATATGGAACCACAAAAGACCCTGAATAGCCAAAGCAATACTGAGAAGGAAGAATAAAGCAGGGGGGATCTCACTTCACAACTTCAAGCTTTACTACAAAGCCACAGTAATCAAGACAATTTGGTACTGGCACAAGAACAGACCCATAGACTAGTTGAACAGAATAGAGTCCAGATATTAACTCAAGCATATATGGACAATTAATATATGATAAAGGAGCCATGGATATACAACAGGGAAATGACAGTCTCTTCAACAGATGGTGTTGGCAAAACTGGACAGCTACATGCAAGAGATTGAATCTGGATTACTGTCTAACTCCATACACAACAGTAAACTTGAAATGCATCAAAGACTTGAATGTAAGTCATGAAACCATACAATTCTTAGAAGAAAACATAGGCAAAACTCTCTTGAATATAAACATGAGCAACTTTTTCATGAACATATCTCCTCAGGCAAGGGAAACAAAAGTAAAAATGAAGAAGTGGGACTATATCAAATTAAAAAGCTTCTGTACAGCAAAGGACACCTTCAGTAGAACAGAAAGGCATCCTACAGTATGGGGTAATATATTCAGAAGTGACATATCTGATAAGGGGTTGACATCCAACATATATAAAGAGCTCACATGCCTCAACAACCATAAAGCAAATAACCCGATTAAAAAATGGGCAGAGGATCTGAATAGGCGCTTCTCCAAAGAAGAAATTCAGATGGTGACAGGCACATGAAAAGATGCTCCATATCCCTAATCATCAGAGAAATGCAAATTAAAACCACAATGACATACCACCTCACACCAGTTAGGATGGCCACCATCCAAAAGACAAACAGCAACAAATGTTGGCGAGGTTGTGGAGAAAGGGGAACCCTCCTACACTGCTGGTGGGAAAGCAGTATGGAGGTTCCTTAAAAAACTAGAAATAGAAATGCCATTTGACCTAGGAATTCCACTCCTAGGAATTTACCCTAAGAATGCAGCACTCCAGGTTGAAAAAGACAGATGCACCCCAATGTTTATCGCAGCACTATTTACAATAGCCAAGAAATGGAAGCAACCTAAGTGTCCATCAGTAGATGAATAGATTAAGAAGATGTGGTACATATACACAATGGAATATTACTCAGCCATAAGAAGAAAAAAATCCTACCATTTGCAACAACATGGATGGAGCTAGAGGGTATTAGGCTCAGTGAAATAAGCCAGGTGGAGAAAGACAAGTTATCAAATGATTTCACTCATCTGTGGAGTATAAGAACAAAGCAAAAACTGAAGGAAAAAAACAGCAGCAGAATCACAGAACCCAAGAATGGACTAACAGTTACCAAAGGGAAAGGGACTGGAGAGAATGGGTGGGAAGGGAGGGATAAGGGGGGAAAAGGGACATTACAATTAACACCCGTAATGTAGGGAGGGGGCATGGGGAGGGCAGTAGAACACAGAAGACAGGTAGTGATTCTACAGCATCTTACTACGCTGATGGACAGTGACTGTAATGGGGTATGTGGGGGGGACTTGATAATGGGGGAGCCTAGTAACCACAGTGTTGCTCATGTAATTGTACATTAATGATACCAAAATTTTAAAAAATGAGTGAGTAGTTGAAATAATTTTAATTCACTTTAAATTTAAGTATCATAGATTTTTTACTATCCCTGCTACCATCCCTCTACAATTTCCCAAAGCAAGAAGACACTGTGTCATATCCTCAGGAGATTAAAAAAGGGGCTCTGGCAACCATGAAGCACTGGAATGCCTTGGACGCTCCAGCAGCGCCAAGAGGTGAGACACCATTCTCAGGATGGCAGCGGGATGGGAGAGGAGGGCATCTCAACTCTTTCCTTGTTGCTCTGTGAGCAATTTCCTGTATGTGAGCCAGAATTGACTTGCCTGGGAGCCATTGTGGATTGTCTTATGATAAGTTATGAAGAAAGTAATTTATTTATTTTTGTTAAAAAAATGAGAGAAGCTAAATTTTTGGTTTTCCCAATTTCTACTCCTTGAGACCTTGATGCCATTGTCTTTTTCCTTTCCTTTTCGTGTTTCATACTGACTTGTACGAGCCGACTTTCCTACTTTGAAAAACTCATGGATACTTGTAGGTTCTTTGTTACTTAGGGTGTCTGCATGGGAACAAAAATGAAAGTCCTTGGTCAAAACCAATTTCAATGGTTGAATCTTTGGCTGGCTGGTGGGGGAGGTGTTTAAAGGACTGCCCTGGGGTTGGGTACTTTCTAAAGCCCTTGAAATCTCCCCTATGCGCAGCTGTCTGGTTTGTTAACACGTAAAGACTTGAGTTCCCAAGAGACCAATATAAGAATAAACCACTTGATGTGTTTTCACTCTGTTGGTTGAGTTTTATTATGAAGTTCCAAGAGATTGTACTTTTACCTTGAACTATAATCTGGTCTTGGATTTAGTAACTAACTTTCACCCAGGAAGAGCCATTTTAGAGATCCTTGGTTGTTGACATGGCCAGATGCGGGAGAGCTGGTGGACTGCACAGCCGCCGCTGCTCATGGGCCTCCCCAGTCCTTCTTCCCCCCGGCCGCCTCCTCACCTCCCACCCCCAAACTTGCTTTCAAAGGTGTTTTGTTATGTCCCAGTTTATCTGGAAAGACACCCCATGCTAAAGCAAGCAAGTCCCACTGTCTTTATTTTATCCTTTCTGCCCTTTTTGAAAAATGTGGTAAAAGTTAGAATGGGTTCTAAGGGTACAGATGCCTTTAGCCTACCTGCATGTCCTTAAGCAAGTTATAGGAAATCTCTGAACAGCAAAAATGAAGATAATGTAACTGGAGAGCCACTCTGATGATCTAGGGGCAGAATTCACTGAGCAGAGGCCCACAGCACCAACAAAATGCAAATGATGATGCCCTTCCCTGCCTCCCTCCTTTCCTTGCTTCCTTCAATCCTTCTTCCATTTCTTCCTTCTTTTACAGAAGAGCTAATAGAAGAAGCTTCAGTGTCAGCCAGAAAACAGCAAATGATCACTTTACTGCCCTGTGACTCATAAAGAGCCGCAGTGTCCTCCCTTTATATGACTATAAGACGTGCAGCAACCAGAAACTGGCACAGCACATTCTCATTCAGTCTCAGCACCTCCCGGATCCTATGATGCCGTTTTTCTCCCTGCCTACCCTCCCCAAGGAGCAGCCATGCCTCAGAAGGATGGCCTCATGTTCCAGGGTCCTGGCTCTCAGTCAAGAGGGAACACCCTGCATTATGAAAACCTTGCTGTGGAGACGGATGCACATTTTACTTTTAAATGCTTAAATTGATTGATTCTTTCTGACAACATTTTCTTAAAGCCTTTTTTACCCTCCTAATGAATTTGAGCCTTTTTGAAAAGCATATGATTGACAGAGTCGCAGACTGACAGTTTCAAGTTTCTCCAAAGAATTAGGGTTTACAGCAGCCTGTCTGGGTCCAGGTGAGCAAGTGAGAGAAGGAAGGAAAACATCCAGGTGTTTTGCTTTCATTTTAGAATATAGCCTCGATTACCTGGCAGCACTCTTGGGAATTATAACTTTTCTTGTCTCTGTTGCCCAAATAATTGCTTCAGAGTTTTCTGAATTCAACAAACATTTCTTAAGTCTCCAGGATTTGCAGGCTGGTTGATGACAAAAAGCAAAAGAAAGTTAAAAATGGTCCCTCAAGGGGCTCAGTCCCACTGGTAACTAAACAAAAGAACACCGGCCACAGAGGACGGTTATCTAGGGTGTTGGAGCCTGGGCTGAGCATGAATTCAGGCTGCTGACAGGAGCTGATTTCCAACCCTGTTTATGCCTTTGCCCAGGGGGGATCCTCAAGTCCAGGTAGCACAGGCCCTTCAAGGGTGAGTTGCCTGCCATGGCTGGAGTCTCAGGTCTGTAGAGGGATGCCTAAGGACCACAGCTTGGACAGTACTAGGTTACAGTATCAGGAAAGTCCTTGAAGGGCACATTAAAATGTTTGGGATTTATTCTACAGTCAGTGGAGAGTCAGTGAGAATTTCCAAGGATGAAGGGGTCATGTGTCAGCCCATGGTTAGAAAGACATCTTGGTTGTGGTATGACGGCAGGTCAGAGAGGGGATAAATTACAGGCAGGGTCACAGAAGGCCCTCTGAGTGTCATAGGGGCTCTGTGGGACTGTGGTTTCCTAGTGCTGGAAGTGGGTAGTAGCCAAAGGGAGGTCTTAGAGAAAATGCTTTCATTTCTTTCTCCCAACATTCAGGCCAGAAGCCACTGAGTTTGGTCCTGACTGTGCCAACTAAAGTATTGATGGGCAGCCAAGGGAACACAACTGGCAGAAGTTTGAGTTTGCTGTGTAAGGGAGCAATCAAGGTTGAAGATGCTTCAAATGCTATTAAATAATGAGGAGAAGCAAGACATTTGTGGTTGAGTCAGTTGCTCAAATGCAACTATACTAATTTGTATCAAGCATACTGATTCAGACTGGTGTTTAACTCTAGATTGACAACTTAATCCACCCCTGCCACAATTTTCCATTCTCCTGCCATTCCTTTGTCCAGTTGCCCAGTCATTTCTGCTTGACAGTGGTGACACTTTGCTTGGGAGGAAGCTGTTGGCAGCATTTGGGTTTCATGCATGCAGTCTCAGACCGGAGAACATGCAGGTGCAGGGACTAAGGACTGTCCCCAGCTCCAGGAGTTCTCAGGCATCCTGTTAGGCGGTGAATATGAACACACACCCTCAACAATTGGTTGGCAATGTTCCTCTAGGCAGCTTTCTCCACATTTTGGGGGGACTTGTTGTGTTTGATCAGATGTAGTGAGATCATCCCAGTGTCAGTTTTTTAATTTATAGCATTTAATTATGCATTTCATTTGCAGCAATTACAAAAAAAAAGGAACCTACACATTTGCCTTAGGTTAGCTCAGTTGACTGAATTGACATTAAAATAAAAATGAACTGGCAGGCGCCCTCTTCACGAGCCCCCAAGCAAGTATCAAAGCCTTTTTGGAATCAGTTCTGCTCACTCCTGCCACTCCCCAGTCATCTCTTCCCTTCTGATTGTTGAAGGCTCCTGCCACCTTATCATGGTTTAAAATAGGATGGGGCAAACAGCATCCCCCGCTCCACACTTTGCGCATTCATGGGATTTCACCCAGAAGTAAAGACATAGAGAAACAGGAAGGTGCCAAAGGCCTCTTTCTCCTTCCTAGGAGAAATCTTAAGCAAGAGAAAATGGGTGAGAAGGTCCCCACTAAAGTACCCTAAGGGGAAAGTAGCCTTCAGAGGTCCCCCAAAGAAACCTCTGCCAAGATCCCAGGTGGGTCATAGCCTGTTTCCCAGGCAATACTTCAGAGAGTGACATGACAGAGCCAGTAAATTACAGATTCTTCCAGGAATGGTGCCAGAGAACTTGACATTTCACATTCACTCACACATTGGCAGCTGTCACCACGGGTAACAAAATGCAGGCACTACCTACGGCTCAATAGGTAGCCCGTCCCCCAGAATTTAGAAGCTCCCATCTTAATCCCTGACAGCCCAGTGGCCAAGGATGTGACTCCAAATTCAATTCTGATGAAACATCACTGCGTGCGTGTAACAGGCACAGTGTTCTGTGAATGTGTGAGTTAGGCTTAGCACAGAAACTAGAGAGCAGACGGCTTTGGACTGCATAGGTTTGGCTTCAGATATGTTTGCATTCTTCACTGCAAGTTTTCTCATTACTAAAATAGGGCATTGTCATTGAAGATAATGTAGAGAATTCAGATGAGAGAGACAAGGAAAAATTTGAAAACATCTATAACTTACTACTCAAATATAATTATCTTTTTGTTTATAAATCCTTTGATATATATATTATAGATATATAATATATATAATTAACAAACATAGAATATGATGTAATATAACATTATGTATGCATATGCCTGTATCTCCCTCTCCAAAATTCAATGACATTGTCAGTCATAAGAAATACCACAGCTTCTTTATTTGGAGAGGGTGTGGCACTATATCAGATGAACAGAAAAATGCTTTTACTCAGCAGTAAAGTTTTCCTTTCGCCCTTCAACTTCATTCTGCTTTATTCTTCTAAAGCACAAAGTTCTCAAAATTTAAATCTACCCTTTCTTCATGTTCAGTCCTGCTTGGCCCTGAGGGGAGAAGCCCGGCTGTATGAGAATGCTCATTCTTTAAAACCCACTTTGTTGATCTTGATTTTGATATCTCCAAACACTTTTATGACTGACATTTTATCTTTGAAGCATGTGAAAGAATGGTAGGGTTTGGTCTGTATTTCTGAGATAGTTAAATTTTAAATAAACTATTTTCCCTTTAACTTAGACATGTATTCTTTAAAGATAGGGTCTTCCCTTGGAAGTCAAGTGGAAACTTTAGGCAGGTCGATGTTCAGTGCTGAGAGAAAGTCTTCCAGGAGTTGGACTCTCCTAACTGTGAAATTCCCTTGTCTATCCTTCGGGACCTGGGCCAGGCATACGATGGTCAGTCTTCTCTGTCCACATTAGCATATTGATTTCATCCTGAATCATGGTAGCATCTTTCTATAGACATTCTGATTGACAACTAAGGGTCTGAATTTAAGCTAACATTCTCATTTCTATGCTATGCCAGTGGTAATGACTCTCAGCAGAAGTGAGATTCTGACAAACAGGTACACTCCCATCTGGAGCCTCAGTAATGACCACAGCATCCAAAAGTTCTCACCAAGGACCAGCTGGTTGCTCTTAGTACTAAATGTCAGAGATTCCATGCTTGAATCCTGGTTCCCTGCTTGCCAGCCCAGGACCTTTGGCAACTCTCTAACCTGGTTTAAGGGGCCTCTGTGAGGACAGAATGAGCAAAGTCACGTTGTGAGGTTCAGTAAGGGCTTCTTCTTCCTCCATCTCCCCTCCCCCACCACACCACCAGCCACGTGTCAGGGGAACAGTGCAGCCTACTATGTGCAGAGACAGTTCTAGCTACTGCCTTATTATTGGATGTTTCACTCATTTGTGATGTTCAATATTATAAATAATGCTCCGGCAAAAGCTTCGGGGCTTAATCTTGACACATATCTATGATTATTTTCTTAAAACAAACTTCTAGAAGTGGTATTTCTGTCTGGGGTGACCATCCATCCTGGGTTGACTAGGTCTGAGTATTTTTCCTGGGAAATGAGACCTCCAGTGCTAAACTGAGACAGTCTTGGGCAGGTCAGGATGGGCACAAGACATTTTTGCATCTGTGCTATTTGCTAAGATATTCTGATGGTTGTAGCCCCCTTAACTTTGGGTTCATAGTTTGCTGTAAAAGTGAGGGAGGGAGGGAGAGAAGGAGGTCTTCCCAGATAGTCTTTGAGAGTGGTCCCAGCCATGTCCATGGGATTACCAAGGGAACTATGCATGTGTAGGTTCAGGAGGCATTGACTGGGGCCTGATGGGGGGATGCAATGAAAGTCACAGGGACCAGTGGATACAAGAAGGGCCTTGACACCAGGGCAACACAATATCAGGAGAGTCAGAACCGGAAGAGGTTAGGGACAATGTTATGGACACTTTGTGAAGCCAGAGCCAATGTGGCCAGAATAGGGGAGCATATTTGACCAGATGTCAAGACCTGTATCTATTTTGATGTCCACAAAGCAAACTTAATATCCTTTCATCAGTTCAGTTCAGTTCAGCAAATGTTTACGGAATGTCTCCTCGATGCCTAGCACTGTACTAGTGGCTAGAGGTAGAGTGTAAGACGAGCATCTCTGAGAAGGTACTTTCCAGGGCATGTTGTCCACACACCCAGATCCTCATATTATCTTCATTTATTCATTCATTAAGCAAATATTTATTGGCACTAGACAGATGGCAGCCTTCATAGGATTTATAGCTTTCCTCTTTATCCTGCTGAAACATTCTTAGGAGAAAATCTGCTCAGTTTTGGTCAATATACCCTTTTCAAATCTAACATTATCATTGAGTATCTCACCTTAACACATGCCTTTCCTCATTAAAGGGGCTTCAGATTCAAGCAGCAGGTAGGAGAGATTTTGGAGAGTGGAGGTCCTCCTGCCTAAGCTGGCAGCCACACTAAGGCTGACCCATTGTGGGAATGGTCAAACAGCCCCATGTAAGGAAAACATAGATCTGCTCCTTCTCCTCTGAGCAAAGAAGCAAGGACTCCAGGTAACAGGCAATGTCCAGGCTGCTGGGTTTGCAGAGTGGTGAGTGGATGGTCAAGGGCTAGGCTGCAACCCCTGAAGCCTCACAGCCCATGCCATGTCAGAGCCCTCTTTAACACCATGCAATCACAGATCATACCAAGAACATCATTTCCAAAATACAAATTTCTGGACCAGCAATTGTAGGAAAGACATTTTGATGGAAGTTAGTATTTATTGAGCCACCATCATGATACAGGCTCTGTGCACAAAGTAGTTTTGTTTCAGAAAGGCAGTTGTAGAAATAACCTGACTTCATTGAGCTCTGCAAAGTATGTCTTAATATATCAATTTCTATAGAGTAAGGATGAAAACTCCACCTGCCCCACCCAGATCCCCACCATAAGGTAACTGCAGCCTAACCTCAATGGGTTGGTTCAGCTTAGCAAATAGCCTTCCTGACTTCCCTCCCCAGGTCATGTGCTGCCCTGAGACCAGGGGACTTTGGCTGTCATCTTGCTTTTCTCTGGCCACCAGGAACCAGTCCAATGGCCCATCTCATCCTGGCCCTAAGCCAGCACAAAAGACCCCTCCTTGTTAAACCCCTTGTCCACTATGTGGCAAACCTGGTGTGTGGATTTCCACACTTCATCCCAGAAGGCTAGACTCTGGAAACAGACTCAGAGAACCCCAGGCTCTCCTGTCCTTATGGTATCGACTTGGCCCTCTTGGAGACCATTGAGCACCTCTCAGATGAACTCTGATGGCACTTGAGGACATAGCCTTGTTATAGTCAGATCATAATCAAAAGTGGCTCGTAGGACCTATGTGTAGCCATCCCAGGAGGGTCATGTACACATTGTATTGCATCCACCTTTGTTCCCAATGCCCTCTCACCTTTGGCTTCAAGATGACAAGGAGCCCTGCATATGCTGGGTGCTGAGTATCCTGCACACTGTTACCTGCCTGTGCCTGCCCTCAGGGATCTCAGAGGTGCATCTCTGCCCAGGTACTGAGCTCAAAATGCTAAGGGTAGAAGCATCTTTCAAAGCAGCAGCTGTTGCTAGAGTCCATGAGCGAGATGTAGAGCTGAATGCTCCTGTCCGGATTTGAGCAGGGAGCCTGCTGTCCAGTGTTAGCTGATCCATTGTCCCGAGATGTCAGGAAATAATGATGACACAATAATCATGAACATTTGTTGAGAACTTAATATATGCCATGTTCTGTTAGTGTTTGCATGTCAACCTTACTGGGTAGAAGGCATTTTTCTATGTTTTTAGGCAGGGTACCAAGAATTATAGAGGTGAATCTCTAGTTCAAGGTCTCACAGTTAATCAGGGACCATCCTGGGATGCCAAAGCCAGGTGTGTGACCACTGCACTATCCTGCCTTTCCCCAACTTAGTGAAAGACCCCTCCCAAAGCCCAGCTAATGGCAGAGATTTTGAATCACTTAATTTTTGTGTGTGTGTTTTAGAATGAGCTATAAATGGCTGGCATTTGAAAATCAAAATCGACATCATCGGAAGTATAAAAATAATGAGGTGGGTGGTAAATGGCACATTGGCGTGTGTGAGCAATTTGCACAGTGAAGGAATGGGGGCCATTTAGAGCCAACAAAGAAATGGCTCCTCTACAGTCACAGATAAAAAACGATCTTCAGGTGAGGGGGAGGCAGCTATCAAGCAGTTATGCTTATGGTCAAGCTTCCTCCTGATTATGCCACATAAGTTTTCCTTTAACGAGAGGCTTCCTATGAAAGGGAGAGAGACGGTGAATAAAATAAGCCTGGCATTCTGGTGCAAATGATCTTTTCAGGAGTCTGGACCTCAGTCCAGGGCCTGAGCCCTCTGTCTGCACATTTCCCAGTGTCTGGTAGGGCCTTTTATGAAGTGGGGTCTTTGAGGCTGACCAGTGAGGCAGGTTATTATCTCCCAGAAGCATATAATGTGTTACACCAAGTGACTGCATTACAGCAAGCCCCTAAATTGTATTTGGACAAAGAATAATTGAACACTGGACAGAATAACAAATGCCCCGGTCAAGTTTGTTTCATGGGTTTATCGTGTTGTATTAACATGATAGAAATATGAATACTTAAATCTTATCTCAGGTATAGTTTATAACTGCATTAATCATGTACTGTATTATATATTTTTCATGTCAGTAAGATTGTGAGGAAAAGATTCAATTTTCACAGCACAGTCGGAGAGTGTGTTTTAGATAAGTAGGAGGCCAGGATTAACCACGGCAACATGGCTTTGAATTGCAGACCCTGTAAAGGGAAGGTTAGCATATATCAAGCAATACTAAGCAGGACCCTTTAGGCTTTGAAAAAATAAATCACCAAGCCATTCGATGCCATCACTGTGTTTTCCCAAATCAGATAAACACCTCACAGACTTTTTACTTATGTGTGATACATCCGAACTGGGTCGGCAGGATTGCCGTTCGTCCAGGCCTGGTGCTCTGTCCCTCACAGTGTATGTGTCAGCTGCTGACATCCTTTGTCTGTCTGGGCAGGTGCATAGGGGAGACAAATGCTGGGGTGGCTGCGGTGGCATTTTGGACTTGGCACAGAAAGAAGTCACCAGTGTGGGACATGTCCTCCTTCTTAAGGGAACAGTTCTTCCAGAGAGGCGGTTCAGGTAAGTGCTTTGCTAGGGCCAGTGCCTCCAAAACCGTGGAACGCCTTTTCTAAAACAGCTGTGTGGCAGCAGGAAGCTGCCTTCTTGCCTTTCTAGGTGATAGAGAGACACTGCTTCCCACCTGGGTAAATCCTCGGGAATTGTGTCAGCATCCTACTAAATCAAAACAGGCATTCTTGCTGGAGGACACATTTTTTCCAAACTGCCAGCTTCAATCCATTCTGATGAGGGTGCAGGATGGGAGAATTTTGTTTTTTAATATAAACTTCCCAAAATTTCAGTTCATCTTGGCTCCCAATGAGGTCTTTCTAAAATCCTTTCAGAGGTTTGTCACGATTGCCTATGTCCTTTAAACTTTCCTGTCTGCCCAGCAAAGTGAAGCAGAGGTCATGACATAGAGCAACTTTTTCTCAAAGTTTAGGAAAAAGTCAAAACAGCAGGCCATAGAATAGAAAGGTGAGAAGCAAAGACACAAATCACTTCCCAGTCACAAAAATTGCCAAAAAATAGCAGCTTGCAGCTGTGCACAGCAGGGACAGAAAACATTAAACACATGTTAAATAACAAATAGGAGACTTAAATATAGCTAAAAATGGACCTTATTCTGAATAAATCATGCAAGCTGCATCTTAACCGTCCTGAGAAATGTAATGGATCGTGTGAAATCTGCCAAATTTGTATTTTAAAAAAATCAATAGCGTGTGCCTCTGCTTTTAAAATGACTTGATGTTTGGTTCAGGGAAGATGTTCCCTGCTTCCGTTGTCCCCCCTTCACGTCCCCCACAGCCCATAAGACTACAGCTGGATTTAAGAAATTTCACTTTAGTTAAAGACAAGCAAGACATGCATTTGAATAAGTCTATTTTTTTTTTTGGTGGATAAAAACTATTTAACATTCACTTTGCACTGCCTTAGCATTTCACAAAATTGTTCCCTCTTTCTTTTGAACATGTAAAGGAGTTGGCTCATCTATTCTGAACCGTTTTTTTGAAAACCACAGAAGTTCATTTCTCCGATACTTCTCATCCATTTTTAGCCTCTACTAAGACATAGCCATTGCCACACGGGCAAAGAGGTTTTTATCCCATCTCCTTCGCTGTCTGAAGGAGGGGGGTGGGGGGCATTTGCCTTTTATGACGATAAGACAAAATAAATCTCCAGGCAGAGTATTCAAATCAATCCTGCTGGCAAGTCTTCTCTTGAAACGTTTGCTGCCTATATATTTCTGTCTTCAGATTATTTTCAAGTCCTTTGGCTTGCCTTCAGCCCGTAGGGCCATATTTTGGTTTATCCCATGTGTGTCTCTCTCTGGAGATTAATGCTCCTTTAATAACATGAAAGTGAATTGTGATAACAGAATCCTTAACTTTGCCTTGATTTGTCACACGAGCCCATTTCTCGCTCCAAACCACACACACACACACACACACACATACACACACACACACACACTCATGTCCACATACGTGTGCACACACATTTGCACATGCCTTAGTGTGACGGTCCACTTTTTGATAGAAAGGTAGCTTGTGGTCCTGCACTTCCAGCAGCAGTGGAATTCCATCGCTGTATATAATTTTTGTCCTCAGTGATTAGTTGTCATGCAGTTTATGTGTAGAGGAAAGCATTGTGAGAAATCAGCCGCTCCTCTTCACCACGTGAATGAGGGGCTGCCGACACTGACATGGCCTTTGTGTCTCGCCTGCTCTCCCAGCCTTCTATTTTCACTCAGAATATTCATATTCTTGGTGTGAACAGCAAATATGTGGCTTTTGAGGGCAAAAATACATATGTGTGTAAAGAGGAGAGGCAGAGGGGAAAGCAATTGAGAAACAAGGAGCAAGTCCAGTCCTAATGGGGAGCTTCAAAGAGGCACGATTAGCATATTTCGCAGCTCCTCTCTGCCCCCCACGCTGTCCTCTCCTGGCTGGTACATAGAGCATCTCTACGAGCCATGCTCAGATGGGGGCTCTCCAAAGTCAGTGCATGCTCTAATGTACTGAGAAGTCATAAATATGGAATACACTGCACCGCTGCTTCTATTTCCTGTATTTCAAGGATATGGGTGAAATTACAGATGGTAGTACATGTAATGAATCAAAACAGGGAGAAAGAAATGTAAAAAGGAAGGAAGAAATTCTGGTTAAAACAAAAAGAAGGAAAAGAAGAAGAAAAAAGAGAAGGAAGGGAAGGATGAAGAGAGAAGGAAGGCAGGCAGGCAGGATTTGACCTTAGCTTAGAACTCATTTAGCATTTACTGACCCAGATACTTGTTACCAAGAGAGGGAATCAGTGGATGGGCACCATCTTTCCATTGGCAGTGGGAAGGAGAGGAGATGGGTTTATCTAGGTAGTGCTATCACCTCCTTAGAGAAAGGTCTGGTCTTCCATGGCTGCGGGAAATCAGTTAGGTTTGCTCTTTTGACAAACTTCCTCCACAAAAAAGTTCTCAAACTGCCAGCTACCCCTCACACGTTCCCCAAAGGCAAACTGTTTTTGAATTTTCCAGTGGCGATTAGCTCAAAAGGTGGCAGCCAAAAACTATTATTTGCAGGATTGGTGGCCCACCTCAGCACAGCCCTATTTTGAGGCCATTTAAAATAAAAACAAAACAAAGGAAATATTTGCAGCAGACAGCCCCAAACAAAGCTGAATAGGCTAATGAAATAACATCTGAGATGTGGCTTTATTAGGACACTGTTTCTGACTTCCTCCACATTTATCAATCTCCACAAACGCTTGTTTGTTTAAAATCTAATGGCTTTTTTTTCATGTTTTCATTTGGCTTCAGAGGTCCCAGGGTTTGTCTTTTGCTCTGTGTGCTTTTTAAAATCTGTTCATTTCCCTTATAATATTCCTCCTCTAACTTGCTCAGTGTGATTCATTTCTTTAGATCCTGTTTTATTTTTAAGTCATCAATTACTCGAACTTTGTGGGCCTATCTATCCTCAGCCATCTGGACCCCATACCTTATTTTAAAGCATGTTCAAATAATGACAACCTTCTTTTCTCAATTAATTTATGGGCTGTGGGGACCATTTTTCATTTGTTATCATGCACTTCCATTTGATCTCTCATATCTTTCTTCTGCATCTGCAACCATGGAGTATAAATCTTCCAGTCCAGCATTGTCATGGTGTCCAAGATATATAGGTATAACTCCCTATTAGTTCCACAAAACTGACCTTAATTTCTAAAAATGGTATCAGATGTGAATAAAGTTTGGTAAGATGATTTGTTTTGATTTACTTTGTACCACTTATCTTTGAGTTTTCTTCCTACTTTTCTTTTATCTAATTTAGACAGTGGAGTCTTGCAAGCCCAGTTACGGTTTATCCATTAGCTCCCTGCCAATGCTGCTCCTTAGAGAGATAGGGCTGGGAAATTTGGGGCTGTGGGTAATAATAATGTGGCCTGTGGACATGCTTGAGGTTAGTTTGTGTTGTTTTCTATTTTATTTAAGCTGACCTCCAAGCTTCAATGCTATTGTTTCAGAAATGTGCATATTTCCAAACAGTATGACTATATCGTTATTAGATATTGGATCTGAGGTTGCACACTAAAATTAGGCATGCAGATCCAAATACCTTTTCTCTTCTGCTGTTCAGTTGATGAAGAGGAGATTGGAAAGACCCAAATCTCTCCCCAACCATCAGGGGAGGTTGCTTTGGGGTGTTTGAGAGGCTGTGGCTCACAAAACACAACCTGTGTGTGTGTGTGCCTGTGTGTGTGTTTTGTTTTACATAAACAGACTTCCGTCCAAACGCAGGAATGCTAATTAAGCAAAAACCATGGCCAGATGTTTATTAACACTTCTCAGGTTCATGGGATTTGGAGACTGTGCAGTTTTCATGGACTAATTTAAAAAGGGAAACACCTTTATTGGAATAATGGCCAATTATAATTGCCGACTTTGCCCATTCTTTTCTGTGCTGGTGGAGTTGGGGGAGGGAAACTCAGAGCTGGGAGATGAAGTGCCTGGCATATCTTGGCAAAGCTGGCTTCCGCCTGTACCGGGTGTTGGGCGTGGCCTTTCAGTCACACATGCACGCTGCGTGGAGTCGTAAAACACACCCGCGCAGATACACAAAACGAACCCTGGGCCGTTTGCTATGCAGAGCCAGCCTGTTTTGTTTTAATCGCATTATGAGTTTACCTTGCGCTCATCTGCATGGATAACTACTGGTATGGAAGACAGTCAGTGAGAACCCTTTGCCAAGCAGTGGAACGTCTCTGGAATGCCAGCAAGCAGTGAGACAGGAAGAGGGGCTGTCAGGCCTCAGCATGGTGACTTCACTCTGGGCCCCAGATTCAAACTGCGGAGTAATAAAACTGAATAGCACCATATAAAACTCTGCATTTCATAAGACAAATATTGCTCTATGCATTCATGTCCCTTGCACTATGTTAACTGTAGGAAGAAATGGAAACAGTTTTAGTGACCCCCTGGGACCTATAAAGGCTATTTCTGAGTCTGAATCTTGCTGTTTAATTTAATCATTTATTATATTAATATTCAAATGGGTTGCATCTTATTAGCTACTGCAAAGATGTTAGTATGTCTGAAATAAATACCTAATTATGCTTTTGAAGAGAGGGGTTCTAAAGACTTTGGTATGTTTGTGCTAATAGAACAGTTCATTTGCAGATTTTTCTGCAGAAATCAGCAGTTTGAGGCTTTTTTTCCTCTCTTTTAAGAAAATAAAAACAAGGATTGAATATACACCGAGAGGTTTCCATAGCAGGTCCTAGTTCCACCGGCTTCTGAGGAGCCTTGGAATTACCCGGTTCTGTTCTCTGCACATGAGCAAGCGTCCACTTTGGAATGACCAGCACTCCTGGCTCAATAACACATTAATACAATCAACTGTTTTATTCAAATGACCATGAAATTAAATATGTTCCTGATCAAAGGAAAAAAAATAGATATTCTCTTGAAAACATTTTTTTGAGTCCAACATGCTAATATTTTTTAACTTGACCGTTTCATTATTTCCTATCTCCATCTTAGCCTCTCTCTCTCTCTCTCTCTCCCTCTCTCTTTCAATTCCCAGTGCAAAATCAAAATCTTATGTAGGTCATTGATTTTTACATCCACAGACAATGGACACCAGCAACTTGCAGAAATCACACTGTGCCATTTTGGAGATACACAAAACATAACGCCACATACACTCCGGGGGAGGCTGCGGGGAAGCACAAGCCCACAGTGTCTCCTCGGGGTATGTCTGAGGCCAGAAGCTGGCAGGATCCATACGGAGTCCATTTTCCTAATGCTGAGCATTAGCTTCATGAGAATGGATTATGCCGCTGGCGTAATATACACAAGCGGTGATGATAAATTCTAAACTAAATGTATACACTGCATTTGGAGCAGTGGGGAAATTAGTGGTAAGTGCAAAAGTTACAGTCTGAGAAACTGGGAATTACACGTTACTATCTTTCCAAAGTAACTGCCACTGGATTTGCAATCACTCTTTTTTTTATTTTCTAAGATTACTGAAATGGTTATGTCTACTAATATCCAATTATCTGCTTCACAATTTTTTTCTTTTCCAGATGAACGTTAGAGCCAAAGGTTAAAGTCCTGAGCGAGTGGCCGGGAGACAGCTCCCATAGTCGGGACAATCTCAGTCCCCCCGCTGACCTCCACTTAACCTTTAAATTGACCTAAAACGAGTTTATTTTCCTTCTCTTCACATGGATGGCTGTCCCAGGAGAGAGGACCCTTCTTTTCCTGGGAGGATAATCACATTGTGGCTGAAATTTGCTTTCAACTGCACAGCGCTCGCGTCATTCCTTGTTGCACTG
Source organism: Manis javanica (assembly GCF_040802235.1). Lineage (NCBI taxonomy): Eukaryota > Metazoa > Chordata > Mammalia > Pholidota > Manidae > Manis > Manis javanica. Next base: position 22,926,824 of record NC_133172.1, read on the forward strand.
ACGAGTCTCCCACGGTCTCGCTTGCATGCAACCTGTGTTGCTGCCCTGAGACCACATCCTCACCTGGTCCCCCCACCCACCCCATCCATTCTGTCAGCATACCTGCCTGGCATCTGGTCCTGGCCAGCTGGAGGGTACTGTGTATGTGGCCCTCTGGAAATAGCTAATAAGGCCTGTCATCAGGGGGCTTCCTTTCTGGAAGGATGGTCACAACTGTTGCGTTTTGTTATGGTGCATATGCCGCAACAGAGCATCAGTGTGTGCACAGGAAAGTGTCCAGACTCAGGGCTATGGACGAAGAAGGTGACAGGGCACCTCTGTGCCAGGCATCGGTCGTAACCCCGTCCATCCTCCCTCAAGGAGGCCAGGCTGCAACCCCAATGGTGAAAGAGAGGAGCAGTAACCAGGGCAGCAAGCTGCCCTTCTGAGGGCAAAACCACAGGTAATCAGCTCCACATTCCAGTCGTCTCCAGAGGCCTTGCAGAAACACTAGCTCTGGAGTAGAAGAATTCACACTTGATGTCCAGGGTGGGGGAGGCTGAAAACTGGGACAACCCATGAGAATGCTCTGGGAGGCCACCGGATGTGTGATTGCCCACCTCAGTGATGAGGAGATGCACAGGGCCTGCTTGGTCTTCCCCAAAACCTCAGGTCCGTGCTCCAACATTGCCTGAATTGCATCAAAGTCCCCGAGGATGTCCTTAGGAGCTGGGGCACCTTGTGGTGACCAGTCTTGAAAGTTCTAAGACCCCCTGCATTTCTCATGGAGCCTTCCTAGGAAAAATAACGTAAGGCCTAGTCAGGTAAACACGTACCTAATCACGTGGGCTCTGGGGCTGGGGCTGAGGTCGAGCGGGTGCTCCTCCCTCTACCAGTGGTGCTGATGGTGAGGGTGGAAGGTGACAAGAGCCCCTCTTCTTTCTTCCTGATTTCCTTCTAGGCTTAGAGGGGCAAAGTCCCCACCAGCCCACACATCCTGTTCATAACAAAAGATTGAGCATTTACCTATGCACCCAAGGGGTCAATCAGCTTATTTAAGTAATGGGGTTAGCTGGTGTGTCTTGTCCTGCTTTCGGATGGCCCATCCCACCATTCGTGGCTCCACCCAGAAGTTCCCCTTACATCAGCCTTCCTTGATTTCTGCCTGTGGCCCCTCCTCCAGCTCCCCAGCTCATCGTCCCCTACAGCTGCCCCAATTTCTGGTTAATTTATTTGTTTACTTGTTAACTTCCTGCATGGAATGTAGACCCTTGAAGAAGGGATCAGGACTATTATATGATTCTTAAAATGAAATGCAAGGCCCCATGTTCAAAAATCATTAAGAGTTTCAAGGTGGTGATATTAAAGCATTGAGCCAGTGAGGGGCCCTTCAGAGCAGGGCATCAGTGTGACAATCACAGGTCCTTGAGGCCACTCTGGAAGGGACCCTGTCTAGCCCTGACTTGGTCACTGCTATGCCCTTAACATTGCCTGACACATAGCAGATGCTCCATCCATACCCTGGAAGGAATGTCCCAGCACCACCCCACCCCATTCAGAGGCACTCTGGCTTTCCTGGGTACCAGATGAGACCAGGCAAAGTGCAGCCTAGGGGATAAGCTCAGAGGATGGGATGCATCATGAGAGTAAAATCCAGGTCTCTTATCACCATGTATTTCCCAAGGTGAAGCAGAGTGCCTTCTACTAAATACTAGCTGGAATGAATGAATAAATGGATAAAATATCCAAAGCACTGTAGGGCCCAAAGAAGGGAGCAATTACTCCAGGTGTGGGAGATCAGAAAGGGCTTTAGGAGAGAGGGGAACCTTATCCATACTAAGTAGATTTCGGTTTGAGAGAAGTGGGCATTGCAGACAGAGGCGTGGACTATGAGGTTCCCGCTATATTCTGAGATTTAGTGGGAATGCCTTAGTGTTCAAATTCAACCCCTTCTTTCCTCTCCATCATGAGCTGAAACTCTACTTGGACATCTTCTCCAAAAGCAACATGACACAGAGATAAGTCCAGGGTTGGGATGAGGCCCCTCTGATGAACCCATCAGCACCAGGTGAGCTCCTGGAGGCAGGCCAAGAGTGCCTTACACATCTTGACATCCCCAGAACCAGCAATAAATTGGACACCTACTGTCATAACTTCCAGACTAGGAGGCTGAGTAGGTAAGGAATGAAATAAGCCAGGCACTGAAGGAACCACAGTGGGTGAGCTTTCTCACCCACTTGCGGTACTGGTAGAGGCTGCAAGGGTGGAGAGGAGCATCTCTGAATTTTCCACAGGTACATTTGGAGATTTGAAAGTTGTGTCCAGTCTGCATGACATCCTTGGTGTTAGAGGGAGACATGCTCCAAAACTGACCATTCTCATTAACAAGAAGATACTTCTGGAAAATGCTTCAGTGTCCTAATTATGTTCTTAATAATCTTAGGGGTGAGGGAGAGGTGTAACATCAATTTATTCTTGGATTTATGCTTTAAATAAAATCTTTGAGGGCACATCTAGTGTGAATAACTTCGGGTTCCCAGGACATAGCACTGGCCTCCAAAGGCCCCTCCCCACCCACTCCCTGGATGCTGCGTCCTACTTTCCTAGAGGTTAGGTCCCTTGGGCTAGCCCAGGGAGGTTCCCGGTTGGCACCACAGCTGGACTGTGGGTGCCAGAGGGAGCAGGGTTAGAATCCGGCTGAACCATCCTCGGTCCCTTACTCCCACCCCGAGACTCCGACACATTGTCTCAGTGCCCTGGAGCTTGTTGAGTTTGGGCCTCTGTGATCTCATCACTCATTCATTCAGTACTCATGGGGTGGGTGGGTTATGATGAATCCTGTAGTAGGTGTAAGATACTGTGATGGTTTCAAAAAAGTTAATAGAGTGACGTTGCAACTGATGAAGCCACCATGCACTAGGATGGGTGACAATTATAAGGAAACAAAGGGACATGTAGTAAGTGAGTGAGATGCTGGTAGAGGCTGCAAGGGTGGAGAGGAGCAAAATTTGAAGATGGCAATCACGGGAGGCTTCCAGGATATGTCAGCTGGAAAGTCTTCCTGAACATCCATGGGTTCAGGTTCAGGGATGAGCTCCATGTCTGAGCCAGAGATGTCTGTGCCTGGTTCTCTGGATCCACTGGGGGTCCAATACACCTGGTTTCTAACCTTCAACAGTGTTTCTTGTTCCTGGGGTTGGGTCCCAGCCCCTGAAACACTATATTTGGAGGGAATATTAGACAGTGATAGAGGAGGCAGTGAGATGGAGCTCAGAGCCAGAGGGGGCCTGGGGCAGAGGGAACAGTGGAAGAGCTCCCCCCAGACCCAGTGAGCTTTGGACCCAACAGGAATTAGCTCCTATTTTTATGGGTTTCTGTGGCCAGATTCCTTACATTTAGGTTCATTACTACAGCCTGTCTTTCCGCGCCCCCCTTCTCCTCCAGACTAGATTAGATTCTCATCAAAAGTCTGGGGGTGGGGCAGAGCATTTATGTAGATCGGTCTGCATTAGGGCATCAACAGTTAACCCGGTAATATACACTTCCATTACCCTCCGTGCAACCCTCGGAGGATCAGTATGAGGCTTTAACTACCACACAACGAAAAACATATATTCCTGCTGCCTTCGAGCAGCCACCGGGAGGCTGTGTATATGTTTCCCTCATTATTTGGATGTGCCGTTTGAATGTTGTGATCAGTGATTCAGTGCACATGATTCATCAGGAAGACATTTGCTCGGCAGACATGTGAGGAGCTGTCTGCCTCTTCAATCTCACTGACAGGGCAAAAATGCTGATTTATAGTAAATCATTAAAATCTGCTTATTATGGCACGGCTTGTTCCTCTTCTCCACTTCAAGCCCACAACTTGATCTGCATCGTGTCTCTTACAATTTTATACTACAGCAAGCAGTTATTTAAACAAGAGAGGAAAGATCCTTAGTCTTTATTAGTACATATGAAAGGATATTTTGTTTAAAGAAGACTAATTAAGAATGCAGACTATTTTCTTGCTCAGTTTAAGGGAAAAAAATAGAGATTTAAAATGTCTAAGCAGAACAAAGAATTACTGTACTAAAACAATACTTAAAAATGATGATTTGGTACATAATTTAAATCGTCGTAAAATATCAGTTCATATGTTGCCAAAACGATGGGGAAGGCAGGAGCTTGGGGCTGGTGGCCTCTGAGTTTGAACTGGAGGGAGGTCATGTGGATCTCTATATAAATGGATATCAGCAAGAGGATAATGGTATTATTGTGTCCAACTCCAATATAATGACACTGGTTACATTGCTTTAAAAATCATCTGCAAAGTTTTGTTCTTTAAAGGACGACATTTAAGATTTGGTGGAAACATAATATGGGAATGTGTTGCTCACTAGGTAAACAAAGAAATAGCACAAAGAGGTCTATATTTCCTATGTGTTACTTACAGTAGAAAAAAAATTAATTTGATGCCTGGGGACAAAAATCCTCGCCACTGAATTATAAAGAAGTGAATAAACTGACTCAAAATTAATCCACACAGATCTGTCCCCTTAATAAGACTAATTCCAGAGAACAAAGCAGAGCATAATGCATTTTAAATTAAGTTGGAAAATGCATAATTTATATTTGTTTTATTTCTTCATATTTTAACACAGGTGCATTCCAGAATGCTAAGAACCAGCAGAGAAGGGCATGCTTCTGTCCGTGGTTTTTACTTTTTTAAACAAAACTAATATTTCTCCTCTTGTTCAAAAAGTGAGAGCAGAATCAGAGAAAAGATGAACACAGAGAGGACTGAGAAAGTGAGTATGTTTGGTTAAATTTAATTTTAAGGACTCTTAATTCCTAAGACAACATTCAGAAGCAGAAAAAAAAATATTGCATTAATCCAGATGAAAATCATGCTTTCTTTTGTCTCAAGTGCAGTTTTAGGAGAACAGGGGAGGGCGGAAAGCTCATTTGGAGAAACAGCATGGTTCCAAGCGGAAGCCCCTCATCCTGCCCAACCTGCCCGGGGAGTCTGGGCCTCCAGAGGAAGACAGCCTGGCATAGGCAGGGTGAAGGCGCCTTTTCCTGCAGCATCTTGGCTAGACTGAAGCACGGCCTTCTTTTCTTTTCCAGTCAGTATTCATTCCCTCTATTCCACGCTCTTCCCAACTAACCTCACCTTAGCTCCTTCCCATTATTTGTATGGCATTCAAAACTTTTCAAATCAGTTGCTTTAAGCTTTTAGCTTAACTTATTAAAACCCATTTTAAATTGTGTATTTTTCTTGCTTTGTTTTTAAATCACAAAGTAGACAGCCTAAAAATCACTACTAAAACCAAATTAAATGCCTTAAAATTTTTCCTTCAAAATAAATGGCTCTTAGCAGAGACCTTTGCTAATGATGAAAAGGTAAGGAAGATTTCAGTGAAAATAGAACCAATACCTGCTTAGTTATTAAGCACCTGCTGAGTAACAGGCCCCAGGGCAAGGGGTTTGCATACATCATCTCATCTGTTTATCACTCCCTTGAGGTACACAGTCACAACCTGCTTTCAGAGACCAGGGAACTGGGAAAGTTACTTAATGTCTCTAAGCCCCAGGTTTGAACTATGACTTGGGACCATCTGAGCCATTATGTGGGACCATCATTTCTTATGAACTCTAAAATCTGAATAGAAACCAAGTCTACTCTAGACTTCATGTGTGTATGATGATCTGAAACCAACAGGCATTTCTTAGTTCTGAGAGCTTTGTAGAGCAGAATCGATATTGTCACAAGACATGGACCACTAACTTTTATATGGGAAAACCATCTCACTGACTTTTTAGTGAGTCTAGCTTTTGAGTCTTGGCTTTGACTTTGTCCTACTTGGTATAACTCAGTATTTTTCCCCATTGCCTGCAGAGAAGAAACTCACTTCTCACCTGCTGAGGCTGCATGCCTTGCTTCTGGAAGTTGAATGGGATGCTCTTTAAAACAGGACATTCCAGCAGGTTAGATTTAGGGTTTGGGTATGTAAGAGTGCTTTATAAACTGGATTAATTTTTATTCATGTCAGTCATTGGTATTTGATAGATCTTTCTGGATCAAAACCTGATTTTCTTTCATGTGTTTTTCATGATTATGCCAGTTTATATATTTTTGCTGGGTGAAGATGACCTAGTGCTTTCTGGACATGCGAGGTCAGTCTTCTGTCCCAGTGTCACCTCTCCTTCCTGGCTGCTTCAACACCACTCACTAAGCTTGCAAGTCTTGTACCCTGTCTGTCCTCCCGAGCACTTCACTGGCTCCACCGTCTCTTCAACCCCATTAATCACAGGAAAGGGGAAGGGAAGCAGGATATTTTCATGGGCATAAGGCAATGTGCACATGCTGGGGATTAGCCTTTCTTAGAGTTGGGCAGCTGATTCTATGTTGTGGCTTCATTTCTGTTCGCAGTATTTCGGTCCCTTTGTTTAAGGTCCTCACACAGTCCATCCTCCCATGTCTCAATGACCAGGGCATTTCCAGTCTGGGTTTGTGTTGGGAACAGCAAAGGGTGCATATGTGCAGTGGTTTCTGAAAAGCCCAGTACTGTAATAACCTTGTATGTGTCTGAATTGCTGCTCCTCTCCCTGTGTGCTCCCCAGGTGGGCATGCAGGCTGAAGCCTGGCTACTGTGTGCCTTTGCCTGGATCTAACACCCACTCCTGCCTACTGGGACAGTGTTCCTGTGCTCCAAAGGATGTTGGTGATAGATTGACCTCATCTAGCACCTCCACCAGGCTATCAGAGGACAGAACAAGGAACCAAGAAGTAGGGTACTTACCACAAGCCACATCGAAGCAAAGCTCCCGTGAGCACAGTATCATTGGTGGCTGCTGTCTTATCTACTTTCTGGACCATTCCTCTGCTTTACCTTAGGCATCCAAGGCATTCAGCTTCTTACCTAAGATCAGGGGAAACATCTGCCTGACCTATCCATTGGCTTTGATTGCACTGCCCCTTCCTGGTGTCCTTGCACCCTGGAAAGTGACCCTCTGAAAAGTCAGTGCTAAAACTGTGGGAAAGGTACCACATGGAGGATTTTAATGCAGCATTGCAGTTGTGGAAAGGGAAGCTTTTGTGGCTACAAAGACTTTTCACCAATTCTAAGAAACAGTATACACTGGAAAGGGTACTCCAAAGAGAGACATACTGAACACAATTTTTGGTTCTGTGTTAATGGTTTAAGTGAACCTGGACAAGCTTCTGTATTTTCCTGAGCCTCAGTTTCCATATTTAAAACAGAGGTGAAAGGCTTTCATGTTTCTTTAAGCATTTTTAGTCTGCTGGCTTTTTTTTATCAATATTTAAAAATTAATTATCCCATCCCACTGTTCCACCTCCCTCCTGTGCTGCAGGGTGTCTCCCTTGCCTCTCGCTGCCTGGCTTCCTCAAAGACTTGTCTGCATCTCTTTTGATCCTTCCTGTCTGTCCTCTTGGTCTCTCTCTCCAATGCCTGAACCACCCAGGGATGCCTCCTGAAACACCTCAAGTACACAGGCACCTTTCACCTTGGCTGCTCTAGAGAGCTGCACTTCTGACTACTCACTTCTCTGCTGTCCACAACGCCATGTGCCTCCGTGCCCACCGTTGCATGCCCCTGCTCCCCGGACATGAGCTTGGTCCTCTTCTCTTCTCACTCTGCACATGGAATGCTTTGCCTCTTTTTAAGCTCACCCAAACTCGTGGGGTTAAATTACTCTCTAAATCAATGGTTGTTCGTACTTTGGGGATTCCTTGGAAAATCTGATAAAAGCCATGAACCTTTCCTTCATTAAAAGACAGAATTTTGCATCAGTTCCAGGGGAGTCATGGACTCATCAAGGGCCATATAAAAAAATAGTAATAACAAAGATGTCAACAATAGTGATCAGAATAGCTAACACTGACTCATCACAGCTTGTATAGTGATAATAATAACAGAAGTAACAATAATGGTAACTAAAGTTTAACTAACTCTGCAAAGCTGATACAACAGCAACAATGATAATAGTACTAGTAATGGACATTTTGTCACTAAGGTGGGAGTGCACAGCAAAGGCAGGCACAGCTGCTCCACAGGCTTCTTGCCCAGTGGGCCCCATCTCGAGGTGGCTGGTGAGAATTCCTTCCAGGGTCTTTAATATCACTGATTAATAAGCCAACATTCCATGCCTGTTGAAAATTTTCCTCCTTTCTCCATGAATATTTTCAAGAATATTTAAAGGTGGGGAAGGGGAACCAGGCACAACTCCCTAGCTGCCACGTGAACAGAAGGACTCCACTCACATGCTTTTTCTGTTTTCATTCTGATGACAATTGAGAGATAGTTACCACAATTGCCACTCCTTCAAATTACAGATAAGATAGGAGCCTAAGTAGCTATCATAATTAGGATTTGCCCCAGATCAGCCAAGAAATTGGGTGCCAGCAGTTCATCTGCAATCAATCCCAGGAAGCAGAACAAGAGAAGGAAGCAGGGAAGGGAGGAAATCAATACAATGTGTGTTAACAAGGGGTTACTGCTTGGGCAGCGGGGACAATGCCATGGGGACCCTCTGAGGGATGCTGTACAACAGAGCTTATTAGAAATGCAAATCTTATCCCCCTCGTCCCCATCAGAACTACTAAACCAGAGTCCCTGGAGGGGGCCCAGGAATCTGGGTTTGAACAAGGATAAAACTCTGAGAAACAGTGTGGCATAGGACACGCCACAGCATGGCTCCTGAAGGGGCTCGGAAGCTGGGTGTTAGGTGGCAGTGTCCCTTCCTCACCTCCCAGCACTCTTGGCCTGCAGTGTGCAGGTGCCAGGCAGCACCCAAAACCAGGGAATGTCTATACAAAGGGACACAGAAAGCCACAGGCCTGAGTGGGAAGCACACACAGCGAACAAATTTGGGGTGTGCTTAGGGGATACTGGTGGGGCACTGACAGGGCCTGCTTCAGAACCCCTCATCTAGGGTACGGCATGTTCAAGTCTACATCTCACCCTAATTTCAAATTCTGGATACATACACCTGGATGCCCCATCGGCGCACCCTGAACTATAGTCAGCGTACCCCGCACGCACACATCCTCCTCCTTTCTTGCTCCTCGTTACATCAATGACCCAGCCACCGCTCCTGTACTATACCGCAGGCCTAGATCCTGAGAATGCTTCCCTTTCCCTCATTTCTCAGTCAGATTGGCCAAGTGTGTCCATTTCACCTTCTTATATTTCCCTCCCTAGTCACTGCTTCCCCTTATTTGAGCCCTCATCACTTCTGCACAAACTTCTCAATTGGTCTCCATGCACAATCAGTCTATGATCTGATCATGTGTCACTCCTGCTGAAATATCTTCATGGTTCCCATTGTCTAAGGATGAAGGTGATATCCAGACCCCCTGCCGCAGCCTCAGTGGTACCCACACCTGAACCCAATAATTTCTGAGGAAGTCAGGCTCCTTACACCCTAGGCCTTCCTGCATGCTCTTCCTCTGTCTGACTCCCTGTTCCTCCTCATTCCCCTGCTCACTCTCATCTCTAGGATCTCATGTCCCTGGTGCTGAATATCCTTACTGGCATTCCTTGCTCCCGTCTTGGTGGGGTGCAGAGTGCATGCAGACTACTCCTAGGGTACTCCAAAGAAATCACTGTGGCCTCCTCATACCACATATCCCCTGTAATGTAGCTATGCGGCTTCCTGACTGCCTTCCACACAGGACTATATACTCCTCAAGGGAATGGACAGGATCCCACTTATTTTTCAATTGGCAATACCAAGAACAGCACATGGTGTATAGTAAGAACTCAATAATTCATTCAAATGAATAAATAAATAGATGAACGATTGAAATACCATTCAGTAGATGTTCAACTAAAGTTAGTTCCCTTATTCATTTTATTCTCTGTAGCATTGCCATGCTAGACAAATATCTAGTCTATCTCTGAGAAGTCTGTTTTGAATACTAGGGCATGCTATACACTATGGCTGGTCTGTGTTCACAGGGTTCCACCTTGCCCTCTAGTTCCTGTCTCTACAAGACTTTATGGTGCAATTTTGCATCATAATTCTTGTTTTATTTCATTTCAAAGTTTATGTTTTTATACTTACCTCTGAAAAATAGCTATTGGTTATCATGATTGATTGTTTATTTTTAAATTCTGGCATCACCCTTTGACTGTATCTATTTGTCATGATGGTTCTCTCCTAGGATCATGGAACATGTGAATCAGATGGTCACCTGTACTCTGTGGCTTCAGGAGAACCATTAAACATCACCAATAACATATTCCTTTTTTTTTTTAAAGGAAGCCAGGAAGTCCAGCTTGATGATGCCTTTAAGAGTAGAGAAAGGGAGATGAGAACAGACTTCACATTACAGTATACATGACCAGTGGTAAAGGTCTGCAAGGCTTCCTCCCAGGCTAGATGGTGGCATCAGTGCTATCCATGGTAAAAAGCAACACCCTTACAAAGATACATTTAAACTGATACAGTGAATCCCAAGCTGCTGATTTCTGCATTTTCAGTGAATGGTTAGAGTTTGTATATGAAGTAATCAAAATAATCTATAAGATTCTATTTTGTGTTTAATTTAAAAGGTTATAAAGGCTTCTAGTTTCAAATCCAATATGAAAAGAGCAAAGAAGTCACTGTTCTTGTCCTTAACAAAAACAAAAAGTTGGAAAAACTGAAAACCAACAACTTTTCTTGGATCCATCAGAGAAACAAGGTGGTGGGGCAAAGCCACTTTGAAACCTAGTGAGAAAAGTACCTGAAGAGAGATACAGCAACAGAAATCTGCTTGCCTGAGCTGAAGCCGCTGGAGCTGTAAACTGATAGGGTCTATTAGATGGTGACATCGATGAAGTGTCGGAGGCTGAATGTGAGCCAGTGTGAGAGTGAGAACTTCTGGGGCTGAAGACTTAGGGAGGCCCCACAGCTCTCTAACCTTTACCTCCAGAAACCTCACCAGGTTCCCACGGTGAGAATAGAGAAAGATCACCTTTCAACACTGACAGTGGGAGGGGCAGAGTAATCATTGTTCAATGCCTCTAAAGTCTTCTCCATAACAGAAGTCTACTCTCCAGCGAGAAGGACTTTGCCAGAGCACAGTTCTGAGACATTGTCGCATTTGGAGGAAGGGCATTCTTCCCTATCTGAGGCCCTTCCAGACTCCTTGTCACACCTACATGGTAGACAGGGATAGGGACAGTCAACAAGGATTATGGCTTCAAAGAAATTGTTTGGAAATGCTGCATCCAGCAAAGGGAGAGGGGGCAGAGGCGGGAAACACTTGTGAAGCTCACAACAATGACAAAGAGTTAAATACCCGGATCGAATCAGATCTTAGAATGGCTCCCTCCGCCACCCCTTACCACCATACCCACCCAGCTAGTGCAACAACAGTGTATCACAGCTGAATGAGTTACAAGATGCAGACTGTGTATGAGGAGGGGCCCATCGGGAAGTACAGAGTCAAGAGGAGAGACAAAAACAAGGACAGTAGAGGACTTTGAAGCTTCTTGTACTTACAGCTAGAACAAACATTAAATCCATCCCCATGTCTTAGCCAGATTAACATAAATCCTCACAGTAAAGGCCTCTTCATCACAGTTCTATTGCCCATTACATGTCTGGCTTTCAACAAAAGAGTACAAGTTACCCTAAAAAGCAAGATGAAACAGAGTTTGGAAAGAAAAAATAAGCATTAGGAACAGACTCAGATATGAGGCAAGTTTTGGAATTATCAGACCAGGGATGTAAAATAAGCAGGGATATGAAGAAAGATGTGGGTTTGTTTCAAATATTTAACCACATACTTGGATTCCATTCCCCTAATTTAAAAAAATTACTAGTAAAAATTTAAAATAATTAATAGAAGAATGTGACTATATGACCCAGTAACTCCACTTCTAGGAATTTACACAAGGAAAAACAAAATCTTTGATTTAAAAAGATATGCACAACCTTATGTTTATTGCCACATTATTTACAATAGCCAAGATATGGAAGCAACCTAAGTGTCCATCGACAGATGAATGGATGAAGAAGAGGTGGTACATATACACAATGGAATATTATTCAGCCATAGAAAAGAAAGCAATCCTGCCATTTGTGACAACGTGGATGGATCTAGAGGGTATTATGATAAGTGAAACAAACCAGACAGAGAAAGACAAATACCATATAATTTCACTTATATGTGGAATCTAAAAACAAAACAAAATGAATAAAACAGCAGTATATTCATAGATATTGAGAAGTAACTGATGGTTATCATGGGGGAGAGGTTGGAGTGGGTGAGTAAAATAGGTAAAGTGGCAAAGAGGCACAAAATCTCAACCGTAATGTAAATTAGTCACAGGGATGAAAGTACATCATAATATAGTCAATAATTCTTTGACTGTAATTCTAAAACATCTTTCAATGTTGACAGATAGTAACTACACTAGTAGGGGTAAGAATTTAATCATGTATATAACTATTGAATCACTGTGTTTTAAATTTGAAACCAGTATAATATTGTATATCAAGTACACCTCAATAAAAAAAATAATAAAAGCAGCACATATGAATGAAAAAAAGAGTGACTACTGTTTACCATAGGGAAGTGGTTAAGGTGAATGGGTCAGGGATAAAGGGGTACAAAATTCTTAATCATAATATAAGTTGGTCACAGGGATGGAAATGAAGCATGGAGAATATAGTAAATGGTTCTGTACCATCTTTATGTGTTGACAGTAACTGCACTAGTTGAGGTGAAGATTTGATAATGTGTGTAACTGTTGCATCACTGTGTTGTACACTTGAAACCAATATAATATTGTATATGTCAACTATACTTTAATTAAAAAAATGAAAAATAAGAGAAGTGTGAAAGGAAAATATAATCCAGAAAGCATAAAATATAAAACAAAGGGACCAATGAGGGAGGAAAACACACTTGACCAAGTTGATTGAATTAAGATCCATCAATTCAGTGACCAAGAAAAATGACAATAAATGCAAATGAGTCAATCTTCCCTATTAAAAATAATATTCTTTTTCTTTGTTCAAAACCTAACTGACTAAAAAAGAAAAGCTTGAACACTGACAAGGAAAGTAGCTCTTCCCATTCAGGCACTCTCCAAGCATGGACCTTTCTGACTTTCCCTCAAGGGAGTAATTTAGTTATTGTGGATCACACTGGTTGTCAGCCCAAAGGTAAGATGCCTATGCTTTCTGTGAGCACACAGAGTCCTACTGTTCAGCCTGGAATCATCCTTCCCTTACCTGACCTGCAGCCTTGCTTCCTATGTGTCTCTCTCTTTTTGCCTCTTTGTGACCTTGTTCAGCATCAAAAGGTTTATGAGCAGCAAGTCCTTCCTGCCTTTCAAGTGCTGCGTCATTCCCATAAGGTCTGAACCATGTCTGACCTCAGGAAATGAGAGTGAGTGGGCTTGGATAATGTGTTGTCAACTTGGCACTGCTGCTCTCTTCTAAGGTGTGACATGCATTTCCAAGAACAGCCTGGAGTGTGGAAGGAGAAGTCATTATCAGAGGTTGAGGTAGGCGAAGTGACAGGAAGCAGCAGAGCTGCCTGGTGGCCAGGGTGTCCTTATCCTACTCTCTCTATGTCTAGCTCACCTTGCCCCCAGCACCCATAGAAGCAGCCCCATTGCTTGGCTACAGGTCCACAAAGGCATGAATCCCAGAGAGGCACCTCTCAATCTGCTTCCCTTGCCATGTTCCCCTTTACCAAAGGAGCTGATAGCTTTTCAGATTTTCCCACAAGCTCTTATTTGTCCAGCCAGCCAACCAGACTGAAGAGGTTGGTAATGGTTTTCCTGATCCTCCAATTTCCCCTCACCTCACTTCCACTTCCCCCATCCTCTCCTATACATATAACTTCTCATTCTTACTCTTAGTATCTGTGGTGGTTCTTTTTTCTGACTGGGTTGTGACAGTAGACTTCTGGATGTGTTTCACAATGTTAGCTTCACTTTTTGCTATCAAACCCAGCAGAGTGGCCAAAAATCTACAGGTCAATCTGTTATTTAAATTATGAGAATAAAATTAAATGAAATTACTAATAAAAGAAAATTAGCAGTATGTCAAAAGAATTATAAATTATGACCAAACAAGATTTCCTCCAGAAGTACTAAGCAGTTTAACATGTAAAGATTATGTTAACATGAATATAATCAACCACACTAGGTAATTAGCCATCTACTAATATGGTTAATTAAGTTCATATGTTATGTGATCTTTACATGTTAAACTACTTTGCATTAATTATATTAATAATTGATTTGCATTTATTATATCAATATGTTCACATTTGTAGGTAAAACATTAATATTAACAGTATGTAAATAGTAAGATAATATTAGTACGTAATTGTAGTAGGCAGAATTCTAAAATGACCCCCAGTGAACTTGCATAATCGCTGACCCCTGGTTTGTATCTTCTTGGCTCCACCCTGCACCTTGGAGCCAGGTCTAGTCACACATCTCTCTTTCTTTTTGCAGCTAAGGGTTACTCTGGAACATGCCACTCTTGTGATCGCAGAAGCACAGGATGGGACACCCACCACACCTGCACATGTTCACCTCTGCTTACATCCAGTCAGCTAACATCCAATTGGCAAAGGAAGTCACAGAGATCTGCGCCCAGTAACAATGGGGCCAAAAAGCGCACTCTCTCTAGTAGGAGAAACTGCAAGATTTCACGGCGAAGGGTTTGAATACAGGGAGGCTGAAGGAATGAGTGGAATGCTGCATTCTCCCACATTACCTAAGTGGTATTTACTAGGATTCAACACTAATTAATGATTTTAAGAAGAGGGAAAATATTAAACAGAAATAAAGAGAATGTCCTAATCAGGCAAAAATGACCTATCTTAAATTAACATTTAACTTTTCTGCCAAAGGTAAAAGCCTAGAGAAAGAATCCCTAATCATATCTCACAGACTTTGGGGGTTTGTGAAACTCTATAGGGTACTGGAGGAATTTTGAAAGCTTAGGCAGCTTGAGTCTGGGTGTAGGTACACGTGTGCTTATATCTAGAGGACAGATACACATCTTTCAGCAGATTTTCCGAAGGGCCACAACCTTCCCCACACTGAAGAAAAATTAGGTAATTAAAAACCACTGCACTGGAGGCCTTCTCATTAAAATCAAGACTACCACTAATACTAACCAATAAAACAATACAGAGAGAAATAGGAGAGGAAGCTAGAAGGACAGATGATATTATCACTATATGTCAGTAATATGATTGTTCTGCTTATGAAATCTAGGTTCCTTCAATCTAAGGTGCAATATTTTTTAAACTTCAGGGTGCGTTTTGCAAATAATGCATGTATTTAAATGGCAGAGTTTCTTTGGTTTTCTTGAAAAGTTTGTACTTATAATTTTGATCAATCTAAAATTGATGATACCTTAAAATCATGAACATGTAGTTTGAGAATGATTAAGAAAGTTCAGAAAGGTGGCTAGTTACAAAATCAAAATACAAAAATCATTAGCTGCACTGTATGCCAGAAATAACCAAACAGAAAATTAATGAAAACAGAAATCTATTCTCAGTAGCACTAAAATATATAACTAGGAAAAAATGTCATTAACCAGAAATATGAAAAGGACTTGTATGAATAAAATTTAATGATACAAAAGTCTTCAAAATGATAAAATACATCAGGCTTTGATTAGGAAATATATTAGCTTTTAAATATTGTAAAAGTATCAATCTTCCCATATTCATTCATAGGGTTAATAAAGATCCAATAAAGGTTCCAGCAAAGACTTTTTTTCTTATTATTCATTTATTGATAGAGATGATGTGTGAGAACTTGAAACATTAATTCCAGTGTTAATCTACAATGGAGAAAAATAGCCAGGAACATTTTAGAAATTAAGAGAAATGAGGAAGAAATTGTCCTATGAGATATTAAAACAAAAAAGTTTTCAAAGCTCCATTATACTGATGCAGTTATGAAGAAGGAGAAAAGTAAAACAGACTAGATATTTCAGAAACTGAATCCAAGGTAGATTACATGTTATACATGATATGCCTTATTTCCTCGAATCTTAGAAATGATATTGACCGTAAGACATTATTATTCTATATATCAATAAGAGAAGAAAACCCCCCAACATGGCTTCTAATAGGGGAACCACTGTAGCACCAAGGCTTACATCCTTGGTGCAAATCTCCACAAGAAAGCAACCCATCACGTAAAAGGAACGTATGCGTGACATAACCTTGGCATTGGGTAGAAGGAGGGAAATATGTCTCACCTGAGAATTACAACTGGAAGTAATGCCTACCCAGTGTAATAGTCTGAAATGAAGTCCAAAGGAACTTCTGACTGTGAACCTAACATGGTCTTAGGTTCAGAGTCCCCAGGAAACAGCAACAAATGCAAACCTCTGGAAATTTAAGTGGTGGAGTAGCCTTTAAGGTAAGCCAGGAAAGACCTTCAGACACTAGTGACTGTAAGGTCCTCCAGATTTCAGAGATGCTGATATGGGGAGATTCCCATTGCGGAACACTGGAGTATGGTAATGGGTATCAGATATCTATGGCCAAATTTAAGGATCATTCAGTAGTTGGTGATGGAAATACTGCTTAGTTCTCTTTAACTAATTGGGAAATTAAACAAATACCAGCTAGACCAAAATCAAAACCGTAAATTCTTAAAAGAACTAGAAGAAAACACAAATCTGAGAATAGGAATTGCCTTTACAACCATGGAAGAAAAGAAGCGATGGAGAAGCACTGATCTGGTGGACTAAAGCAAAATGTAAAATCTCTCTACATCAAAAATTTAGTTTGAATGAATTAAAATCAAAACCAGGAAAATACAGTCACAACTTTTATGGCAAAAGAAGGAGAGTAACCTTATAACATCCTAACACTCAATATGCGCAATAATTTTTTCCTTGGCAATTTTTATAGTAGTGAAAAAATTAGAAACAATTAAAAAGAGGGAAAGTGAATAAATTATGACTCATCTATACTAGAAAACATGTTTTTGAAGAAAATTTATTGGCACAGGAAAATTATTTTAAAATGTTAAATGAACTAAAACAGGATGCAAATTGTATCCAATGTAAACTAATGTATTTATATTTCTCTTTCTCACTCTGCATACATACAGAAAAAAATGAAAAAAAATACGCCTCAGTGTTAATAGTAGGTATCTCTGAGTAGTGGCACTTAAGGTGATAATTTAGACTGTGTTTTCCAAATTTCCTCAGAGAGAGTATGAGTTTTCTATTGCTGCTATAACAAATTACCAAAAACATAGTGGCTTAAGTAACAGATGTATCCTACAGTTTTACAGGTCAAACAGTCCTAGAGGCCCATAGAGCTAAAACCAAAGTTTGGGCAGGGCTGTGGTTCCTCCTGAGGTTCCAGGGGAGGAACAGTTTTCTTGTCTTTTTCAGTTTCTAACAAAGAAACTCATATTCCTTGGCTCTCTTGGCCCCTTTCTCCTTCTCGAAAGTCAAGAAGTCTTTTGGGATCTTGAAAGTAGAGGATCAAGTCCTTCTCACTCAAATCTCTCTCCAATCCAGCCAGGAGCATTCTCCACTTTGAAGGACTCATGCAATTAGATGGTATCCACTGAGATAATCCAGGACAGTTTCCCCATTTTATGATCATAATCTTACAACTGCAAAGTCCCCTTGGCCATGCTAGTCAACAAAGTCACAGGTTCTGAGGACTAAAGTGTAGACATCTTTGGGGACAAGAGGCATTATTCTTCCCACCACAGTTGGCATTATATTAAGAATTAAGAAACACACACACACATATACCTTATGTAAAAGGAAGTAAAGAGGTATGTATTATCTTCATCATCATTATCTTCATTTGGACACCCATCACCTTTATCAAAGTCACTAATTAAAGTTTTAGAAACAGCTTATTTTAGATCAGGGTCCACAAACTATGGACCACAGGCCTAATTCAACCCACCTCCTGGCTAGGAAATAATGTTTTCTCAGAACACAACCATTTTTGTTTGTTTATGCATTGTCTCCAACTGTTCTGTGTGCTCAGATACTGAGTTGAATCATTTTTAGAGACAGTCTGGGTAACAGACCCTAAAATATTTACTATCCAATCCTTTACAAAGTATATTTGCTGACCTTTGCTTTAGATCATTGCTTCACAATCTCAAGGTAAACTTGAATGTAGAGTCAGAGGATGTATTTTACCTTAGAAAACTGGCAGGGTCTCCAGGGTCAGCCGCCCAGAGAGGTGAAGGGGATCCCAGGGATTCCTCTAAGACCAAAGACTGAGCCTGCAGAAAACACTTAATTGAAGCCCCCTGAGTCTCATCTACCACCTCCTGCCTTACCATCTTTCAGCAGGTACTGATTCTCAGGAATGCACTGAATATGTCTCAAAATAAAAACAAAAAAACAAAAAATAAGAACATCAGGAAACCAAAGGCAAATAGAAAATACAAAATGTTTACAAACATGGTATCTATTGTGATCATTAATTTTACTTGTCAACTTGACTGGGCCACAAAAGTCTACACATTTGGTCATATATTTTTCTAGGTGTGTCTGTTAAGATATTTTTGGATGAGATTAACTTTCAGATTGATAGACTGAGTAAAGCAGATTGCCCTCCCTAATGTGGGTGGGCCTTATTCAATCTGTTGAAGGCATGAATAGAACAAAAAAAATGACCCTACCCCAAATAAGGGGGATTCTTGCAGGCTGATGGCCTTGAGACCTGAACTGAAACATCAGCTCTTCCCAAGTCTCAAGATTGCCAGCCTTTGGATGGAAACTTACATCACTGGCTCTCCTGGTTCTTAGGAGAGATCCAGGTTGGAATGAAAACATCAGCTTTTCTGCATGTCCAACTAGCCAGCTCACCCTGAAGATTTTGGAACTTGTCTGCCTCCATAAAAAAGTTAGCCAGTTCCTTATGTATATTGCCTCCCTACCTCTCTTGTGTGTGTGTGTGTGTGTGTGTGTGTGTGTGTGTATAAACACACTCTTACAGACATATAATCTATTTGTTCTGTTTCTCTGAAGAGAAATAATACAGTTTAACTACATGGAACTAATAATACAGTATAACTACATGGAACTCCCTGTGAACAGTCCTGATGCAGGGGCTTAGTGTCCTTGTGGACCAGGAAGGACTGCTGAGATTTCCAGCCAGTGTCATTGTACCTGTGACTGCAGGTGGTGGCCATGCAAGGAGAAGAACACTGAGAGGGACCCTGTAGGCACAGCTTAGACCACACCTTCCTGGCCAGGCTGTGAGCTCCAGTCACACAAGGGCCATGAGTGTCTAGTTCCTCACCTCACTAAGCAGATGGACCACTCTGAAAAGGACCTCAATCATTATTTGTCCTTAATTCCTGCAATTTTGTCACTACATCAATGTTGTCCTTTGCTGAGCCATGACACTGGATCAAAAGATAGGTCATTAAACACATATTGCATTTTTATTATAAAAGTTACGTAGGTTATTATGTAGAATTTTTTTTTAAACTGATAAATTTGTAGAAAAAGAATGTAAAAACTACCCATAATTCCACCTTAGAGATTACAGCTGAAAACAATTTGGTGTCTATTCACATGCATAAGCACATATATGCCCCATATTCCATCATGATTGATGCATCCTAATTTAACTTATCCCTTCCTTTTTAACATTTAGGAATATGAAATATTCACTAATATAAATACACTAAGATGGTGTCCTTGTCATTACAGGTGTCCTTGTCATTAAACATATCATTGCCTTTTTCCACTATTATTTCCTCACTATGAGTGGATGGAGGTGGGATTTTTTATTCAAAGAAGATGTGCATGCTGAGGCTCTGGAGACAAAAAGACAAGGTGCCCTGCACAGAGGCCACCGTGCTTGCTTCCTCCGGCAGACTGAGTATTTCTCAGAAACCATAATGGCTTTCACCATGGCGAATGGGCCCCAGGGCACTTCTACATGCTAATTCATTTTAATTTTACAGGGATTCTGTAAAAATAGACATGAATAAGAAACTGAGCAAAATTTGCCCCAAATCATTCAACTAAAGAAAATAAAATTGGCCCTTGCAATGTGTAGGAACAGCAGAGAGCGTCTCGAGGGTCACTTGAAGGCCTTCATTGTCCCCAGCCACAACCCTCACCACATCAGACATTAAAATGTACACACACCCAACATAATTTATTCATAACATATGTAAGTGTTCATTTGCAGTTGCTTGGCTGACATAATGTGACATTGCAGATACATTTAAATATTTATTGGCTTCAATTTTGTAGGGTGGCAGTTTGTCGGCCTATTTGTCCTCAGATGCATGTCTCACCCCTCATTCTCTACTTAAGCCTGTAGCCCACTTCTCCAGGTTCCCCTGTCAGCTGGTTCCCTGTTGATTTTAGCCAATGGGAGGCTTAAGTGGGAAAGTTAAGGGGGTGGGAAGAAGAAACAGGAGTGCTGTCTCCTCTGCTTGGGCCCTGCCCACCACTCTCTGTGACTTCCTCCCACTGGCCCAGCTCACTAAGGATCTGGTTGCCACTGAATGACCCCATCTCCTGGGTCTGATAACACTGAGCTCTCCTTTTCTACCTCTAGCCTAGGTGTGGTAGAAGATTCTCTGGGTGCTTCTCTCTCTCATCTATTGGCTTCTCTGCATTTCTAAGAACTGTGAAATGAATTTTCTCCTTTCTGTTTGCCAGACTGGACCCTGCCAGATACACAGGGTTTTGTTGTCATTCTGCTTTGATGTGGTAAAGCCAATAGTCTCAAATAGTTATATAACTTTGATGACTTGGCCTACTTTGTAGACCCTATACATATACTTGTAGACTATATACATAGCTGTGCAGAAAATGTTAAATGAAAAGACTTCTCTAAACATCTCTCCTGAAAAAGGATGGCAACTGGATGGATTTAGGGACACTGCTCCTCTTCCAATTCACCCATCCACCTGCTTGCCTTCCATTTACTCACCCATCCATCTGCTTATCTGTCCACTAACCTATATACTTAATCTATCTACTCAACTACTTATCCTTCTACATTCATCTATCTATACACCCACCACTCACTCACTCACTCACTCCATCTATCCATTCATCTATTCCTCATCTAATCCATCCATTCACCCCATGCATCCAGCTTCCTTTTATTTGATAAACTTGTATTTCTCTTATGCCAAGATCCAAGTTGGAATAGGGGTTAACAGAATGAATCAGGCACAGTTCCTGCTCTGCCAGTCTGGTCTCACAGTCCAGTGAGCAAGTACTATCATAGAAGAACAAAGGAATGTCTTGGGTGTTAGGAGGTGGTAGCTAGTCACATGGCTTAGAAGGGCCAGAAAGACTTCACAGAGGAGAGACAGCTAGAGCTGGCTTGGGGGTGACTGGCAGTGAACTAGGTATGGAAGTGGAAGAGAATGGCAGCCCATGGAGAAGGAATTGTGTGTACAAAAGGAGGTCATGTAAAAGATCACCAGCTTTCCAGTAAACACAAATCTATAGCATTATGCATTATTTCAAATTGAGGGGCTTTTTTGGGTATGTATATATTATAGATTATTTAACCAATCACTCACATAAAGATATTTAGTTTATTCCCCAAATTCACTATTAAAGTATTAATAGTTGCCAAATGCACCCTTTGGTAGTTATTTCCTTAGAATAAATTCCCAAGGGTATGATTGATGGATCAAAGACATGCTTGTTTAACAAAATTTGATTTCAGTTGACAAACTCCACTTCAGAAAGGATACCAATTTGCTACCCCTGCAACAGTGCATGAGAACATCCACTTTCCCACATTCCTGCTATTTGGGCATTTCATTGAACTTTTCATCCTTTCCAATATCATGGGTGAAAAAAGATAAGTCATTTTGATTTTTATTAGCACTTTTGATTGCTGATGCGGTAGAACATCCTTTAGGATGTATTGACAATTTGTGCATTTGTACGTTTTATTTTGCGACTTGCTTCTTTATATTTACTACTTAGTTTTCTACTGAAAATTTTTCTTCTTCTTCTTGGATTATAAACTTTTTAAAAATTAAAGTTATTAACTATTTTTCTGTAATATGCATGGCAACCTTATCTTGTATACTTTGTCAGTTTTTGTTAATTTGTGTGCTTCATGATTTAGTTTCATTTTTATGAAGTCAAACCTAACAAATTTCTGTTTCACGTTAAGTTTCCGGCTCTCTTAGAAAGACTAGAAGGGCTTACTCGACCGCATTATAAATTAGTCAGCTTTATTTCTTTTATGATTTCTGTTGAAAGAAGTAAATTCAAGATCCAGTTTATCAGCAGACAGCTGGTCAATGATGCAACAGTCTTGACACATCCCTACTAGTGGATCTATCTGCTTGGCTCTGTCTCAGGACTCTTTTCCAGTGGTTCTGAAACTTCAATATGCGTTGTGTTCTTTGTTTTCAATACAGTCTTTTTCTCAGAGAGCCTGAATCAGCAGACTCAGATCCAGGAACATGCATTTTTAACAAGCTCTGCATTTGATTCTGCTCTGTTAATCCAGTATTTCTCAGCCATTGGCTGTCCCCTAGAATCACCTAAGCAACACATATGAACTGGGATGCTCAGGCCACACCCCATCTAGACCAATGAAATCAGTATCCCTGGGCACCTGTATTATTTTCTTAAATTCCAAGATGATGCCAATGCACAGTTAACACTACAGTTTTAGCTTGTGGCCTCCATTTTTGCATTAGTGAGACCCTGCTTTATTTATTGCAGCTTTATTGTCAGCTGAGACAGCAAGCTTCATATCACTCTTTTTTGTTTGCTCTGTTTTATTTATGGTTAATTTTGTAATCATCATAACATATGCTGATATATATATTCTTGCAACTAACATTTACAGTTATCAGTTGTGTAGGGGAAAAAATCCTTGTTGGAATATATTGAATTTATATATTGAAGTTTAACTATCTGAGTTAGGCTGATTTCTTAAACTCTTTGATTCCACTTTATCATCTGTTAATTTGGGAAGCCACTGCTTGCTTACCACAGACCTACATCTGTTATTGCCTCTGGACCACCAGAGATTCAAGGAGCTCCAGCAAGCTGCCAGGAGGGGACCACACCTCTACAGAAACGTTCTGTCCCTTTCTCACCCCATGTGATGTCATCTTGGGTTGAGGCAATGCCTGAAGATCCCTTGTTTAATAGGAGAAGTTTGGCCTGGAAACGATGCTCCCTCCATCACTGAGACAGCCACTTGCAGCTGACTGAGCCTTGGAAGTTTTGGAAGGTTCCAGGTAAATCCATAGCTTGGAAACTGTACTGATCTTTCTCTAGGTCACTTCCTTCACACCTGAAACTCACCAGAAAGGTATAACCATGACTTCTCTAAAGAACTGAGTATAAATTGCTGCCTCCTGTCGTCTTTACAGGGACAGAGAAAGGATGTAATGACTCATCCACTTGGTAGATGCCAAGACTTAGGCATTCGTGAACTTGGCCTTCACACAGGAGTAACCACTTAGAGGCACTTCTGCCCTCCCTTTGGGCAAGTCAGACCCTGAACCTGCTTGAGCGAGCAGGGCAATTTCCAACCCACCCCAACCCTATCCACTCCGTAGGGGCCCCAAGACTGAGACTTAGAGGTTTTTTGTTTTTTTTTTTTAGGAAGCCTATTGTGGCCACACATCCAAAACAAGTTCTTCCTGCAGCCATATCATCAGTGTCCTAACGTCTCACCCAGAAGGCCTTTAAGGGGCCTGGGCACCAAAGCCTGGGGCTGAAAATGGGCTGTTTAATGACTCCCAGAAGCACCTTTCTCAGGATAACTGCCCTCAGAGGCTGCCTTGCCAGAGATACCTGGAAGCTCACACACTCCTTCCCAGGTGGGGAGGGGGTGCGGAGTGGGGGTGTTCCCAGTCAGTGACTAATAGGAAGATATAAAAGCTTGGTCCCTCAGCTCAGAGAACAACAGCTCTGGAGACTGTGCACCCTTCCAGAGCCTCCCAGGTGCGCCAGCTGAGGTGGGACACCCCCTAAGCCCAAACCTTTCCTTCGTTGCTTCCCCTGTCCTGATCCACATTGCCCTGCTTGCTGGGCTCTTCGGAGGGCACTGCCTCAGTAAGCCGCTAGCACGAGCACCTCTCCTCAGCCTCTGCCTCTGGGAAGCCTGACTTAACTCGGTGATGGCCTACTCATCACAGCTCCACCCTTCTCTGATTCTCTATTTCCTAGTCCAGCACGTGGACTTGAATCCTCACAAAACTTGACCACTGTACTACCCAGTCAACCTTCAATTACTCACCAGTGATGTCATGGGGAAGGAGGAATGAGTCTCTTTCATGGCTGAACATGGGGCCCCTTGTCAGGGATGACAGCCTTTGAGCAGACATGACCAGAGGCTGGACACCCAAGAAGTACAGCCCTGTTTAAGTATCTGACCCTAGAACTAGCAGTCCCCTGGCTTTGGGGTATGAGGAAATGGTTTTAGGGGAAAGAAAAATAAATGGGGAATCTCACCTGGCACACTAGAGAGAAAGCCTCTGGAGCTCGTTACACAGGATTGGGCACAAACTGGGCATCTTCTCCAAGCTTAGCTCAAAAAGTTTATAGGAAATTCCTGGTTTAGGGATGTTCACCAAAGTTGAGGCCCCAGAGGAGCCAGATGTTTCCCCCAGGAGGGCCCCAGGGGTCTCCATCCAATACCGGCTGCTATGCCACAGTGGCTCTATGCTGCAACATTTCTAACCTCACTGAAGAGCCTGATGTAGCCCATAACACTGGGGAACTTCAATGACAAGGAGTGAGTCCTTCGCATTTGTGTCCAGCTTTAACTATGAAATCATTTCCGCCAGACTGTGCTACTCTTCATGGTTGACTGATAACCCTATTTCATTTTGTGGTAACTTGTTGAAGTCAGAGGTTCTGAACAACACGAAACAGTAGGAAAATGTCAGACCAAGAGGAAATACCCACACATGCATGTATCATTTTAAAAAACCTTTGCCTTTTCATTAGGAAGAGGCAGGTCACCTTGGCAAAGGACGTTACAGAATCTCCTCAGGAGAATGGACTGCTTTTTTTATGGGCATGTTTCTTGGGCTATTTTGATTTGCATATTTGAAAACAACTGAAAAAGCAATTAATTCAAATCTAAATAACTTCCATGCTCAGAATTATGTTTATGGTCTTCCAGCAGACAAATTTATGGGGACGTCTGGGGACCAGGCCTCTGACACAGAATAAGCATCAATCTCTCCCAGAGGCTGGCCGTGGGTTTATTTCTCAAACTTGTGTGGAATGAGGGAGCTAATCTAGAGTGTTAAAGACCTAAGGATAATCACACACTTTAACACATTTAAATCATGATGTTGCAGGAGGCTGCAACCTTGGCTTCTCTCAGAGTTCTAAGCAGGGCCGTTCCCAGAGGATGATCCTCCTTCAGAGGAAATCAGACTCCGAGTTGGTTACAATCCCAAGGAGGATTTCTGCACTGGAAGGATATTTTTTTAATACAATTTACACAGAAGGGGCTGGCTGCCAACGTGATAACTGAGAAACACCTGGTGAAAATGTCTCTCTATTAATTGGCAATGGCTTTCTCCTCCCCAATCCGCTTCCCTCAGAAAGAAGAAAAAAAAGGATGAAGGAATAAAAAAGGCAAAGAGAGAGGAGGAAAAAGAGCAACCAGGAGAGCTTGAGATGAGCCACATGCCCTTCAAGGCCACGGGGCAGTGAGGCCTGCGCCTGGCGGTTGGACGTGGCTGTGCTGGAGCAGGGAGGGTGCTCTGATGGTAGACCCCACCCCCAACCACCACCAAGAATGATTTCTCTCAGGAAAGGGGAAAAGGCAAGGGAGTTGCAGAATCACCATTTTTAAAATCAATTTTCTGAAACTGTGATAATCTTCCCGGGCAAACGAGACTCCAGCAAGGGGTGGTCCCTGTTAGAAGAGTGGATTAGTGGACATCTGTAATCCCGAATTCCACTGCAATCACCTATCTCTCAATACTCAGGGTTTCGATGCATCCCAACACCCACTCGGCTCTGTTCTCATGGCTACGTCCAGAAAGGCAAGGGTGCCCACGTTACTTGCTCAGTGACTGGGTGCATTATGCTCAGGGTAGACCGGAGGAGAGGATGGCTTTCATGATGGAATTTCTATATTGTTGTAATAAAAATGTGCCTGTGGGATCAGCGTGGACTTACTTCTGGAAAGATAAACATTATGTAAACTTCTTTAAGTTCCTTTAGTTAAATCATGATTTTAGAGACTATAAAAATAAATTAAACAGGATCAAGGCTTTGTGAGGGAAAAAAGAATGTGAAAAAGTGAGCCACGTATTGGGAGAAAATATTTACAAAAGATGTATTTGCATCCTGAATATGTGAAGAACTCTCACTGCTCAAATAAGTAAAAAAACAATAGATATCTTTTTAAAAAGAGCAAAAGCTTTGAACAGACACTTTATCAAAAAAGATATATAAATAACAAGTAAGCTCATGAAAAAATACTGACCTCATTGGTCCCTGCAAAGAGAAATGTAATTTTAAATCACAAAGAGATGTCACTACACACAAACTGGAATGGTTAAAATTAAAAAGCCTACAAATACCACGTGTTGCCAAGGATGTGGAGAAACTATAACCATCATACATTGGTAGTGGAGATGTAAAAAGTACATTCAAGTTGGAAAAAATGTTTGTCATTTCTTATGATGTTAAACAAAAACCTACTATGCAAACCTGTCCCTTCTCTTCTATGTATTTTTATAAGAGAAATAAAAATGTATGTGTACAAAAAATTTTGAAAGTATGCATATATACATTATAGCACTTTATTTACAATAACCCCAAATTGGAAACAACCAAAATGTCTATCAATGAATGAAAAAATTGTCTTACATCCACATGATGGAATGCTACTCAGTAATGAAAAGGGATGAACTACAGATAAATGCAACATTGTGGATAAATTTCAAAAGCATTATAATCAGTGAAAGAAGCCAGGCACAAAATACCACATATGTATGATTTCACTTATATGATATATTTTAAAAAACAAACCTATAGGTACAGAAATCTGATGAGTGGTTGCCAGGAGCGAGGGTCAGAAGGAGGAGACTGACTGCAAAAGGCAGGGAGAAATTTAGGAATTAAAAACAATGTTCTATATATTGATGGTGCAGTGGTACATAAATGCATATGTGATGTAGTACAATAAACTATGTAGTTAAAAATTATTACTTTTATAGAATGTGAATTATACCTCCATAAAAAATAATGCCAAGATAGATGTAAATATAGAAGTGTGACAATTTCAATAAGAATTTAAATAGCATGACAGCTATGATGAATATTTTTTATTGTGGTACAAAAATGACCATAGCAAACAATTCCCTAATTCAGATCTCCAGGTTCTCAAATATATCATGGCGCATTACAGGTGTAAGACATTTGTTGAATGAACAAATGAATGAATGAATCATTGCTATATAAATAGAGAGCAAACCATATAAAAGCAGACAGAATTGGTGCCACATAATGGCACATACCATGAGCCATCCACATTAATGTGGGAGATGGTGACGTGGATCATTGTTAATAAATCACTGCAGAGGCACTTGCTGGAATAATCCAGGCTCCATGCAGTTCTTATTGTTGTGATATAAACAATCAGCTGTTTGATTCACTAAAAAGGTGCACTTTTTATGTTGCTCTTCTACTTCATTACTTGTATTTATTATTATTTTTTTACTTTCCTGGTTTTTATTTTTCTGTTATTTGCTTATTTATGTCTACCTTTTGTTTTAATTTTAGATGTTTTGTCTTTTAAAAATGCACTTATGGCTATAATTTTTTCTCTATTAGTTTGGTCATATCCCATCGATTTTGAAGTGTGGAGTATTTATTGTTTATTTATAATTTCTTCATGATTTGAGATTATTTTTCTTTAAATCAAGAGTTGTTTATATGATTTTCTCCAAGTGGATCATTGCATCTTCTCACCTCTGACCCCCACCCCACATACCTGCCTTCTTTTGATATTGATTTTCTCATCCAATTTCATTATCAGAGAATAAGAGTCTGAAGGATTTCAGCTTTTTTGCAACTCGCATAAAAACTTTTGATTTAGTATGTAACACAACTCTGTACATGTTCCAAGAGTGTTAAAAAGTTTGGGGGCATGAAAGTGTGTTTGTGCCTGTCTGGACAAGGTTTATTGTTTGTGTTCATTACTCTCCATATCCTTGTATATTTTGGTTGACTTGACCTATATTTTCTCAGAGAGGCTGTTAAAGTCTCCCTCTCCAATCAAGGATTTGTCCATTTCTCTATTTGTTTAGACATCAATACTGTGGAATGTTTTTCCCTTGTTTTTTTTTTTTGTTGTTGTTTGTTTGTTTTAGTTTATTTTTATTTTTATTTTTATTTTTATTTTATTTTTTATATTAATTTTGTTTTGGTATCATTAATCTACAATTACATGAAGGACATTATGTTTACTAGGTTCCCCCCTTCACCAAGTCCCCCCCACATACCTGTTCACAGTCATTGTCCATCAGCATAGTAAGATGCTGTAAAATCATTACTTGTCTTCTCTGTGTTGCACAGCCCTCCCCATGCCCCCCCAACACTATACATGGTAATTGTAATGCCCCCTTTCTTTTTTCCTGCCCTTATCCCTCCCTTCCCACCCATCCTCCCCAGTCCCTTTCCCTTTGGTAACTATAAGTCCATTCTTGGGTTCTGTGCTTCTGCTGCTGTTTTGTTCCTTCAGTTTTCTTTTGTTCTTATACTCCACAGATGAGTGAAATCATTTGGTACTTGTCTTTCTCCGCCTGGCTGATTTCACTGAGCATAATATCCTCTAGCTCCATCCATGTTGTTGCAAATGGTAGGATCTGTTTTTTTTCTTATAGCTGAGTAATATTCCAGTGTGTATATGTACCACATCTTCTTTATCCATTCATCTACTGATGGACATTTAGGTTGCTTCCATATCTTGGCTATTGTAAATAGTGCAGCAATAAACATAGGGGTGCATCTGTCTTTTTCAAACTGGAGTGCTACATTCTTAGGGTAAATTCCTAGAAGTGGAATTCCTGGGTCTAATGGTATTTCTATTTTGAGCATTTTGAGGAACCTCCATACTGCTTTCCACAGTGGTTGAACTAATTTACATCCCCACCAGCAGTGTAGGAGGGGTCCCCTTTCTCCACAACTCGCCAACATTTGATGTTGTTTGTCTTTTGGATGGTAGCCATCCTTACTGGTGTGAGATGATATCTCATTGTGGTTTTAATTTGCATTTCTCTGATGACAAGCGATGTGGAGCTTCTTTTCATGTGTCTGTTGGCCACCTGAATTTCTTCTTTAGAGAACTGTCTATTCAGCTCCTCTGCCCATTTTTTAATTGGATTATTTGCTTTTTGTTTGTTGATGTGTGTGAGCTCTTTATATATTTTTTATGTCAATCCTTTATCGGATCTGTCATTTATGAATATATTCTCCCATACTGTAGGATACCTTTTTGTTCTATTGATGGTGTCCTTTGCTGTACAGAAGCTTTTCAGCTTGAAATAGTCCCATTTGTTCATTTTTGCTTTTGTTTCCCTTGCCTGGGGAGATATGTTCAAGAAGAGGTCACTCATGTTTATGTCTAAGAGATTTTTGCCTATGTTTTTTTCTAAGAGTTTTATGGTTTCATGACTTACATTCAAGTCTTTGATCCATTTCAAATTTACTTTTGTGTATGGGGTTCGACAGTGATCCAGTTTCATTCTCTTACATGTAGCTGTCCAGTTTTGCCAGCACCATCTGTTGAAGAGACTGTCATTTCCCCATTGTATGTCCATGGCCCCTTTATCGAATATTAGTTGACCATATATGTTTGGGTTAATGTTTGGAGTCTCTATTCTGTTCCATTGGTCTGTGGCTCTGTTCTTGTGCCAGTACCAAATTGTCTTGATTACTGTGGCTTTGTAGTAGAGCTTGAAGTTGGGGAGTGAGATCCTCCCCACTTTATTCTCCCTTCTCAGGATTGCTTTAGCTATTCTGGGTCTTTGGTGTTTCCATATGAATTTTTGAACTATTTGTTCCAGTTCATTGAAGAATGCTGTTGGTAATTTGATAGGGATTGCATCAAATCTGTATATTGCTTTGGGCAGGATGGCCATTTTGGGCAGCATGGCTTGGAGGGAATATGGTGGCCACATGGAGTAGAGAGAATAGAGAGGAATAGAGAAGTCACAGGTGGGGCTGTCAGACACTATGTTCCTCATCACAGGAGATCTGAGGGAGTCCTTTAGACCATGGAGTTGCACTAATATTAATCACATTAATTCCTATCCCCTCATTTTAGATTTGTTTATTTACTATGTTTTTTTGTTTGTATTACTTTCTTGCACTTTATTGGATTAAGTTTTCCTTGTTCAATTTCTTCACAAACATTAGATACGTTATTTACCTGTCCATTTATTTTTAATGAAAATAATTGTCAAAATAAGGCATGGCCATGGGCTGAAGAATCAAATGGTTCAGAAGGCCTTTCTATTGTGAGCAAGAGCTTTAGCCCCTAAATTTCCAAAACCCAGCCCAATTTTCTAGAAGGGAAGACTTTTATCTCTTTAAATCTTTGTATTGCTGTTCTATAACTCTTTCCATTTTTGATTTATGGGATGTAGGTATTTTTTACTAATTTGTTGTCATGTTTGAATGGGATTTTTGTTCAAAGAACCTCTTATTGCTTATATATTCTCCTTCCCAACATACTTTGATCACTCTTATCAATTTTTCTATTGCTCAAAATAAAAATCAATTTGTAACAAACATACATATAATACTATGTGCCAGGCACTATGCTAAATGTTTTAGATAGATTAATTAATTAGAGATGGGTATAGTAACAACCCATTTTACAAGATGGGGCAACTGAAACATAGAAAAATGATGCAATATATCCAAAGTCACACAGCTAAGTGGCAGAGCTGGGACACAAAACTAGGGAACCTGGCTTCAGAGTTCATGTACTTTGCCATGACACCATCCTCCCTGGCCTATTTCCTATTCAATCCATTTTAGGTTAAATCTTTGAATTCGAATTTTGTAAAATGAGGAAATAGTACTCTGAACCTCCCTGTTTTCAGTTCCCAGTGTCTTTCAGATGTACCTTTGTTTTGCCAAGGTTCATAGCATTTACTTTTCTCAATATAATAAAACTTGAATCTTCTGTGATTTGTCTATGGGGTGATTCTACAAATCAGTAGCTAGTAAGTGGTGTTCATTTTATTATGGTTATATGAATGTTACTTCCAATAGAACAAAATAAAATGTTAGGATTCATTTATTTCACCAGGAGACCAGCATCATGATCACAAAGCCACTCAAAGAAGAAATGTGCCGAGATCCAAGTTCAAATTCATTCTCAAAAACCCAGCTTCACCAACTGTCATTAGCAGGCCCCACAGTTTTTCCAGTGTCTAAATACTGCTTTATAACCCTCCAATTTTCTTTTACTCTGGAGTCACCCTCCCACCTCGTCTGGACTGGTTGCTCTCTGGGCTTGTCACTTGCCGGGATTCTGAAATAGAGCATCATTATTTTTCAATTTGGATCCACTGTTTTTTTGGATCCCATGTCTTTCTCTTTCTTGGTTCTTGGTTTACTCCATGTAACTGGAATCATGAAATAACTTACATAGAAAAAAGGGCAGTTGAGTTAAGTTTCCACAGTCTGTACTGCCTGAAAATATATTTATTCTTCCTTCTCATTTGGCTAAAGAGTTTGCCTGTCTTCTAGGCTTCCAATTTGGAGATCATTTCCCAAGCCACCTCCAGAACTTTGAAGGTGTTGCTCCATTTATTTTTCTAGCATCTAATATGGAGGGTTAGACATACGATGTCAGCCTAATGCTTGCTCTTTTGTAGGGAACATCTTATTTCCCTGAATATACTGATTTGTCTAGGTGTAGATATATTTTCATTTATCAAAGAGAGTACTTTAAACTGAAGATTCCATCCTGGGAATTTGGTTATTATGTTTTTAATGTAATTAAATCTCCTCTCTCTCAGTGCACTATTTCTGGAATTCCTATTAGTCCAAAGGCATAGCTTCAAGTTGGTCCACTGTGCTTTTCATTTCTTTCTTCTTATTGTTTCCTTTTAGAAATTAAAATAGAGTAAAATTGACATTTTTGTGCATATTTCTCAAAAAATTAACACAGATAATTCACATAACTACCAACACAATACTTACATGGATGAGTTCTGCTGCACATAAAGTCTCCCTTGATGTTATCTCTCTATAGTTGTATACATTCCCAGTCCTAGTCCCTGACTACAACTGACCTCTTCTCCACACTATGGTGTTTATTTTCTCAGAATGTCATTTAAATGGAATCATATAGTATGTAGCCTTTTGAGACCAGCTTCTTTCACTTAGCATAATGCCTTTGAAAGTCATCCAAGATTTTGCATAAATTAATAGCTTTTTATTGCCGAGTAGTATTCTACTGTATGGATGTACCAGTGTTGTTTATTCATTTAAAAACTTAATAATATTTGGTTTGTATCCAGCTTTTGTAAATTATGAGTAAAGTTGTTATAGACAGCCATTTATAAGTTTTATATGAACATAAGTTTTCATTTCTCTATGTTAAATACTTAGGAAAAGGATTGATGGGTCATACTTTAAGTATATGTCTAAATATATAATAAACTTCTAAGCTGTTTTTCAGAGTGGCTGTATCATTTGGAATACTTACTAGCAATGTGTGCAAGTTCAAGTTGCTTCCCAACTTTCACCAGCACTTGGTAGTTATTTTAGCTATTCTAATAGATGTGTAGTGCTATCACTGGCTATTTCTCTCTCATGGCCAATGATGCCAAACTTCTCTTTGTGTGCTTATTTCCTGTGTGTATATTACATTTTCACAATTTTTGCTGATTTTAAAAGTTGGGAGTAAAGTTTTGTGAGTCATTTATATATTCTGAGTACAAGTAATTTTTTGGATATGTAATTTTAAAATATTTTCTCCCAGTTTGCAGCTTATTTTTCACTCTCAGCACTATCTTTCTCAGAGTAAAAGATTTAATTTTGATGACATTCAACTTAACTTTTATAATGTATTATGCTTAAGGTTTCTTGTCTAAGAACTCCTTGCCTAAACCTAGGTCATGAAGACTTTCTGTTATGTTATCTGAACAATTTGCAGATAAATAATATCAGATGACAATATCTTCATCATTCCTTTCAATGGGATGATAGATTGGTTGGATATAGGTTTCTAGGTTCAAAATTATTTTCCTACAGAATCTGTGGATCTTGTTCCACTGAATTCCTACCTGCAGCATTATTGATTGTTTAGAGTGTCCTGGCCAGTGTGAAGGGGATTCTAGTGAGTCTAGTTCCCTTCTGCCTCCATTACTGAATCCTAGCTCCTGGCATCTCCCAAACCATGGTGAAGTTGGGATCTACATGAGTTGGTGGTATGAGTCTTTGGGATCAAATGGCCTTGGCAACTAAACAAGTGACCAAACAGCAGTGATGGAACTCAGGAGGACAACAGGCATATCATGGGTTCTGGGGAGAGCTGCTCTATGGACATTCTTGAAGGACAAGAAGTAAACCAAATGAATGAATTGAGACTTCCCTAATCTTGACACTGGAGGTGTGTAGGAATTTCAGAGCACACTCTATTTCTCCAGGTACCTCAGTGGCAGGTGAGAACTGCCTTTACTTTTCAGGCTCTTGGGGCCAGGGACTACTACCTCTTTTACCAACTGCTATTTAGCTTCCATATTGCAGATGAAAAGTCTGCTGTTTAGAATATTCCAACAGTCAGCTAATGAAAATCTGTAAATCCAGAAATAATAATAATGCTTCATTAAAAGAACCCAGTAACCTTAATGAGGAGGATCAGAAAGAATAATTAGTATGTCAACCCAGTAAAATGAGTGCTGGAGGAGACTGATGACTATCTGGAAAAAAAAATAGGTATGAGATTTTATGGAAATTAATAGTAATAATGAAATACTTTGTGGGGCTTACATTTTATTTTAAGTAAAAAAGTAACAAATAAATGAGAGATTTAACACTGTTAAAATTAAGCTAATGCTGCCACAAATCAAGAGATATTTGAAGTAACAGAAAAAAAAGTATAAAGAGATTATAAATTTGATGGAAAAGATAAGAGGATTAGGGATAAATACTGGAGATCTAATATGTGACAACAGAAATTATGGTGAAAGAAGAAGCAGATATACAAGAGACAATCATTAAACCTGAAATAGAAGAAATACATATATTCCACGAACTGAGAAAAGTCTCCAGATTAAAAGTGCTTAAACAAGTTGAAATAAATTAACAAGAAAACATATATACACATAATACATATTTAGACCCATTTGGTAAAATTCTTGAATTTTTCAGAAAAACATCAAAATTGAACATGCTTCCAAATAGAAAGCACAAGTTAGTGACATCAGACTTTTCATCTGCAATACAGAAGCTAGATGGCAGTGGAATTATGTCTACCAATGAGCAAGGAAGTCTTAAAATTTCTATGTTCCATAAAATATCACAAATCTAACAATACGAAAGAAATGTATTCAAGAATTTAGAATGTACATCATCCAAGTATACTATCTGAGTAGAATATTTGTAAAGTGGCTCTAATGAAAATAATAAAGATGGAGGAAGATGAGAGAGGAAAAAGTACTGAGCAATGAACTTAGCTAGTATATGAAATTTCAAATATTTAGTACATATATATGTATATGTATAGCCAGCTTAATTATACTTATAAAAACACAAAATAAAATTATATCTATAATGCTACAAAATAAGAGGCACATAAAATAAGGGAAATTCTAATAAGTAAACTATTTCAATAAAATCTCCGAGAGTGATAGGTAGAGAAGAGACAGCAAAAAGCCTATTGAAGGTCATATAAGAAGTAAGAAGACATGGGAAGAGTTGGGAGAAGTGAAATTACTCTATAGTTCTCATTTTATTAAGGAATTCTGAGATGGGGAAATTGAGGCTTCATGGAGGAAGACGCAGTGCATCCTCCTGGGGAAATAATTGGTAAATTACTTTGAAATAACAATAGAATAATGTGTGTCTGAATTAGAGAGTGGGGGAAGGGAAATGAGCCCTGAATGTAAAGGAAAAGTACAGTAGAACTTATTAATAGCAAAGGCAAAAGTGGAATGAATAGCAACATGATCAGACCAACAAAATAAGGAAAAGGAAACAGAAAACATCATATGCTGCAACAAGTGATGAGCATGATGTTGGGTATGTCAGTGGTGTATCAGTGGTGGGGTGTCAGTGACCACCCTAAATGTAGAGAGCTGAGCCCCAGCTGTTGCTGAAGTTGCTGTAATGAAGGTCTGAAACTCTCAGGATCAACGAACAAAATCTATCTGCATATCATTTGCTAAATCATACTTAAAGTAGTACATGCTGAACAACTGAGATAGTGTTTGTGGTTTGAAAACTCCGTATGTTCAAAGCATCTTTTTTCCCCCAAATTGATCTTGTGGAATTTGACAAGATTTGAAGTTATATGGAAAAATAGAGTGATGAATATTGCAAAGGCAGTTTTTAAAAAACTTTTTCATGAAAGTATAGTTGATATATACTATGTTGGTTTCAAATACACAACGTAGTAATTCAACAGTTATATACATTTTTGAATCCTCAAGGAGAAGAGCACGGCGAATGGACTTGATATATTTACATACCTGTGGTCAATATCACATTAGTTTTATAATAAGTCTTTGATATTCAGAAGACCACCATCACATTAGAACAAAAATCCACAAACAGGACTTTGCAGTAGAGCAATGGGGAATAGCATTCATTTTTAAGTAAATGATTCTAGGACAATATGGTATGTCTATGGAAGCAAATAAATGGAATTCAATCCCTACCTTCCTCACACTACCCACAAAAATAAACAAAAATAAACTTTGGATGGTTTATAGAGCTAAATATAGAAAGCAAAACTATAAAACTTGTAGAAAATAGAAAATAATAGGGGACCATGTGTTCATGACCTTTGATGTAGGAAAAGTTTTCTTGGACACAAAATATACTAATGACAAAAGAAATATTGATATATTTTATCACATCAAAATTAGGAAGTTAAACATACCACATAGAACAGAGAAGAGAAGACACAAAGTGGGAGGCCATATTTGCAACACATGTAACTAACAAATGGTTTTTACCAGAATATGTAAATGAATTCTTTCAAATACATTGAAAAGATAGCCTAATAGAAAAATCAACAAGACATTTAAACAGAAACTTTATCAAGAAATCAGCTCCCCTCTGCTTCTTCCATAAATGCGTACGACCTGCACCAGGAGGTTTCCTTTCCTCACAGGGCGTTTCTCATTCAGCAGATGGGTGACCAGTTTGCAGCTGTGCGGAGGACAGGATGGGGATGAGGAAGGAAGTCCCTGGGAGCTGCTCTGAATGTCGTCTTCTGATTCAGTTCCCTAGTGTCTGCCCCAGGCTTTTCTCCTGCGCTCTGGAGTTTCTCCGGATTTGTTTTCATCTTCAGAGTAATTGTGGGCTGCATGAGTTTTTGGCTACAGATTCATCTACTCTTGTCACTCCAATCCATCTGGTTTCTGTCTTCTAGGAATTCCTCACAATTTCTGGTCTGCTAATCCACATTCTAAAAAAATTTTACAGTGCTGATACATATTTACTCACTATTAATTTCATTAATTTAGAAAATATATATCTTAAGGGAGTTTGGGCAGAGTTGTTTGTTCTTCCTCTGTTATCCTCATTCTTTTACAGAAAGCCTCAGTTATTGAATGGCATTGGTAGTAAATGTGGGCATTTGTTATACTTTGATCCTCCAGGGTTTATGTTTCTGCCAGTCATTTTCATTGTTTTGTTTATAGTTTATGAACTTTTTAAAAAAGGTGTCTTTATGTTGTATAAGGAAATATAATGGACTTGGTTAGTTAAAAGTATGCATATATTTGTTTTTACATTTATTTATGTTATATATAAAATTATTCTTGCTTTAATAGTTTCCAAGGTTTATGTATGGGAGAACATCACTCAGTGTCTT
Source organism: Manis javanica (assembly GCF_040802235.1). Lineage (NCBI taxonomy): Eukaryota > Metazoa > Chordata > Mammalia > Pholidota > Manidae > Manis > Manis javanica. The sequence goes on from NC_133172.1 coordinate 22,963,848, forward strand.
TCACAAGGATTCCTTTAAGGTATAGTAGTAATTCAAGGTCAGGTCAGTGCTTACTTTCAAAGAATAGATATTTTAATTTTCCTGATGTCCCCAGAAGAGACAGGAGATCTTCTTCACCGGATCTTGGAGAAGAGATGGGAGAAAGGAGAGGGCAGCTTAGCAATGGGCTGGGACCAAAGAAAAGGCTGCCCTCACAGGAGATTACTGCAGGAGACCTATATCCACCATCTCTCCACTCAAGAAAGGGGAGCGGAACATCTCATGGGGATAGGGGAGAAACCAACTTCCACTGTACTGTATGTACCAATTTGATGGGATTAATGTGTTAAGGGAACAGTCCTTGTGTATTCCCTGCAACTGGCCTTTCTTGAGAAATGAGTTATATTTCTCCATGTGTCTGGCTGGGTAAAAATTTCCAAAGTCTAAATTTTGGGAGAAAATACCAGGACGCTGATTTTGGCTGTAATCCAAGTTATTCTCTTCAATAATTTAGCTGATACCTAGTTATCTCACTGAAGCTTGTGTCTGATTCCCAACTGACTCAGAACTTGCAGGCAAAAAGAAAATGATTAAGTTCTCCCTGCAAGCCCCAAGTGTACCATAAAACACTGTCATGGACAGTGAACTGGAGCAGCTATGATATCTGAAACACACTTCCTGGCTCCATGAGGTAGTCACCTTTCATTATCACCAAAACTGTGGTAAAATTCTATCACCTAAAAATTTCAGGAACAATAAATTGCTTGGGAAATAAGTGAAGAGAAGAGAAATGCCTGTGAAAAATGGTGGCACAGTGGGGGAGCAGCAGATGCCTGAGACAGTGGCGGGAGAGCCAATGGAAGAGGATAATCATAGGCATGGCTATCAGGAGAATGCAGGCACCTTTCCGCCATCCTCTAGAAATCCACAGGCAGTCCTGGGGAAAGCCCTGGAACTCTTGCAAACCATTGGGTACCTTTAAAATGTGTTTGCTTAAGGAAAGACCACTTTCAAAGGTCAAAGGACTTAGGGCATTTAAGTTGCATGTAGGAACATACTTATATCATTAGATTAAATGAAAAAAAAAGAAGCTATAATAAAAATTATCCCTGTGGTGTATCAGATCCATGGAAAACAAAGAAATAATAAGTAAATAAGTAAATAATTAAAAAGAATGAATGAATGTCATGAACAGAAATTCCAAAAAGGAAACACACAGAAGGATGATGCTTCTTTCAGGGTTTCTCAATGAGGAAGGTCCCTAGAGGCCATTTGGAAATGTGGGCAGTGGAGGTGCTGGTGAGTTGGTTATTAGAATGCCTGTAAGCCATTACTGGCATTGAATGTGCAGGAGTCAAAGATGTAAACGTCCTGTAATACACATAACAGTCTCCAGCAAAGGAGATGGTCTCCCAATGCTAGTAGTGTTCTTGGTGAAAAACACACTTTGGGTGTTCTTTTTCTCCCATTATTTAAAACTTGCCAGATTATTTTTACAAGTCTATTCCCTTTATTAAAATGTACCTATTCTATGGTTTGAAAACATAAAAATATTTGATGAAATATAGAGAAAGCAGAGAGAAAAAGAATCATCAATGTCCTTCCTGCCAAGAGATAACCACAACTCACATCTTGGCTAATATTTTAGAATTTGTAACAGATGGATTGCATTAATGGCCTGATTTTTCACTACTTTCTATCTCCTTTTTGCATGTACTGTGCCATGTGACTTTGGAGTTCCTCTCATAAAGGTAGAATGTGTTTCTCCACTTCATGTCACTTGCTTTTGGCCTAAACACAAAGCAGAAGTGGTGGTACGACAATTCTGGGCCAAGTCCTCAAGAGGCCTTGCATGCCGCGGTGGGCACTCTTTCATTGCTACCTCCATCTAAAGGATGTACCTGGGCTAGTCCACAGGAGGAAGAGAGGTATGTGGACAGTGCACAGTCTCCCCCCTGGACCCTTGTTCCTAAGAACAAAAGGCATAACAGGCACTTTGTAACTCTTTCCCAAAACCTGAAGGAATGTAGAGATATCCATAAAGAAATCCTACAATAAAGAGTAGTTGGTGATTCTTCACAGAACCCCTATGGAAATGAGACTGCTAGAGGATGGGCTTCTGGGTCAGGAAGAAAACTGTTAGCCTTGACTCAGCTTCTTATCAAGCCTCTGATTTATCTACACCTCTGTTTATTGCCCTGGAGTATTGGAGAGAAGGGCATCTAGCTTTGTTCTCATGGAGCTAGCAGCCTGCATACCAGACTTGTATCCAGGTATTTGAAACCGTGTGAAGAACAGGACTGCTACATGTGGAAGCAGAACTTACTGGTGCCTACTGTAATATTTTTGACATGGTAGATTTGCATATTACTATGTTACTTTCCAACAAATACAAGAAAAATATCTTCAGGCAAAGCCCCTTTCCCTGCTCTGCACGTCGGTGGTACATATGCACCAGCACTGGCTATGGTCATAAATAGTTTGGGGCCAGTGGAGCTATTTGCTATGTAAGCACTGAAGCAGTACATGGATGGTAGAAATTGAGACACTTCAGTCCTGACACATCAAGAATGACTGGCCTTCGAGTGGTGGAGGCATCTATGCATGGTCCAGTATGATTAGACTAGCTATAAATGGCAACTGTAATTTAAATTTAGAAAATAAAAATAAAAACCCAGCTCTTCAGTCTCACTGGTCATGTTTCAAGCACTCAGTGATCACCTGGGGCCAGGAGTAACACTTGTACAGGGACAGCACGGGTATAGAACACTTCCACCATAGCAGAATGTTCTACTGGGCAGGAGTGTTACAGGTAAATATCAAGGCAAGACTCCCATTCCTGCCTGGAGGCAGGGAAAAGAGCTAGACGTGCCCCTGCTGCTGTAGCCCCTAACGCAGCCAAATCAAGGGCACACCCTTCCTGGTGCTGTGCTCTGTAAACAAACAGGGACACGCGGAAAGCTCTTCCCGTGCTTGAGTGCCTTGCCAACATTATTTTATGCAAGTGCTCCTTTGACCTCCAATTTTTTTCTAGGTCACCCACCTAAATCCAGAACGAATGTCTCACCATTTGGAAAAATTACATGAGAGAAAGCCCCAGATGCATGTGCAGGGCTCCTGTGAAATCCAGTCTTAGTACATTGAGTTTAATCCAAATGTATTTCGAAAACAGTGGTTTGAATTGTTGTAAACTACAGAACACATGGAGAATCCCTAGAGAAACAGATGTTAGATCTTCTGATAGCAGTAAAACATCCACAAAAAAAAAATCTTGTAAATATGAGCAAACTTGACTAATAGAGTATTTGGCAGTTAAGGAGATAGGAATGCACAGTGGGTGTCATTCGGCTTTATAAAATAGTGGCATGAGTGTCATTAAAAAAGAAATATTCTTTTAAATGTCTGTTATTTAGTTTTAAAATGAAAAATATTGAATAGTTAAACTTTATTAAGTGTAAAATTGGTTTTTTAGAGTGCTTTGGAATGTTAGCTACCAGGAAGCAAAACTTGAAAAGTCATTGAAAGCAGCTGCTATTTAAAAAAAAAAATCAAAAGGCTAAATTTAGGACCAGGTCCAACGTGAAGCCTTCAGTTCCATTTACAAGGCCGTTGTCAGTTCAGGCCTCACATCCCAGGGAGCTCCACGGCCACGGCAGACCCAAGTTTGGGCTGCAAGGACTATTGTTCTCCAAGTAGCCCAATACAGATTCAGGGAAAAGGGGACCAGAACAGTTGGCCTGGCTAGTACCCCTTCCAGAGCTCCTTTCCCTCCTGCTTTTCTAAGCATACAGAAACTTGTTTCTAGAAAGCAACAAAGAAGAGGAAAGTATGTAACAGGTGGTGAGGATGGCAAGGGTTTCAGACAGCCTGATTTTCTTTCCAGAGTTGGGGAGATACAGCTGAAGTAGTTCTCTAAGTAGTTTGTTGTACTATTTTTTTTTTTAATTTGTGAATGTGAGGAACTTCACAGACATGGGGTTTAATGCTGAAATTTGCAGGATATAGCATTTATTTCTACTGGATTCAAGAGCAGTGATTTGTAAACAGGGGCTTATAAGTAACAACTGGACTCATGAAATGGCTGTAATCATTTTAACTTCTGTCACTCCGCCTCTGCCTGTATCCCCTTGCGTTGGGCAGCACTTCTCCATGTGACCCTGGAGAAGAAAATAACCCAACTCATGGGCCAGGACCCCAAGGTCTTTGAGGCCCTTCATCTTTTGCTCCCCTGCAATGATTGGTTTAGACTCTCTTGTCATCCTTAACATCTTTCACTGTGAGATTCACTTGGTGCACTGGTTGATCTCTAAGCCCTGAGTCTCTAGAAGACAGGGCTATTTATCATTCTCCGCCTCTTTAGTGCCCAGCACACTACCCTCCTGCAGTAAAATCCATTAGAATACATGAGCAAATGAATGAATGGACGAGCGAATGAGTGCCATCATAGGTATGTTACTCCCAGACTGAGAGAGTCAGATAGGGAAGGTAGTGTTGTTCAGTCAGCTTGGAGGATCTGCCTATGAGGCTCTGCAGTTATTTGTCTTCAGTCCTGAAAACTCTATTTTAAAATGACTCTACTCAAGATTTTTGCCAAGTTAAAAGTGTAATCAAGTGATTACTATGCAGCCAGGCTTCATTTGTCATTTAGCACTGATGCAGTGCCCACACCTGTGGTGTAAACTTCATGGAGGGCCATCCACCCTGCCTAGAGGATTTAAGGACAAAGCCAACTCTCAGCAGCTTTGTCAACCAATAAACATTTATCAAAGTATTTTTATTGATCATCTGCTGTGTGCCAAGGGGATGCTATCTCCAAGCCACTCATCTAGATAGAAGCTGAATTTTCCAAAATCTAAAGAGCCAGAATTCCCAAAGAGAAGCTGGCTACTTTTTCTGGGATACAGAATAAATGGCCCATCAATTTATTATTTAGCTTCTTTCACATTTTAATGAATAGTTATAGTAAAAATTACCAAATTTCTATATTAAAAAAAAGTCAGCATTTTATATAGTAAATACTGAATTATACCATTATCAATACATGTGCTGGTTTTCTGCAAACACAAAAATTTAATATTTGTTGTGGAAACTATTCACTGCAATTGAAAGGAGATAAATAATGAATAGTGATGCCAGTTGTTCATTAAAATTCTACAAAAGCAAAACATACATGCCTTTCATGAACGTGGCCCCTGAAGGTTCATACGTAATTGTGATCCCCATTTACTTTGAATTAGCTATAAACTTGAAACAGGCTACCCAAAGCCCAGAGCAGAGAAATTTTCCTGTTCTCTTTCCAGCTGTGGGAAAACGAGGCTGGAGCCCAGAGAGCAGCTGGCCCTTGAACGAGGGCTTGACGCATGAATACTTGGTTCGCACAGGGCTGTGCCTGGTGCAGGGCTGCTTGCTCGTCTCCTGCAGAAGGAGACAGCTTCTGGCCTCTGCTACCTGCACTCCACCTTGCACCCACCAGCACGTTCACCTGGGCAAGTGTTGGTTACCTCACAGGCAGGGGTAGTATAACACCATTTCCAGACTCCCTTAGGCCCATTCTGAAGGCCTCCAGAAGACGGTCCCTATCTGGCTATCCCACTGGAGGCTCTTTTCTGGCCTTGGAAGCATGATGGCAGGGGAGGACCAGAGGGCTGAGCACCCAGGAGCCACCAGAGAGTGATCCTACCTGCTCACTTCCTGATGGAACTGTCCTGAGGGATACTCTACGAGGTGCTTGAGAAGCCTCAGTATTACCTTCCCACAACACTGACCTCCTTGCTGACGAGGTCCTTCGGCTTTCCGTCTTCCCTGTCTCACTCCCCTCCAGCCTCTCTGTGTTTCTTGGGGGCACGTCCCACATACACCACTTGCCTCAAAGCCTTCTCTTGGCATCTATTTTAGGGGAACCCCAAATGAAGTCACCTGTACCTTGACCAATGCCAGCATGTGCCTGAGGATATATTGCCACCTTGACCTCACCGCTCCACCAAGAAAAGCATTTTGCCCTATGTGTGCCCCTGGAGTGGAAGCCTTCTGTCCTATCCTCAGGACCCCACACAACAGGGCCTGGCACATGAAAGGTGCCCATGTCTAGGATGATTGGTCTGGAGACACTTGGGGGCCCCACCCATGATCACTGGCCCCATGGGAGGCAGCTTTGGGATCCCCCTCAACTCTCACCATGGCGGGTACCCCAGGGCCCAGAGAGGTATGGGGCCCATTAATCAGGACAAGCAGCAAGGCCTCTAGAGACTTTTCTGCTGACTGTGGAGATTAAACCAAAAACAGACAGGAAATCTGTCCTAGTTCATGAAATTCCACCCCCCAAAATGGCTTCTCATGTTTTTTGTGATGTGTTTAATAAAAGAGGCATTTCTGGAAATGTTTGCTGAAAAAGACAACTGCAGAGCCAGCAACCCCGACCTGGGACCCCAGGGCCAGCTTCGGGTCTGGGTCTGCCTCCCCACTCAGCGCCACACACCTCCCCGACCCTCCTCCCTCCCCCCATTGCCTGCCTCCCTTCTATTTCCCTCCTGTCCGCCTTCTTCCTCCAGTACATTCTCCTTTCCTCAGGGTCTCTTTCTGCCTTCCCCCTTCCTGTACCAGAAGCCAGCTGGCTAGTGCCTCTGTGTTACCTGGGGTACTACCTGAAAGCTCTCTGCCTCTGCCGTGGAACGAATCTCATCCTAACACTAGTAAAGATGGGGAAGAAATCTCTCCAGAGTATGTGTCATGTTTCTTGGGTGACTTCAAATGGTTATTTCTCAGGGGAAAGGGAAGAGGTGGTCAGAGTATAGCTGGGTCCCCGAGGAGCCCAGAGCATGGTGGGACCTTGTAAGACTTCACGGCGCTGTTTCTGAGAAGACAGGCCTGACCCTCTTCTAGGAAAGGCAGGATCCACGTAGGAAACGCTCCCTGCCTTCCTTGCCCAGGCCCTGCCTCCTCTTTCTCTTACTTTCCTCTTCCTCTGCCTGTCTTAACAAGGTCATGGCCCCCCTGGTAGCAAATTCTGTACAGATTTAATGTGCAGATGAGTGTGAGCCTGGTGGGAGAGTGCAGAGAGAAAGGCAAACTTCACTTCATATTCACTAAACATCTTAAACCACTTCAGGGGTTTGAGGAAACCTGGGTTGGATTTTGCCAAGCACGTTTCCCCTTAATTTTCATACCCAAGTGTATTCTAAAGGAAATGAAATCCACATGTTTCTGATCATTCATACTTAAATCATCAAAATATTGCCTTTTAGGGGTTTTGTGTGTCAGGAAACCCTTTGAACCTTTTTCACAGCAGTGTTGGCTGCCTTGTGGAAAGGTAAACAGGAAACGGTGATCTGTAGAGGGCAGTGGTGCTGACCCCAGGATGGTGCCTGACTCCTGGGAGTGCAGGGCCGGACCCTCCTGAGTGGCAGGGACTAGGGCCTCGCAGGGAGCCGTGGAAAGTTTCGCACCAACGACCACATGGGCTCCCTCCCTGGCCGGCATCACTGACTCATTCTGAGACATTGGGAAAAGCCAGTTAAACTCCTAGGGCCTCCATTTCCCCCTGAATCAGTGGGGACTCTTAGCAGATTAAAACAGCATACAGCAGGGTGGAAACATAAAGGTTAAAAGAAACTTAAGATACATATCCACCAAACGTAATGTGTGAGTCTTATTTAGACCCTTGTTCAGACTGTGATTTGTCTGATTGTATTCTGTTGGGTGTGTGTTATGTTTGTGTTTGTGTGTGTACTGAATCTTTGATGACATTAAGACACTGTTAATTTATGTTTAAATATGGGTTTTTTTTTAAGATTCTTTATCTTTTAGAAACTCATGCTAAACTATTTTCCACTAACTTCATTTCTGGATATCTGGGATTTGCATTACGGTAATTGAGATGGGTAGCAGGAAGTGAGTGGGTGGAGATCAAACAAGCTGGATGTGAATTTGATGAGTGTGGAAGCCGGTGAAGAGTGTCTGGGTCTTCAGGGGGCTCTCTGGACTTCCATGGATGGCTTTAACTCTTTAAGATACTGAGCATGAAAAACTACAGAAGTAAACCCTACATTTCCCTGGTAATAGGATGCTGCAGCATTCTATTAGCATTCCTAATTTTAGGAGTATATATTCTCTAATTATATATGCATATTATATATCCTCTACTATTATTAGTGATTATATTTTCTAATGTTCTCTAGTTACCTTAGTATATATAAGCAGTATGTTATATATTCTCTAAATCTATTAATTCTCTAATAGAATAATTTTGGAATATATATATATATATTAACATTCCTAATTATAATTAGGAAATACCTTGAATGTATGAAATCAGTAAATCCCAGTATATAAAGTTAAAATTGTTTCTTGATGAGTCAGAAACCCCTATAAAGACAGATGCAATTTATTTAGGTTGAACTATAAGAAATTGCAGTTTTTTTAGGTTAAAAATGATCAGTCATTGGCAATTTCAAATGGTTTGACTTTAATAGCTCATTTCACCATCATTGCTGAACTCTACAGCTTATAGGGCCCCGTGTTGAATGAGGGGAACACAGCACCCAGGAAAATGAGGGGCCAGTGCGTGAGGAGACAGCGACCCAGGATCCTCACACCAGGTAGCTGTGCCTGGTGCCAGAGGGGCCTAAACTGAGGCTGTACCAATGGAAAGGCATTTTCTGTCTGAGGAAGGTACCCTGGGAGAAAGACCTAGAAAGACAGGTCAGGTTTCAGTGGGGATGAGATGGAGCTGCTCCCAAGGAGACGACCTTCTTGAGCAAAGGCACAAAAGAAGGTATTTGGTGCTCAATATATGGTGACTGAATTAATTATTGAATACATAAATGAATCTTAGAATCTCTGGAAAGACTGTGAAGAATCTTGATCCAGTTTCAGAGCCTCTTAGTGTGTCACCTTGACTAAGTTAACCTCACTACAGGAAGTGGGGAGCAATAAATGTGCCTCATACGGTTCTTATAAGGATCAAATAAGGTGAAGTGAATAGACCACCTGGTACATAGTGGGTGGAGAAATGTCAAGTTCAAATACAGACCCAGTGCTGAAACTTGGTCTAGAACATGGGGGTAGTCCAGATCCAGGGCTAAATAGATATTTTGTGGGGCCAGTTTGTGTAGAAACCAGAGGTGGAATGGACAAACTTTTTTTTTGACTGTTCAATATTTAAACCAGTTTTTTGTAAAAATGAATGGAAGGAAATGTCCTTACCTCCCACACCTGTACTCTGATGGGATGAATACTAAGTTGTCTGACCTCTATTAGCAAAGAAGCAGGCATGTGGCCCAAACTAGGCCAGCTAGTCTGCCCTGAAGTAGCAGTGAAACTTTGGGAAAGCCACTTAACCTCTCTAGGTGTTAGTCTTCTGCTTTGTATTTTGGAGATAATGACTTGTGCTACCTGTATCTTTCACAAAGCTGTCAGCAAATATCCTGAGGAAGGATACAGACAAAGTTGTTCTGTAAAAGCACATACCAGAGATGCAAAACAAATAAACAACAACATCAACAAAAACAATGATGGGAATCATTATAGTGGCTTCCAGGGACATGGTGCTGAAAAGGATCCTGAGGCTGAATTTAGGTTCATCAGGAAAGAAGGCTCTGATCAACTAGTGATGTCTGCCCCAGACACAGAACAGCAGAGAAGTGGTTTGCTTGTCATGTACTCGATATATGTTCTGTGTCCTCCTATTTCTTCATGTGGAATACAGATGCTTAATTTCCCTGTAAGGAACCAAATTCCTTTAGGGAAAGATGTTTTACTTACAGAGCTCATGCACTGGGGCATGAGGTTTGTGTATTGATTTAGATGTCATGTTTCCTGGAAAATGGAAAGCTCATCTCTGTTCAGAAGCAGAGTCTCCTTATGTATAGGATAACTGACCTAGTTATGAGGGTTATAGTGAAGATTATATGAGTTAGCAAGTATGTGGCAATTAAAACAGGGCTTCACCCAGAGCAAGAACTCAGTCTCAGCTGTTCCAAAATCTTCCTGTATGTGGTGTATAGCTCTTGCAGCTGCCCAGGTGTCTCTTCCAGGATCCAGTAGAATCTAAAACACAAAACTCCAGATCAACCTCCACTGTGGTTTTACACAGAGAACTTTATGCCCATTCCCTGAAGCCCTGAGCATCAGAGATCCCGTTAAATGTTCAGCAAAGAATCTACTTTTTCCTCTAAGACAAACCCAGTCAATCAGAGATCCCTGCCTGTGCAAACTTTTCTCCCCTGGCAAAACTAGATGCACACCAAAGGAAGATGTAACCTGAACGAAAAACTTTCAAAATGTCCTTCATTATTTCTATCCTTACATCTGAAAAATAGCCCAGGTCAAAGTGGATTTTATTGGACCATTTATCTAAGCAGATTAAAATTATAGATACACTTTTTATTAAATAAACTTTAGGAAAGAACACTGGTCAGGCTGATTCTGAGAACTTTCAGACAAACCATCCTCTTGGTTACCTGGTTGAGTGGCCACCTACCTGGACAGGAGAGTGCTGCTGGGTCCCAGGGCTGCACCGAGGGTGGTAGCCATTCATGAAAGAGAAGCATGATGCACATGCTGGGGATGACGAATGACACGTGAGTGCATAAATGGTCTTTGCACCAAGCTGGGTACCAGGCAGAATGGTTGGAACTGTTTCACACTCCTGACTATGACCCCACCTTGTCTAAGGCAGTTCCCTTGTGTACACCAGACTCAAGGAATAGGTTATCCCTCCATGGCTGGGTCCCCACCTTCATCAAAGACACTCATCCCAGGTGTAGCAGGAACCCTCAGCTACACAGGAGAAAATGTGCCCAAGAGAAAGTTCACCCAAGCCACACTGGACTAAGGGGGCAAAGAGAAAGAAGAGTGCTAGCTTCAACTTAGAGTCTGCAGCCACCAGTGGCAATCAGTGGCACTTGGGAAGCACGCTTGTGGGTCAGGCCGTTTAATGGGAATCTATTAAACTTGGCAGAAATCCACAGAAACATCTTCTCCTTCCTTCCAGCAGATGCTGGTGTCTGCAAACCAACAAGCTAAAATGTGTGTACACTTCTCTTTTATTAAAGCAAATAGTGCTTAGCCTGTTCATCCTCTCCACATTGTGTTAAGGGGCCTTTGGACTCCCTGTCACACCTTCCCGCCAGCCCAGTCTCTTTCCTTGTCCAATAAGGGCTTCAGGGTTAATCAAAGACCACTTCCCATTTCTAATAATATCCTCACTTTGAGTGGCCCCTGGGTTACTCTGGGTAGAGAGCTGAAAGTACAGTCCCTCTGGCTGTGCCCTACAGCAAGGCCGCTGCCTGATCGGGTCCCACCCTTAATGGAATGCATTGTCTGCTCTGACTCACCTGGCCTGGTGGGGTGTGCTTACGAGGACAGGGTATAACATATTTCAGACTCGAGCTGGAGAATATGATCCAGACACCTTCAATCTCATAGGATACAACCAGAGGCGGATAGTTTCTTCCACAATCTGCCAACTAATGGTTGTTCAAGCCTATTTGGCCTCCAATCCCACAATAGGCCCTGCCAGATATAGAATTGTGCTGGATTGTGGGTGTCGGGAGGGCGCTGACACATGGTGTTGCCATGACAGTACCTTTGAGTCATCGTGCCTTTAGTTTTTCTCACAGCCTCCTGGAGTATAGTTTACTACACCTATTTATAGATAGGTTAAGTGAGTCTTGGAGATGATACGATACCCGACCAAAGTCTTGCTGTGAGTAAATTCAGAGCCTAGGAGTCTGCCAGGTCCCCTGCCTGAGTCCTTACACCTCTTCCATTGCAGGCGTGAGGCATGAGCTGGCCTGAAGCTTGGGCAGGCATGGGTGGGAGGACGGAAGAGTATCAGTGGGAGCAGGAAGGTGGAGACTTCCCAGCTGTCCTTTACCAGTGGCCTAGTCTTTGCCTTTGATACCATTTTAAGATCCAAAAGAAGCTAAACTCCTTCTCCTTCCCTCATCCAAAATAATATACTTTTCCCATTGAATCCATATTTCAAAAAGAGAGAGTAAGAGCAAGGGAGATGAGAAAGAGAGTGTGAGACAGACCAAAGAGGGTGGAATCATGAATCTGGGCTTATTTGAGGACAGGAGGTTGTATAATTTAAGGCAGACCCGAAGAGTCTGCTCGCTAGACAATGCCTGTCTCATGGCTTCAGTTCAACGATTTTAACATAAACCATAGAGTCCTTTAATCTAGTTCTTCTTTTCTGTTGTTTTTATCTGGGATGGCAAAGCCCAACCCCAGCCTACATCCAGGCTTCAGCTAAAACTGCCACCTCATTGGTTCTCGCTCTCCCAGGACACTGTGACTCAGGCAAGGTGGAGAGGGTCAGAGCATAGGTAGCCCAGAGGGGCCTCAGCTCTGCCTGGGCTTCCAGGGAGACAGCAGTCCTTTGGCAGATGCTTCCCTTTCTAGGGACATTCCTAGTGACATCCATGATCACGGGGCTTCCATTTGGGGGCCAACCACATCCTGAAGATTCAGTTCACAATGACTCTAAGGAACTTAGATTCAGGAGGTGAATGGCTTGTAAGGGCAAGAAATAGTTATAGAAGAGTAGAGCAAATCTTTACTACACACAGCTCCCCAATACTAAAAAACAAAAGGATAATCAGAGGAGAAAAGAGATTTTTATGTAAATCTGCATGGCACCACACTGGATAACTCCCAATTTTCCTCCACAGCTGAGTTTATCCTGCTAGATGAAATGGATATGTGCAAATATTTCTGTTAATTGGAACAGCAAATTCCCTTGCACCTCTTTATCAATTCCTCCCACTTTCCACCTTGATTTATGGTCAGAGGTGAGCATGTGCCTGTGGCTCCCTTGGTCAGGCACCATCTCTCTGTTCTCTATGTGACTTTCATGTCATAGACACTCTGCTAGTCACTGATGGTCACATAAATGGATAAATTGATAAAACACAGGCTTAGGCATATCGATGACTGATAGTGTTTTTAATTCTGTTTAGTATCAAAAATCGTAGTTACTGTTATGGACCATATTTTACAATGGATTATACAGCTTTTGACAATCGATTGTATAAAATTGTATGAAAGATCAGACCTTGTCTGCTTTCAACCTGAAGGATCCTGGGAAAGAGAACTGGGAGCCGGTTGTTTTGCTCACTCTGTTCACCAGGGTTGTGGGAATTCCTGCCATCCGAGTGGGGTCCTGAGGACAACCTAAGAATCTCTGAGCTCTGCACCTCTGCTAATTCTTAGTGCCATTCTGAGTGCCAGGGAGTGCTAAGAGTGGTGATGGTTTTACCAGCTGCCGTTGTGATGTGGCTGTGGTCCATGTGGTGGTGGTTCTCTCAAGGTAAAGCAGAGCAGGATGAAAATTCCCCCAAAGGGGAGCACCTCATAGTTGCAGAGCTTCCAGGGCAAAGGGTTGTGAGGAATGAGACAGTCCCTTGTGTACACCAGGGACTAGGTGTTGCTGGTGTCCTCCCAAAGGTTGGGCTCTAGGTCCCAGGTCTCACTTGTATCTAAAGAAAGCCAGTTTTGTGGTATAGGGCTTATAATTGAAGCTTTCAGCTCAAATTAGAAAAGATTCTTCCTCCAATTGTTGAGAACCTTACCCAAGAGAAAATGCCAAATTATATCATCTGGGCTGTTCCCAGGGGTCTGTTCTCAGGGAAATGTGAGTTCTGGTAGCATAAAAAGCAAACTTGGAATTACAAGTTTTAAACAACAACAAAACCCATAATCTTCTCCAAAATCTATTGCTTAATAGACTCCAGAATACCCATTTAACATGATTACTTTTTTCAATGTATCCAATATGAGAACCACCCCAAATCAAACAGAAAGCCATGGATGTGAATTGATGAGCATGTGTGGGGAGCCGGCACTGCTGTCTCTTGCCACTGTATAAGCACTTATCCAACAGCCTTGTTTCTTACACTCTGCCCATCATGCTGTCCTAAGAGAGCTACCAAGGGGTCATAAGAACATACATGCGTAGATGCCCTGTGCTCATAAATATTCACACTGTCAGAACCACACAGGACCAGCAGGACCAGCGGCCCAGACTGCTGTGGCAAGCCTGCTTTGACTCCGGCACCATGGGCCAGGGCTCTGACAGTCAGATCCGGGCCCATACCCAGAGGTCTTGGGTAGTTTCCAAACCTCTACAGGGACGTGACTTGGCAGAACCATTCCACGAGGACCTTTCCTGTGAGGTGCCTCAGTCTTCCTCATCTGTAGGGCAGGTTCCTCCTGATCAAGAAGCCCAAACCAAGACTCCTGACCAGGCTCAACACAGTCATGATAACATGCAGGACTGAAATTTGAAGTCAACATTAGATTTTAGTCAACCACAGCATTTTTAAATGTACAGATAACTTACACACATGTTTTTGCTTTTCATTGCCTTGTTTTTCTCATCTGTAGAAGTTGAGTAATGGTTGCTGCCAAACTACTGGGATTTGGGGGAGAGCTGATGAAATCGCAGAGCATCATACAGACAATGGATTCCAAGCTGGGAACGGGAGCCACGGGATCCTTTGCAGGTCCACTATGTTTCCCCTAAGCCAGTGTCCCCTTAAATAACTCAAGGGTAAGGGAAATATGATGCAGAAGGGACCTACTCTCTTTTCAATAGTAGATGGAAACTTCAAGTAAGAATATGGGGGGAGTGGGACTTAAAACTCCGGTCATCCTATTGCTCTGGCAGACCCAGTGCCCAGTGTAACCATGGTCCCAAATTTGTTCACTGCTCAGACGGCTGGGAGAGGAGAAGAGGAAAGGAACACAGAGCTTTCAGAGTGACGTGGCCTGAAGATCAGTGTCAGGACTAGAGAACTGGTAGAGCACAGTGCCTGGTCTGGGTGCAGGGAACTGGGGTCACCATGGAGCATTTAGTGATAGTCCCCAAGGATCTATGCCATTAGCTTGTTCCTATGGCATCTTCTAGACCATTTCAAGTTCTTATTTTAAAAGAGAGACACAATTTTTTATTCCTATTTGAATGAGAGACACCAGCTTTCCCATCATTTTTAGACCCTGAATTAAAAGCATTAACCACAAAGTATCTTGAGGACAATTCTCTCCTCCACAACCCCAACACATATGCTGGAATTCTGAAATATTGAGATTATTATCAAATCCAGAGGTTGTCAAATATTAGCAGTAAATCACTGATCTGTCAAATACTGATCTGTGAAACAAGTAAAAGTAGAACTGCTGTGATTAAAGAAGGGACAGAGTCTGGGATGTCCAACTCCTCTTCTCTGTTTCTTGCCCCCCAGATCTCCTCTGGGGTTCTGAGATTCAGTGGCTTTGTTATTTCTTGGATCTCTCTCTCTCTTTCCCACATGCCCATGATTGGATGTAGAAGGCTCCAAGATGGTAAAGACATAATATGGAAGGAGCCTGAATCCCTGAGTCTCTGCTTGGAAGAAACCTCCTGTCTAACCCACACTGGATCTTGAGTGAAAAATGAACTTGAATGTCTGTCTTCCCAACGAGGCAGCAAGTTCTCTGAAGGAAGGAACCTTATCTATGTTATACGGTGCTTTTATGAGCATAATTCATGCTAGCTTCTGTAACAAACAATCCCCCAAGTCAATGGCTAACGCCTTAAGAGAATCATCCCTCACCGTCACCTCCCGATCACGCATGGCACCATTACTTCTTACACGGCATATCACAAGGCCTCTTAACTAGTGTTCCCAACACGGAAGCCGCATGACCCCCCTTGATGCCTGCAGCGACACCCTGGCACTGCTGTGCGAGGATCCTCCCAGGCTCCCACCTCATTCGGAGAAGAGTTAGAGGCGGCCTCAGTTCCCTGGCTTGCAGATACCTTTCATTCACTCAGCTTCATGTACAGACCTCTTGGCCATTTCTGAAACACTCTAAAAGGCCTTTGTACTTTCTCTTCCTTCTGGCTAGGATATTTCTTCTCCAATATCCTCATAGCCTGCAGCCTGAGTTCATTCAGGTCTCTGTACAATGTCACCTTGTCAGAGAAGCCTGTGCTGACCACTCTCTATAAAAGAGCACCCTCTTACTCAGCCCTCCCACCCATCATGAACTCCAGGAGAGAGAGTGAAGATGGGGCACCTAACACAATGGGTGAGGGCAGGAGGGCTGAGGAAGAGGGTGCACTTTCAGTGACTTTGCCTTGTGACTCATTGTTCTTTGAGAGCACAAGTAATAGGGCCTCAATAAATACGTGTTGAATGCAAAAAAGATCAGATGAGGATTGTATAATCATAAAGACCTAAGAACTCTTAAGGAAAGGATGGTGATATAAGACAACATGTAATAAAAAATAAAACTGTCTTGGAGTTGGGGTCAGAGAAAACTTCACTGGGGTATATGAACTTGGGGACCACTAGTTTGACTTTGACAGATGGCTTCAAAGAACTCTAAGACATCAGGGTGTCCTGTAAGCTCAGGACAGGTGAACTTCCTGGACACAGAGGCAGGGGCAGAACCAGCTTTGCCTCCATGTGGCTGAGTTTGCACAGTATAGCACCACTTCTTTCCAAGCCTTTAAAAAGAGCATTTTTTTCCTCAAGAGAAAAGGATAAATGTTAAGGCAAGCACTTGCAGCAGGGCCAGAGAGAGCTCTCTGTGTTCGCAGTATGCGGCGTCCTCCGGTCCAGCTCCCCTGCTGAATTAGCGCTCCCAGGGAAGCAACCTCTTCATTCTGTGGAACTCCGCCCTTTTCTAGGTTGAGGCTGACGACCAGGAGAGGGTCTCTGAATAGATGAGTTGGGCCAATCTGATTTTCTGCCTTGGGAATATGAAGCCAAAAACATGAAAATTGCTGAGTGTATAGAATTGTTCAGAGGGAGAATTCTGAAGTGGAATAGATTGTAAAGCAGTTTTTCACTGCTAATTATAGTTGAAATCAGGGACTTCAAGGGAATAGGTACAAGTCCCAAAAGACTATGAAGAGAAGGAGGGAGAGACACAAGGAAGGGGAAATCCAGCTGTGTGTTCTTCTGTCACCAGAGCAGCAGGGGGTCAAGGGCATATGTATGGGTGACCAGATGGGACAGAGGTTGTCCTGAGACTGACCTGTGTGTGCCCCACGCAACCCAACTGCTGCTTCCACCCAACACTGGGGAGTAAACACATGCAAATGAGTAAACATTCACCGCTCTGGGTCTGCCTATGGGGGGGCTGGGGAGAGCTTGGGAGGGGCTTGGGAGACCCTCTGGGTGTGAAATCATCAGGAAGAACTTGAGGACAAATGAAAGTGCGAAACACAGCTTTCACAACTCAGAGAGGCCCTCTGGCCTTTGGATCAATCCCTGATTACATCTCTCCTAGAAGGAGCCGTGCCCTGCGAGGCTGCAGCTTTCTCTATTCAGACTCTAGGTGCCTTGGCCTGAAAGAAAGTTCTCTAGGTCCTTCCCCTCTCTGGAGGGTTGAGCCCCGCAAGGAGGCAGGACGATAGAACAAGAAGTAAAGAAATACGATTCCTGATTGTGGTGGACACAGAGGGTGATCTGGGATCCCAGCAAGCCAAAGCTAAGCTGTGTTTAAAAGAAGTGGAAAGACAGACCAGAGGGTGGGAAATCATTTGATATTGGTGCTGGTATTAAAAATATAAAATAAGTAACACATTTTGCTTTGATTCCTGTCTATGTGGTTCCAAATTTTGTTACCTTATCTCTATACTCCTATGCGGACAATAATAAAAGCATTAGTGGCAGCTAATATTTATTAAGTGCTCACCACATGGCAGGTGGTCTTGAAGGCAGTTTATCTGTTAATCTTCTCAACATTCCTAGGTGGGAAATGTCATTACCAACACCCATTTTGCAGATCAGGAATCTCTGACAGACAGAAAGGAGGGAGGGAGGGAGGGAGGGGGGAGGGAGGGGAGAGGGAGAAGGGAGAGAAGGAGGAAGGGGGGAGAGAGGAGGGAAGGAAGGAGGGAAGGGGGAAGGAGGGAGGGAGGGAAGGGGGAAGGAGGGAGGGGGGAGGGAAGGAAGGAGGGAAGGAGGGAGGGAGGGAGGGAGGGGGAGGGGGAAGGGGGAGGGAGGCCAGTCGTGTGTGCCATAACAGCCCTGCTCTGTGCTGAGCATCAGACTTTGACTGCAGAGCCAAATCCCACCAAGCCCTCCCACTGAGGCCTGCGGGTTCCCTTGATTCACCTTCCAGCTCCAGGGTCCTGTGGCTCCTGATCTTGTGATTTCTGTGCTTTCCTCTGACACTTACAATACCTGTGCACATGTGAATTTGCAGATTCAGGCCCAATAGCACCAGAAGTGCCTCATTTTTCAATATTATTCTAATCAGAGATATTAGACTCTTCATTTATAATTATTTCATTCAATAGAAAGGTAACATATCAGGTGTTTTATTTATATATGTGCTATTTAACCCGCCTCCTAATGGTCGTACAAATCCTCTAAGATGTTATGGAAAACAACATGTCCCTGAAAGGGATCTCCTTTCTTCTCTCCATGATCGTTGCTCCAAATACGCCTGTGGTCCATGTTTACATGGCCTACTGCTGCGCCACTGCTGTTGCCTCTGTGGCCCATTGTCTAGGCTGAGGACCGCAGGACCTGGATGTGTCCATACCATGGACACCAGGAAGCTGTCCCCTTCAAAGTATTACCAGTTTCAGGCATTGCCGATTAGCAAGGGAACAGCAGTGGGCACCCTGATGATTACCAACTTCCGTCCTCTTTTCGGGTGAAGAGATGCTCTCTCTCTACCAGCTATTTTCTAAGGTTCCCACCTCCAGCTGGAACCCCTGGCACAATGCTTAGGACTTGAACTTTCATTGAACAGAAGAAAAGAGATCACCCTCAGCTTTGCTTTAAGTCCTGCACATGTACCAACAAAAGGAAATACAAATTGTCCAGTTTGCTTCTCAAATCGAGTGCAGAGGGAAGAGAGGTGCAAAGAACAGAACTCAGCTCCCATTCCGATAGGATCCCCAAGTGTCTACAGGTGTTGGGCGGGGGATTTCTGTTCATTGCAATCAAAAGCACCAAACCAAAACATCATTTCTGAAGTGTAGTTTCAGTGACTCTTTCCTTTTTCTCTGGAAACTTTCTCCCAGCCTCCTCCTTTTAGCCAGATGCTGCCTCTTCCGTTTAGCTGACATGTAAATTCATGCATCATCTCTCACAGGCATGATTGCATGTTGCAAAAGACAGCACAAAGGAAAATGTTTTACATATACATACACACACACACATATATATATAAATACACACTATATGTATAAATATATCTGTACATATATACACATATATGTATAGATTGATAAGAAGATGATAGATAGTTATTGCAATGGTTTGTCTGGCTGGGGTACCTGGAGGGAGAAGGTTGTGTGTCAAATTCTCCTTTTTGCCTCTTCAAATTAGATCATTGTATTGTTTCTGCCTTTTTAGGGGGGAAAATCTGCAGAAATGAAAAGGCAGATGACATCCTCTGGCTTGAGTGTGACTCGAGATAAGCCTGGCATCTCCTATGGTGTAGAGACAGGACAACCTTGCTGGACTTGTGGCTCCTGGCGCCTTCCAGGCCCTGGATGCACCGCACAACCCTAAATAACCCTGCTTCTGCACCATCTGATACAAAGAGCACTTCCCTGATGACTTACCTATGTGCAGATAATCAAATAAATCTTTGTCTTACTACCTTCAGTCAGATACCCTGCCAAGTACCCCAGGTCACAGAACATATCAAATTAAGGCCCAGAATCAAGGGTGGGATGGACAGTTCAGGCATGGCTCTCTGGGGCCTCACTGGCATACACAGCCAGCTCTCCTGGCTGGCCTGGGGCTTTGGGGGATGTATCAATCACCAGTTCTACTACCCAGGCGAGCACCAAGGCAGTGGCAAAACATCAAGGTGGTGGGGAGAGGAGAATAGAGGAAATAAATCAACTTCTTCCAGCAAAATTAAAGATATCAGTTACCCCAAATCCCACTCTTTTGGTAAAGGGCAGAATTAGAGGTTGGCCCACCCCCAAGATACCAGTGGTGCTTCGTCCCCCTTTCCTGACAGAGAGTGCTATCACACATCGGGAACAGATGGCTGCCTTTATATTTCTTTTTTCTTTCTTCTTCTTCTTCTTTTTTTTTTTTTTTACTGCAATACTAAAGCCACCATAAAAAAGCAAAGTTGAACAGACAGAGCTAATAATATAATCATTCAAAACACCTGCAAACAGTGCAGATGGGCAATTTCTGTCTGCAGAATCATCGGTGAAAGACCGCCTCCCCATATGGGCAGTTCCAGAAGCTCAGCGTTGCCCAGGCTCTGTCCCTTACCTTAAGAAAACCTGCACAGAGCATATGCATGCTTTTTATAGTCGAGCTGAAGAATTGGTGGCTGATTATTTATGTCCTTCTGGTATGTCTTAGAGTCAGGCAACCTGCAAAGAGTCTGTCCACTCCAGCTTCCCAGGCGAGAGGGACCCAGGGGAGGCCAAGGACTGGGGCTGCAGCCACATTTGCAGTCTGGACACAAACAATGGTGACTGTCTGAGAATGGATACATCACCACCACCATCATCTACCTGTTTCCTTGAAAAAAACAATCCTCAAAAGCCAACAGCCCTGCTTTCCATTTCTTATTAAAAGCACAAAATGTGAATTTGTAGAAAAACAAATTGTATGATACAAAACCTTATTTTGTTCTCTCTCAGAATGGGTTCCTCATTCCGCTCCTTCCAGTTTCTTGCAACAGTACTCAATTCCCAGGAAGAAAGGCAGCCATCCGGAGCCTGTGAAGAAAGCAGGCCACACCTCAAACACAGGGCTGATCTTTAGATCGGCCACTCCCCCATCTTCACCTGTTTTACACAAGGGGACACTGAGGCCCATGGAGGACAGACAGTCTTCCCAAACTGGCAGAGGCAGGCTGGCCTCCCATGTGGAGCCATGCCCTGAGAGGCGGGGCCTCTCGCAGTGCTGCTCTGTACACTGAGTCAGCTCCATGCCTCAGGGTCAGCTTCCCTGTGGGTGGGCACACACGGATGGGTGGGTGGGTGAGAACCAAAGGTAAGCTTGCCTGCCAAACAGAGAGAAGCAGCCACAGAACCTGTTTTCTTTCAGGAAAGCCAGGAAATTCAGCTCCACACATGACTGAGCAGCCCCTTTGTGCCACTGGCCACTCATGGGAGGGAGAAATGGATGAGACTAGTCACTGGGAGGGACTTGTTTGAATGATATAGGACAGAACCAGTGCCCAAAGAGAAGACATAAAGCCATCACTGGAAGGTGTACAGGATGGAGAGTTTAAAACCAGAGTCTAGTTGAGAAAATCAGGGAAGGCTTTCTGGAGGAGTCAGCATAGAAGATTTTTCTTCCTAAATATACATGAATCCATTCACTTCTCTAATATCACCTTGGCTATCAGGGTCCAAGATGTCATCATCTTTCATCTCTCCTGTGGACCATTTCCACTCGCTCTCTGGTCTCCTTTCTCTCCCCCACCCCCCAAACCACTCCTCACACCACAGCCACGGTGTTCATTTTAGACCATAACCCATGTATGCCAACCTCATCTGTTGCTTAAAATGTACTGGTAGTTTCTCATTGCTCAAATCAAACAAATGCTCAAATCTTTATTATGGAGAATTATTTGGGACACTTAGGGCAGCAAGTGATAGAGTAACAGAATCAACTCAAAATAGCTTAGACAACAAAAGGAACTGTGATCTCACATAAAAGTCCAAAGGTAAGAAATGTTCAGATTTGGTTAATTTAGTGGCTCAATACCATCACCAAGAATGTGGCTTCCTTCTAACTTTCCTGGCATCCTGTATGATAGCTTTTTCTTCTGGGATGGTACCCCAGCAATAAAGATGTCTACAAAAACTCCAAGAATCACATTTGCACACAGCAGTACCCTAAGCCAGAGAACAGGATGTCCCTTCTTTTTTCACCCCTATAAAGTCTAGACAACATTTCTGAAAGCCTCTCTCCTGCCCCTGCTCCTCCACTAGCGGACTCCACTCACACCCCATTGGCCAGAATTGTGTCACCTGCCACCTCCAAAACTAACAGAGGCAAGAAGAATAACATTTCCATTGATGAGACTAATCAAGATTCACTTCCTAGGTTTGATAGAGGGCCCACCTTTCCTGAATCTCAAGGTTGTCTCCTACCTGAACAAAATTAGGGTTTCATTAGTAAGAAAGAAGAGACATCAGGGAAATGTGACTCTATAGTAGTCAACCACAAGTGTCTGCCACATGTGCTTGCAGAACCTTTCAGGTATGGCCCAGCCTCAGTCTGTCTCACTCTCTCCCTCCCCTGCAATGGTCCATGGACCTTCTTACCCCACAGCCAACCCACACACTGAGGTGCAGACGCACCCGTTGTTGGTGTGGTGAAAAGTCTCCCTATCTTGTAGAGTCAGCAGGACTGAGGATATGTATCTTCTGAATGTTGGTAGAACACTGTAAAACCACCGGGGCCTGTTTGCTAGTTGTGTGTATGTATATGTGTGTGCTGATATTTAACCCCTGATTCATTTCTGTCTCATTTTTAAAGATATCCAGTCAGTTTTAAAGATATTTTTATTGAGGTATAATTTATATATTGTGAAATGCATGGTTGCTAGTATATAATTTCATGAGTTTGACAAATGCATACACCCACATAACCCATCCCCATGAAGATATATTCCATCACTCAAGAAAAACCTTTCATGTCCTTTTCAGCTATGCCCCTCACTCTTTCCCCAGAAAACCACTGCTATGCTTTCTTTCATCATAAATTAATTGTGCCTTTTCTAGAACACCATTTAAATGGAATCATACAATATGAATTATTTTGTGCCTGTCTTTTTTCATTCAAAATAATTTTTATTGAGATTTATCTGTGTTAACTGGTATATCAATTGTTTATTACTTTTATTGCTAGGTAATATTGTATTACACGAATATAAACAATTTGCTTATCCATTCCCCTATTGATGGATATCAGGTTGTTTCAGTTTGGGCTATTATAACTACTTTTACTATAAACATTGGTGTACAACTCTGTAAGTATCTCAAAGTGGAATTGCTTAGTCTTATGAAATGCACATAATTTATAAGTAAGTATGAAAGAATTTTCTAAAGTGGTTTATCAGTTTACATTCTGCCAACAATGTGTGAAGAGTTCTGGTTGTTCCACAACCTTGCCAGTATCTGGTGTTTTGAAAATTTTAATTTTGGCCATTCTGCTGTGTATTAAATAGTATTTTGTTGTTGTATTGATTTGCATTTCATCAAAGATTACTAATATCAAGCACTTCGCCATGTGATTTTTGGCAACTTTGTCTTCCTATGTGAAGGGACTGTTTAAATCTTTCACCTTTTTTTCTTGCTAGGTCATATTCTTATTTGATAATAGTGGTAAGAATTATTTGTACAATCTCTACACATCTCTACAAATCCTTTCACAGATTATCTGTCTATCTATCATCTATGTATCTATCTCTAGATAGACTTATATCTACATAGATCTATCTATCGCTCCATCTGGGTAGATGTATCTAGATAGAGATATAGAGAAAGAGACAGATAAATAATGAAGATTTTCTTCCATATTGAACCAGTTTTCAGAAGTCATTTTTGTCTAGGAAATGTTTCCTTTTGTCTAAGTTTTCAAATTTAGAGCCACAAAGTTTCCAAGTATTCTCTATTTTTATATCTCTACAATATCTGTACTTATGTCTCCCTTTTCAGTCCTAAAATTATTTGTACTTGATATTTTTTTGCCTTGCTCAGACTTGCCAGTGGTTTGTCTATTTTTACAGTCTTTTCAAAAAACAGGTAAGATTTGATACTCTTTATTATTTCTTTTTTCTGTTTCATTAATCTTTTCTCTCATCTGGATTGCTTCTTCTTTCTATATTATTTGATTTATTCTACTGTTCTCTTTTTAACTTTTGCAGTATGGTGTTTATCTTATGATTTTCAGGCTCCTTTCTCTAGCATAAGCATTTAAGAGTATATATTTATCTCTGTCTTGATAGATAGCACTTTCATTTTTGTTCATTTTTAATTTTTTTAATTTCTATTTTTACTTCTTTTGACTCATGAACTTATAAACATGTATTTTTCCCTAAAACTGTGGGGGGTTTTAAACATTATTTTTGCTGTTGATTTTTAAACTAATTGACTTATAGTCAGAGATTGTTGAGTCTATGATATTAACATTTTGGCATCTTCTAAGACAACATGCGTGGACTGGAATATTGTTATTTTAGTTAGTAATGCTTGAAAACAATGTATTTTCTATCGTTGTTGGTCTCAGGGTTCTCTGTGTAAATGACCACAAACTTGTCAACTCTGTTAAATACCCTATGCCCTTAATATTTTGTTGCTTTCTTTGCAATTATTAGGAATTATATTAAGTAGCCTGCTATAATTATATATTTATCAACTTCTTTTAAATAATCCTTTGCATATTTATTTGCATTGTTTAGAGCAGTTTCTAGGATATGTCAGCTGCCCAACCGTGAAAGATCTTTGAGGGCTTTAGCCCATGGAAAACTAAGTTTGAGTGCAGCCTCTGTTGCTGGAGATAGGTCAGCCTGGTACCAGGGATCCCTGATAAGCAACCAGGAAAGAACTTCTGTGTTCAGTCATTTGACCAACCTTCTGGTATGTACACATTATTTGTATTTAAATATACACTTAGCCAAGTGATTATTGATTGATAGTTCTCTGGTTAGTTCAATACCTGGTACATAATAAGTTTAGATAGAGACAGAGAGAATGGAGAATGAGGAATGATAAATTAAATGGGTCTAAAAGGCAGAAAAGGGTGTCCATAAGCAAAGAGAACATTGGCTTTGATTCCAACATAGACCTCAGTCATTTTTGCTTGCACACATCTGACAGTAACATTCCATTTTCCTTTGGAGAGGTCTCTTATCTTATTCTTAGTCCTTATAGTTTGAGTGTGGCCAACCTCATCTTTTCCCTCTCAGATCTAGTCCTGGGCAATCAGACCACTGTCCCCTGATCGTATTGGTTGGTGTAGGAAGGCCACCAAACCTGAGTCAAGCCAAGGTGGCTTAACACTTGTCTTTTGTTGGAATTCATGAAAAGGATATTCTTTTGCAAATGTGATTTGTACATTATAGAAAGTTCAACAAATTCATATAAGCAAAGGGAAAAATAAGGAAATCAGCAATATAAAAAAATTAATGGTGAAAGATAGAATGCTTTCTCCCCTAAGACTGAAAATAAGACAAGGCGAAAAAAAGACTAAAGTGAGGATGTACTCTTTTGCCACTTCTACACAGCATGTTCTACCCAGGTTCTAATTAGGACAATTAGTTTTAAAAAAGAAGGAAAGCACCCAGTTTAGAATGGTGGTATAACTGCCTCTTTTGGCAGATGACATGATCTCCTATGTAGAAACTCTTAAGGAACACACACATATGCACATACAAAACCCTCTTAGGACTAATAAATGGGTCCAGGAAGGTTATAGGATATAGTATCAATATACAAAGAAATTAATTTCTATATACTACCAATAAACAATCTGAAAATGAAATTAAGAAAACAATTCCACTTATAGTAACGTCTGAAGTATAAAATACTTAAAAATAGATTTAATAAAAATAACAAAACCTATATGGTGAAAAAGTATAAAACACTGTTGAAAAACATTAAAGATCTACATAAACGGAAAAATATCACATGGTCATGGAGACAAAGATTTACTGTTAAGATGGCAATACTATCTACATTGGTCTTCACGTTCAATACAATCCCTATAAAAATCCAGCTGCCTTTCTGCAGAAATTGCAGAAATTTATGATCATAAATAATCATAAAATTCATATGGAAATGCAATGTTCCTGAACGCCCCAAATAATCTTAGAAATGAACTCACACTTTTCATAACCTATTACACAGTTACATGTTTTGAGACATATTACAAAGCTGTAGTAATCAAGATATTGTGGTACTGGCCTAAGGAGCAGAATTAAAAGCCCTGTAAACAAACCCTTTCATGTAAATGCAGGGGCCGGTTGAGTTTCGCAGGTGTACCAGGACCATTCAATTTGAAAGAGCCTTTCCAAAAAATGGTGCTGGGACAACTGGACATCCACATGCAGAAGAATGAAGTTGGATCCCTACCTCACATTATATACAAAAATAAACTCAACATTGGAAATAAAGTTTAAGGTAAGAGTTATAAAATTCTTAGAGCAAACATGAATAAATCCTGTAATTTGTGTCAGGTAATGATCTCTCAGATGAAACACCAAAAGCATTAAGGACAAAAGAAAATAGAAGATAAATTAGATTTAATCAAAATTAAAAATTTCTGTGCTGCAAATTATATAATTAAGAGAGTGAAAAGACAAACCACAGAATGAGAAAATATTTGAAAATCATATATCTCATAAGGGACTTACATCAAGAATAAAGAATTTATACAGCTTAATAAAAAGATGAACAACTCAAGTAAAAATTGGGCTCAATATCTGACTAGACAGTTCCCTAAGGAGATATACAAATGGCCAATAAACACAAATAAAAATGTTCAACATCATTAGCCTTTAAGGAAATAGAAACCAAAACTCTGAGATACCACTTTACATATGCTATGATGGTTATTTTAGAAAAGACAGACAATAGCAATGTTGATGATAATGTGAAGAAATTGAAACCCTCATATGTTTCTGGTGGGAATGTAAAATGGTGCAATCATTTTATAAAATACTTCAGTAGTTCTTCAAAAAGTTAAACATGGAATCATCATATGATACCACAATCCACTCCTAGGTATAAACCCAAGAATTAGAAATACATCTCCACATAAACTTATACACAAACAAATGTCCATAGCATTCATTATAGCCACTAAACGGGAATAATCCACATTTATCAAATGATGAATGAAGAAATAAAATATAATATTATAAATATTATATATTTGTAAAATAAAATATCCACAAAATATAATATTGTAATTCAGCAATAAAAAGGAATGGAGTATTTGATACATGCTACAACATGGTTGAACCTTAGAAACTCTATACTAAGTGAAAGAAGCCAGTCACAAAAGGCCACATCTTGTATGATTCCATTTGTATGAAATTTCCAGAATAGGCAAAACTATACTGACAGAAAGCAAGTTAATGTTTGCCAGGTGTTAGAGAAAGGGTGTAATAAGGAGTGACTGTATTAGGGCTGCTTTTTGGTGAAGAAAGTGTTCTAAACTAGATTGTGCTAAGTGTACAGCTCTGTAAATGTACTAAAAGTTGTACAATTTAAAATGGGGGAATTGTATAGTATAGGAAGTATATCTCAAGAAATCTATTTTTAAGAACTTCCACTTCCTAGAGGTAAGTGTTATTAATACATATAGTAAAAATAACTTTCAAAATACAAACACATATAAGCAAAAATAAATAATACTGGACATAACTGTAAAGTTCTTTCTTTGTAGTGATATTATATACCCATATGTGTCATTAAACACTGTTACAATATTGGTTTTTAAATATATATATTAATTTTGTATGTATATTCTATAATTTGTCTGAACAGTCTTGGCTGAATATCCTGCTTATAACTTGCTATTTTAAACAACACTGTACTGAGAGTCTTGGCTAAGAGGTCAATGAGTCTGCATATTTTTGATGACATGAAATACAAATTCCCTGATAACCTTGAAGGATGCATCAGGTAATTTTCCCACTAACAGTTCAATGGAATGCCCATTTTTCAAATCCTCATTACAGCAGATGTTAACCATTTAAAAAGTTTTGCCAGTTTTATTTGGGTAATTCTTTCTGGTGATGAATAATTACCCACACAACTCAAGTTGAGTCTGCAGATACCAAAGGAGAGGAAGAAAAATAAAGTATTGTATATATGATGAATGGCAACTTGTTTGACTCTAATTTTCAGTAATTCATTTGACTGACTTACTCGGTGCACTTACTGGTGTTGGTCACAACATCCTAAAACAAGAAGCCTGCCCACCTACTACATCCTGAGGCTGTAAGCACATGAGGTTTATTTGGCCAAGCCAACCAAAGTGCCCCCAGATCTTGTGCATTATGCTTTGAAGATCTGAGGACAAGGACACATGAACTTTTATGCACATACAGTTTTGCATCCCAGATTCATTAACTTCTAGAGAGTGGCGAACATGAATCATTCTTTAATTCTTAAACCCACCCAACTTGGCATAGAAATTTACACACAAAAATAAATATTTCCTGAATGCAATGTAGCAGGCCAGATTAGATACTGGAGCAGAAAAAGGAAATTAGTGGGAAAACTGAAATCCAAATAAAGTTTGGATTAGTTAACAGTAATGTACCTCTAGTCTCACAAACATAATTATTTGCAATATAAACACGAAGGGAAAATAGGTGAAAAGTATATGGGAATTTCTGCAACTTCTCTGTAAATCTAAAA
Organism: Manis javanica; assembly: GCF_040802235.1. NCBI lineage: Eukaryota > Metazoa > Chordata > Mammalia > Pholidota > Manidae > Manis > Manis javanica. The sequence goes on from NC_133172.1 coordinate 22,992,202, forward strand.
TTTTTCCAAGACTTTTGAAGAAAAGATGAAAAATAAAAAATGAAAACAACAAGTGAATCAATGTTTTATGCATAAATGTACATTTATTCACCTATTAAGTAGTCAGTTAATTCCCAAATTAAGGAATTAAAGAATTGACAGGACAATTGGATACCTCAGTACCTTGATTTTCAACCTTTTCTTGCCTCAGGATACAACATATTCCCATCAGCAACGGAAGCTCATGTGGACATGTATGATTTAAAAGCGCGCCCATTCTGACCTTCACTCTGCTATAGCACCTTAGATGTCAGATAAGAGGGGGTCACACCCTTTATTTAAAATTCGTGAGCTAGTCCAGTACGTTCATTTTATAGACGGGAAACTGAAAGCTCACAGAGGGAATGGAATTGTCTTCGTTCTTTCCCCAATCATTTATTCTGTGCATGCCAGTGTCTTAAAACACGGCTGTTGGCACAATGGTGGCCAAAGGACACCAGGAGGCTCTTGGCCCTTTCCTCCAGGGTAAATACATTCAGAAGGATGCTTAGTCCTACACCTTCTTGTTTGTCTAATGACGCCACTGACTAATTCTCAGAGAGGCTGTTTCCTAATTGGAGATTACAGCTTTTAACAATGTTTGCTGAAAGAGAAAGAAGAGAGTATTAGAGGCTCTGCAGTGGCTTCTTGCCATCCAATTGTGCTATTGCTAAATATCCTTGTGCCCTCTCAAAGTCTTCTGAATTTTTCCAAAAAGCAACAATAATTTGAATAATTAAACGCTGAAAATACTTTCTTTTCTGTGTATTCTGTTTTCCTCCAAGCAATAGCTGTGTTTTCATCTGATACATAAAAGAGCAATAGTTCTCTGATGAACTCAGACATGGAATATTTAATTAACATTAAAATATTGTCTCTCATTATTAGCTTCATTCACACTGGATGTGTCAATTCTCAAGAAAGTAGTGCAGAGGTGATGACCCAATTCTCATTTTTAAAAAAGGAAAGAGGCAAATTAAAGTAAAAAAAAAAGAGGACAACATGTTCCCCTTGTAGGACAGTGGCTTGCTAAACCCACTGCCTGGGGATGGACTCGCTGCTCCAAGGTCCTGAGCACTTTCTGACATGTAACCCATCTTGAATGTCTCTGCTGCCATTCCTGTGTGGTTCCATTATTTCCGTGACTCTACAGAAGAACCCTCCAGCCCCAGAGGGCCTAGGGCCATTACATCAAACTATGTAACTGAAGCCAGTGGCACAGAAGCTGAGGAACTCATTAAAACAAAAACATTCCAGCCGCCATGTCCAGCATCATGGACCTTCCACATAGATAGTCCCTGGTGAGTTGTCAGGGTCACAGAGGACTAAATAGGTGGATTCTAACAAACTCCCCCAAATGGATTGAAATGTCTTAGTGAATAATTTGTCACTGTCCAGAATAGTCTGGAATGGATTCACATAACCAGTAAGATTTTCAAGATTTTGGGACTCTGTTGGACCAGGAGACATTGCATTCTCTATAACATCTGATTCCATGGATGCATACCTGCTAAGTAGGTCTTCCTGTGTGTTCTTCCAATAAAGGGTCCCTCTGTTATGCTCAAAAGCTAATGTGATATCTTCTTTACATCGCCTCTGGTTGGCCCTCTAGCCAACCACAGACACATTAGCAAACCCAGCTAAGACCCACTAAGCAAAACCACCCAGCTGACCCCTAAACTCATAAGAAATTATGAATGGTTGCTGTTTTAAGCCACTTGATTTTGGAATGGCCATGCCTCACAAGCAAACAGAGACAGAAATCAGTATCTGAAAGTGGGGTGTTGCTATAAAAAAATACCTGAATTATATAGCATCCACTTTGGGACTGAGCAGAGAGTAGGGCTAGGAAAGCTGCAATTTTTGTTAACTTTGTTAAGGGAACCTTAACAAAAACAGGAAAATGGTGAGGAAGGACACAAATAAATAAGGTAGAAAAATGGTAACTTTTATTATGATATGGACAAGCAATTGTTAAAAATAGATTCCTGTGATAACATGTTAGATAAAAATTGACTTGCTGACATTGGGAAGATGATTTGGAGTGAAAGTTTTGAGAGTGAACTGAATACATCTAGCTGTATATGATAAGATCATGAGAGACAAGAGTTAAAGTAAGCACTGGTAATTTACAACCATAACTTAGACTATAGAATGGCAAGAACTTTCTGGATTAGAAAGCAAAATTGTTTTTCCTCTCCAGACACTACAGCTGGGAAAGATTATCTAAATAAAATGAGAAGGATCTAGTTCTGAGTAAGATGGAATAAGCACATCCCATCCTGCCTCTGACTGCAAGTGTAAAGTCTACACAAAATATACAAAGCAGGTCTTTCATGACTGAAAGTAAATAGTATTAGGCATATTGTTAAATAAGACTAGAGTTCTAAGTATGATTAGACTGGTGGTGGGTGGAACTAAAACAAAAGGTTCAACTTCTGTGTCATTTGAGTCCCAGAATGAGATGAGAAAGAAGTAAGTGCTGGAAAAGTATCAGGAGAAATAATGGCCGAAAAATCCCCAAATCTGACAACAAACGTAAACCTACAGATTCATAAAGCTAAGCAAATCCCAAACATAATAAACTCAAAGAAATCTAGGCCAAGACACATTATAAATAACCACCCTAAAATTAAAACTCTTGAAACCAGCTAAAGAGAAATAATACATTACCTATAGAGGAAAAATGCTCAAATGTTAGAAGACTTCTTATCAGGAACCATGAAGGCCAAAAGGAAGTGGCACAATGTTTTTCAAGGGCTGAAATAAGATAATTGCTAAGTAAGAATTCAATTTACAGTGTTCCCCTTCTCCTCGAAGCCCTTCATGCACAAGGATCTGGGTGAGACCAACTCATGCATCTTCAAGGCCTGGGCCGCGGCCTGTGTCAGGTGGCTGCAGTCCAGCAGGTGTGGTGGTGCAGTCAGCAGGCCAGCTGAGCCCTGAGGGTGCACTCTGGTCCCCAGGGAAAACCAACTTCGGCTCTGTTCTGCATAGCACTAAGCGCTTTGAGATATTGCAGAACAATTCAGGGGACCCCACTGACCCACATACTGTGTACCTGCTCAGAACAGAGCTGGGATGCAAAGAAAGTGCAGACATTAACCAAAAGAAGGAAGATGCCCTTGAAGTTGCCCTACTCTCAAGGGGTGAACTCTCTGGGCCATGCCTGACAGGAGACTCTGGTGAGAGGCCAGTGCACAGGCTAGCCAGGCTGACCCCTGTGTGCCCCAAGCCATTCCCTCCCAGCTGGCAATGCCAGAGGCCTCTGGCTCCAGACTCTGCTTCATAGCTCCATGGGGGACACCTGAGAGAAATAGCATGGTGGGTGTATCCAGTCCTCCCAGAGATTTCCCACCCAGGGGTCCCTTCTGAGGAGCTGTACCTGCAATGGGCAGTGAAGGTGGTCTTCAGCCCCAGACCCTGCACTAGGCCTAGTTGACAGATGCACGCACAGCCCATGCCCTGGACCACCAGCACCGCCACAAGTGCCAGAGCCTTGCATCTGGATCCTCCATACTTTGGAAGAGAAAAGGAAATAAAACATTCTGAGATTAAGATAAACTAAGAAGATATGTTTCCAACAGACCTCCCCTAAAAGCATAGCTAAGGAAATTCTTTAGAAAGAAAGATTTTTTTTTTTAAAAAAAAGGACTTTTGGAACATCAGGGAGAAAGAATGAATATGGAAAAATATGTGTCCACACAATAGAATTTGTTTCCCCTCTTCAGTTATGTAAATAATGTTTTATGATTGAAACAAAAAATACACAATTACACACTATTCACTATTAATAGGGGTGAATGTATATAGAGGAAACATTTAAAATAATTATGTTATAAATAGAGAATATAAAGGAATGTAAGGAGGAAATATTTCTATACTTCATTTGAAATAGTAAAATGTGGACACTATTAGACTTGGATAAGTATGTAACCAAGCACAACTACTAAAAAGTGTTAATCAAAGACACACTCAACAACACTTATGGATCAAAATGGAATTCTAAATAATGTTCATGTACCTCATAGGAAGGTGGAAAAAGAAAACAGATAAACAAAAACAGAATAAACAGGGATTCAAGATGGCAGCATGAAAGGTGAGACAGAATTCCTCCCAAAACCACATATAGTGTGAAAATATAGTTAATACAACTAGCCCTAACACAGCAAGAGGAAAGAAGGCTGTACCAGACTGCATACAGTTCTCACGAACAGAGCAGACCTCACAAAACAGGGTAATGTAGGAAAGCCTGAACCAGCAGGACCCGAGGCCTTTCCCCATCCCAGCTCATGGGTGGGAGAAAGAGAAACAGAGCAGGGAGGTGGTGGAAGCCTAGAACTGCTGAACTTCCAGCCCTGTTGGTCTGCTTTGGACCACAGACCTACTGTGGTGCTCTGGAGGTTGCTGGGGTTGGGGAGCTGGGACAGGCAGAGTGCTTGAAAGACTGAGATTCCAGCTGCTTGTGGAGGACAGGATCCACACCTGGCCACTCTGGGACAAAGGAAAGGCAGGTGGTCTGACAGGCTCCCTAGCAGCAAAAGGGCTGCTGAAGGGGTGGGAGTTGCATGGAGCTTGCTGCATGGGAGAAGGGACAGATAGACAGGGTTGTCTGGGTGAACTCTGCCCAGCAGGTTGGGAACTTTGAGGAGCTTCAGGGAGCCCATCCCCTTGGCTGCCTACTCAGCTCCAAGGCTCCCCACTGTGACACACAGCCTGCTGCACCTTCCTCCTGGCCTGCGGTACACACTCACAAACCAGCAAGTCACTGCACTAGCATCAGACAAGCCAGAGGGAGGCCCCGCCTACAACAACCAGAGACACCAAGCACAGAGGCTTCCACCTGTGTGCTAGCCCACTGGCTCTGATACTGGGGACAGGCACTGCAGCCGGGTATTAGGAAACAGCTCTTTCCTGCCCCTAGGCACCAGTGCCACTCCCCTACAACCCCTAACCTCACTCTAGGAGCTGAGCAGATCCAGAGAATAGAGCTTCTGGGCACTAGAGGGCACCACATAGAATTATGAAACATCAAAGGAACCTGGTTCAGACCAAAATATCACAAACCCCAGAAAAAGGGCCAAATAAAATTGAACTCACCAATCTTCCTGAAACAGAGTTCAAAATGAAAATCATAAACATGCTCATGGAGGTACAGAAAAATATTCAAGAACTCAGGGATGAATTTAAGATGGAGATTCAATCATTAAGAAATTCCATATCTGAAATGAAACATACAATGGAGGGATTTGAAAGCAGATTAGATGGTAAATGGGATAGAAATTAGAGAAGAGGAATACAAAGAAGCTGAGGCACAGAGAGAAAAAAGGATCTCTAAGAATGAAAGAATATTAAGAGAACTGTGTGAACAATCCAAATGGAACAATATCTGCCTTATAGGAGTACCAGAAGAAGAAGAGAGAGAAAAAAAGGATAGAAAGTATTATTGAGGAAGTAATTGCTGAAAACTTCCCCAATCTGGGGAAGGAGATAATCTCTCTAGCCATGGAGGAACACAGATCTCCCAACAAAAGGGACCCAAGGAAGACAACATCAAGACATATAATAATTAAAATGACAAAGATCAAGGATAAAGGCAGACTTTTAAAAGCAGCTAGAGAGACAAAAAATATCACATACAAAGGAAAACCCATCAGGCTATCATCAGATTTTTCAACAGAAACCTTACAGGCCAGAAGGGAGTGAAATGATACATTTAATGCAATGAAGCAGAAGGGCCTCAAATCAAGAATACTCAACCCAGCAAGGTTATCATTTAAATTTGAAGGAGGGATTAAACAATTTTCAGATAAGCAAAAGCTGAGAGAATTTACCTCCCACAAGCCACCTCTACAGTGCATTTTGGAGGGACCGCTATAGATGGAAGTATTCTTAAGGCTAAACAGATGTCACCAGGGGAAATAAAACCATAGAAAGTAGAACAATTAAATACTAAACAGATGCAAAATCAAATCAACTACCCCCAAAGTCAATCAAGGGATAGACAAAGACTACAGAATATGATACCTAACACATAAAGAATCAAGAAGGAAGAAAAAGGAGGAAAAAAAAGAACCTTTAGACTGTGTTTGTAATAGCATATGAAAGAGTTAAATTAGACTCTTAGATAGTAAGGGAATTACTCTTGAACCTATGGTAACCACGAGTATAAAGCCTGCAATGTCAATAAGTACATACCTATCGATAATCACCCTAATTGTAAATGGTCTGAAGGCACCAATCAAAAGACATAGAGTCACTGAATGGATGAAAAACAAGACCCATCTGTATGCTGCCTACAAGAGACTCACTTTAAACCCAAAGATGTACACAGATTGAAAGTGAAGGGATGGAAAAAGATATTTCATGCAACTAAAAGGCAGAAAAAAGCAGGAGTTGCAGTACTTGTATCAGACAAAATAGACTGAATAAAAGACCTAAATGTAAGTCATGAAACCATAAAACTCTTAGAAAAAAACATAGACAAAAATCTCTTGGACATAAACATTAGCAACTTCTTCATGAACATATCTCCTGGGGCAAGGGAAACAAAAGCAAAAATGAGTAAGTGGGACTGTATCAAACTAAAAATCTTCTGTACAGCAAAGAACACCATCAATAGAACAAAAAGACATCCTACAGTATGGGAGAATATATTTATAACTATTTACAATAGCCAAGAAATGGAAACAACCTTAGTGTCCATCAGTAGATGAATGAATAAAGAAGATGTGGTACATATACACAGTGGAATACTATTCAACCATAAGAAGAAAACAAATCCTACCATTTGCAACAACATGGATGGAACTAGATAGTATTGTGCTCAGTGAAATAAGCCAGGTGGAGTAAAACAAGTATCAAATGATTTCACTCATTTGTGGTGTGTAGGAGCAAAGCAAAAACTGAAGGAACAAAACAGCAGCAGACTCACAGAACCCAAGAATGGACTAAGAGTTACCAAAGGGAAAGGAATTGGGGAGGATGGGTGGGAAGGGAGGGATAAGGGGGAAAAAGGGACATCATGATTAGCATGTAAAATGTGGTAGGGGGCATGGGGATGGAGTATAACACAGAGAAGACAAGTAGTGATTCTATAGCATCTTACTACACTGATGGACAGTGACTGTAATGGGGTATGTGGTGGGGACTTGATAATAGGGAGAGTCTAGTAGCCATAATGTTGTTCATGTAATTGAACATTAATGATAGCAAAATTAAAACACACACACACACACACACAAAGAATAAACAAAGCAAAACATGAAATGGCAGACCTAAACATAACAGGTCAATTTTTACATTAAATCTAAATGTTCTAAAGGATATACCAGTTAAAAGACAGAGATTAGCTGAGTGGATAAAAAGGCATGGTCCAACTATATTCTGTTTACAAGAAACTCACTTTAAAAACAGTAATATGTGTAGGTTAAAAGTAAAAAGATGAAAAAAGATATACTATATAAATAATTTTTTAAATAGGTATGGTTATATTAATATCAGATAAACTAAATTTCAGAGAAAAGAAAAGTGCCAGGGGCAGAAAGGGACATTAAATAATGACAAAAGAGTCACTCTATCAAAAATTCTTGGCAATACTGGTGTACAGTTAACAAATAAACCTACAGATATATAAAGCAAAGGGTGGATAAAACTAGATAATATCAGCAAAAAACTCTGAAAATTAGGCTCTATATAAAACCAATGAAATAACAGCAAAACAATGGTCAGAATTAGTTTTTTCAGAACTTTGGAAATTACCAGGGACTTACAATAATCAAGGGCATACTTATCCAAGAAAAGTGGCTGAAACACAGAAAGAATACCAAATTTCATGATGTTTTAATTTACCGTATCTCTATGCTCTTACACCTCAACTCAGCAGTTCCCTTGAAATATAACAGCCTTCATTTCTGGTACCAGGGAAAGCAAACTATAAGTCATTATTTGCCCTATCTAGTGGTTCCATATAAGATCCTACTTGAAAGTCTTGTCGTTATTTAACCAGACTTGCTGCTTCTTATTGTTAAAGGTATCTTCCTTAGGGGTCTTGTCAAAAAACATTTACAGGCAAGTGTTTTAACATTGTGGCTGTCTGAAGTGATGGATAATATTTAAGGCAAACAATATAACAACTTAAAAGGAAAAGCATAATAGGAAAAGTTGACAAAGAAATAACCAGATATCTGAACAAGTAGGAACTGAAAGCTAAGGCAGAAGCATTAACTACCTAGCTGAGTGTTGTAGGCATGCCTCAGAATTCATGCAGCACCCTTCAGCAAAAGTGGGAGAATTATTTCAAAATGTTTAAAATCTCTGTCCAACTATTAGGTTACTAGTAAGTTAACTGAACAGAGATTTAGTGGCCATATACATCAACAATGTAGATTTTACATAAATAATTTAGAAATTAAACAAACAAGTACAACAATTATCAAAAACAACAGACTCTGGGAAGGAGAGGAGAATCTGATTTCCAGTGTTGACACATTATAGTATCTTTATATATTATAAATATTTTATTTAAAATATAAGTATTTTAAATGCTCTATTTTCAACAAAAATTACAAGACATGTGAAGAAACAAGAAAGCATGGACTACATATGTGAAAAAATAATCAATAAAAACATCTTCAGGAAAACCAGGCATTGGACTTACTAGCAAAGATTTTAAATCAGCTACTTTAAATAATGTTCAATTAGATAAGTGAAGCCAAGTCTAAAGAACTAAAGTATGAGATGTCTCAACAAATACAGAATATAAATAAGGAGACCGAAATTATTTTTTAAAAATAACCAAATAGAATTGGTGGAGTTGAAAAGTTCTGGAACTGAAAAGAAAAATTTACCAGAGGGACTCACAGCATATTTGACAGGCAGAAGAAAGACTCAGAAAATTTGAAGACAAGCTAATTGAGATTATCAGTCTGAGGAACAGAAAGAAAAAAAAATGAAGAAAAATGAACAGAGCATCAGAGACCTGTAGGACACCATCAATATACCAACACGTGTATAATAGAAGTTCAGAATGAAAGGACAAGAAGAAAGAAAGGAAAATAATGACTGAGGAAATCATGGCAAAAAACTTTCCAAATATGATTAAAAACATTAATCTGCACATACTAGGAAGCTCAACAAACTCCAAGTAGGACTTACTCAGATATACACACCTAACACAGAGTCAAACTGCTGAAAGACAAAGACAAAGAGAATCTTGAATGCAGCACAAGGAAGCAACTCATTATGAATAAACGATCCTCAAGAAGAATAACAGCAGATTTCTTATCCAAAACCACAAATGGCAAAAGGAACTAGGATGGCATATTCAACATGCTGAAAGAAAGAAAGTCCTCAACCAGGAATTCTATATGCAAAAAAAAAAATCTCCATAAAAACAAAACAAAACAAAAAACTATCCTTCAAAAATGGAGAAATCAAGATATTCATAGATAAATAAAAAGTAAGAGTTAACAGACGTGCCCTAAAATACTAAAGGGAGTCCTTCAGGCTGAAGTGAAAGAACACTAGACAGTAAATTGAATGTATATGAAGAATTAAAGAGTACTGGTAAAGGTGAGGATGTACATAAATACAAAATATGATATCAATATTTTGTTTGTAATTCCTTTTTACTCCTGATTGAAAAGACAACCACATAATGCAATAATTGTAAATTCATGTTGATGTGCACACAATTTATACAGATGTAATTTATGACAATAACAACATAAAGAGGAGAGTAATGGTATTATATTGAGCAACATTTTGCATACTAGTGAATATTAAATCTAAATTAGATTTTTATAAGTTAAGATATTAACAGTATTCCCCAAGGAAACTACCAAGAAAGTAACTAAAAAATACAGTCAAAGAAATTTGTCAGCAGTTTAATGACCTTATCAAGCATTAAATGGTACACAATAAAATATTTATATAACACAAAATTAGATAATAATGGAGGAATTAAGAAACAATAAACACAAGGCACGTAGAAAACAGACAACAAAATGACAGATGTAAATCCTGTTGTACCAGTATTTACATTAAATATAAATGTGTTAAATTTCCCAATTAAAAGGCAGAGATTGAGAGAATGAATTTTTTAAAACATGACCAAATTACATACTGTCTATAAGAGACTGTAGATTCAAAGACACAAATAGTTTGAAAGAAAAAGAATGGAAAAATATGGCATACAAAAAGTAACCAAAAGAATGATGGAAATGGCTATACTAATAGTAGGAATAGCCTTTAAAACAGAAATTATTCCTAGATGTATTAAAATGACAATTATAATAGAAGAGGTCAATTCATCAAGAATATAGAACAATTATAACCATATACACACAAAGTGAAGCCTCCAAACAATAAATAACATACAGTAATAATTATATACCTTGCCTAAGTGGAGCTTATCTAGGGATGCCAGACTGGGTCAATATTTGAAAATCAATCAGTATAATCTACCATGTTAACATGCTACAGAATAAAAATTACATAATCATATCAATTGATAAAAAAATAATTTCATATACTTAAACACCTATTCATGATAAAAACTCTCAACCAACTAGGAATAAGGGAAAATTTACTCAAATTAATAAAGAGCACCAACTATTTAAAAGCCTATATTTAACATCATACTTCCTCATGAAATATTGAATGTTTACCCTCTAAAATTGTATACAAAGCAAGAATTCCACCCTCACCATCACTATTCAGCATAGTACTGTAAGATCTAGATAGTGGAATAATGCAAGAAAAACAAACAATAGTCATACAGATTGGAAAGAAAAAGTGAAATTGCGTGTTTGTGGATGATGTAATAGTCTACATGGAAAATAATAAATAACCGGGGAATATTAACCATCATTTTAACCTACATATTAAATAGCTTGTAGTTATTATTAATACCAGACCATCAAAACAATGTCATTTTTCCCTCTTAAAAATGACTGTCAAATATTTTGTCATTTGTGCAATTTCACGTAGTTAATTTAGTAATTGAAATAAGTGAGTTTGTATGTTTTCAGATATTGAATTCTTTTGGCCTGGAAGAAAGAAAATAAATAATTTATAAAAATTATCTTAGAAATTATGAATGAGTTCAGTAAAGTTATAGGATACAGAATTGACATACAAAAATCAATTGCACTTTTGGACAAGTGAAAATAAATAAGATATACAATAGTATTTATAATCACTCAACAAATGAAATACTTTGGTGAGAATTTAACAAAATACGTTTGCCCAAAACTACAAAATGTTAATGAAATTAAGAATTTTTAAGAATTAGATATTAAAGAATATCTAAATTACTGGAGAACTATTCTATTTTCATAGATTGGAAGATTCACACATTGAAGATATCAATTCTCCTCAAATTCATATACAGGTTTAATACAATTCCTTTCAAAATCCCAGCAAGATTTTTCTTGATATATGCAAGATTATTTAAAATATAAATGGAAAGGTAAAAGAACTAGAATAGCAACAATCATTATGATAAAAAACATGAAGTAGGAGGAATCACCTTGCCCTCTTTTCAGACTCACTGTAGAGCTACAATAATTGACATGGTGTGGTATCATTGAAGAGAGAGACAGATAAGTCTGTGGAACAGAATTGTGAACAAAGACATAGCCACTCAAAATTTTGTACAACTGATTGGACAAAGATGCACAAACAATTAAATGGATAAGTGATATTCCTTTCAAAAATAGTGCTGAAACAATTAGATATCCATACACACACAAAAAACTTTGATTTAAACTAGATACCTTATGCAAAGTTGGCTCATAATCAATCACAGATTTAAATGTAAAACTATAAAATATTTTGAAAAATATGAGGAAATCTTCAGGACCAATGGCTTGGTGAACAGTTCTTAGACATGACACCTAAAGCATGATTCATCAAAGAAAAAAAATCAATAAATTGTACTTCACCAACATTTAAAATGTTTACTTTATGAAATTTCCTGTTAGGAGGATGGAAAAAAAAGATACATCCTGAGGAAAAATATTTACAAATCACATATTTTTTAAAAATTCATATGTATTTGTGGGTAAAATTGCAATATTTCTAGAATCTCTCACCTGCCTGCATATCAATAGGTGTTTCCAAGAGGTGGAGAGAAGTAGTCCATCTCCATATCAATGGGTAATTAAAAGGGCAAGTGAGGGCATATCTGGACCAGAGAGGTTGGGTGGGGCCCTTCCTCTGCAGCTCAGTGATGAGAGATACGGGAGAGCAGAAGTGGAGCGCATAGGAAATAAATGGGTTTCTCCCATTTTATTTTTCCCCTTGACTTGATTTCCATTTCAATGGTATTTTTCCTCTGGATTTTCCCTCCAGAGTTACAGTAATATATATAAAGAACTCTCAAATTCAACATTAAAAAAAAACAAATAATCTAATTAGAAAACATTTAAAAGACACAGGCATTTCACTGAAGAAGATATACAGATAGAAAATAAGGCAATGAGAGTATGCCCATCAATAGCCATTTCCTTAATTCCCAAGTTAAAGCTAAGATGAACACCATTATACACCTATTAAATTTGCTAAAATTCAAAAATACTAACAATACCACATGGTGAGGATTAAAAGCAGCTAACACTTTTTACATTGCTGGTAGGAATGCAAAATGATACAAGCTTATAAAAAACTATTCAGTTTCTTATAAAGGCAATCACATACTTAGCCTATAACCCAGCAATTTCTAAGAATAAACCACAGAAAAAAAACCACATATGTCCACACAAAGACCTATGAAAAGATGTTAAGAGAATTTCTACTAATAACTGCCCAAAACTGAAAATAACCCAAATATTTTTCATTAGGTGAATGGTTAGACAACTGATATTCATACAATGGAGTGCTACTTAGCCATAAATGTTAAAGTATTAATGCTGCAAGCAATATTTCAAAGTTATTATGCTAAGTAAGTCTAGTGCCAAAAGCTAACACACTACATAGTTGCATTTATGTAGTATTCTTAAAAAGACAAAATATAGCAATCAAAAAACAGATCAGCGTTCAACAGAAGTTCAGGGTGGGGGAAAATGTAACTCTAACAGATAGCACAAAAAAGTTTTTTAGGGTGATGGAATGGGTCTTTAAGCAGATGGTAATGATAGTTATGAAAATGAATCCATGCATTATAATTCATGGAACTGTATATATAATGAAAGTCAATTTTATTGTATATTTATATAAAAATAAATAAAATAAAATGATCCCTAAGAAATGTTTGCCAAAAATGGATTAAAGATGGTGGCATGAGAGGGAAGACAGAAACCTCCTCCCCAAACCACGTATAATATAAAAGTATAGCAAAGACATCAAATCCTGAAAGAGTAACAGGAAAGAAGGCTGAGCAGCCTGTTTACACATAGGGAAACCAGCAGACCTCAAGGTAAAGGGTGAAGTCCCAAAGCCATGATCTGGAGGGATCCAAGCCCACCCCTCACTCCAGCTCACTGGAGGGAGGAAGAAAAATGGAATGGGAAGAGGGTGGAGGCCTAGAACTGCTGAACACTCAGCCCTGGAGATCTACTCTTTCAACCTGACAGACAAAGCTACAGTACATGGTGCTTTGGAGATTGGTGGGGTTGGAAAGCTAAGACACACAGAACACTTGGAGAGACTGAAATTCCAGCTGCTTGTGGAAAGCAGGGATCCACATCAGGTCACTCTGGGACAAAAGAAGGCAGGCAGTCTGAGAGACTTCCTAATAGCGAGAGGGCTGCTAAAGGGGCAAGGATTTCACAGAGCTTGCTGCTCAGGAGAAAGAACAAATGGACAAAATAGTCCAGGTGCATTTTGCCCAGCAGATTGTGAACTTTCAGGAGCTTCAAGTGCTCCATCCCCCTGACTGGCAACACAGCTACGAGGCCCCCCACCATGATATGCAGCCTGCTGTGCCTTCCTCCTTCCTTCATCAGCTTGCAAAATGGTTGCCTCTGCCACTGCACCAGGACAGTGGAAGGGAAGCCCCACCTACAGCAGCTACAAGTGCAAAGAATAGAGGCTTCTCCCTGCATGCTTGGCCCACTGTCCCTGGCAGTGGAGAAAGTCACTGCAGCCAGGAAACAGGAAAGAGCTCTTTCAACCTGACAGACACAAGCACAGCTCGCCTGTGACCCCTGCCATCACACCAGGGGCTGAGCAGTTCCAGAGAGTAGAGCTTCTGGGCACCAGAGGGTGCCACCTACAAATATGAAACATTAAAGGAACCAGGTTCCAAAAAAAAAAACCCACAAACACCAAAAAAAGAGCCAAGTGAAACTAAACTCATCAATCTTCCTGAAAGAGATTTCAAAATAAAAATCATAAACTTGCTCATGGAGGTACAGAAAAATATTCAAGAACTCAGAGAGGAATTCAGGAATGAGATACAAACATTGAAGAATACAGTATTTGAAATGGAACATACAATGGAGGGATTTAAAGGCAGATTAGATGAGGTAAAGGAGATACTAAATGAAATGGAAATTAGAGAACATGAATACAAAGAAGCTGAGGCACAGAGAGAAAAATGGGTCTCTAGGAATGAAAGTATATTGAGAGAACTGCGTGACCAATCCAAACAAAAAAATATTTGCATTATAAGGGTACCAGAAGAAGAAGAGAGAGAAAAAGGGATAGAAAGTGTCTTTGAAGAGGTAATTGCTGAAAACTTCCCCCATCTGGGGAAAGAGATAGTCTCTCAGGCCTTAGAAGTGCACAGACCTTCCAACACAAGGGACTCAAGGATGACAACACCAAGACATATAATAATTAAACTGGCAAAGATGAAGGATAAGGAGGGAGGATTAAAAGCAGCCAGAGACAAAAAAGATCACATGAAGGAAAACCCATCAGGCTATTTTCAGACTTTTCAACAGAAATCTTACAGTCCAGAAGGGAGTGGCATGATATGTTAATGCAATGAAGCACAAGGGCCTCCAACCAAGATTATCATTTAAATTTTAGGAGGGATTAAACTATTTCCAGATAAGCAAAAGCTGAGAGAATTTACCTCCCAAAAACTGTCTCTACAATGCATTTTAGAAGGACTGCTATAGATGGAAGTGTTCCTAAGGCTAAATAGCTGTCACCAGGGGAAATAAAACCATAGTAAAAAAAATAGGCCAATTAATTACTAAGCAGGTGAAAACTCAAATCAACTACCCTCAAAGTCAGTCAAGGGATAGACAAAGAGTACAGAATATGATACCTAATATATAAAGAATGGAGGAGGAAAAAAAAAAACCTTTAGATTGTGTTTGTAATAGTATAATAAGTGAGATAAATTAGACTGTTAGATACTAAGGAAGTTACCCTTGAACCTTTGGTAACCATGAATCTAAAGCCTGCAATGATAATAAGTACATACCTAGTAATAATCACCTTAATGTAAATGGTCTGAAGGCACCAATCAAAAGACATAGAGCCACTGAATGGATAAAAAAGCAAAACCCATCTATATGCTGCCTACAAGAGACTCACCTCAAACCCAAAGACATACACAGACTAAAAGTGAAGGGATGGATAAAGATATTTCATGCAACTAATAGGGAGGAAACAGCAGGAGTTGCACTTGTATCAGACAAATTTCAAAACAAAGAAAGTAACAAGACACAAAGAAGAACACTACATAATGATAAAGGGGTCAGTCCAACAAGAGGATATAACCTTTATAAATATCTATACACCCAACACAGGATCACCTACATATGTGAAAAAAATACTAACAGAATTAAAGGGCCAAATAGAATGCAATGAATTTGTTTTAGGAGACTTCAACACACCACTCACTCCAAAGGACAGATCAACCAGACAGAGAATAATTAAGGAGACAGAGGCACTGAACAACACATTAGAACAGATGGATGTAACAGACATCTATAGAACATTCCACCCAAAAGCAGCAGGATACACATTCTTCTCAAGTGCACATGGAACATTTTCAAGAATAGATCATATACTAGGCCACAAAAAGAGCCTCAGCAAATTAAAAAAGATTTAAATTATACCAACCAGCTTCTTAGAGCACAAAGGTATGAAACTAGAAATAAATTATGCAAAGAAAACAAAAAAGCTCACAAATGCATAGAGGCATAACAACATGCTCCTAAATAATCAATGGATCAATGACCAAATAAACACAGAGATCAAGCAATATATGGAGACAAATGACAACAATAACTCAATATTGCAAAAATCTGTGGGATGCGGTGAAGGCCATGCTAAGAGGGAAGTCTATTGCAATACACTCCCACCTCAATATGAAAGAAAAATCCCATATGAACAGTCTAAACTCACCATTAGTGAAACTGGAAAAAGAATAAGAAATGAGGCCCAAAGTTAGTAGAAGGAGGGACATAATAAAGATTAGAGCAGAAATAAATAAAATCGACCAGAATAAAACAATAGAAAGAATCAATGAAAGTGGGAGCTGATTCTTCGAGAAATAAGCAAAATAGATAAATCCCTAGCCAGACTTATCAAGAAAAAGAAAAGAGTCTACACACATAAACAGAATCAGAAATGAGAAAGGAAAAATCACTATGGACACCACAGAAATACAAAGAATTATTTGATAATATTATGAGAAATTATGTGCTAACAAACTGGATAACCTAGAAGAAATGGACGATTTTCTAGAAAAAATACAACCTTCCAGGCTGACCCAGGAAGAAACAGAAAATCTGAACAGACCAATTAGTAGCAACAAAATTGAACTGGTAATCAAAAAACAACCTAAGAACAAAATTCCTGTACCATATGGCTTCACCACTGAATTTTATCAAACATTTAGTGAGAACATAATACCCATCCTCCTTTAATATTTCAAAAAAGTAGAAGAGAAGGGAATACTTCCAAATTCATTCTATGAGACCAGCATCACTCTAATACCAAAACTGGGTTCAAACTAAAATCCCACAAAAAAAAGAAAACCAGACAAAACAGCACAAAAAAAGAAAATTACAGACCAATATCCCTGATGAACTTAGATGCAAAAATACTCAACAAATATTTGCAAATCAAATTCAAAAGTACATCAAAAAGGTCATCTATTATGATCAAGTAGGACTTATTCCAGGGATGCAAGGATGGTACAATATTCAAAAAATCCATCAACAACGTACACCACATCAACAAAAAGGACAAAACCACATGATTATTATCTCCATAGATGCTGAAAAGCATTCGATGAAATTCAACATCCATTCATGATAAAAACTCTCAACAAAATGAGTATAGAGGACAAGTACCTCAATATAATAAAGGCCATATATGATAAACCCACAGCCAACATCATACTTAACAGTGAAAAGCTGAAAGCTTCACCTTTAAGATCAGGAACAAGATAAGGATGCCCACTCTTCCCATTTTTATTCAACATAGTTCTGGACGTCCTAGCCATGGCAATCAGATAACACAAAGAAATAAAAGCCATCCAGATTGGCAAGGAAGAAGTTAAACTGTCACCGTTTGCAGATGACATGACATTGTACATAAAAAACCCTAAACAATCTACTCCAAAACTGCTAGAACTAGTAACTGAATTCAGCAAAGTCAGAGGATACAAACTTAATGCACAGAAATCTGTTGTAATCCTAAACACTAAAGATGAACTAACAGGAAGAGAAATCAAGAAAGCAATTTCATTCACAATTATATCAAAAAGAATAAAATACCTAGGAATAAACCTAACCAAGGAAGTGAAAGACCTATACCCTGAAAACTATAAGACACTTATGAGAGATATTAAACAAGACACCAATAAATGGAAATACATCCTGTGCTCATGGATAGAAATAATTAATATTGTCAAAATGGACATCCTGCCTAAAGCAATATACAGATTCAATGCAATTCCTATCAAAATACCAATGGTATTCAATGAACTAGAGAAAATAGTTCTAAAATTCATATGGAACCACAACAGACCCCGAAGAGCCAAAGCAACCCTGAGAAGGAAAAGTAAAGCTGGGGGGATTATACTCCCTGACTTCAAGCTCTCCTTCAAAGCCACAGTAATCAAAACAATTTTCTACTGGCACAAGAACAGACCCATGAATCAATGGAACAGAATAGAGAACCCAGATATAAATGCAAGCATATATGGTCAATTAACATATGATAAAGGAGCCATGGATATGTAATGGGGAAATGACAGCCTCTTCAACAGCTGGTGTTGGCAAAACTCAACAGCTACATGTAAGAGAATAAAACTGGATTATTGTCTAACTCCATACACAAAAGCAAACTCGAAATGGATCAAACACCTGAATGAAAGTCATGAAACCATAAAACTCTTAGAAGAAAACATAGGTAAAAAATCTCTTGAATATAAACATGAGCAACTTTTTCCTGAACACATTTCCTCAGGCAATAGAAACAAAAGTAAAAACAAGCCAATGGAACTACATCAAACTAAAAACTTCTGTACAGCAAAGGACACCTTCAGCAGAACAAAAAGGCTTTCTACAGTCTAGAAGAATACATTTGTAAATGACATATCTGACAAGGGGTTAACATCCAAAATATATAAAGAACTCGCTTGCCTCAACACCCAAAAAGCAAATAACCCTATTAAAATATGGGTGGAGGATATGAACAGACACTTCTCCAGAGAAGAAATTCAGATGGCCAACAGGCATATGAAAAGATGCTCCACGTCCCTAATCATCAGAGAAATGCAAATTAAAACCACAATGAGATATCACCTCACACCAGTTAGGATGGCCAACATTGAAAAGACTAGCAATAACAAAAACTGGTGAGGATGAAGAGAAAGGGGAACCCTGCTACACTGCTGATGGGAATGTAAATTAGTTCAACCATTGTGGAAAGCAATATGGAGGTTCCTCAAAAAATAAAAATAAAAATACCATTTGACCTGGGAATTCCACTCCTATGAATTTACCCAAAAAATGCAATATCTCAGATTCAAAAAAACATATGCACCCCTATTTTTTTTGCAGCACTATTTACAATAGCCAAGATATGGAAGCAATCTAAGTGTCCATTATTAGATGAATGGATAAAAAAGAGGTGATACATATACACAATGGAATACTATTCAGCCATAAGAAAACAAATCCTACCATTTCCAACAACATGGATGGAGCTAGAGAGTATTATGCTCAATGAAATAAGCCAGGCGGAGAAAGACAACTAAGTACCAAATAATTTCCCTCATTTGTGGAGTATAACAACGAAGCAAAACTGAAGGAACAAAACAGCAGCAGACTCACAGTCTCCAAGAAGGGACGAGAAGTTACCATGTGTGGGGAGTCACAGGGAAGACAGTGTAGCACAGAGAACACAAGTAGTGACTCTGTGGCATTTTATGACACTGATGAACAGTGACTTCAGTGGGCCTGGGGAGGACTTGATAATATGGGTTAATGTAGTGACCTCAGTGTTTTTCATGTGAAACCTTCATAAGAGTGTATATCAATGATACCTTAATAAAAATAAATAAAATAAAATGATCCCTAAGTTCAAGGATAAAAATCAAGAATGTAATTTTAAGGTTCATTGTTAATTTGTACAGACATTCTCAGTTGGACTAAAGGGATGCTTAAAAACATAGAACCCTGACTTCAAATAAGAAGTAACTTCAAAGAGAGAGGTCTGTCTCTGAAGCAATTTCAATTGTGGCTTTTGAAGCATAGAATAAATAATAATTAGATACATAAAAGACCACAAAGTTTTAAAGCAAGTTGAATTGGCAAATGCTGCTCACACATAATAAAAGGATGGAGATTTTTCAAATTACGAAGAGCCTGCCAGGGCATTCAGCTTCTTAAGTTCAACAATCAGGCTGAGAAAGCGATTTGGTGTGAAAATGGGCCACTTATTTAGAAGTAGCTGATGATGATAGAGGAAAGGAAAGGTGTCTCGAACAATGCAGTGAAGACCAATGAAAACTAATAGATAGGCAGCAACTCCCAGGGAGTAGAATCATGGCCTAATCAAGTTACATTCCCACCATTTTCCCAGTGGGATTTCAGAATTCCTGTAGACCAGTGTCACTATAGACCAATGACTGGTACAAAACTCCCATTTTTCCCATTTTGGAATGAAAGTGTCTTTTGTGGTTTTACTGTCCATTTCAACAGTGTACGTAGGATGTGTGAGGACTGATAACATGGCCTTTTAGTTCATGGGTCTCAGGATCAGGAAGACCTGGAGCTGGAGCTGATGCAAACCACAGTATCTTACACTTGGAGTATGATTAGAGGAGATTTGGGTAGACTTGGATTATGACGCCATGACAGACTAAGACTTGGGAGGTATGGGTCTCAGGAAGGGGTGCAATAAAATGTGTATAAAGAAGAGATGTGAATAATAGTGGACAGAGGTTTGACTGTGGTAGGTAGATTGCAAGAACTTTCCAAAGTCTTCATCAGCCTGTGTCCATGACCTTTGCAATGTGACTTTGCAGCTCCTCCCACAAAGAAATAGTCTCTTGCTCCTCCCCTGCATACTTCCCTTATGACTCAGGCCTACAGCGTGCTGAAAAAACGATGCTGTGCCAGATCTGAGTCTAGCCCCAAAAGGTCTCAGGCATCTCTCAGTCCCTTTGGAAGTTGTAACCAGTGAACACACCACAGGTAGCCTGCTGGAGGATGAGAGACCACACGGAGAAGAGAAAAGTTGTGCCAGCAGGGACTACTAAGACCAACTAACCCCGTTTACCCACTAGCTGACCACAGAAGCAGGAGTTGCCCTGGCTGAGATTAGCTGATCTTGGTTCAGATCAGTAGAACTCTCCAGCTGATCTATAGACTCAAAAGAAAAAAAAATCTTACGTTGTAATTTTCAGCCATTAATGGGCTTAACATGGATGATTTGTTATGCAGCATAGCTGATACAAAGAAAAAAAAATCCTTCCTCATTATATTGTTCAGTGCATCTCAAAACTCAGGACTTGGAAATGCATTTCTCCCCATGCGCCACTATGATGTTGCTCTGAGATTCTGAATGTTTCTGTTCCCTCCATTTCCTGTGATCCCCTGAAGTTCAAGACCAGATTTTTCCTCAAATGCTTTAGCTTCCTCCAGGCAGAGGTATTCTAGGAAATTCCCCTTTTTTCCTTATACTAGCCTTCATTTTCCATGTCCCATAATTCTTGATGCTTTTCTGTTGTGTGTTGAGTGGGAGGGTGTTTTGTTGTATCTGTTGTTCAGCCAGACCCTAAAGTATCTGTATCAAGCAGGCATAGGGATCATTCAAGGAATCCTGTCCTTGAGTAATATATTAGTTACTAATGGTATTAATGACAGATGTGGTGACACTACCACTAAGAATTAAACAAATGTGGGCGTCTTCACCTCTGTGGCAAAACCAAGATCCAGGAATAAAATGTAAAACAATCCCTAGTTTTTTGGGTAAATACAGGACTGTACAGCTCTTGAATATAAGCAAACATGCTGCCTAACTCTTTGTGTTTGCCGGGGATGGAGGACCAAGATCCAGGGCTTACCTCCCCCCAGTGATGGGCCCAGGGTGAGGGAAACTAGCACTTCTAAATAGACAAATGCATATCACTACCTCTTATACCTTTTTCCATCCTTCCCAGATCCCTCCCCCACAAAAAAAGCAAAACTCAAACTCGCATTAGCCAACAATACTAGGCACTTACCCTAAGACAGTTCAGACAGGCATCCTGAGGGACACTTGTAGTCATCAAGACAAGGCCTTTGCCCTCAAAAGGTGTTAAAGACTCACAACTGTGAAGGCAGGAGAAAATGGGAGACAATGTTGAGGAAAAGGACCTTTGGTCCATGTAGCATATCAGAAATACATGCCTAAAGTGAAGCCCAGAGCAGGTAATGTGCCAAAATTAAACAAGCTTCTGAAGTCTGAGTCAGTCTAGCACGCTGGAGTTCCAACCCCAATTCCTTTTCTACCACGTGAGGGTCCATCCAGATGATCACAAGGTTCTTAGTGGCAATGATGGCAATGATGATGATGATGATTTATTTGGATCATGGTTAAATCTGAAAGCATCCACATGTGTGTGTGGTCCTGCCTGACAACTTTTAATTGCTCCCAAATCAACATGATCTACATCTCTTCCTTAAGTAAAGAGATTTATTCTTCGTTTTGCCAGAACAGGAGAGAAAACTAGACATGGAGCACCTCCTTTGGCCTTTAATGTAGTAGGCATTGTGCTGAGTTTTCTATGGGGCAACACTGAGTCCAGAAAGACTAGGTGCCTCTGATCTTCAACTCATTATATCCTGATGAAACAGAGGCCAGAGCAGACCACCCTGAGGTTTCCACCTTACCCGTGCAATTGCTGCTGAAACATCCATACTTTCTATTTTGGAGCTGGATTCTTAGTTTGAAGAATTGATTTGTGTAATTAGGCAAGTGATTTTGTAGGAAGATTTTGCATGAATTTGCAATATAATTTTCTTTTTCTGTAACTGTTAATTGAAATCATTTATCAGGTTTTTAAGCTGAAAAAGTTAACTTTGAAAAAAAAGGTGTGAACTGCTCATTTTTTATGCAATCTCGACATTGTCTTTGATGCACTCATTAATTCCTTATGTACTGTTAGAGCTGCTGGCTCCCTCAGTGTGGGTTAAAAATGGCCTGCCTTAACCCTTAGCAGGAAGGTATTTTCAGGCCCAACAACTGACAATAGTTGTCTTTACTCTCTTCATGTAATCACCCTCGGCAACTCTGGGGATAAAATTACCATAAAAATGATCTTTGTTTGCAAACACACATGTTTAATAAATATACCTTTACTTTTTATTATTCAGTTAACATCCATTCTGAGCAATATTTCACCAGGGCTGTAGTGAACACTGAACTTCAGTAAAAGCAGGGGCTCCTCCAGCCCCCTCCCCACTGCTTGTGTCCAGGTTCTACAGCTAATACAGTCCCCAGGCTCCCAGTGCTCTGACCCTCCATGTCATCTGTCTACACAGCATACACCAGGATGCCCATCCCCATATCTGTTATATAGTCTGGGTCATTGGTTCATTTTACCCACTATGAATGTCCCAGCCCAGACCCCTCATCCACCAGCTTCCTTTGTTGCCCTCAAGCACATAGGGATTGAGGTCCTTCTTGCACATTTTGCTTCTGTCCAGAAATTCCATTAACTTGCCCAACACCTTGTCTGTCTTCACTGAGCTTCTGGCCTTCCCTGGTCTCTTTCCAGGACACTGTGAAGGCCACTACCACTTTGGGGTTCCTTCACACGTTTCTCGGTTATTCCTTGCTCTCTGAGGCTCAGCCTTGGGTACAGGCTACAGGAACCACTGCAGGGAGCATGGACTCCTGCCAATCTCCCTTCACTCCAGCTTGAAATCCTTTCCTAGGCTTGTGGGGAGATTTTTATTCTTGATGTTCTCCTTTAAAATGTTGTCTACACCTAGAGTCCTAAAGTTTTTCCAATGCCCTGGGCTGTTGAAATTCTGAAGGAAGAAAGATTACTTTTTCCTTCTTCTCTTGTCTCCATCTTTTCCATTGCCTGAACCTTAGAGAAAAAAAACCCTAGTTTTCTGAATGAGGGGTGAGCAAAGGTAATGCTTAGTGAGGAAAATCAGTCATATTCTAGTAATAGCCTTGGGAATTATGAGGTCAAAGGAAAAGTCCCCTCCCCAGCCTTTGATCCCATATTGCGAGAGCTGAACTTTCCAAGTAACTGGGAACCCCTGCCCTCAGGGCCCCCACTGCCCAGGCCTAGAAATTTGCATGTTGTGTCTGCTGTATCTCCACCCCACCCGTGGTGGGAAACACTCTCAGGGGCACAAGAGGAAGTAGAAATGGTGAGTGTCCCCTGTGATATGCTCTCAGAGTGCCTGGAATTTATTCCCAGTGAGAATTCCTCAGCCGTGATTCATTGTGAGCCCACTAGGAGGTGGGGAACAGAGGAGGGATGGAGGCTCGCAGTCATTTTCGGGGGCTTCATAGTTTTCCGTTATATGTGTGTACCAGAGTTTTATCCTATTGTTGAACACTTACTTTATTGTCAAATGCTTAATTTTTTTTTTTTTTTTGAGAGGGCATCTCTCATATTTATTGATCAAATGGTTGTTAACAACAATAAAATTCAGTATAGGGGGTCAACGCTCAATGTACAATCATTAATCCATCTCAAGCCTAATTCTCGTCAGTCTCCAATCTTCTGAAGCATAACGAACAAGTTCTTACATGGTGAACGAATTTTTACATAGTGAATAAATTCTTACATGGTGAACAGTACAAGGGCAGTCATCACAGAAACTTTCGGTTTTGATCATGCAATATGACCTATAAACAATCAGGTCAAATATGAATATTCGTTTGATTTTTGTACTTGATTTATATGTTGATCCCACATTTCTCCTATTATTATTATTATTTTTATTTTTAATAAAATGCTGAAGTGGTAGGTAGATGCAAGATAAAGGTAGAAAACATAGTTTAGTGCTGTAAGAAGGCAAATGTAGATGATCAGATGATCAGGTGTGTGCCTATGGACTAAGTATTAATCCAGGCTAGACAAGGGCAGCAAGACATCCACGGATGCAGAAGATTTCTCTCAAAGCAGGGGGGGTGAGGTTCTGAGCCTCACCTCTGTTGATCCCCAAATTCTCACCTGATGGCCCCCCTGCGACTGTGCCTGTCTTAGGTTGTTCCTCCCTTGAGGAATCTTACCCGTCTCTGGCTAACCAGTCATCTTCCGGGGCCATACAGGGAAATGTAAAGTTGGTAAGTGAGAGAGAAGCCATATTGTTTGCAAAGGTTAGCTTTTTACTTCTTTGCAGATTTATGCCCTGTGGCTTCTATGCCCAGCACTTGTCTCGAGGTATCTTTACCACCTGGAGGAATTATGATACTCGGTAAATTCGACATGAGGCACGAATTCTATTTAAGGGTTGTAATTAGGAAGGAAGAAGAAAAGCTATAGATGTAGCATATGAAGGAAACTTGGGAGGATTGATTATTTCTTTGACATATCTTCTTGTATAGTACCTTAAGTATGTATAGGTTTTAAACTACTAACTAATTTGCACACACATATTAACATAATAGGAATACGGTGACATAAACAAAGCAAATCTATAATTACCATCCATCTCCAGTGAAGCCAAGAAAACCATTTAGGCACCCTAGGCATTTGTGAAAATTTATCTATGATATGATGGATATTGTCCAACTGTACTTGAACCATCA
This sequence comes from Manis javanica, assembly GCF_040802235.1. Classification (NCBI taxonomy): domain Eukaryota; kingdom Metazoa; phylum Chordata; class Mammalia; order Pholidota; family Manidae; genus Manis; species Manis javanica. The sequence goes on from NC_133172.1 coordinate 23,017,405, forward strand.
GACAAATTAAAGCAGCCCATTTCTGGGATCTGTTCACATCCCATATGTTCTTTTAACCATAGATAGTCTATAGTCATGAGATTTTGGAGTGCTACAACTTGCACCCCTCCCAACTCCTGGTTGAGTTCCAACAGTACAGATCCGGTCAAATTCGTTGTCTCACTGTATGCACATGCCAGCCTAGACATCTCCCTCCTCATTCTTATGGCAAGTCCAGGAGATGGTGGGCTGGATGCAGCCACAAGTGCAGCATTGTCCGGATCCCTGTGGAGGCTTTTTGATGATCATCCCCCGGCACAAGTCCTCCAGAGAGTGCTGATGCCGGAAGCTCCTCCTCATATCGTATCTTAGTTCATTTTCTGGGTATCCAAGCTAGGCCTTGATCTCCTGCGTAGAAACAAACAGACCCTTTGCCCACACTTTGACATGCCCTCTATACCACTGTGCAGAACTCATTGGAGGTCAGCACACAGTAACTGCTTTTTTTTTTTTTTTTTTAAATTAAGAGAAAGGAATATTATCAGAAAAGAGTACCTCCATAGCTGATCATCTGACACCCTTTAAGTGATCAACATTAAGGATATTTAAAGCATGCATTGATCTTTGATTTACCAATAGTTTTATCCTGTTAAGGAGTAATCCCCCTTTTCCTTCTTTCTTTCTTTCTTTTTTTTTTTTTTTTTTAAATTTTTAATCTACACTTACATGAAGAATACTATGTTTACTATGCTCTCCCCTATATCAGGTCCCCCCTAACAACCACATTACGGTTACTGTCCATCAGCTTAGCAAAATGTTGTAGAGTCACTACTTGTCCTCTCTGTGTTGTGCAGCCCACCCTCCCCTTGCTCCCTCCCCCCCATGCATGCTAATCTTAATACCCCCCTTTTTCTTCCCCCCCCTTATCCCTCCCTGCCCACCCATCCTCCCCAGTTCCTTTCCCTTTGGTACCTGTTAGTCCATTTTTGGGTTCTGTAATTCCACTGCTGTTTTGTTCCTTCAGTTTTTCCTTTGTTCCTATACTCCTCAGATGAGTGACATCATTTGGTATTTCTCTTTCTCCGCTTGGCTTATTTCACTGAGCATAATACTCTCCAGCTCCATCCATGTTGCTGCAAATGGTTGGATTTTTCCACTTCTTATGGCTGAGTAGTATTCCATTGTGTATATGTACCACATCTTCTTTATCCATTCATCTACTGATGGACATTTAGGTTGCTTCCAATTCTTGGCTATTGTAAATAGTGCTGCGATAAACATAGGGGTGCATCTGTCTTTCTCAAACTTGATTGCTGCGTTCTTAGGGTAAATTCCTAGGAGTGGGATTCCTGGGTCAAAAGGTAGGTCTGTTTTGAGCATTTTGATGAACCTCCAAACTGCTTTCCACAATGGTTGAACTAATTTACATTCCCACCAGCAGTGTAGGAGGGTTCCCCTTTCTCCACAGCCTCGCCAACATTTGTTGTTGTTTGTCTTTTGGATGGCAGCTATCCTTACTGGTGTGAGGTGATACCTCATTGTAGTTTTAATTTGCATTTCTCTGATAATTAGCGATGTGGAGCATCTTTTCATGTGTCTCTTGGCCATCTGTATTTCTTTTTTGGAGAACTGTCTGTTCAGTTCCTCTGCCCATTTTTTAATTGGGTTATTTGTTTTTTGTTTGTTGAGGCATGTGAGCTCTTTATATATTCTGGACGTCAAGCCTTTATCGGATCTGTCATTTTCAAATATATTCTCCCATACTGTAGGGTTCCTTTTTGTTCTATTGATGGTGTCTTTCGCTGTACAGAAGCTTTTCAGCTTAATGTAGTCCCACTTGCTCATTTTTGCTGTTGTTTTCCTTGCCCGGGGAGATATGTTCAAGAAGAGATCACTCATGTTTATGTCTAAGAGGTTTTTGCCTATGTTTTTTTCCAAGAGTTTAATGGTTTCATGCCTTACATTCAGGTCTTTGATCCATTTTGAGTTTACCTTTGTATATGGGGTTAGACAATGGTCCAGTTTCATTCTCCTACATGTAGCTGTCCAGTTTTGCCAGCACCATCTGTTGAAGAGACTGTCATTTTGCCATTGTATGTCCATGGCTCCTTTATCAAATATTAATTGACCATATATGTTTGGGTTAATTTCTGGGGTCTCTAATCTGTTCCACTGGTCTGTGGCTCTGTTCTTGTGCCAGTACCAAATTGTCTTGATTACTATGGCTTTGTAGTAGAGCTTGAAGTTGGGGAGTGAGATCCCCCTACTTTATTCTTCTTTTTCAGGATTGCTTTGGCTATTCGGGGTCTTTGGTGTTTCCATATGAATTTTTGAATTATTTGTTCCAATTCATTGAAGAATGTTGCTGGTAATTTGAGAGGGATTGCATCAAATCTGTATATTGCTTTGGGCAGGATGGCCATTTTGACGATATTAATTCTTCCTAGCCATGAGCATGGGATGAGTTTCCATTTATTAGTGTCCCCTTTAATTTCTCTTAAGAGTGACTTGTAGTTTTCAGAGTATAAGTCTTTCACTTCCTTGGTTAGGTTTATTCCTAGGTATTTTATTCTTTTTGATGCAATGGTGAATGGAATTGTTTTCCTGATTTCTCTTTCTATTGATTCGTTGTTAGTGTATAGGAAAGCTACAGATTTCTGTGTGTTAATTTTGTATCCTGCAACTTTGCTGTATTCCGATATCAGTTCTAGTAGTTTTGGAGTGGAGTCTTTAGGGTTTTTTATGTACAGTATCATATCATCTGCAAATAGTGACAGTTTAACTTCTTCTTTACCAATCTGGATTCCTTGTATTTCTTTGTTTTGTCTGATTGCCGTGGCTAGGACCTCCAGTACTATGTTAAATAACAGTGGGGAGAGTGGGCATCCCTGTCTGGTTCCCGATCTCAGTGGAAATGCTTTCAGCTTCTCGCTGTTCAGTATAATGCTGGCTGTGGGTTTATCATATATGGCCTTTATTATGTTGAGGTACTTGCCCTCTATTCCCATTTTGCTGAGAGTTTTTATCATGAATGGATGTTGAATTTTGTCAAATGCTTTTTCAGCATCTATGGAGATGATCATGTGGTTTTTGTCTTTCTTTTTGTTGATGTGGTGCAAATGCTTAATTTTTATAAACAACACCAGATTAGAGAAAATGGAAATGATGTAAGTCAGGAGCACAGCACTATATAAAGAAAGGAAGAGTGTCAAAGGAGGATTATAAATGAAGGTAAAATGTAAAAATGTATTTTTTTATTCTTAATTTAAAATGGATAACTAGTTGCTCAGAACAATAATGGCAGCAATGTATTGGGCAATAACAGGTTATAAATAAGGGATATGAATGACAGCAATGTTGTAAGGGGCAGGAGAGAAGAACTGGAATGACCTGTTGTATGATATCTATACTTCCATGAAGTTGTGCAGTGTTATTTGAAAATAGACCAGAATACTTGGAAATGTATATTGCCAACTCTGGTGCAACTACTAAAACAATTTTTAAAAGAAGTATTACTGGTATACCAAGAAAGGAGAGAAAATAAATTGTAAAATGTGCTCAATTAAAACCAGAAAAAAGCAGAAAAAGAGTGAAAAAAATGAAAAAAGATAACAAATAAAAAATAGTTGCAAATATGGTAGTTATTACTCCAGCACTATCAATAATCACTGTAAATGTGAATGGTTTAGTACACCAAATAAGACAGAAAATGTCTGAGTGGATACAAATGCAAAACCCAACTTTATGTCATCTACCAGAAACCCACTTTCAATATAAACAAATAGATTAAAAATAAAGAGATGGAAAAAAATCTACCATGTTAACACTTATTAAAATAAAAATACTCTATCAACTTCAGATAAAACAGACTTCAGAACAAAGAAAATTATCAGATATAAAAAAGGCCATTGCATGATGTCATAAGGGCAAATTATCCAAGAGGACATTATCATGCTTAATGTGTATGTGCCTAACACCGAAGAGTCAAAATACATGAGTCCAAACTGATAGGCAGGCCCACTATTCTAGTTCTAATAAACTTCAGCACTTCTCAGTCTGTAAATGACAAATACAACAGGCTGAAAATAGCAAGGATATAGTCAAGCTGAACAAAAACATCATTCAAATGGGTCTAATTGACATTTATAGAATACTTATTCCAATAACAGCAGAACACACAGTCTTTTCAAGTTCCTATGGGATATCCACCAAATTATAGAACATATAATACACCTTAACAAATACTAAAAAAAAAGGAAATCATACACTGTCTCCTCAGACCATAATGATGCTTAGAAAGCATAACTGATAACTAGAAAGGTAGCTGGAAAATCCTGAAATGTCTGGAGATTTAACAGTGCATTTCTAAATAAACACATGAGTCAAAAAAGTGTTAAAAAAATTAAATAGTATTTTGAGTTAAGCAAAGATGAAAAGTCAACCTTTCAACATTTGTGGGATGCAGTAAAAGCAATATTCAGAGGGAAATTTATAGCATTGAATGTATATATTAGTAAAGAAGAAAGTTTTAAATCAATTATCTAAGTTTCCACCCTAGGAAACTAGAAAAAGAAGAGGAAATTAAATTCAAACTAAGTAGAATAAATAAAATAATGAAAATAGAGCAGAAATCAAGGAAATTTTAAAAAGAAAAAATAGACAAAAATCAACAATTATTTGTCCTTTGAAAAGATCAATAAAATTGATAAACCTCTGGCCAGGCCAACCAAAAATGAAAGAGACAACATACACGAATTGCTAATATAAAAAATGGATAAGAAGGTTCTCACTACTGATACCATGGATGATATAAGGATAATAAAGGAATATTATGAACAACTCTATGCCCACAGATTTGATAACCTATATGAAATGGATCAATTCTTTCAAAGACAAAATCTGCCAAAACTCACACAAGAGGAAATGGACAATTTGACTGGGCTTTTATCCATTAAAGAAATTGAATCTATAATTAATGACCTTTCCAAAGAGAAAGCACCAATCTATTGGTAAGTTCTTTTATACATTTAAGAAAGAAATTATGTCAATTCTCTAAACAACAGTAGGAAGACTCTTCTGGTAGCTGACTATCTGATACATTCTTTTAGAGGAACTGCTGGATTTAAAGTACACACTCTGTTGATATTTTCATAGGTATTGCCAAGTTGCTCTGTCAAGTCTGATATGAATTTATAAGGTATTTATTTTTCTACATACTTGCTAACTTTGAGAATTGATATTTTTTTCCTTTGTCATTTTCATAGGTGAAAAATAGGAACCATTAATGCCTAGATTGCATTTCTTTAACCAAAACAAGTTTAAAACAATTCTTAGTAATTTCAGTGTGCTTTTTTGGCCAACCGTGTTTTCTTTAGTTTTAAATAACCTCTTATGTCCATTAATATTATCTAAATAGTAGCATTATATAATTCTTTAGTTTGCCAACTACTCTTTAAAGTAAATGTGCTGATTAATTTATTCTTTAGGATACCCCAATAAATTATATAATGATATTATTTCCATATTATAGATAAGAAAATTGGGGCATAAAAAGATTAAATTGCCTAAGGTTATGTGGTCTTGGAATTTAAGTGCATCATAGTGACAGAATATGGACTCTTAAATGTTGTGCTATCCTGATTGTCATGGGTGTTTGTTTTTAGAATGTACACACACACACACACTCACACGCACACATTATTTTCCAAGAAATACTCTAAAGGCAGACACCATAAAGGAGTTAAAATATATATTTGATACAATGATACTATCTCAATTATATTTGTATCAAAATTTGCTATAACAGAAACAGTAATAGAAAACTGGATTAAATATCTATTATAGAATATATTCTCAACCTCCACCTTCACCCATCTGTCAATGACATATACACCCACTTCAGCTTCAAGTACTTTTATTATTTCATTATTTACATTTAAATATTTTATCCACATAGAACTTGCCTTGATTATTGGTATGAATTTTTCATTAGATATTCTTTGAAAATGGTTGGTCATTGTCCCAACACACTGAATGAGACATTTATCCTGTACTCACAGGTTTTAAATTCCCTATTATGTAAACCTGGACATGCTTCTGAATTTTCTCTTCTGCTCCATTGGTTTGCCACAGAAAGCCAAACTATACTGCTTTCATTGTAACTTTATAATGAGTATAGGGCAAGATTTCCTAAATATTGCATGCAAAATTTTTCTTGGATATTTTACTTATTGTTTCTACCATATACTTTAATTTTGTTGAATTCCAAAAAGAATCTTGGAATCTGTTCTAATTACATTTCATATGTTTTAATCATTGCTCAGCTGTCTTAACATTTAGAGAAAAACAATCTAACTGTAAATAATAAATTTGTTTTCTTCCCCCCAATATTTATACTGGTCACATTTTAAAATTATTTGCAATTTTTAAAACTTTCATGAAAATATTTTAAAATATTGTATATATGTATATACACACATATAAAATGTGCATGTATATACTACTCCTTTTTCTAGTTCATTTAAATTATGATTTTAACTGCTTGGTTCTATTTCATTTATTTGTTTGTTTATTTTTTTTGAAGTACAGGTAATATAGAATATTATATTTTTTTCAAGTATACAATATAGTGATCTGTTCTCTACATTATTAAATGCTCACCCCAACTAGTGTAGTTACTATTTATTAACATAGAATTGTTATATTTCTAAGTCCTTGAGTTAATGCTCAACTCGTTAAAATTTTTGTTAAAAATGAAAATATGTAAGGCTTCAAATTCTTCTCTGAGAGAAACTTGGATGATTTTGGAGATTTGATATAAAAATTTTGATATAAAAATTTTGTATTGTCATTTTCATATAAATATAACAAAAACATGTAATTAAAATTTTGTATATTTATTTGACAAATAGGCATTTAAGAGAATATTATTTAATGTCCTTGTTATTGCTTCTTTAAATATTGCTCATTAGTTATTACTTTAATTATACTTTAGTTAGGTGTGAGACAAATTTCTGATTTTTAAAGTTAATTGTTACTTTTTTTGACTAATATAACATCAACTTTTGATATTATATGGATGCTAGGAAATAAGGCATATTCGCTATATGGTAAAGCCAAATAAAAACAAGTTAAAGGATGTCATTATAGTTGTGTTTTAACTATTTTTCTTTGTATTTCTAAAAACATTGCCACTTGGGTAAATTCCTTCCACCTGCTGTGTTAATGTCTATTGGCTTCTATTTTGGGTGATGGTGTAAGTTTGTTTTTTTCCCATTTGCATTAATTGGCACTTGGGCAGAAGAAGGTGTGTGTGTGTGTGTGTGTGTGTGTGTGTGTGTGTGTGTGTGTGAGAGAGAGAGAGAGAGAGAAAGAGAGAGAGAGAGAGAGAGAGAGAGAGAGAGAGAGAGAGAGAGAGAGAGAGAGAGCTAAATCAAGGTTTCCTAACAGACACCATTTTGAACAGAAAACCTGCCAGGTGGTCTTCCATAGGTCTCCTTACTCTCCATCTTTAATTTCCCCTTGGACCACACATGGTGGAAAACTAAATGAGGTGAAGAAAAGAAAAGTGAGGGCTCACCTGGGAGATGGAACAGAAGTATAAACACATGATCTATTGTTAGCTCAGGAGTGTTGCCCGGGCTTTTTTTTCAGTTGATCCATAATCTTATACCTCTATGACTGCAAGGGATATGTTGATCACTTTGCATTCAGAGTAGTCTTACCTCTAGAAATGACTTTCATATAGTTGAAGGTATGTTAAGAGCAATTTTAGAAAATCACCCAAACAGGTGTTTCTCCATGATGGCAGCTGTGTGCTCTGCCACTTGGGAAAGAGGTCATGAAATTCAGTGTCAGACCCAGAGAAAGCCAACTGTTTCATAGGCAGGACACTCAGCCTAACATCTTATTTTCTACAAATTCAATAAAAATGATTCACAGAGAAATTAAGTTGCTTTATTCTGTCTTCCCGTTGGCTGAGGTGCCATGATCAACAGACTAGTGAAAAGGAAATGTAAAACCCAGTAAAAAGCTGGATCAGTATTACTCTTGGGGTGCCCTCTCCAGTATAGTCCATCATGCACCTCTTCCATGGTTCCCTCCCACTTTCTGAAGCTTATCTCTACATTTATTTTATCCTGGTTATTTTATGACCAGAAACCCTTAGTGTTGATAAAGGCAGTAAGAAATCATTAGATTCTAGTCAATTCCTATCCAACATTTGAATTCTTTCTTTATACCACCCAAAGTACCCTCTCTCTTTTCTTCCTCATCCATGCATGCAGATGCCCTTTCAGTACTCACTTCTGAGCAATTTCTCATGCTACTCCCCACCCCAACCAGTTGGTATATATTCCACCCCTTTGTTTAGTTGAACCTCTTTAAGGTTTAATTCAAGCTATACCTTCCCAGTGAAGTTTTTTGATAAATAATTGATCCTTCTGTTTTATTAACACCCATAGTTAAACTACACATACTAATAATATTCAATTACAGATTTTTTTTCAAAAATTATGTGCACTGATCTTTAAAATGTCAAATCAACTAGTAAGTTACTTGGGGTATGTGGTATCTTCCTCTATTTCCACTTGACCTAGTCAGGCACAGTCATTCAATAAAGTCTTGGAGGACTGAATTGCTTTTTTCCACCCACAAGAAGGAATTGGCATGGCTTTAGTTTGGCTGTAAAAAGAGAAATGCAGTTCCTCATATTTGAGTAAAACTTCAAACCAAAAGATGGTTCATATGAATGTGGTTTCTGACTCACATGTACTCTTCTCTGCCTTGGTGAGTTCCTCCTCCCCTCCCATTGCTCATGATGAGTTGTTTACTTGGACTCTTGGCTCACGTGTCATTTTCAGAGACTGGAACACTCAGGTACAGCACATACAAAGTAGAGTGATGTATCCTTTCTCAGCCTCATGTAAGTTATGGTCTGCTCTGATTTCATATCCAAATTCCATCTATTTTAATGTACAATAATTACACCATATCAGGTTTCTTCCTGCAACACCACACATCTCAGTTTCCACTGTCTCACACCTCCTGTCATCTGCAAAGGGGGCTAGGAGCAGACTGAGCTGTGCATGAGAGAACAATCTCATCAAGCCCTCAAATGTCCCTTCCCCCTGCTCTGCCAGTCCTTCCCCATTACACACTGCCAGAGCCTCCTGATGTTAAAGACTGGGAGGACAACACAACCACCACTTTGTGAGCTGGTAACACAGTCTCAAGGCTTAAGAGTGAGGAGGTTTTGTCTACCATCAACTCAGAGAAGTATTTCAGACACAACTCTATCCTTGGCCAAGTGGTATTACACTGAATCTGTCTCCATATTTGTGGTTGGGATGAGTCAAGGGAGGGGGCTGAAGATGGGTAGAAAGGTGTAGTTTTTATAAAGTCTGCAAAATCAGATATTGCTTTTGGAATTCCTAAAATGTGTGTGTTGTAAATCTTGGATTTTGTGGGTTGCTGCAACTGCTCTCTTGCTAGGAGGAGTAAGAGGAAGAAGGGAGAGGTGCTTTGGAAAGTCCTGGCAAAGCAGTGGATGATCTATAAGCTCAAGGGCAGATGCTAATTATGCCCACCTTGAAGGTGACCTTCAGAGCATTCAATAGTGCCCATCTCAACTTGCTAGATTGGGCTGAACTGAATCATCAAATGAAAAGATGTAGCTGTTGTTGGATTCTCCTGGTCTGTGTACAGAATGGTTTAGGGTCATCCAGAATCCATTAAAAATGTTGGACACAGAGTTACCTTTGATATAAAGGCACTTCAGAGCTCTAGATACATCTGCTTGCCCCCAGACCCAATGCCATATCCCACTCACTCCCTTGTCTACCAGATCTACACACAATGTGTGGGCATCATCAGCTGAGAAACCTCACATCTATAACTATTAACTTGCCATTTGGAAGAAGCCAAGTATCTTCTGTGCCTTCTGCAGCATGGGCCAGTGAGCATCAGAACTGAGGATAACCAATAGGAATCACTGGCCAAATTAAGCACAAAAAAAAAAGGCTATGAAAGAGCTTCCGGAACCTGTGGGTTAAGAAGCCTGGCATATGAGGCTGAAGTGCAAGACTGGAGCCAGAACAGGTACTGTTTAACTCCAGGATCCACTCCTACTTGAATGAGCATCACCTACGTCTATTTATCCAGGATTATTTGACTTGAGTCCAAAGTCCCGGAAGAAAGAATATGATTGGTTGGGCTTGTGTCATATGCTTGACTGTTGGCACTTAAAGGAAAGGCAAGAAGACTGAAGGACGGGACAAGGTTCTTTTGCTACTTCTGTGTAAGAGAAGTGGATCTGGATGCTCTGTTCCCCCAAAATGCACATAATCAGAGAGAAGACATTCCTCCCAAGGGCACTGTCATGGGCCTAATCCTAACACTACAGGGCTCCCATGCGAGCACAAATACCTGTGCATGTAACAAATCAAATTACAAACTGTTAAATAAAGCATGGTATGCTCTCCTACCTGGATAAATAGCCACTAAGGTCAGATTTGAGTTTAGAAATCCCAAGCACCTTGGAATTCTGGCCGCACATGGAGAATGCCCCCAGTTCCCCGCAACCAGTATTGCACAAATCCCCTCCCCAGTCTAAAGGCCACTTCCCTCCCACCTCTGCTCTCGCCTGCATCCTGAACAGCCTCAACTCACACATGTGGACACAAAGCCCACATGTCCACGCTCTGTCCTTTGGCTATAACTCCAATCCAGGGTGTGTAGTCTGCACTTGGAACTTGGACCCATGGAAGACATAAATGCAGGCCTGGCAGTAGATTCAGGACCATTTACATAGGGGGTTCACAGAGCTGGTGTGGTCCAGAGAAGGAGGCCTAGGCTTTAGCCACATCCCCTTGCCTTGTGGGGAGTGGGGTACAGCCATAGGAGTACCAAAGGCAACTTCTGAAACATGGGGTGCAAGTTTGGGACTTCTTGCTCATGTCTAGGGGAAGAACTACACTATTAGGGGAAACTGGTGCTGAAAATAAAGAAAAAAAAGACACACATCCCCTTCAGGTCCAGACCTAGGGAGGAACATGCTCAAGTCCAGACAGCAATCTAGTGGCAGAACTGGGCCTTAAGTCACATATCATATTACTTCAACTCCAATGCTAGGTAATAAATCAGAAAAATCTGCGATACCCAAATATTCTTTAGACAGCTCTTTCTCAAGCTCCTTCTTTAGTAAACTTCTCCTACTACTCAGGTCCCCAAACTTAAAATATTCCTCCCTTGGCCAAATTTTCCACAGTTCAGGCTTTCAAGGCATCAATTTATAGCACACCTCAAAAAAACTTTCTGTGCTAATCCCTAGTTTTTCCTTAACTTCTCCAGCTGGGCTTACATCCATTTCACTCTCTTTCCAGCTCTTCAGGATAATCAGCTGCCGTCTTGCTAAACACCACAATCATTTATCTCCAACTCACTGGACTTCCCATCTGTATTCACACAGTCCACACCCTTTCATTCTTGAGATTGATGCCAGAACACTACCTTGTTTAGGTTTTTCCCTTAAGCCACTCTCTATCCCTTAGCCTCAGCCAAAGCTTACCCACTGCCAGATGTTTAAATGTTGAGATGCAAACCCTTCTTAAAGGTTCTTGGAATGATTTTATCCAGTTCCTTGGTTTAAAATATAAACATACACTGATGACTCTCTAATCTGTAACTCTCCTGGAGCCTCCCTCACCAATTAAAGGATTTCTATAAGTCTTGGATTTTTAAAAACTTTCTATTTGGAATTAATTATAGATTCACAGGAAGTTGGAAACAAAAAAAAAAAAACCATACAGGAAGGTCCCATGAAGGTAACATCATATATAAATACAATACAAAATCAAAGTCAGGAAACTGACACTGGTACAATCCACAGAGGGTACTTAGATTTCACCATCTTTACATGCATGTGTGTGTGCTGCTATGCAAGTTTATCACATGCGTAGATTCCTGTAACCACCACCATAGTCTAGATATAAGACTGTGCCATTACCACTGGCTTCTTTGCACTATTCCCTTGTAGTTATAACTACCCCTTCCTGTATCCTTCACTCTTACCAACCACCAGCCTCTTCATTTCTATACCTTTGTTATTTAAGAATGACATATAAATGGAAGCATACATTGTATGATTTGATCTAATTTGTATGCAGACAGTGAGATTTAGGTCAAGCTTCACTGTCTTCCTATGTATGTCTAATTGCTCCATCACCGTTTGTTGAAAATTCTATCCTTTCTCCATCAAATTGCTTTTACAACTTTGTCAAAATCACTTGGTTGTATTTTATGGGTCTATTGCTAGTTCCTATAGACAAAATTAGGCTATTTTACTTACTGTAGACATGTTAGTAAGCCTGAAAACAGGTAGTGATTCCTCTCACCTTTTACTTATTTTCAAAGTTTTAGTTACTAGTTTGCCTTCCTCTGCCAAAAACCTTGCTGAGATTTTGATAGAAATTGCATTAAATCTATACATCGATTTGAGAAGAGCTGACATTTTTACTATAGTGAATCCTCCAAACTGTGAACATGGTACATCTCTCCATTTAGTTATGTCTTCTTTTAGTTTTTCTTTTAAATTTCTTTGAACAACATTTAATAATTTTCAGCAAACAGATCTTGAACATGCTTTGTTAGATTTGTACCTAAGTATTTCATTTTCTTTGTGGCAATTGTAAATGATTTTGTTTCAAAAATTCTAGTTTCCAATTGCACATTGTTAGTATATAGCAATGTGAGTTATTTCTGTATATGACCTCTGATCTTGTGAATGTGGTATGTTTTTAGTTCTAGGAGTGTGTTTTAGGGAGGAAGGAGTTCTTGGGGTTTTCAGTATAGACAATCATGTCTGTGAAAATGAAAAATTGTATTTCTTCCATTCCAATCTTTATGTCTTTTATTCTTTTCCATGTTTGTTTCATTAGCTAGGTCTTCTGGTACAATGTTAAATGGGAGCTATATGAGTGGATATTCTTGCCTCATTCCCATTTCTTGTAGGGAAAACATTCAGTCTTGCACCACTAAGAATGATGGTAGCTGTAGGTTTTTTTAATGTTCTTTACCATATTAATGAAGACTTTCTCTGTTACTAGTTTATCCTGAAAGTTTTTTTTAAAATAATGAATGGCATAAGAATTTATCAAATGCTTTTCCTTCATCAATTGATACAACCCTATGATTTCTCTTCTTTAGCCAATCAGTGTGGTAGATCATACTAATTGACTTTCATATATCAAACCAAATTTGCATTCCTGGAATAAATCCTGTTTGTTATGGGCTGAGTTTGTTCCCTCAGAGAATACATGTTGGATCCCTAACCCCCAGTACCTCAGAATGTGACCTTATTTGGAGAAAAAGTCTTTAAAGAAGTAATTAAGTTAAAATAGGTCATTCGGTAGGGCCCTAGTCCAATATGATTAATGCCCTTACAAGAAATGGAGGCTGAGACACAGGCAACAGTGAGGGACGACCATCTGAGGACACAGTGGAAAGGTGATCATCTTCAAGGTCAAAGAAAAAGGCCTCAGAAGGACCCAAACCTGCCGACACCATGGTCTTGGACTTCGGCCTCCAGAATTATGAGAAAATAAGCTTATGTTGTGTAAGCTACCCAGTCTATGATACATTGTTATGGAATGGAAACCCTAGAAAACTAATATAATCCCAGCTATATAATTATTTTTGTACATTTCTGGATTTAATTTACTATTTTGTTGATAAGTTCTATGCGTAAGTTTACAAGCATTACTGGTCTGTAATTTCCTTCTTCCATTACTCCCACCACCTACTCCTCTTTCTGGTCTTGTACTTCCCTATTGGCCTTGGTGTCAGAGTAGTACTGACCTCATAAATCAGTTGTGAAGTGTTCTCCTTTTTGTTTTCTAGAAGAAATTGCATATAATTGGTGCCATTTTCCCTTAAAGTTTCATGGAATGCTCCAGCAAAATCACTGGGCATGGGGATTCATTTTTCAGAAGATTTTAAATACAAATTTAATCTCTAATCATTGTATGGCTATCCAACATATCTATTTCATCTGGGTTGAGTTTTGCTAGATTGTGGGGGTTTTTTTCAATTATTAAATTTAAGAGTGTAAGGTTGTTCATAATATATCCTTATCATCCTTTTAAAGGCTACAGTGCCAGCCTCTGTTTCATTTCTATCAGTAATTTCTGTGCTCTTTCTTTAACTTTGTCAGTTTTACTTTTTATCAATTTAACTTGATTCTTTTGAAAAAAAAAAGCTTTTTCGTTCATTGATTTTTTTTTGTCTTTAGCATTTCAGTTACTGGTGCCATAACTCACTCAGCTGAAAAGGCTGGACCTGCAAGTCTTCATTGGTTCCGTCCTTTTTTCACTCACCCAAACCCATGTCAGATCTGCAATTTACGGTGGCCTCAAGGCCTTCTCTAATCTGGCTCTCGTCTGTCTGTCTAACTGGCTTCTACAGCCTGTCACTTACAGCCTCTTTCCAGCTTTCACTGTGCCCTCCTTCATTCCATTCCCACCTCCAGGCCTTTGCATATGATGAACACATGCCCAGGTCTCAGCTCAAATGCCACCATTCTCACCTCCCCAGGGAGTCCCACCCTGAGTGCTCTTCCTCCCTCTAACCCAAGCACCTGCTATCCAAATGCCCACTTTTGATTCTTTCTTTATGTATTTATTATCATCTGTTCTTCTGCACTGAGATGGCAGCTCTTTGGAGTAGCAGTTCTGTCTGTCCTGTTTAGTGGGTTATCACCAATGTCCTGCACAATTCCTGGTAGTACAGGGGTGGGAGTAAATGAATATTTGTTAAGTAAACTATCTCAGTGATCTTCTCTTCACCAGTAGAAACAGTTGAACATCAGGGCATTGATGCACTGATGCCCTGCAAGTCCTCCCTCAAGTCACCCATCTGCATTCCCATTCCAGAGCCACCAGCACACATCCCCTGTCTCTACTGATCTGGAAGCCCAATGGCATCTGGGTGTCTGCAATCCCATTCCCAGTCTATCAATACACAGACATACCCATACACACCTTCGCACCCCTGTGACATCTGAAAACTTAGGTGTACACGTCTGTCTCTCCTATGAATCTCCTTAGGCCAGGATTCGTGGTTCATCCCTTTTGCTGTATTCAACGTATAGCACTGGACTTGGCATTCAGTAAGTCCAACACACACACACACACACACGCATGCATGCTATATGTGGTACATTTGGAAGCTTGAGTGTGGAAAGGGAGCCTCATAGTGATTGTGATTTTCATAAAGGAGTCCCTCTTTTTATAAGTTCTCCATTTGTTACCAGTCACTTTTCATGAGTGCCTACATGCCTGGTACATGTCAATTGAGTGAAAAGCGCCTATTGGCTTTGATTGTTCGTAGGAGATATCCTTCTCCATCTGAGACTGGGAGGTCTCTGCCTTGGTCTGGATTTCACCAGACAAGACTCCAGGCTAGGGTCAGGAGCTTCCAGACTGGCCAGTCTTTCTCCAGGGAGGTCTGTTTGCAGACACAGGCCCATGGCCATGTTTTCCTGACCACACTAACTTTCTGCTGATGCCTCTCATCAGTCCCCATTCACCACTCAGCTTTCCTTCATTTAACCCTCCCAGAACCACATCATTTCAGTATTGATTTGGCACCCACTACCACCATTCCCCCACTTGGTATCCCCCTCATGTGAGGGCCCAGCTTCATGCCCTCACAAGCCTCCCTGATCCCTCAGCCCTCCGTAAGCTCTTCTCTTACAGCCTCCTCCTGACTGCCGTCCCTTCCCCTGCCCTTCCAGTTCAGTCTCAGTCCGCGCCCTCACTCCCAGGTTGCATGTTGTCATTCTCCATGGCTGGCTCTATTACCCCTCCAGCTTTCGGAGGTCTGCGTACTCCTCTTCAGCCCTCTCGCATCTCATACCCTTTTCTCTGGTGCCCTTTCTGGCCTTCTCGCTCTTCTAGGTCCCTGTCTTCTAACTGTGTCTGACGCCATGTGTATATTTGACCTTTCAGCTCTATCTTCACTTCATTTTATTCACCAGTTTTTTCTTTCAAAATTTTAAGTAAAAATGTCAGTCAATTTAAAGAAAAGCATCAAGTAAATAAAACTATGGGAAGTACAGAGGTCTAACATAAGTTGTATGATGAATTTTGCCTGAGGTTTGTTGTAAATTAGTGATTCCAAACACAACAGCCCAGGCATCTCCAGACAGCCCTGCCTGTGGGCACTAGATCACATGGAAAATGGCAAATAATCTGTCCCTGAGGCCTCCGTATATCTCACCTCAGGCATGTGGATTCAAGAGTCAATAGCCCCTATCCCATGAGAATCAAGGAGGTCTTTCCTCACATTCATCTACTATAGCATGGAAGTTCCTTGAAGGTGAGTCTCCTTACTGCCACCAGGAGAACATGGGTGCTAGTGCCCAGGGTAATGTGAGTATCACTACTAAGTCACCTGCTCTGGTTCATGCTTGTCATCTGGCCACCAGACAATGTTCCTGGGCTCTGTGTGCCTCAGAAGCCTCAGAACAACAGCATCTATAGTTTCTGTGTTCATAAGCCTAAGTTTTGAGTCCACAGGAAGGAGCTGGGCCAGGCTGGCCAATGTCTAAGGTTGTATCATGCTTCCTCCCTAGGTCCCTTGCAAATGGTCCCATTTCTACTCAAAACCCACATTGCAAACCAATACACAGACATACCCAGACCTACCTTCTCACCCCTGTGACATCTGAAAACAAGTGTACCACAGGATCTGACAGCCCAGATACACCCGGCTGTAAGGTGGCCAACATGCCAGGCGAGCTGAGTTTTGGTCTTGGCTTTGTCATTTGTTTTGTAACCATTCAACAGACCATTAAATTTCTCTGGGGACCTACATCCTCCCCAGTCATGTGGGAACAACATGCTAAATATAAGAGGGAACATATATGTATATATGAGTACAATAAGTCTGAGATTCAGGAAAAGAGAAATCTCTAAATGGTGGGTCTTCCTCAAGAAAGCAAACTCAGACCACAAATATGGATTGCACGCAGGAAAGGCAGGACTCAGCACTGAAATAGTATCACTTTTCTCAAAATAAATTCATGATTTCAACCTAGAAGTTATCAAAAGACCAACAAGAGACTTCAAGGAAATTGACAAGATGATTCTAATATTTACATAGAAGAGTCCATGTGTAAGAAGAGCCAAGAAAATGTAAATGTTTAAAAATAAACAAGGAGGAGGGAAGGGAAGGAGGATTTGTCCAGAATATGTTTTAATCTCACTTTGATGAAAAGCAAGTGGTATAAGCACTAGAATAGGCAGAGCAGTAGAACCTGAAAGTGAACCCAGAAACAGCCCTGTGCTCACGTGGGAATTTGGGACAGAGTGGAGACAGGAAGTCCTGTGAAATATAGTGTACATTTCAATATATGGATTTAAATCCCTCTCTGTATAAGCTTGGGCTGCCATAACTAAATGCCACAGACTGTGGGTCTTCAGCAACAGACATTTATTCCTCACAGTCTGGAGGTTGGAAGTCCAAGATCAGGGTGCCAGCATGGTTGGGGTCTGGTGGGGGCTATTTTCCTGGCTTGAAGATGCTGCCTTCTCCCTTCCAGGCAAGGGAAGAAAATGAAGGAAAGGGAAAACAAGAGGAGAGGAGAGGAAAGGAGGGGAGAGGAGAGGGGAGGAGAGGAGAGGAGAGGAGAGGAGGGGAGAGGAGGAGGGAAGAGAAGAGAAGAGAAGAGAAGAGGAGAGGAGAGGAGAGGAAAGGAGAGGGGAGGGGAGGGGAGAGGAGAGGAGAGGGGAGGAGGGGAGGGGAGGGGAGAGGAGAGGAGAGGAGAGGAGGGGAGAGGAGGAGGGAAGAGAAGAGAAGAGAAGAGAAGAGAAGAGAAGAGAAGAGAAGAGAAGAGAAGAGAAGGGAAGAGAAGAGAAGAGGAAAGGAGAGGAGAGGGGAGGGGAGGGGAGAGGAGAGGAGAGGAGAGGAGAGGGGGGGAGAGGGGAGGAGAGGAGAGGAGGGGAGAGAAGAGAAGAGGAGAGGAGAGGGGAGGGGAGAGAAGAGAAGAGGAGAGGAGAGGGGAGGGGAGGGGAGAGGAGAGGAGAGGAGAGGAGAGGGGAGGGGAGGAGAGGAGGGGAGAGGAGGGGAGAGGGGAGGAGAGGAGAGGAGGGGAGAGAAGAGAAGAGAAGAGGAGAGGAGAGGAGAGGAGAGGAGAGGAGAGGGGAGGGGAGGGGAGAGGAGAGGAGAGGAGGGGAGAGGAGAGAAGAGAAGAGGAGAGGAGAGGAGAGGGGAGGGGAGAGGAGGGGAGAGGAGGGGAGAGAAGAGAAGGTGGGGGAACGGAAGGGAGGGGAGGGAAGGAGGGCAAGGGAGATGAACCTTCTCTTCCCTTCCTCCTCCACACCCAGTCTAAGGTGCCACTCACCGTACTTAGACTCAACATACTTCACTAATGACAGAGTCAGTCCTTTGAAAAAAACACCCCAGCAAAAATCCAGCTTTACAAACAGAAAGAAGGAAACTTCATTGCTGAATGAAACGATTCATCTTGGAGAGCTCTCACATCTTTCTATCAATGCTACCCAAATTCAAACTGAGATGGCTTTAAGCATCTTGGTCTTCATACCAGGCAAAGCAGAAATCCTACATGCTTGCATTCTCAGGGAATGGCGTCTTTCACAGTGGATTTGATTTACCCAGCCAGCAAATGTCACCTTGGTTATGTTCTTCCTTGGCTGGCCATGGCTGGGTAAGAGCTGAGCACAAGTAGGACCTCTCCTTCCAGGACCTCTGCCCACAGAAACAGTCTGCTGAAGCCTGGATGGGGCAAAGCTATGCCCCTCAGGATTGGTCCTCATCTCAGTCTTCTTCTGAAAATCCTGCAACCACGCCAGACCAGAGACATGTTTACAGCTGTGTGCCACTACCCCGGCTGCACCATTGTGCACTCAGAATGGGTGTGTATTCTACAGCTGTCAAGAAAGCCTTAAGGAAAAGTCACCATCATCTGTGCTGGGCCCAAACCCAAAAAATTTCCTTAGCTCAAAATCTATTCATCCTGCTTAATTAACAACATGCCTGACATTCCACCATTAATTTCTCCAATTAGCTAAAGCATTGAAAATGCCAAAAAGATAGGCTTTCATTTCCTCTTGCCCCCCTACAGCCCCAAGTAATGAAAACTCTTGACCTTGAGCTGCAGGCCTAGGGGGATATAGTCTCAGTTCATTGGTCCCTTAGGTTCACTGAGGATTGAACCTCAAATGTCAACTTAAGAATCAGTTTTGATACCCCACAGAATTGGAGTGCACATGGCCAAACTCTAAAAGTGCATACCATCTCCATCTCCATCTCATCTGCTGGGGAGGTGATCGGCTATTATATTGTAAGATCCATTAGTCATTAAATCCACAGTGACCTCCCCTTAGAAAGCTAGTCAAAAGGACTTCATATACAATGCAGCATATGGTATGAATTGCTCATATTTTAAAGAGAAAAAAAAACGTGTTGTATCATAGAACCAGGAAGCCCAAGGGTATCAAGTTTCAGGCACAGCTGGATCCAGAGGCTTGAAAGAAGTCCTGAGGACTAACCTGCTCAGCAAAAGCTGGGTTTTCACTAAATGGCCTGTTATTCCTTTAGTAGTTATGTTGACAATGGAGAACTGGCCAAGCTGGCTCATTTTTGCTACCCCATGAAAAAGGCCATTCTGAAAATAAGGAAGAATGTAGAGCTGAAAGCAGTGAATGTAGAGCTGAAAGTTAATTCAGAATTATAAAGTTTAGGGCTACTGAAGCTTGGTGAAGGCCTGACCTTCCTGAAGCCCATTGGGGGAACCCTCCTGTACTCAACCCTGCCCTCTCATTTCCTTGGACCACCTTCCCCGGTTCCAATGAGGGCCAGTTCCTGGAAGGAAGAGACAAGACAGTCAAAAAGTTCTCCTTGAGCACATGGGTCCTCTCCAGAAACTACTGGCATTTTCTTGAAGGGTGGCTTCAGAGAGGAGGGTTACCCAGAGCAGCAAGTTTAGGCTATGGAACCAGATAGTTGGGGTTCAAATTCCAGCTCTGCCACTCACAAGCTGGATGACATGGCTAAGTTGCTTACCCTCCTCTCTGCCTCAGTTTCCTTGTCCATCCAGGTATTTAGGGCTATTATTATGGTGAAATGGGGCAGTATCTATACAGTGCTTTAAACAATCCCTGGAAGGTAATGGGATTATCTAAGTGCTGGTGAAAGTAAAAAATAAAATGAAATAAGTAAAAGGTAAAGCAAGTCAAAAAAGGGAGGAGGGGAAAAGATGGTGGCATGAGAAGCGTGGCAGAAATCTCCTCCCAAAACCACAAATATTTTGAAAATACAGCAAATATAACTATTCCTAAAAGAATGACCAGAAGTAAGAGTACACCAGTCAATGTAGTATCTTACAGAAAAGGGTAAAGTAAAAAGCCCCCAACCCCAGCTCACCGGCAGGTGGAAGAGAATTAGAGCAGGGAGGGAGTGGAAGCACAGGACTGCTACATACCCAGACCTAGGAAGCTACCCTGGGATCACAGACCCACATTGCATGGGGTGCTGGAGATTAGAGAGCCTGAAAACCAAAGTCAGAGACTAAGACTGAGAAGAGGTTCTCACAATGCTGGGACAAAAGAAAAGCAGGTGCTTTAAAAGATTTATCAACAGTCAGAAGGCTACTAAAGGGGCAAGGGTTTAGGAGAAAGAACAGGTGGACAAAATCATCCTAGCACACTTAGTCCAGCAGGTTGGAAACTTTCAGGAGCTTCAGGTGCCCTATTCCCCTGGTTGGCAACACAGCTCCAAGACCTCTTACTGCAATAAGAAGCCTGCCTCTCTTTCCTCCCTGCACCTACATGCAAACCGGCTGTTCCCTCTATAGTTGCAGACAAGCTGGAGGGCAGTCCTGCCTACAGCAACTATACACCTCAATGCAGAGGCTTCTCCTGCATGCAGCTAAAGGGCTCAGACAGCAAGACAAACATGGTGATCAGGAAGCATGAAGGGACTTTTCCCTTGCTGCAAGCACTTGCACCACTTGCCAGCAACCCCTGCCATAGCCCTAGGCCATCCTGAGAGCCACCCCACACACAGCAGTTTAGGGGATTAACCCAGAGGTTGTTCCCTGAGCACAGTTAACCAGAAGAGACAGCAGAGACAGGCACTGCAACTGGGAAGCGGGAAGGGACTTTGTCCTCCCAGCTGACTCCTGTGCCACTTGCCTGCGACCACTCCCATCACTCCAGGACTATGAAAAGGCAGAAGAAACTTGTTCAATCCAAAATCCCTCTAACACAAGAAAGAGGGCTTGGTGAGACTGAAATAATCAATCTTTCTGAAAAACAATTCATAATAAAAGTCATAAGCACGCTAATGGAATGATAGAAAAAATATTCAAGAGCTAAGGGAAGAAATCAGGAGGAAGATAACTGAAATGAAACAAACAATGGAGAGATAAAAGCAGGCTAGATGAGATAGAGGAGACAATAAATGGAATAGAAATTAGAGAACAGGAATACAGAGAGGCTGAGGCAGAGAGACAAAAGGATCTCAAGTAATGAAAAAATATTAAAAGAGCTGGGTGACCAATCCAAATGGAATAATATTTGCATTACAGGGGTATGAGAAGAAGAACATAGAGAAAAAGGGAAAGAAAATGTCTTTGAAGAAATAATTGCTGAAAACTTCCCCAGTCTGGGGAAGGAAATAGTCTCTCAGGCCATGGAAGCCCACAGATCTCCCAATACAAGGGACCCAAGGAGAACAACACCAAGATATACAATAATTAAAATGGCAAAGATCAAAGACAAGGACAGACTATTAAAAGCAGCCAGAGACAACTTGCTGCACTGATGGACAGTGACTGCAGTGGGGTATGGGTGGGGACTTGATAATATGGGTAAATGTAACCACATTATTTTTCATGTGAAACCTTCACAAGAGTGTATATCAATCATACCTTAATAAAAAACTTAAAAAATAAATAAATAAAATACTAAATAAATAAATAAGTAAGTAAGTAAAAGCAGCCAGAGAGGGAAAAAAGATCTCCTGGGGAAAACCCATCAAGCTATCATTAGACTTCTCAGAAGAAACCTTAAAGACAGAAGGGAGTGGCATGATATATTCAATGCAGTGAAGCAGAAGGGCATCATACCAAGACTACTCTGCCCAGAAAGATCATCATTTAAATTTGAAGGAGTGATTAAAATTCAAAGATAAGCAAAAGTTGAGAAAATTTACCTCCCACAAACAATCTCTACAGTCTATTTTAAAGGGACTGCTCTAGAAGGAAGTGTGCCTAAGGCTAAATAGCTGTCACCAGAGAAAATAAAACCACAGCAAAGGAAGTATACAAACTAAATACTAACCAAATGCAATATTAAATCACCTACCCACAATCAGTCAAGGGATACACAAAGAGTACAGAATATGACATCTGACATATAAAGAGTGGAGGAGGAAGGAAAATAAATGGGAGAAAAAATAATCTTCAGACTGTTTATAATAGCATAATAAGTGAGTTAAAGCAGACTGCTACATAGTAAAGAAGCTGCCATTGAACCTTTGGTAACTACGATTCCAAAGCCTGCAATGGCCATAAGTATGTATCTATCAATAATTACCCTAAATGTAAATGGACTGAATGCACCAATCAAAAGGCACAGAGAAATAGAATGGATAAAAAACCAAGACCCATCTATATGTTGCCTACAAGAGACTCACCTCAAACCCAAAGACATACACAGAACTAAAAGTGAAGGGATGGAAAAAGATATTTCATGCAAACAATGGGGAGAAAAAAGCAGGTGTTGCAGTACTTAGATCAACCAAATTGACTTCTAAACAAAGAAAATAAAAAGAGTCAAAGAAGGACATTACATAATGATAAAGGGGTCAATCCAACAAGAGGATATAATCATTATAAATATCTATACACCCAACACAGGAGCACCTACATATGTGAAACAAATACTAACAGAACTAAAGGGGAAAATAGAAAGCAATGCAGTCATTTTAGGAGACTTCAACACACCATTCAGTCCAAAGGACAGGCCAACCAGACAGAAAATAAGCAGGGAGACAGTGGCACTGAACAACACATTAGAACAGATGGATGTAACAGACCTCTACAGAAAGCAGCAGGATACACATTCTTCTCAAGTGCACATGGAACATTTTCCTGAGTAGGTCCAAACTAGACCACAAAAAGAGCCTCAGCGAATTCAAAAAGATTGAAATTGTACCAACCAACTTCATGGATCACAAAGGTATGAAACTAGGAATAAATTGTACAAAGAAAACAAAAAGGCTTACAAATACATGGAGACTTAACAACATGCTCCTAAATAATCAGTGGATCAATGACCAAATTAAAACAAAGATCAAGCAATATATGGAGACAAATGAAAACTACAGCTCAATGCCCCAACTTCTGTGGGAAACAGCAAAGGCAGTTCTAAGAGGAAAGAATATAGCAATCCAGGCTTATTCAAAGAAGGAAGAACAATCCCAAATGAACAGTCTAAATTGAGAATTACTGAAACTGGATAAAGACGAACAAATGAGGCCCAAAGTTAGTAGAAGGAGGGACTTAATAAAAATCGGAGAAGAAATTAATAAAATTGAGAAGAATAAAATAACAGAAAAAATTAATGAAACGAAGAGCTGGTTCTTTGAGAAAATAAAAAAAATAGATTAACCCTTAGCCAGACTTGTCAAGAAGAAAAGAGAATCTACACACAGAAACAGAATCAGAAATGAGAAAGGAAAAATCACTGTGGACACCACAGAAACACAAAGAATTGTTAGAGAATACTATGAGAAATTATATGCTAACAAACTGGATAATCTAGAAGAAATGGACAACTTTCTAGAATAATACAATCTTCCAAGACTAACGAGGAAGAAACAGAAAATCTGAACAGACCAATTACCACCAAAGAAACTGAGTCGGTAATCAAAAAACTACCCAAGAACAAAACACCCGGATGAGATGGCTTCACTGCTGAATTGTATAGAACATTTAGAGAAGGCATAATATCCATTCTCCTTAAAGTTTTCCAAAAAATAGAAGAGAAGGGAATACTTCCAAACTTATTCTATGAAGCCAGCATTACTCTAATACAAAAACCAGGCAAAGACACCACAAAAAGAGAAAACTACAGACCAATATCCCCAAAGAACATAGATGCAGAAATCCTCAACAAAATATTAGCAAACCAAATTCAAAAGTATATCAAGAGGATCATACACCATGACCAAGTGGGATTCATCTCAGGGATGCAAGGATGGTACAACATTCGAAAATCCAGCCACATCATCCACTACATCAACACAAAAAAGGATAAAAACCACATGATCATCTCCATAGATGCTGAAAAAGCATTTGACAAAATTCAACATCCATTCACGATAAAAAATCTCAACAAAATGGGTATAGAGGACAAGTAACTCAACATAATTTAGGCCATATATGATAAACCCACAGCCAACATCATACTTAACAGTGAAAAGCTGAAAACTTTTCCTCTAAAATTGGGAACAAGACAAGGAAGCCCACTCTCCCCATTTTTATTTAACATAGTTCTGGAGGTCCTAACCACAGCAATCAGACAACACAAAGAAATAAAAGGCATCCAGATTGGTAAGGAAGAAGTTAGACTGTCACTGTCTGCAGATGACATGGTATTGTACATTAAAACCCAAAAGAATCCACTCCGAACTACTAGAACTAATATCTGAATTCAGCAAAATTGCAGGATACAAAATTAATACACAGAAATCTGTTCCATTCCTATACACTAATGATGAACTAGTAGAAGGAGAAATCAGGAAAACAATTCCATTCACAATTGCATCAAAAAGAATAAAATACCTAGGAATAAACCTAACCAAGGAAGTGAAAGACCTATACCCTGAAAACTACAAGACACTCTTGAGAGAAATTAAAGAGAACACTAATAAATGGAAATTCATACCATGATCTTGGGTAGGAAGAATTAATATTGTCAAAATGGCCAACTTGCAGAAAGCAATATATAGATTCAATGCAACCCCTATCAAAATACCAATGGAATTCTTCAATGAACTAGAGCAAATAGTTCTAAAATTCATATGGATCCACAAAAGACCCTGAATAGCCAAAGTAATCCCGAGAAGGAAGAATAAAGCAGGGGGGATCTCACTTCACAACTTCAAGTTCTACTACAAAGTCACAGGAATCAAGACAATTTGGTACTGGCACAAGAACAGACCCATAGACCAGTTGAACAGAATAAAGAGTTCAGATAATAACCCAAGCATATATGGCCAACTAATATATGATAAAGGAGCCATGGACATACAATGGGGAAATGACAGCCTCTTCAACAGCTGGTGTTGGCAAAACTGGACAGCTACCTGTAAGAGAATGAAACTGGATCACTGTCTAACCCCATGCACAACAGTAAAATTGAAATGGATCAAAGACTTGAATGTAATCATGAAACCATACAACTCTTAGAAGAAAACATAGGCAAAACTCTCTTGAATATAAACATGAGCATCTATTGCATGAACATATCTCCTCAGGCAAGAGAAGCAGAATCAAAAATGAACACGTGGAACTATATCAGATTAAAAAGCTTCTGTAGAGCAAAGGAGACCTTCAATAGAACAAAAAGGCACCCTACAGTATGGGAGAATGTATTCATAAATGACATATCTGATAAGGGGTTGACATCCAAAATATATAAAGAGCTCATGCACCTCAACAACCCGATTAGAAAATGGGTGGAGGATCTGAGCAGGTGCTTCTTCAAAGAAGAAATCCAGATGGCCAACAGGCACATGAAAAGATGCTCCACATCGCTAATCATCAGAGAAATGAAATTAAAACCACAATGAGATACCACCTCTCAACAATTAGGATGGCCAACATCCAAAAGACAAACAACAAATGTTGGTGAGGATGTGGAGAAAGGGGAACCCTCCTACACTGCTGGTGGGAATGTAAATTAGGTCAACCATTGTGGAAAGCAGTATGCAGGTTCCTCAAAATGCTCAAAATATAAATACCATTCTGCTGAGGGATTCCACTCCTAGGAATTTACCCTAAGAAAACAGGATCACAGAGTCAAAAAGACATATGCACCCTAATGTTTATTGCAGCACTATTTACAATAGCCAGATATGGAAGCAACCTAAGTGTCCATCAGTAGATGAATGGATAAGGAAAATGTGGTACATATATACAATGGAATATTATTCAGCCATAAGAAGAAAACAAATCCTACTATTTGCAACAACATGGATGGAGGTAGACGTTATTATGCTCAGTGAAATAAGCCAGGCAGAGAAAGACAAGTACCAAATTATTTCACTCATCTGTGGAGTGTAATAACAATGCAAAAACTGAAGGAACAAAACAGCAGCAGACTCACAAAACCCAAGAATGGATTAACAGTTACCAAAGGGAAAGGGACTGGGGAGGGTGGTGGGAAGGGAGGGATAAGGAGTTTAAGGGGCATTATGATTAGCACACATAATATAGGGGGGCACAGAGAAGACAGTATAGCACAGAGAAGACAAGTAGTGACTCTATAACATCTTACTCTGCTGATGGACAGTGACTGTAATGGGGTATGTGTGGGGGACTTGATAATAGGCAGAATGTAGTAACCACAGTGTTGCTCATGTGAAACCTGAGCATAAGACTGTATATCAATGATAGCTTAATAAAAAAGAAAAAAAGGTAAAGCAAGTCATAGAACTTTGAGATCACTACACTTTCTCCTAGGTGCAAGGGAAGTTTGGGCAGAGAAGAGCCTCACCTTGCCCTCACCTGCATCAGACCATCCTGTCACTATCCTCTCCTAAGCCATTGTACAGAGGGCAGTGCTGGCCAGCCTGCTGACTCCTGTGGGCCTTGCCCTGAGAATCAGGTTCTGCCTTGAGCCCTTTGCCATATGCTAAACTCCCTTATTACCCAGTTCCCTACCTGGAATACTCAGCATTATTTTGGAAGTCACTCCCCATCTGCAACTTTCCTATTTATGGATCTACCCCCCAAGTTCTATAGTTTATCATTAAATGAAATTGCTTTTATCAACCTACCTAACTCTGCCCTTGGCCACAGTGAGACCAATCCCAGCTGCCCTTCTCAGTGACTTCGGGATGGTGTTCATCAGCTATTTCCCATGATGTGCAGTCATTTGCAGCAGACGTACCATTCTCTGTCTGAGCTCCTGTTGGGGAAGGAAGTTTTCCCAAGAAAGGGAATTTATAGGCAGGCAGGTGGTACTGCCATCTCAGTCCCTGTCCCTTTGATCATTTTAGAGTGCTTCATGTCCATTCTCTCTCTCTTTTCTCACCCTCCTTTTCATTTTCTCTTATTTTTTTCTTTCCATTGTCTCTCTTTTGCTTTCATCTTCCTCTTTGCCAGGGAGAACTTATTACAAATCAACTTTGTCAGACAACTTTTATAAATGATACCCAACATCTATCACATTTGTGTTCAATATTTTTCTTACATATGAAGAGCTGACAGCCTGCTCTTCTATGATAGATGTACTTATTTCTTCTAAACTACCACTAACCAAGCATATCATTTTTATACAGTAAGTGTATATTCAATTTTCTACAGTTTTGACTACTAAACAGGCTTACCAGTGAGACAAATGACAAATATATTGCAATATTAACAAGGGCTGGCTTAAAACCACATAACATTGTGGAGTCAATGTTCATTCCCACTTGGCATAACTTAGAAGATGAGGAGAAGCCAGGGTGGGAGCGGTGGCTGGGGCTCCTCACCATTCACTCAGCGGTGGGCCTGGCTGGGTGACCTCCTCTCTCCCTCATATGCTGGCCAGCTTCCAGATCCTCAAACTGAAGTCTCTGGGAAGAGCATTTGCCTACACTATATTTTTATTTTGCAAAAGTGTTCTAAAGCCTTTGCTATTTTATGTCCTTCTAACTTTTACCCCTCCAAGGGCCCTGCCTGAGTAATCCCTGATATGTCAGTCCAGTGATCAGATGTGTGAGGAGCAAGGGGCCGTGTATGGGCAGCACTGAACGTACGTGCAGTTGAGGGGCAGGCACACTTTTATCCTTTCTGCCTTCCCTCCTTGCCTTATTCACTCCATAGCTGAGTTCCTACTATGTGCCATGCTAAGTGCCTCACACACAGAACTGCCCCACCTCTCAAGAGCTGTCTGTCATGGACAAAAGCAAGTTCAGGGTGGACCAAATTAAAAGGTGAGCTAAAGGAGGAGGCCCATGTTCAAAGAGCCAAGGCAGTTATGAAAAAGGAAGATCAGGAAGGAGGCAAGCCCTTGACATGGACTTGGCATCAGTTCTGGGGCCCTTCTGCGGTGGCAGCACCAGTAATGGATCTGCTGCAACCCAGCCACAGAGATGATGTACGAGGCTTTTCCACTGACATTGAATCAGGTCACTGGGCCCATTGGATGTGATACAATGTCAATGAAACTGTTATGTGTTATTGATGTCAGTCACGGAATAGATAAAAACATTATAAAAATAGCTTTTGTCGCCATTTACATTTTTTTCATAAATGGTAAGAGGCATCAGTCCCCACCTGCCAGAAAGGGAAGCAGCAAAGGATCGATTTTCACACCATTGAATGTGAAATCTCAAGAGGTCAAAAAGGGGACCCTCCCCCATGAAAAGTGACAGCAAAACAAAGTTCATGGGGTTGAACAGCTTCTCACCATCAAAGGAAGCAAGGAGGATTGTGGGCAGCTGACTCGGTGAAGTGCAGGCTGAGTGGGCAGGTGCACTTTTATCCTTAAACCACCTATCAGTGGTTTCCTTCCTTCACCCAGCAAACACCCTTGAGACCTTACTATGTGCTAGAAATGGGATTGGAAACCACCCTCCCTGTCCTGATTGAGCTCATGTTCTCAGAGTCCTCACAGGGAAACCGGGGATCACATCTGCCCCACAGGGTTGTGGCAGGTGAGCATGATGTACCCACATTCTTGCTCCCTGAGTGTGCTTTTGTTATCTGGGGCACCATTTCAGGACAATGCACAAGAGTCCATGTCCATGTCAGGATCGTGTGAGAAGCTCAGAGAAGTGTTATCTCAGAAGTGTTATCTTGCAGGAAAGGCATTGTCAGTTCCATTTTAAGCAGGAAGACAGTGACGTGATTTAGTCAGTCACGTGTGGATAATGGGCAGTCTGGTGAGATCCGAGTCTGTTGGATTCTAATGTATGTGCCCGTTTTGCTGCACTTTGCTGTTTCCTCATGTGGCAAGAGAGATGTCCTTTGGGCTCCAGTATTTCAGTATTTGAGGAGTTCTGGAGTTAGGTCAGGAGCCAGCCCAGACCTGAATCTCTTTATCCCCAAACCAGTGCTCCCTCTCCTGGACCTTGCCGTTCTCTCTGCACTCACCACACAGACAGTCTGCATCTACACCTCCTCCACACAAGGGTTCTGCTCAGGGTAGAGCCAGGCAATAGATCTTAAACAAGACAGGCTCCAAAATGTATAGGATTATCAGCTTAAATGTTCCGACACAGCCTTACCTGGCATTGGTGTGTCTGGCAGAGTAAGAAGCCTGAGAGCTTGGACAGCAAGTGACTTGCCTTTTATGTTAATTCCTGTCTCCTGGAGCTAGCAGAGACAGGGACAACAGAGCTTGAGAATGAACCACCACCCAGGCTGAGGCCCCCCAGAACTTCTCCATGGCAAAGCCATGAAGGCAAGGTGGCCAGTGGAGTAACACCCTCCAAGAGATCAGCCGCTGATCCCATCTGCTGGCTCTGGGCAATGGCACAGCCTTCAGGTCCCCATTCCTCTTAGGCTATGGGCACCAGCTCATCTCAGTCTTGACTCTCAGGCAGGAGTATTCAGCTTAGGCCTGGAACCTTCAGAGCTCACCCACAAGACATTTTTGCTATTAATTAGGAGCTGAGCTAGGCCTTTTGACCCCAGAACCACCACAGGACATAGTTAAAAACCGAGTGATGATTATCAGTTGAAAAGAACCCAAGATAGTGGGCAAACCCATTACAAAAACAGACAAAGAAAGAAAGCTAATGGGAAATTAAAGGAAAAATAAAGAATAAATAATAAAATAGCATCTTTATAAGGCAAAAATTACCCAGACTTTGGATTCTTTACAAATAAAACATTTGAATCTTTTCTGACATGTTTATATACATGTAGAATTGTTGCATAAAAGATTCTGAGTGAAAGCATTAATTTTTATTAAACAATGCACTTAAAATCTGTAGTAAAAGGCAGCTTTGAAGAGACACATTTTTGTTAGCAGTAGCTAAGCAGAAACTTGGGCTCCACCTTTCTAGGCAGACCTAGCTGCCACCTCAGCTGTGTCCTTTACTGCTCTCATTTTAATGCTCCTCTTTGTAGCAAGAGTGCAACCTGCTATGGCTGTACATTCACCTCTGCAACCTACTCCTTAGGCTTTCCACTGACCACTAACACTTCTTGAGCTCTTGGCTCTGTGGTCTCAATTGAGCTGGGACTTGGCTTCTGCCAAACCCCCATTCACATTTTATTTCTAGGTCAGTTATAAACTTTCCACTCACCACAAGGCCACCAATCCAAAAGGCAGCCAATTAGTAATGTCATTAACTACTAGTTAAGAGTGTGATCTGTGGGACGGTACTGTCTGAATGAGTATTGTGCCTTGTTCTAAATAGCTGAGCCATTGTAGGGAAGATACATACCTCTCTATGCCTTGATTTCTTCATCTGTAAATTATCAATAATAATAAAATATATAGTATTATTATGAGGCTAAATGCATTCATAAAAGTGAAATTCCAGAATAATGATGAGAATGCGGTGTTCAATAAATGTTTCTATTTTTGTTTTGTTTTGTTTTAAAGACCCTAGATAGAGAGGATCTGGAATAAAGAATATTCTAAAAAATGTCAATAAAGAAAGCTCTGGGGTCTATTATACTAGCTGTTTCTGGCTGCCTTCTGCCCTGGCAGAAGGTGATAGGCACCTTACCACTGCTCGGCTCTAAATCTCAGAGAAGCCTCCCTAAAATGACCATAAAACTGCTGCTTCTCCTATTTCACTCTCATCACTAAGGGAGCCAGCTGTCCAGCTCTAGGTCATAGACCAAAAACAGCTCACTGCCAGTGTAGTGCTGTAGATTCAGCGTGCAAAGAAACTTAAGAAAGGAGAAAACACTGGAGTTAGCCAATGTCTATCCTTGTCATTGGTTTGATTTGGTTTTCACTCTGTCAGGACAATTGGGTATTATCAGCTCAATCTCTCCTAAGTAACCACAGGGCAAAAGCTTAACCTTTAGCTTAAAGCAGATATGTCTGGTTCCAAATTCCCAGGAGATCTGATATCATTTATATCTGTGCAGCTTTTACAAGTTACTAATATCTTGAAGCATCAGTTTTCTCATTTGCAAAATGATGATGACAATACAGCTGATGTGAGTATCAAATGTGGCTACAAATATTGCTCAGTATGGTGCCTAGCATAGGAAAGAGAAGAGATTGTTTGTTTTATTGCCTGGCAAAGCAAGATGAAAGGAAACTAGCAGGAACCAGGCAGTAGAAACAGATCCACAGGGGCTCTAAATAATGAAAACATAAGGCACAGTCTTTAAAATAATTATGTGGAATAATTATGCTTTCTATGTTCAAAGAGAAGAAAGGCCAGATTTGAAAATTAACAGAGTGGAATTTCTAAAAAATGACACAACAGAATAAAAAGGGACATTCTAGAGTAAATACAACTTATTAAGAACTCTGTGGATAAGTTACACAGAAATTGCATTCAGCTAAAGAGAAAATTAGCTAAATGGAGGACATGTCAAAAGAAATACAGCCTAATGGATTTTAGGACATGGTACCCAAATATGATATCCTAACCTAAAGTATTAAGAAAGAAAAAAATAGAAGGGATTCAGTGAGAAGTCTAATATATATTTTTCTGAGTTGCAAAAGGAGAGAAGAGAGGGAATGAGGCAGAGACATTTGAAGAGATAACACCTGAGAATTTTCTAGAAATAATGAAAACATCAGATTCCATGAATGAAAGTGCAGATTCCAGAAGGCTAACAAACACCAAAGAGGACTAAAAAGAAGAAATACATTATTATATATATTATAATAAATTAAACAATAAACCAAAGAAATAAATCCTTTAATCTCAGGTAAAACAAGAGATATTTTCAGAGAAGCATCAATGAGACTGACAAATAACCTCTGAATAGAAAAAATAGAAGCCAAAAAACAAAAATATTTGTTTTTGTGGTAAAAGAAAATGACTACCAAACAAGAATTATATGCCCTTCTAAATATCCTTCAAGAATGAAAGTGAAATGCATTAAAAATAACCCATCAGTTTTTTTTTTCAGGAGAATTTTGCTTCTATTAATGGTAGAATAGCTCCTATTGCATAAACTTCCTCTTTAATTAATGAAGAAAATAAAAAATTTAGAGTGTGATGAACAGTGTGTTAGTGATGACAGATGAGTCATTGAACTTGAAGATAGATCAATAGAAATTATCCAATCGACAGGAAGAAGATTAAAATAAGAACAGAGGCTCAGTGATCTGTGGGCAGTGCAAAAAGGTCTAACATACATGTGACTGGAATCCCAAAATAAGAGGAGTCAGGATATGTGACAAAAATGTTTTGGAAAAGTAATGCTCCCAATATTTCTGAATTTGGCCAAACATGGATTTACTGATTTTAGAAGCTACGCAAACTTCAATTAAAAGCAACATTAAGAAAGTCCCACTTGGGTACACCATACTGAAACTACCAAAAATCGAAAATAAAGAAGAAATCTTGAAAGAAGTCAGAGGAAAACAGCACATTACATTAAGGAGAACAACAATAGTAATGACTGCTGATATCATTAGAAATACTTGACATCAGGAGACAGTGGGATGACATCTCTAAAATACTGAAATAAAATTAAAATTGTCAATAGAGAATTATTTATCCAATGGAAATATCCTTCAAAAATGAAAATGAAAAAAAGACATTTCCAGATAAATTAAAACTAAGAGAATTTTTTGCTAGTAGACAAATAGTACAAGGAATGCTACCAGAAATCTTCCAGGTCTAAGATATAATACTACATGGGAACTTAGATTTTCAGAAAGAAATGAAAAGTCTTATAAACGGTAAATATCTTTGTAGGGGATGTAAAATACTTTATTTTTTATTAAAAATAAAAACAGGTTATTTGAAGCAAAATATACAACATTGTATTGTGGGACTGATAAATTGGGTAGTGGTATGTGCACACAAAATACATATAATGCTAACTATAGCATAAAGGCGAGAGTGCAGAACAGAGGGAAATAAGTGAATCTAACTCTACCGTGAAAAATTAAAGATGTATACCTTAATATCTGAAGCAAAGAGCTAACAAAGTCAAAGGGGTATTACTAAAATTCCAATACCAATAATAAATAAAGCCATACAATATATTTAACTAAGCCAAAGAAGATAGGAATGGAGGAAAATTTTTAAATCAGGTAAAGCCAAAAACAAATAACAAAACAGTAGATGTTAATTTTACAATTTGTCTTAAATAATTTGAATAATTACAGTGTAAGAACTCAACATTCCAGTTAAAAGAGATTGTCAGAAAGGATTTTTAAAAGTGACTTTGAGCAATATATTCTTTATAACAAATGCACTTTAAATATAAAAACAAATAAATTGAATGAAAAAGGATGGGAAAATAAACAGCATCAAAACAATTAAAGAGGATGAAAATTACTATGAGAAGGATGAGAATATGTCAAAATGACACAAAAAGAAGCTTACAGGAGCTCTCACTCTCCAAAAGTAGGCAAAGTTAGCATCATATATAATGAGAGATAAATTATAATGTTAGGAATTAAAAAGAAATAAAAATTTATAGTAACCCTCCTTTGTAGAGGAGAATGCCAGTTATTAAACATTGAACAAATTATAGAAAAGCTCAATTTTTTAAAAAATGTGATGTAATAACTCATTTAGAGAAGGATACTTTATGAAATCATTGAAGGCTAAAATAATTAGTGGAAATATTTGTGGGAACAGTATGTTTACACAGTGCTATAGATTTAATATTTGTGTCTCCAAAATTCATATGTTGAGATTCTAAACCCCATGCAGATGATATGAGGAGGTGAGACCTTTGGGAGGTGCTGAAGTCATAAAGGTAGAGCCTTAATGACTGGGATCGTTGTCCTTCAACAAAATCTCAAAGAGCTAGCTTGTCCGTTCCACCACGTGAGGTGTAGTGAGAAAACAGCCCTCAGTGATGAAGCGGGCTCTCACCATTCACCAAATCTTCCACCATAACCTTGGACTTTGTAGCCTCCAGAACTGTGTGAGCAATGCATGTTTGTTGTTTATAAGCCATGCAGTTCATAGTATTTTTGTTACAGCAGCCTAAACTAAGACAGCAATCTAAAATAATTCAACCAAAATTTATTACAGAAAAATATTTATAAGAGGAAAAATAGTAACTTTACAGTAAAACCTGGTGAACAAAGTTAACGTAAAAAATTAAGGGCATATATCTTAATCTCTGGAGCAAATAGTAAAGCAGCCAGAGTTGTTGATAAAGAGCCATTAAAATAATATAAGAAAATGACACGATGTGCCTTCTGAACAGAACATAAAGTTACTCCTGTATTATTTCAGCCCAAAACACATAACATAAATCTGATCATTAGGAAACAACCATCAAATTGAGGGACATTTTGCCAAATAATTTTCCTGTTACACTTCAAAAATGTCAGGGTCATGAAAGACAATAAAGGAATAGGAAATATTCCAGATTAAAGGAAACTAGAAAGACACCCCAACTAAATTCTAGGTATTGGTCCCAGATTGGATACTGGACTGAAGAAGAATTCCCATAGAGGACATTATGGGGATAATTGGTGAATCAGAAATTTAGAATATGTTTAATAATGATATTATATCAATGCTAAATTTCCTGGTATTTTAACTGTTTGGCAATTATGTAATAAAATGACTTTTTTCAAAGAAATACACACTTGCAAATGGAAGAGACTTTTAAAAACTGGTGAGTCTGAGTAAAGAAACACTATTGCACTGTTCTTGAAAATGTGCTGCAAGTCTGAAATTAGTATAAATGGCAATTCAAAAATGATACATTATACCAAGTGTGAGTTATTTCAGGAATTCAAAGATGGTTTGACATTAGAAAATTTATTAAAATAACTCATCCCATTAATAGACAATATGATAATCTCCATAGATGCTGAAGATGCCTTTAGTAAAAGTCAATATTCATACTTAGTGAAAACACTCAATACAATCAGAATTTATGGATAACTTATTAGTGATAAAATTTTTATTCTTTAATCTAAAGGTAGCATTTTATCTCATGGATAAACATTAAAAGTATTTCTGCTGAGGTCAAGAAAAAAGCATCATCTCTACTACTGCTACTTTTATGTCCCTTTTTTCTCTTCTCTGATTTGGCTAATATTTTCAGTACCATAAGAGTCATAAGAACTAGAAAAGAAGTCAGAACTTCCTTTATTGGTATTTGATATGTCAGTGAATGCACAAAATCCAGTAAAACAATGTTTAAAGCAATATATGCACAGACACATAAATACAAAGAATTCAGAAAAGTAGAAGGATCAAAAATTAGCAGAAAGTCAATAGTCTTTATAAATACAAATAATAACCAGGTAGATGATGTAATGGAAGATAAAAGCCCACTTAAAATAATAGCAAAACATACATTCTTATTTTAAGATTTCCTAAATATTTTATCAACTGCAAACAGCAAGATTTATAAAGACTGTGCTACTTTTTATAAAAGAAAGTATGTGAAGTAACACATAGATGTTATTATAATAACTATACAAATACATATAAATATACACATTTACACACATAGGTGTATATACATACATACATACATATATATGTGTGTGTGTATATATATATATATATACACACACACACACACATACATATTTTTTGTAGAAAGAAATACAGGATGATATTCCAGAAGCTAATAAAAATTTCTTTTTCCTAAAGATGGGTAAGAGTGGATGGGATGATGTTTGAATATCTTTTTACATAATTTTAAACTTTGAATCATAGTTTCAAATTTTGAAAATCTTGAATTTTATAAATATTTCATGTATGCAAACTAAAATCACATCAAAAGGATAAAAAATGTGAAATATATATATATATACACACAAGCAAGTTAATCAAATTATACTTACAACTGATAACAATGGTATCAAAACCATAGGGAAAAATGTTAATTCAAGTAACATTTGAACATAATAGTTTAATAACGTATTCCTACAGGGATATATCCTAAAGTTTAAAAAACAATTTAAAAATCTTGCAAGGGAATATTGACTTTTATTTAGAAGATTTTTAAATGGTAATGGTATTAGTAGGCAACTGAGAAATTATATTGCATATTATAAAATACGGAAAATGTGTCAGCACATTGCTGTAAACTAGAGTTCTTTTGGGGAGAGGTGAAATGCAAATGTGAAGTCAGTTTACTAGTGAACTGGAGGTTATCAATATGAACTCAGAAGTTTGAGAAAAATGTATTTTCTAATCATTTCCCATGAAAAAAGTTAGAAGCAAGGAATAAGAACCAGTTAGTGAGGAGTAGATCTATAGCCTAGATCTTGGTTTCTAAGTACCATCACCCACTAAAAAAAAAAGCAATCCTTTGAAAAGTAGCTGATTTCAGATCTGTGACAGAAAGTACAATGTAAGCTTGGAATTTCTTGTTTTTCCAAAAATCAAGACAATCTTCAAAGTTCTTCTTTTCAGCAGACTGCCAACTAATCAATATAGAAGGGATTATAAAATTAGAAAACCATTTTGTACTCCCCAGTGCAATAATTGATACAGGCAAGAATCTTCAATGGAAGCTAAATGCCTTGAGGAAAGGTATCTAGGGATGATAATATGTCACAGTCTCAAAATGGATGATATTTTGCTAATCACAAAGCAGATATATATATTTGCCTTTTATAGCCACTAGCCACCAAAGAACAAATCTTTATTTACACTACAGACACTTGGCAGTCAACACCTTAACCAAGTGACCATTACTAGTAGTACAGCCTGACTTTATGTGCCTCCTGAATGTGGTAATAAGAAGAGCCTACATTTGCCAAAATGTGGAACCTAAATCAAATCATGAAGGAACAGTCATAAAAATCCAGAGTGTGAGATGTTCCACTAGACATCTGACCTAGTTCTTCAAAAATGACACTGTCAATGAAAGACCAAAACTAATAATGACAATTTAAAGAATCAATGGATAGATAGTACTCTAGACTTAAAAGGCTAAAGAGACATAACAACCAAGTGAGTCCTTACAAAATGTTCCAGCCATCTTGGGGACAGCTATGGAAATTTGAACATTAACTCTATTTTAGATATTATTAAATCCATGTTAATTCTCTAATGTGTGCTAATGGCATGTAGAAAAATGCTTGCTTTTATTCATGGGGAGCAGCGTTCTCTACATGTAGTCATTGATAAGCATACTAGCAACAGAAAAGCATAAAGAATATGAAATAAAGGCATTTTCAGACAAACAAAAGCTGAGGAAACTCACTAGCAGAACTGCATTATAAGAAGTAGAAAAAGGAGTTGTTTACGTAGAAGGAAAAGGATTCCATATGGAAGGTGAGAGCTACAGAACAAATGACTATCAGACAATAACAATGATATTTTGTGGCATTTAAAATGTATGGAGCATGCCCAACACCAATAACATATGAGTTGAAATTGGACAAAGGGGATGTAGTGTTCTATTGCATTTTCTGGTGAGTGTGTAAAGTCACCAAAGTGACATTAGATTTTGGTAAGTCAGGGGTGGCAGTTGTCACGTGCAGGCCAGGGTTTTTCAGCCTTGGTATATTGACATTAGGAGCCATATGTTCCTTATTGGTGGGGACTTCTCTGTGTACTGTAGGAAAGGTTAGCAGCATCTCTGCCCTTTTCAAAGTGGTTACCACTAGCAACCCGTGATAGTTAATATTATGTTTCAACTTGATTGTGTCACGGGATTCTCAACTATCTGGTTAAACATAATTTCTGGGTGTGTTTGTGAGGGTATCTCCAGAAGAGATTAACACTTGAATTGGTTGACTGAGGAAAGTCAATTGTACTCCTGATGTGGGTGGTCCTCATTCAATCTATTGAGGACCTGAATAAAACAGGAAGGTGGAGAAAGGGAGGTTCACTCACTTTGCCTGGCTGATTGAACTATCTATCTTCTCATGTCCTTGATGCTCTGGCTCTCAGGCCTTTGAAGTACCCACAAGGTTTCTAGGGCTCTGGCTTGCAAATGGCAGATCGTGGGACTTCTTAGCTTCCTTATTTGTGTGAGCCAAGATCTTATAATAAAGTTCATAGGTATATATCCTATTTTTTGTGTTTCTGTAGAGAATCCTGACTAATACACAATACCTTCCCCAACCCCTGCTGTCACCACTGTGAAACCCAGCCTGTCCCCAGACATGGTGAACATACCTGGGGCCGGGGTGTGGGGATCTCCCCAGTTGAAATCCCCTGCTCTGGGTAATGAAGAAAGGTTAGTAAGTGAGCATATATCCTTCCAAAGTAACAGAGGACACACAGGCAGGATTCATAAAATACTCAACCCAGTGAGAGAAAGAGCACACAGTAAGACTAATCAAAAGCACGTAGTAAGATGGTGTTTTTAATCCAAATGGTGATTTAAATCCAAATACAACTAATTACATTAGAATGTAAATGGATGAAACCCTCCAATTGAAAGACAAAGATTGATGGAATGAACCGTCACAGAGGGTTCACTGAGCTCTATGATGCTCCGAGTCATGGGACAAGCACTGAACCATGAGTTACGGTCCTGGAGTTTTCTGTCACTGCCAGCCGTGTGACCAGTGGACAGGATGCTTACATTCTTTGTCTGAGTTACCTTATCAGGAAACGATGGCTTTGAATTAGACCAGTGATTTTCCCCAGGCATCCGATGTGCTGAGGAATTCTCGGGTGAGCTAAACAAAAAATAAATCACATGTCTGTGCCTATTGCCTGAATGAGTAGATGGAAATTTGAGGACCAAGGGTTGGGAAACAGGCATTCATGTTTTGAAAATGAAATAAGGACAGGAGGAAGAAGGAGAAGGAGGAGGAGGAAGGGGGAAAGAATGAAGAGGAGAAAACGTGCAAGAGGAGAGGCTGAGAAGGTAGACCAGGAAATACCTCCCTAGCGCAGTCACCAGGGTGCCCATAGGTGGTTTAGGGTTTGGTTTGGTGCTGGAAACACAGCAAGACAGAGTAGGTGGTGACTTTCATTCCCAGCTCTGTTCATTCTCTGAGCCAGCAAGCCCGCCCTGAGTGATCGATCAAGCATAAGGCACATCAGTATTGTGTGGGGCCTTAGAAGTCAGGTACCTCTTCCAGTTCTCCGAGGTAGGGCTGGGTACAAGCAGCAGAAACACACTCTAGCTAAGGCTGAGGACACAGCCTCAGAAGCTTTTGTCTTTTTTTTATGCCTGCAGTAACAAATGACACCAAATTCAGTGGTTTAAACAAAACATATTTATGATATTACAGTCCTATAGATCTTACACAGATCTCACTGTACAAAACCAGTGTCTGCAGGGCCACCTTCCTTTCTGGAGGCTCTTGGGTTCAGACAATATGTTGTATTGCCTTTTGCAGCTTCTAGTGCTACCCACATTCCTGATTCACAGCCCCTTCCTCCAGCTTCAAGAATGGTTAAGAATGGTGGCTGAGTCCTTCTCATGTTCCATCTCTGGCCCTTTTTTTATTGTCGTCTCTTTTTCTGACCCAGGTGGGAAAGACACTTCTCTTTTAAGGACTCATGTCATTACATTAGACATCTCTGGATAATCCCGACTAATCTCCCCATCTCAGAGTCTGTACCCTTAATCACAACTGCAAAATTCCTTTGCTATGAAAAGTAACATATTTGTAGATCCCAGAGAATAGGGCGCAGATGCCTTTGAGGGGCCGTTATTCTGCTTACCCCAAGGAGTGACTGAGGGAAGCCTCAGAGGTCTCTCTGGAAGAATCCATTGACAGTCTGTCTCGGTCCCTGCATTGCTCTGCTCACTGAATCCAAGTCCTGGGACAATGAGCTTCCTTGGCTGGGCCCTGATCACATGACTACCGTGGGTACCTTGACTGAGAGTCCCACTGAGGCTGAAAATAACAAGGAAGAGTCAATTTCCTCCCCCCACCCCCAAAACACAGTGTTGTTTTGTAAAAATGAGGATAGGATTATGGACAGCTATAAAAGTAAAAAAATATAACTACACCAGACTGTGTGCCTGTTCCTGGGACAGAGATTCCCCTGGCCAGCCAGAAGGGATGCCCAATAATTAGGCCTGAGTCACTGGACCAAAACTGATCCCCTGAGCCTAAATGGGATAGAGTTCACACCTTTAGTTCTTTCTGGAAATACAGGAGAACATGTTAATCCATTACCTGTAAGGTATACTGAATTTTTAATGTTCAATGTATATTAGTATGGTAAAGTATAACAAATTACCTGTGATACACAAAAGCTTATAGGATACTATTATTCTTAATTAATGGGCAAATGCATGGTTTTTATTCAATGAAACTGATTTATTATCTTAATTTTCAGATCTTCTGCCTCACATTTCCACCAAAACCACCGTGTGCCCATAGTAACCAGCAGACACTATGCATGTGTGATCTCCTTTATGACCTGCGCCTAATTAGTTTTTTATTGTCATCTTCCAACTCACGCTTAAACTGTACAAACAGGGGCAGCACGACTCCCGATACCGATTAATAAGCCTCCAGCCCTGTCCTCCACTAAACAGGGAGTATTTATGGACTGAGATCAGCATCTGGTGCCTGTTTCTTCTCACTCGTTCTCTTGGGCGGGGGAGGCATGTGGGACTCAGGGGGGGCATCGGTGATGAAGACCCAGCGAGCCTCCGCCTCCCTTGTCATGGCTGCACCTCACCTGCCTGTTCTTCACTGCCTCTATTAGGCTTGGCGAGTTAAGTGAAAAGGAGAGAAAGGAGCTGAAAGCTGGTGGGTGTTGGAGCTTCCAAGTCCATAGTTCCCAGCTAATTGCTGGTCCTAACAGGCACAATTAGCTGCTACAAGCCCTTTGAGATGGCCCAGGGCCTTTCTCAGGTAGCAGCCATCACTAGATAAAGGCTGAAATGCGCTCCACTTAGAGAGACACTTGCAGACAGGAGTGTCACAGCCTGCCAATTACACTCTCCCTGTACACAGTTCCTTCCCAGCGAGACGAAGAACCCAGAGGAAGACCCAGCGTTAAAGGGACTCAGCACAGGCTGCTCTCAGCCCCACAAAGCTGATCTGCAGCTATAGTGGGCTGGGAGTTGAGAGGGGGAGGTGCTTTGCAAATTAAATCCTTACTGTTGAGTCCATTAGAAACTCCATTTCATGGACATTTGCTATTTATATTTTCCCCTATCTGCAATCTTCCTGGCAAAACCACCATTCTGCATCCCCCACCACTCCACCTTTTGTCTTGGGGAGTGGCAAACAGACAAAAATTGAACATTTCTCTAGAAGATAAAGGCAGTTTGGGACTGGGGAAAGAGTACTTAATTAGGAATCAGGATCCTTCTCCATTTTCCCAAATTAAACAGCTACACATGGCATCACATCCTTCACAGAGGGTTAGGGTCTAAGACTAGGTAAGATGGAAATCACATTTCAAGGGTTATTTTGGCTGGGTGTTCTATGAATCACCCATAAAGTGCAGTATATGTGCATTTCTGTAGATAAAACTATTCAGGAATATCTACATGTAAATGTCAATTCAATTGTAAATAACAGAGTACAGATAAAAATACTACCTTTGCTTTAAGCCTGGTCAAACAAAAGAAAAGAATTAATGGTGTATAGAGTTGAATTTCTGTGCATTAAAGTGTGTGCCATGCAACTTTGCTGTATGATGTTGGAAGCATGTCCGGTCCTCTATAGGACTCAGTCTCTCCATTTGCAAAAGATGGAGTTAGACACAATGGTCTGTGGTGTCACCACCAGGGCTCATGTTCCAATACTGTGCTCTTGGACATTTCATTCCCTTACTCTGCTGCCATCATCCTGGGTGGCTCCACAAGCCCAGGCTGGCACTTGCTTTTCCGACCAAGAGGGCCTTAAAGCCACTTGGTGGGGATAGTGTCCCTCCCACTGCTGCTGCAATGTGTCCATACCTGTTACACACTCTGTCTACAACTGATGGTGGCCACGCACCAGACACATATGAGGGAACAGGAGTCTAAGGCTGGTGGGAGTCTAAATGACGAGAAATCCCCAAGGTCTGAAATACGTGACAGTGTGGGAGCAATTAGCAGGCAGCTGAACAGTTTCAGATGACCCCTATGAAAAGGGGTTGGCACCATTAAATAAAGCCTCCTGCCTTTTTGCCTTTTACAACTAGGTCTACGTCAAACTCTGCTGAAAACACTCCTCTTCTAGATGATTCATAAATTTTATAAAGTTCCAATAAACTATGAGCCACTCATATTCAAAGAAGTCTCTAGAAGGGAGCCTGTGGTGTGGAAGTTGAGCATCAGATTCCAATAAGCAAACGGGAAACCTGGAACTGATCTCATCTCTGCCATTTCTTGCTGTGTGACATCAGGCAAGTTGCTTAACCTTTCTGGGCAGCTCTCCCCTGATTTTACAAATGAGGGACTTATGCTTCATTATATTTTTTATTCCTTCTAGCTTTGACATTTGAAGATGCTAAATTCTCCTACCTGGTCTCCTGCAAATTATTGCACTTTCTAACCATGACAACAAGGGTTCCCTAGAAAGAAGAAAGGAGACGGAAGATAGGTAGGAGGGTGATAAGCATGCGTACCATATTAAAAGACAGTATTTATACTATAAAAAACAGCATTCTTAGCAAAGGCATTCTTGACCATTTGCAACCTG
Organism: Manis javanica; assembly: GCF_040802235.1. Classification (NCBI taxonomy): domain Eukaryota; kingdom Metazoa; phylum Chordata; class Mammalia; order Pholidota; family Manidae; genus Manis; species Manis javanica. Next base: position 23,060,334 of record NC_133172.1, read on the forward strand.
AGGCCCAAATCATAGACACTCTGCCTTCACTTCAGAAGGAAAGTCTCATTTCTTCTCTCCAGGTGCCCACTGATGTTGGGAAAGGTGGTCTTTTGTGATCACTTCAATCAACTACCAGTGAAGGTTCAAAGATGTCAGAGTAATTCAATGGGGGAAATGATAGTCTTTTCAGTAAATGGTGCTGGAATAACTGGATAGCAATTGAGGAAAAACTGAACCTTGACCCTTTCCTCTCTCCATACTCAAAAAGAATTTCAAAATGAATCATAGACTTAAATCTAAGAGCTAAACCCACAAAACTTCTAGGAAAAATAGAAAAAAAATTCTGACCTTGGGCTAGGCAAAGATTTCTTAGGACACAAAAATCATAAACTGTAAAAGAAAAAAGAAAGGTAAATTGGACTTCATCAAAATGTAAAACTTTTTCTCATTGAAAAACATCATTAAGAAAATTAAAAGGCAAGAATATATAAATAACTCTTACAGCTCAATGATAAGAAAACTTTAAACCTAAATAAAAATGGGCAAAAGATTCCAATAGACACTTCAATAAAGAGAATTTAAGGAAGGAAAATAAGAATGTGAAAAGATGCTCAATATCATTGGTTATTCAGGAAGTACAAATTAAAAAGGAGATTCACACCCATTAAAATAGCCAACATACAAAGACTGATAATATCAAGTGTTATTAAAAATTTGGGAGAATAAAGTCTCACATAGTGAAGGTAGGAATGCAAAATGACCACTAGGCATACAATTGACATTTTCTTATAAAATTAAACATGTGCATACTTATGACTCCTCAGTCCCACTCCTAGGTGTTTACTTACCCCAGAGAAATGAAAGCATATGCCCATGCAAAGACTCGCACATAAGTGTTCTTAGCTGCTTTAGTCATGACAGCCAAATGCTGGAAATTATCCAAGTGTCCATCAGCATATGAATGGATAAACAAATTATGGTATATCCATACAATGAAATAGCACTCAGCAAAGATAAAAAAGGAAGAAATACTGATATATGCTGTCACATGGGTGAGTCTAGTCACTAACAAAGAGTGCAGTGCATTTAAGTCTATAGATGCAAAAAGGTATTTGGTAAAATTCACTAGCCATTCCTAATGAAACCTTTAAAGTAAAAATAGAAAAAATCACTTAAACATTATAAAGGCATACATACCAAGATGGACTTAGCATCATGGTAAGTGAGAGAAGTTAGGCAGAAAGCACTGCATACTGTCTGATTTCATTTACATGAAATTCTATAGCAGCAGAAAATGGATCAGTTGTTGTTTAGGGCTAGGGGTGAGGGTAGTATGGATCGCAAAGATGCCCAAGGCAAATTTGCAGGTGATGGAGGTTTTAGAAGTCTTGATTGTTGGGGAAGTTGTATGACTGTATACCTGTACAAAAACTCATGAAACTGTACATTTAAAACAAGCAGATTTTATGATTGTTATATCTCAATCAAACTATCAAAAAGTGCATCTGAACATGACCAAAATATATGCCTGCTGGGTGCCTTGCAGTAAGTCTATCTTGGGATGCTGGGCTTCTTCCTGGGTTCACCTTACAGCAGCCTTGAAGGAAGCCTGAACTCCAGGTCTGACTGCATCACAACCAGGGATTCTGGGGTAAAAACTGACTAAGCCTCCCTCCACCTGCTGGATTCCTCTCAAAAAGGCCACTGCCATCAGCTTTCACATTAGTCCATAAAACTCAGTTTGGAAGGTGAGACTGAGGAGCTGGGGTGTTGGGAGATAACACAACATGGAAGATGCTCAACCACCACCCTTTGTGACCAAATGCTTGGGAGTGAGAGTGTAGCGACAGCTTTCAGAGGGAGGCAGCAATGGTGTTGCATTCACTGAAGTGACCATATCTCTATCAGAGATAAGAGTATTAACATAGGATGTTTTGGCCTTTGTGCTGTTATTAGGATCATTCATACTGACTCTCCAAAATAATTTGAGGAGATTCAGTGCACAGGATATTGAAGTGAGTAATTTGTTGTGAAAATTAAAGGAAGGGTAGGCACTGGGCACATGGGTCAGAACATTACCAAACAGTCGGAGGAGCTTCCAGATGAGACTGAAAAGCTCAGAGGAGGCAACCTGCCACAGTCATCCCCCTGGGTCCCTAGGGCCAGGCCAACACACTGTGGCAAGCAGCCCAAAGGACAATCCGGGATGGGCATCTTTTCGTGGAAGGACATTCTTAGAAGCAGAGGGGACATGAGGGCAAGAGACTCTGCCTCTCTAGGGCTGACAGGTCCCCTTCAGCTTGAACATGTTCCCTCACTGGTGGGTTTTGTCTCCTTCCTTATCCATGAGGAGGTAGAGAGTTGTGCCACCCTCTGGATGGCCTGAGAGCTCCAGGGCCACCACCAGTCATTCAAAACCTCAGAGCCAGATGTCAAGACTCTTAGGAGAAAGACTGTGGCAGGATCACCATTATAAACATGCCCCTGGTCCAAACTACAGGACCCTGAGTTGGAAGACAAGCTACAATCCCCCAGTAGAGCTCTCAGTGATGGGGAGGAGTAGAATTTCCAAAGGGTCTTTCCAAAGATCCTGTGAGAACCTTCCTTCCCTTCCTAGGCTGCAACCTGCCCCCCTGTGCAATAAGAGAGCTGACCTGGACTGTTTTCTGCACCATCCCCTTAATATCCTATAACAATGGGATGTTGGAATTCCCTGTATATCTCCTGGGTCCCCAGTGGTGGCTGCTTTTGTCTGTTAATGACACAAGGACCCCAGAGAATGTTCTTGCCAGTAAGGAGCTGCCGCAGGACAGAAGGGTTTGTGAGCCCAGCCAGCCAGACCTGAGGATATTTTAAGGATCTGTTTCTCTTTCATGTTTCAGTGGATATTCCTGGCAGGGAGCTAACTGCTTCCAGTCTTTCCCAGAACCCCACTCCCTCCTTGCAGTGATCAAATTTCTACTTCACATCAGGGGACAGTTCTTCCAAAGGTGGGTCTACCTGAGGCTGACATTGCAATGGCCACTGTGACAGATGGTGGGTGCAAGTTCCATTCATTTCCCTCAACCTTCAGCTGAACAGCACTCTAGGAAGAGCAAACAAGCACCTTTCTTAGGCCCTCACTATCGGTGTCTTCCTCCATAAAATATGCAGAATTGCCTCGTCTGATACCTAAAAGCAAAGAGAAGACCATGTGGAAATTCGTGATGAACAGTGCTCAAAATCATGCATTGTTCCTTGATGTTGCATCTCAGCAGCCAGGCTGAACTAGGCTTCAGGGAGGCAGGCCTGGGGCAAAGAGCTGATTCATCCTCATCTTTCTCCCACAGAGCAGAACGATGCTTCCTGAACCTCTCAGAGCAGCTGAGGACACAGAAAAGCTGAGTCTTCTGGCCAAGGTATGAACTGTGGCAAGGAACCTTACTTTGTCAACTTACTTCGGAGTGTGTCTGTATGTGTGTGTGTGTGTGTGTGTCTGTGTGTTTGCATGTGAGTGCACCCTTCAGAGTATGGAACTCTTCCTGAGCAACTTTGGTGCAGGTGCTGCAAAATGGTATTTCCTGTGATTATAAGGTGAGGGGCAAAGGTTGTGGAGGTACTCAGGTGTCCTTGTGACCTTGCCCCTCAGCCAGGGGAGGCCCATAGCTGTGGTCACCTGAAGGAGAGGGAGGTGGGACAGGATAGTGTTGGTGACAGTAGGCCATGTGTATATACAAGTTAATCCAGGATCAGCTACATAATTTGCAGAACCCAGTACAAAATGAAAATGAAGAGTCTCCTGTTCAAAGATTATTAAGAACTCAAGATGGTGAGAGCAAGATAATACACCGAGGGTGGGAGCCTGCGGAGCCCAGGACCTGGGGTGAGACTGCAGGGCGAGATCCACGAAGCCAGTCCTGATTGGACCCACCAGTTCACACCTGATCCATGTAACAATGTCCCGTCAGCCTTTTCCCGACACCATCACCATGGAGACCTCTGCTGCAGTCCCTCTCCTGGCCATATCACTATGGCCTTCCTCTTGGTACCTAGCTGTGTGTCTTGCACTCAGGAAGGGCACTTTAATGGCTGGTGGATTAAGCCTGAGAATTTAACATTTGGTGAAATGCTAGATTGGCTCATCGAATGAAATCACTGCATTTGTTCATGCCATGGTTCCTCAGCAAACATGCACTGCTGGTCAAGGGCTGTAGCCTGATAGGTGTTCGCTCCCATCTCAGAGTAGGTGTTTATTCACACTAACTATGGGACATGGGTTGGTTGAGGGGAGTTCCAGGAGATGGTGGGGAAACTTGAATAAGACACCAGGGTAGGGAGGAGCCCTTTCCGGTTAACACCGAAGAATGCTGCAAAAGCTCCACGCTGAGGTCTTACGGAGCCTTCCTGTGACACACTGCCCTCCTCAGTGCCGCCTGACCTTCTGCTCTCACAGTTCAGAGAGCCACACCCCAGTACAGCCTGGGCCCTGCACAACAAGGCAAGGCCCAGGACAAGCCGGCAACAGTGTCTAGAGGCAGAGGCACATGAGATGAGATCAGGACACGCCCTCCAATAGCCAGGCTGTCAGGAGGAGGGAGGGAGAGGTGCCCCCCAGAGGGACACCAGGAAGGATGCTTCTGGGCTGGGAGTGCAGCTGGGTCAGATCAGTTTTGCCATTCTAGCCTTCCTCCTCGCCTGGAACTTCACCATGGTTGACATTTATTGCTAGATCCTGCTCTAAAAACACAACGTGGGTCATCACATGTACTAGGCTCAACAACCTATGAGATATGTCCTATTTTCCCTCTTTTTGTAAGAAAGTCGACAGAGGCATGGAGCACTGGTGGAGCCCAGATTTGAACCTAATCTTGTAGGAGCGATCTTACTTTATTATTCTACTTCCCACCTACCTCCAACCCAGGGAATGCTTTTAAAAATACAAATGCCTGGACTGCTTGTCAGAGATTCTGATACATTTAGTTCAACAGGTATATTTAGCTTCCCCAGGCCACTCTGAGCCCAGGCTTCAGGGTTTGTTTGAGAGTTGCAGGGCTGGAAGCCAGAAAGGTCCTTCTAGTCCCCATATTCCCTGATGCTCTGATTCCACCTTTCCTTTACAAAGCATGCTTTGCTCATACTTTGCAGGGCAGCTCAAATTCCACTTCCCTCTCCCACTGTCAGAGCCAGATCTAATCACAGGGCCATTTTCCCCTGTCTTTTGTGGCTTACAAAGAATAAAATTAGCCAAATGGATAAAAGCTTGTTGTAGGCATATGTAGAACATTTCAAAGTCTATTTATCAAAAGACTAACCACTGCATTTATACCATTGAAGCTCCAAGTGCACAATGACTGTCATTTAATTTTAAAGAGAAAAAAGTTCAGCAGAGAGATGAGAAGTCAGAGGCAGCAACTGAAGAGACTTTGTACTGGACAAGGTTTCTCTTTACAGAGATAGCTGAGTTCAGTGCCATCCATCCTTAGAGGCATTCCCCCACCCCCAAGTGCCTGATCATTAAAGGTAGAACAGTTTAGTTATGCCAGATGTTTCCTTGTCTCCCAGATCACTAGCTCCTCAGTCTCACCAGGCTGACTCACATGACCTGAGTCCAGGAAATACCACTCCCACCAGTTGCCACATTACACCGTTCACCCCTCTGCTGTTATCACAACCCATACTTAGTGCATAGTCAAAATGCGCAATGGCCCCAACAGCAGTTGACACAGCGCTGCTCGGGGGCAGTGATCTGCTGCTCACCTTTAAATGTATCCCTTCATCCATCAGTCAACAAATGTTTATCAAGCTTTTCCAAGTTGTTTTATTGTCCATGGCTTTTACCCACTGAATTCTGTTTCATGCTAATGTTTCCAAGGGAGCAGTAGGACTTAGGCTCCAAAACCATAATATGAAGTTTCCATTTAGCCCTATAGCAATATTCCCTTTTGATGCATTGTTGCTGGTGACCCAAAGCTCCCAAGCATCTCCTGCATCCAGCAGAGCATCTCCATCCTGATGAACATTGGCTGGCTCATTAGAAATGCAGCCAGTACAGCTCAGTTGTACCTCGGGAAGGGTTCCTACAGGATGGTCTTCTGCAGGACGTCACCCATCTCCTACCTGCTGCTTTCCCAATGCCTCAGTATTTGACCAGACATCTCAAAACCAGCTCGGTAGTGGGGACACACTTCCAATAATGGATTTCTTTGATGGGGATACTGATATTGAACAGTGATGTGCAGTACATATCAACTCGTGTACCTTCCTCATATCAATCTTCACACCTTCCAGATACAGGAATTTGCGCACACACACACACACACACACACACACACACACACACATGCACAGTGTAATAGGTGAGTATGTAACCACACAGTACCTTTCTTCCCCAAAGCCTATTCAACAAGTCTTGATGTTAAATCTGGAAGTAGGGCTGAATGCTGGCTGCATGCCAAGAAATGAAGCACATACAAGGAATGTGTGAGACATGATTTCTGCCTCATGGCAGCCCATAAGCTGTGCTATCAGACTTGAGAGACTGCCGGCCATGGCAGCCAGCAGCCCCGCCCCAACTAGTTCCAGGAAATGGCCGGGACAGAAAACCCGCCACCATCACACTGCACAGTCCTTCCACTCTTGGAAAGCCCTCAAACTGCGCCAACCAGGGATTGCCAAATGTACCTGAAGACCAATTAGAGAGTCTCCCCAGCTTCCAAAACCCCATCTTCATACAGCATTTGCCAATCAGAGACTGTCTCCATATTTTCTCCTTTTACTCTATAAAATGCACTCATTTTCTACCACCCTTGAACCCCTGCCCACAGCAGTGACACAGATGGGCTCCCTTTCTGTACACTTATGAATAAACAGACGGTTAATTTTGTCTCAGACTTAGTTTTGTCTTTGTTGGACTTAACTCACACATGACACAACCACAGAGTAGAAGGAGTCGACACTGAACTGGATCCATAGATGGTCAGAGGAAGGCAGGGGACGAGGGTGGGAGCAACCCAGGGAGACATATCAGGGCTAGTCAGATCCCAGGGGGCCGGGGAGTAGGGGCTGAGTAGGGCAGTGAGGAAAGCAGTGGGAAAGAGAGGACCAGGAGGAACAGCAGGGGTCTCCTTGGGAAGAGGAGCTGTAGCTAGAGGGAGGTGGGGACCACACTGCACTCCTTCCTCTGGGGAATATGTTTCTGAGACATACACCCCAATCAGGAGAATTACCAATTAAGATATTATAAGGAGATGGGAATTAGGAGACCAAGGGCTTAAGTAACATAATGTAAGTCTTTATATAATAGGTATTCTTGTTGTTGTCAAAATAAAGTCATGACAATTATACCTTTCCCATCTTCAATCAGTGATAGAAGTGGGGTGCTGGACAATCCCATGCCATTTACATGCTTTACTCTCAGGAATATTTTTTGAATCTCCTACCCTTGAATTATTAAGAAGATGTTTGCATATGTTTTGTGGTGCTTTGCTGTAATATACATTTATTCAATCAATCAATCCACCGATTAATCATGTGCTAAGCACTACTCTAAGTCCCCACCATGTGCTAAGCACTACTCTAAGTCCCCACCATGTGCTAAGCACTACTCTAAGTCTGGGGTTGTAGCCGTGAGAAAAAGGGCCCCTTTGGCATGGAACTGATGCAATAGTGGGGTGGCTGACACCTTCCTTTGCTCCCTTTCTGCCTTTTGCTCCTACCATTAATACATGGGACTTCTTTCAGTGTCTCTGGCAGGACATTTCACCCTAGCTGGTTCTTGGTCAAGGGCCTCTGTGGCACCATATACATGGGTGCCACAAAATGGCATATTGCAGATCTGCTCATCCCAGGAAAGAATCCAGGCCTGTGGAAGTGGTCACAGCTGTAGCCTTCTGCAAAGAGAGTACAGAGAGAGGTCTAGGAGGTGGGAATTGGGGATGAGTTTGGCGAGTGATTCACACTGGAGAGTCAGGAGCTTAGGACTTCCAAGAACTTGTGAATCTAAAGGAGGATTCAGAGAACACAACTTCAGAACTGGAATGAGGCTACAGGGCACCGACTCGTTGAGCCAACATTTAGTGAGAACTGCTATGTGATAGATGCTATGCTGGAAAGCCAGACAGATGAGGTGCTTGAACATCTTGCATCCAGTGATGGAGACAACTTAGCAAGAAACCACATGGAAGGGTGCTGAGTGACGTGACAGAGAAAAGACAGCATCCTATAGAAACATCCCCCACAGCCATCTAACCTGGTCTAGGCGAGGAAGGGTGGGTGAGACTCTGAACAAAGAAGGGATTTTTAGTTCAGGTCTGAAGAATAGTGAGTAAGTAATAAACTAAGTGAAGCACATACAGAGGGCACCTCACATGCCTTGGTTTGAGGTTCTACAAAAAATCACGTATAACCATCAGATTTCCTGATTACAAACACTACACACTGATTGAATAACTTCAGAGGAAAATGAGTCTATCAGAGGCATATTAGACAGCTTATCAAAGGACAGGGAGGCTGAGGAATCAGGTGTATGTCAAAGGGCACTGCATTGTTAAGGATGCAGTACAGCTCACCCTGTAGGAAAGGCCTCGTTAGGACACTGGCGCCGATGCCACCACCGCTGAGCACCTGCCTGGCCAGTCTAAGTCACATCATCTCATGTAAGGTGCCAATGAACAGGGAAAGGGAATATCTACATCCCTTTGGGTGTAGATTCACACTGTGGGTGTTCCCCATATAAAAGCAAACTAGATGCTGGGCAACCAATACATGACACATACCCACTAAAGTCTGTGTGGCTAAAACATGGAATATGGAAGGAGACATGGAGAGCTCCCACTGCCAGTTTCAGTAGACATCAGTAAGTTGAGATCTCTGAAAAGCAGGTTAAGGAGGTTGGGCCTTGTCCTCAGGGGGATGGGAAACCATAAATGAGTGTGCAGTGGGCCAGGGACAGTGGTGGGGGAGGTGACAGGAACAGCAGGACAGCCCTCCCTGCTTGGCTGGAAACCGAACGCTTGGCAGGCAACTGCAACTACAGTAACCCCGGGAGGGGTAGGAGCAGTCTGTGTTAGGGCAGTGGTGCCCGGAGAGCTGACAGGTAGGTAGGACACGAGGCCAATATGACGCAGAGGAAAGGTTTAAGAAGGACCCTCAGGCCACTGGGTTGGACTCCACAGTGTGTGGCAATACATTCCATGGACATAGTGACTCCTGGAGAGGAACAGCTTGGGGACAATGGGGAAAAGCAGTTGAATACGGTGAGGCATCTGAGGATTCTTTCTCAGTGGGGCTAAGGAGAGAGACCTCAGGCATGTGGGCAAGCAGGGGTCAGCAGCCAGGGAAGGTGGGGTCAAGGTCCTAAAGGATGTAATATTTACATAATTGGCAGAGGAAGAGGAGTCAAGGAGGACCTGCCCTGGGTTGGGATTTGAAAGCTGAGGGAACAGCATTGGAAGAGGACAAGCTGGTCACCAGGGCCAGGGGCATGCAGAGGTGAGGTGACATGAGAGAAACTTGGGTTAGTGACAGGGAGTGCATGGTGCAAGCAGCTTCACTGCAGGCAGGCAGGACACTGCAGCTTCACTGCAGGCTGGCCCGCTGTGGATTCAGAAGGGAGGAACAACCCAAGAACTCGGACAGCACGGGCGAACCTGGGACAAGAGTTGGAGGTAGATGTGAGGTTGAGAAAGGATTCCTTCTTAGATGTGAGCGACTTGAGCACATACAAATACTGGCAGAAAGGAAGCAGGGTGACCTACATTTATTGTATGCTTATGATGGGCTAGCCACTATTGTAAGTGTTTTATGTGTAGTAACTCTTTTCATCTTCAAACAAGCACATTAGATAGGAACTATTATTATCTCCATTTTGCAGATGAGGACACCAGGCTCAGGGGGGCTGGGTGCCATCCCTGAGACCACAGTGCCAGGTGGTCTGGCTCCAAGGTGGAGCCTTTAAACACTATGCTGAAAACACGCTGCAAGGAAGAGAGCAGCATGCGGTGGAGCCCAGAACGGAGATGCTCAGGGCCCCAGAGGGGGCCAAGGGATGGCGCCCAGTGTACAGCTGGGGGGAACAGCCTGGGCAGAGGGGCCCCTCTCTTCCCTGACGTGGGAAGGAAGGCAAAAGGATGAGTTTTGGTGCAAGTAGAAGGTGTTGTGACAGGGCTTCAGCTGTGGTTCTGTCAGCAGCTTTTCTTTGTCCTTCAAGTAAGAAGAACCCTCGTCTGCTGAGAAGGAAGGGCAGGATGAGGAGCTGGTTCAAGGGCTTGAGGAGGATGGAATCCAGGAGTGGTTGTGAACCAGCAAAATCTGGGAAGACTGTGGGCAATTTAGAGGCTCTGGTGTGGCCGGCTGAACACCCATGGATGGGGACAGTTACAACTTCCCCTCCCTTGGCCTGTCATTTCATCAGCAGATTGCCTCCTTCTTGGTCCTCAGCAGACCTGGCTGAGCATCAAGGGACAGTTTTGGTCCAGAAATGCCCCCTCAGGAGGCAGCTCAGGTCCCAGGACTTTGCAGACCTGTGGCTGGAGGAGTGTGGGAAGGAGAAAGGAAGGGTCACCAAGGAGACAACGGCTGGGAATTGTGCTGATGGAACTTTTCCCCAAGTGAGGTCACACCCAATGGAGGACAGAAGATGCATTTCCTTTTGGTTTGTTTTTGATTTTCCATTTTGTGAGATTCTTAGTGAGCAGATGAACTTAATGTTTCCGTTATAGACACATGTGTATCTATTTCACCATCACCTTTGGGGTGCCTCTTCTATCCCTAGGCCAGCCTAGCCAGGTCCCACCACCGGAAGGTCTGGTGGTAAAGCACCGGCCGTCGCCAGTGCCCTTGCAGGACTTCGTCCTAGGGGACCCGTCCTGCTGGGGCTAACTTGTGTTGCTCTGATTTATTCCACACATCCCTCAGCTCATCTTGCTATTTCTGAAAACCAAGGAAGGAAGCCAGGGGCATTAAGGAATCTGTGTGGAGCAGGGCAAACCCAGCTGTATTTTGAATTTTTTGCCTGCTTAAAAAATATTTTTCATTGTTTTGAGTTTGATGAAAATGTGTTTTCCCATTAATTTTTAAACCAAAGTTGGATCCATATGTTTCTGATTCATGTCTGTTTCACTCATCTTCCTGCTTTAACAGAGTATTTGATGTCCAAAAAAAATCTCTTTGTAAATGTTCCCTTTTCCAAGATTGGAGGAAAGAGGTGAGGAGTTGAGGAAATACTGGTGATCATGAAATCTTGGGGTCCATTTGGAATTGTAACCAGAGTTTAAACAGCCATCTTTGGTTTTCTCAGAAAGCAACTTCTTAGAAAAAGAGCCTCTGGGCCTTTTTTTGTTTGGCAGGGGGCCTATTCTCTGTCCTCTCACCATGAGATCCTCTAAAGTGAGAGGTCAACTCTGTAGGCTTGCAGGAAGCCCCGGTGTTTCCTGAGCGAGCTGGGAAGTCTGTGTCCAGTGGGGCTCAGCGGCCATGGCCGAGTGGATCCCTCTGTAGCTGAGAGCAGTTGCAGAAAAGCCTCTGGATGTCCCCCGGACCTCTGTGCTCTCTGGGTGGGTCTGTTGGCCTGAGTCCTGAAAGGGCACCAGAACACTCTGAAAACCAGAGGGATAGAGCCCCCACCCAGCCTGAATGTCTCCAGCTGCTGGGACACCTTGGCCAGTCAGTTCATGGAGACAGGATGCCGCCAGCCCTCTCAGGCCAGCCAGGAACCTGCCCAGTGAGCCCACAAACTACATAAGCCTTGGCTATTTCTGCCCCCATTATACTCCCGTTGAAGCTTTGTTACAAGCAAAGAAACACACTTCTTAAAAATTTACAAAGCATGGGTTGAACCTTAGACATTGTTCTGAGTATCCTCGACCATCTGTTTTTGTTTTGTTTTGTTTTTCATCTTAATCTTCTGAGAACCTGAATTGCTTTATTTGTGGAGTTTGAATAATAATGCTTAGCTCCATATTGTTCAGAGAATTTATATCAATAAGCACTCTTCTTAATCCATAAAATGCTATGGGCAATTTTATAATATACATCTCATGCCTCCAAACCCATTCTAGAGGACGCATGGCTGGAAAAACAGACTCATTCCCTCCCCCACCTTGCAGAAAACTTGCACAGCAGAGAGAGTATGAGCTTCCAGGATTCCAAAGTTTCAGCAAGGTTTCCAAGTAGCAGGAGTCAGTTCCCGGATTTCCCTCAGCACCCTCTCTACTCCCTCTCCATGGGCGTCAGTCTCTCCATTTGGTTGTTTGAATTTGGTAGCTGTCCAAGCAGAGACGTTTAATTCTCAAGACTGTCTGCAACTTTCCCATTGGTGTGAGGTATAACTGCCTTGTTGATATTCACTTTATAGGCCCTAAGATGGAAGAATTTGGTTTAAAAAGGCAAAGAACCTTACAGTTTTGCATAACCTATGCAGGTGTCCAACTGTCAGCAGCCAGAAAACCAGATCAAAGACTCAAGGAGTAGAGAAGTCCTTGAGGAGAAGCAAACCGGCCTCACACGTGCTTGGTCTCTCTTTCCCTCTCCCTCTGTCTTTGCCAGGAAGAAGTGTAGGACCAATTTATGCACAAATTGGGCACATTTTCACACATAGTTCCAGTTATCTAAAAGGGGTTTAACATTATATTTATATTGATAAGCTTAACAATGTTGAACTGCGACTCTCAGCTGATCTGTTACAATTCACATCCAAAGAGACCAGAAGGAATAATTGGAAACCCTCCAGCATCTCAAGAAATAGAGGCAGCCTTGAAAAAGATGAAAACTGCTGCACAAGGTCTCGGTTCTGCTGAAATTACCACATAAATTCCAAATGAAGGATGGCCAAGAATATTCTAACAATTACAAATTCTCTCCTAAAGACATAGGGAAGCTCCCAGGTTAGAGAGAGGGTGAGGATGTGAGCCATCATCAATGTCTCCAACGCAAAGAAAAATTAATATATTGCAGCAATGATAGTCTTAGTACCCGGGGAGACACTTGATAGAAAAATTTTTGAGTTTGCTGCAATTTCTTAGCAAAATAATAAAGATCTAGGTTGGGAATTTCACAACAAACAACTCTGATATCTTGCACTTCTGATACACCTGTCACTGCAAGACTCTTAACCACTGACAATAGGGTTAATTGCATCCAGCTATCTCACCCTGTCACAAATTATCCTTGGTGATCTGTGGTGGCTCCTGTCCTTCCACTGCTAGCTACATGCTTCAGCTGAGGGCTGACTGGAAGAACAACATGGGCACAGAGTTTAAAACAGTCCTATGTCCCTGGACCCACGCCTCTGACTGGCTGCATTTCCACTGTAAAAACAGCTAGAAAGTACCGGTAAGGTATTGATCATGTGTGTCAGTAATGCAGATTAAAACGATTAAATGTAGGGCCATTTTGGTCACTTGTATATACTTTTCTAAGTTGCTTCCCACCCCAAACCACATCTTTTGTCCCCACAGACAGGGACCTAGTAACAGTACATGCGGGGCATGCCTGCAGCAGCATTCCAACAACCACCAAAGTTGGCTGAATGCCTACTGTAGACATAAGCTTCCAGCCACCACCTTCGTTAGCAGGGGGGCCAGACTCAGGGCACCACTGGTTCTGAGGAAATATGAGAGGGGAATCTAGACGTGAGGTTTTGCAAGGAAGCCAGGTCCACAGGCTTGTCAAAGGGAAGACAGCCCACACAGCTCATCCAGTTCTTTCGAGAAAATAAATACACATTTGTTATCTGTACTTATTAAAGAGACATTTAATAAAAAAGGTAAAATTTTGATTCTTACCCGTGTTAAATTTTTCAACTTGGCTTTCCCAGGTGATTAGAACAAGCAGTCCCTATTTGAGTTGGTACAGTCAATTCTATATCCACCACCTTGTGCAGTAGGACATCCCCTGTCCTTCTCACCTCCCATTCTCCATTATCGCTGGAGGCAATCATTTAGCTGACAAATGAGGGAAGGTGTCTCGTGTGGTAATATGGCTTCCCAAGTGGGGTTACTCCAGGGAGCCCAGAACTTGGAGATATGTGTAGGTGGGGGAGGCACGGGAGTGGCAGGAAATTCCTTCTTCCCCATGCCAGTTCTTAGGAAGAGAGAGGCTGAGGTCCTCAGAGAGGCCAAAGGGCATGGTGCCCCTCTGAGTGTGCCCACACTCCAGGGCACAGAGGCAAGGCCCAGTCTCCTGCTGACTGGTGGCCAACAGCACCTGAAATACATACTAGATGTGGGCAGGGCCTTGGCAACATCCACCTGTTCCTCACCAGAATGTGGATGATGTTACTCTCACATGAGCCTTCAAATTACCCACCATGACTCATTAAAGTTTGTATGATTTTCTGTTAAATGCCTGTGTCTTCTATAAATTGCACTCTCTATCAAGACACCTAACTTATTCTTTATTGGACCTTGAACCTAGCATAATTCCTGGGGCATGAAAGGCATGAATAGGAAAATCTAATAACCTAGTCAACCCCTTCATATTTCATAAGGAAGTTTTCAATTCCAGAGAAGTAATAGACATATCCAGAAGGCAGAGAGAGTCATGGGCAGCCCAGGCAGCCATTCATTCACCAGCCCACCATTTACTACTGTACATGGCAGTAGATACAGGGACAAGAAGGTGGGTGACCAAGCCAAGGCCCTGTGCTCTTGGACAGTCAAAATGTGGAACAGACAAGCAAAGCAGGAATGAATGAGTGAATGAATGAATGAATGAGTGAATTGGGCAATGTTTAAGAGTATTCATTCTATAAACCAGGATGAAGTGTAGAGTGACTAGGATTGGAAGCAGTGTTATAAAAGGCCTCTCTGAGAAGGCAAAGTCTGTACTGAGATCTGAGTTAACAGAAGGGACCTGCAAAAGGCAGATCTGTGATTTGTGAATTCTGAGGCTTTTATAATTTGGAAGACCTTTAAGAAAAATATTTATATGAACGTGAAGGTTTATTGAGAATGAGAAAAGTTACCACCATAAAGGACTGGGGTCTTGGAGGTGGGCCTTCTAAGAGCTCTTTAGTTCTTCACCTGAATTGCTTTTTGAATGCTAGCTGGCCTCCTCTCTCCACAAGACCCTCTGCTTCCCCTGGCACTCATAAAGCCATGCTAGTCAAGGGCCCTGAAGCTTAAGGGGCATGGATTCCCAGTCAGTTCTCCTCTGCACACCCCATGTGACGGTCGGTAGGAACAGCATTTGGGTGGTGGGACCTGCTTGTTCAGAGGTCCTGCCCATGCGGCCAAAGTGCCTGAGCGAGATGACCTGGAGGAGGTAGGTGGCAAGGAGTCAAGGCCAGCCTGTGGGTACCAGTCAGGGCAGGTGGGGCTCACTGTGCCTCAGCGAAGAGGCAATGCAATACCCAGGATGCCCGTGTCCCGCAGCCCCAGCAGGTAGATCCAGGAGGACCTGTTGCCGCCTGACTCACTCATGCAGAGCCAGAGCCTGAGAAGTGAGTCAGGCGATCTGATCTGTGGTTCCTCCCAAGAAACCTGATGCCGCTCACACACAGGCCCTTAATTCTATTCCCCCTCCTCTTTTCCTCCCAAATGTATGTTTTGTGTGGAGTTATCCATCACCCGGGGGCTGTCAATGAGATGTGTCATTCCTCTATGTGTGCGTTCTGATAAAATGGCCTTAATGCATATGCAAATCTGTCTTCTCAAGAAAGAAGTGTGTGGAAACACTCACTTTTGGCTGGAAGTCTTATACTGTGAAAATATCGAAGAAGCATATGCGTTAATTTTACCTTAACTTGTAGACAGAAGCCACCCACCCTGTCCTTGTCACACAGAACAGATAGTTCATATTTGAGACATCAGATTTTTCATAGATCAGCTTCAAGTTAGCAGAAAACGAGCTGGGCCCGGGGGAGCCGGCCTGAGGGTCTCAGCTCTCCCCCCCTCGCTTCCTTCTCTCCCTCCTCCTCCTCTTCCCTCTGCTTCTCCCCCTCCTCACCCGCCTCCTTCCTCTTTATCTTCTTCTAGGTAACTTTTCTTAATTAAGAGTCATATTATAAAACCATAGTCTTCCACTCTGCTTTATATATTTTTTCCAGACAAAAAAAGACAATAGACCAAGATTAGAATGGTCTTCAAGACAGCTCGACAATCACCTACCAGGGTATCTGAATAGAGACATCGATGGTGTATCAGCATTTTCAAAGGCCAGGTTTGGAAATTACATGTGCTTGTCTGGCTTTTGGTCCTTCTACTGCTTTGAGGTCCTACTAGGATCCCATCTCAGGAGACCAAAGAGTGATAAGGCAGAGCTAAAGCATGTGAGCTCGGGAGAGGCCGGTGTGGCACAGGGACCTGGAGAGGCTTCCTGGGAAAAGGAGGCTTACACCCAAACCTTTGAGGGCCCCAGAGAGAAAAGAGAGTGAGAGGCCTCCTCCTCTCGGAAGACTAATCTTCAAAACTTTCCCTTTCTTAAGACACAACTCACAAGAAAAAAGTTACTCAAGGCCCCTAGCATTTTTTTACATTTAAGCTAATCAATCATCATTATAACCCTGTGAGATAGACACTCTGTATTATTGATGGGAAAACGAATGCTCAGAGAACTTAAGTAACTTGGCCAAGGTCACACAGCTTCTCAATGATGGGCAGGGATTTGAATCGGAGGAACTGAGTTCTCAAGTCCTTGCCTGTAGCTACTCAATACCCTGCAAAGACAGGAGTGAAGGGAAGATGTGGCGTTTTCCAGGAATTATCAGTTTCTACCTAGTCGGAGCGTGAAAAGAAAGGATGAGGGCAGAGGTAAGACTGGGGAGACAGTCAGAGCCAGAGAAAGGAGTCATGCCACGGAGCCTGAGCTTCAGCCAGGGGCAGCAAAGAAGTAAGGGTTTATGTAGCCAGTTACATTAGGAGGACTGTTCTCTGTGAGATGAGAAGCAATGGGGGGTCAGATCAGGGCCCGGGCAGGGTTTCCTCTAAGGCAGGGGCAGTGGTCTGCAGAGGGAGGCGTAAAGCAGATTCCAATCAATCAATCAATCAATCAATCAATCAATCAATAAGGGCCATGCTTTTAAATATAGTATTGTTTGTCATCAATATGTCATTTTCCATGCAGTTTACTTTTCAAAAGTATTTTTTTATGTGATTTGCTTAATTTGAGCCTTTTGGTAAGGCTAGGAGAGCAGCATTCTGATCCCAGCTTCACAGATTGCAGGTGTGAAACAGCTAGAGACAAAATTCAGGCCTCAGTCCCCAAGATTCAGACCCAAAAACCTGCCAAACTCCTCCAGAGGGTGCAATGGGAGCTGGGAGTGGATAGACCTTCACTGTGGGGAAATGACCAGACCCCGGATCCCCACCACCACTGCCCCACGACCAAGCTTTCCAGAACCTCTTAATTACACACCAGAACGATTTAAATGCTTTAAATGTATTGACACACCTAATCCTCATAACTCTATAAAATAAGTCTTACTCTCTTTCCCATTTTATGGAGGAGGAAACATCAGCTCATAGAGGTCAGGAGATTCACCTGAGACCACACAGGTAGTCAGTAGTTGATACAGAACCCTGCTAGGCTGCAGCCCCCAAAGTAAAGGAATCTAAGCCGAGACATCCCCCTCAAACTACAGCCTGTGTAACAGCTGCCAAAGAGAACCCCAGCAGGCCAAGCTTTTAAGGAACTCTTTACAGAGCAATTATTTCTTCCAAATATTGGAAGATAAAGGGATCAGTGCATGCTAGGGCATCGCACTGATTTGCTCATAATAGATATCATAGGTATTAAGTGCAGTTTATCCTGAGTGTAATTAGCAGATGCTTTTCAAATGTGATGATAATTGCAGCCCATTGTTTCTACAGTAATTTACAGAAATAAGGAACTCTACCATTGCTCATCTCCAGGAAGGGAAGGGGAGAGAGAGCCTCTGTTCAAGAATTAGCTGATGTCTGCAGCCAAATAAGCAGTCACTCGTCACTCTTACGAGTGCTCCCTCACATGTGCAAAAATGCCACTTGCATGAATGCTCTCAGCATACAATAAAACATGTTTCGTGTACTTCATTGGGACACACAACCAACAGAGAGATGACTTGTAAACCTACTGTCCTTTTGGCTACCAGATGTCTATTATTTTAAAATCCCTTTGACTATCTGAGAGAGCACCTCCGCTCTCTCTTCTAGAATTGGGCAGTGCTTTCCTCTCAGATGTTGGACTGGTGATGGTCACAGGATAATCTGGCTGCCACTGGCCAGGCATCAGGGGTGCACATCAGGGCCAGACATCCCCACCCACTCCTCTGAAGGGTAATACTTCCTGCTGAAGGCTTACGGGTCCTGACGAGCAAAGGTCTCTTCTGCAGGATCAGAGCTTCAGGGTATCCATCGTCAATCTGGGACGTGCAAACATCTGTGGATATTGGAAACTTTTAGCTAGTCCTATGCTAAACATGTCGCCCTAGTTAAAATTGTTAGCTTGCCCATGGGCCCAGACACAGCTTGGGAATGTACATAGGGAATGTACATACCCAAACCTGTGGGTAAAGGGATAGGAGTTTCTCCCTGTGGTGATTTTTGTTTATTTAAAAACATCAGGCTATTTACCTTTCCTGGCTTTTTACCTCCACTCATTCTCTTGAGTAATTATATTTCATAAGGCAGAGCTATCTTCTGACATCTATCAAAACAAAGAGGGAAGAGGTGGAGGCTGCTAATAGAAATCCTTTTGCCAAAGACAATCTCTACAGGGATGGGGAGGCTTTCTGCATGTGACTTCCGCTGTCGGAGATGAAATGGTCTCAGGGTGTCAGGAACGTTCTGTCAATGGCCAAGCCCAGCTCAGCAACATCTAAGCCAAAGGTGAGATTTATGTTAGAACAAAAAGACTAGAGCTTACAAAGTCCAGGTCAAATTAGGTGAGGCCATCTGAAAATGTCTTATCCCTTCAGGGACATCACAAAGTTCCAGCTGTTGCAATTTCTGAAATGTGCTTACCTGAGGAGACACTGGGACCCCACCCATGGCAGGGTGTGCTCGCTGTGTATGCTCTGAGGCAGCTCTTGCTGGGGGTAGACTGACTGCTGTTGCCTTCCTTATCCCGCAGGGCTCTGGAAAAGGAGCCTCCATAAATTCACACATACTCATTGAAGGCTTCCCCACCCCCAACCTAGCAACACTGGACAAATTTCAAAAGACACTAAATTTGATAACTAACACTTATTACTCATTGCCCTCTCCACAATATTCTTGGCAGGGCTTAGAAACTGACATTTGCAGCTGAAAATAATGCATTGTCAAATAGGAAAACTGCAGGCTATAATTTTTAACACTTGTATCTGTTATTTTAAACATGAAACATTGCATCAGTTTGACATTAATTTATATAATGGGGACTGAAAAAGATAATGCAATCTTAGTGACCACCTCCATTTAATTAACTGATAGTGAGGGCCACTAAGCAAAAATATGGGGTTACCATATACGAAAACAAAAACTGTTTGTACACCTTCCATCATGCATTATTGAAATGCACCATGTCATTAGGGAGAATAATCAGGATGCTAATGTAAAACCAGCCACTGATAAATGCAGAGACAAAACTTTTATGAAAGTTTGTAAATACAGTATTGTATGGAAATTCTGATGCATATTGGCTTTCCTGAGCACTGTAAAGTGTTTTATTATGAAAAAAGTGGGTAAGATACTTATCTTTTAAATTGGAGTTTAATATTTTATTAGTGCCAGGCACATAATTCTCATCAAATGGCAGGAAACTCTTTTTTGTATGGATATAAATGTCTAGAGTTTAATATTTCAAAGATAAGTACCTACCACTGCATCTATCACATAGCAGCTTAATGGAATTTACTTTTTCTTAAATATTTATACTGTATATATGTTTGCTAGTCAAGTGATTATAGAACTCTAAGGTGGAGGGTAAGGCTGGTCGTGCACTTAAGAAGACAAGCCACCTATGTATTTTGCTTTTTTCCAATCACCTGCCACTAACCTGGGTGGAGAGAGAAATAATTAAGTAATTCAGAACCAGGGGCTTCAGAGGGGCAATGAGAAAGGTGTGCTTCTCAAAACCAAACAGCCAGAAAAGTCTCCCTGATTTAACCTGCGTTTACAGACAACTTTGAAGAAATTAAGTTTCACAAATGAGAAGAAAGCGACGGGGAGAGAGAGGTGTTTGGCTTTAAAAGGGAAATTGCTCTGTGTTGAGAACCTCTGCCTTTGTCTGTCTGGAGTGGGCTGTTTCCCAAGGAGTGAGTGTGTGGGAGCTTTCCACTTCTTCGGCCCTGCAAACTCTTTCATTGGCCGGGGAAATGCTTTCTGATCCATGCTGATACAATTACCTAGCCTTTATTGGCAATTTAGACCTGCTTTTAGGGACATTTTAGAGCAAATGATGTTTTCTTGAAATTTAAAAAAAAAGCAGTGCTGTTCCCTATACCTTTGGGATGAGGTAGAAACTGAGTTAGAGGCTCATTAGGAGGCTGATTGCTACAATGTGGTTTTTTTTGTTGTTGTCGATGTTGGAACCGAGCTGCCCAAAACCCAAGGTATGGGCCAGGTGATTTTCCTCTCTCAATCAAAAAGTATTTGTGTTTTGTGTATTTGGGTGAAATATGAACCAGGATTTACTACGACTATACTTAGAAAGGTCTTAAAATCCTCCCATTAGCCGAAGGATATTAAAACGGGCTCAATAAATTTTTTAATACGCACATATGCCAAGGAGAGGCAGGAGCGTGCTTTGTTCCTGTAGCAGGGCGGATGTCCAGTTTATGAGACACAGTGCTTCCAACCCTGATGGTGCTTAGGCCGGTATTAACCAAGGAGCGGTTATATTGACAGTAAATAAAACTGGCTGTCCTTAAGGGCTTTCTGACATGGATTTAAATAGAGTGACATTGAAAGCCACACAATGGAATTAGTGAGGGCGCCCAAGCCCGCAACGTTTCCCGCTCAGCCCCAGCAAGAGCTCGCGAGCAGAGGCACCCTGGTAGGATTTAACAGAGATTTAATTCAGACACTGCTTTGGCAAACCACATCCGAAAAGGTGACCGTCTGCTGCCCTGTCATCTGCAGTGAGGGAAGGGGAGGGGAGAAGATGGTGTGTGGCCATCTGCAAGGGAAGTCTGGGTTCAGGCTGTGTCTCTCCCTGGGACCTGTGGCTGGCCTGCAGGGGACAGCTGGACCCTGGGCGGAGCTCTGGGGGCCCCCTCCTGCTGCGCTCACTGGGCCAGTGTGAAGCACAGAGAGGAGCCCCTGCCAGAGAGCCTGCCTTGTGATAAATAAAAGCTGATAATTTAAAATTCTCCTCAACAGGGCTGTGTGAGCAAGAGAAAACTTGGCTGTGGTAAATAAAACCTGTTAATTAAAATCTTATTCTTTCTAGAAAACAACATTCCCCAGGTCCCTGTTGTCTTGGGCCTGCGCCAAATGTGTGTCTCCACGTCGCGGTGGGGTTCACGGCGGACCAGGGCAGGTCACGACTACTTAGCCTGCCCAGGGCCTCTCCTCATGCATGGAGTTGAACCCAGACCCCTTACTGGTCTGTGACCCAGTCCCTGCCTGCCTCTCAGACGGCGCCTCTGCGGCTCCTGCCCTGACCCTCTGTGCCCAGCCCCATGGGCCATGCTCAGGCCCACCTCCCAGCCCTTGCCCTTGCCGTTTCCTCAGCCTGAAATGCCCAACCCCTTGTCCTGTGTGGCAGCTCCCCCATCACTTGGCTGCCACTTTTTAAGTGTCATCCTCAGACAGATGCTCCCCAACAACATCTAATGTTGGCACCTGTACCCTTACATCTGTGTTTTATTTCATTCATGTTTCTGGATGGTCTGTCACCTCCGCTGAGCTTGTGATCAATAGAGCCAGGACCTTGTCTTGTCTGCTGTACCCCAGCCCTTAGCCTTGTGAAGGTTACACAGTCAGTATTTAATTCACCCTTGGTGAGAGACTGGAGAGACTTCCCAGGAAGGCAGGGCCAGCGCCAGGTGAGAGACTTTCCCTGGACAGGGGCAGACTTGTGCTAGACGGAAACCTGCAGGTCCTCGTAGCACAAAGCCACAGGAAGTATGCAAATACACCAGCAGGGGGCACTGAGAAGGCGGGTGTGTGAGGGAGAAACGCTGTACTGAGGTACTGGCTGTAGCTGGCCATTGCCCAAACAGAGCAAATCGCTGCTTTGCCTCATATCTCTCCACCATGTGAACATCTTGAAACATGCAAGGTTCTACATTCTAGGACAGAACTCCAGTGAAGGCCACCAAATGCCCAAGGTTCTAGCAGTGGGCCTGGCATACCTGGGGAAGTCTTGTCACACCAGAGGGGCCCAGTGAACCTCTAACCCAGAACTTGGGGCTGAGAATGGCTCCCCAGGCACTAGACCCAGGGACCAGCTGCATAGTTACAGATGCAGATGTGGGCCACAGCCTTGGGCCCAAGGTCTGATGGGCCCAAGCAGGCTTCAAGAGCATCCCATTGTGAGTGGCCAAATCTACATGATGAGCCCGGATCTCCTTGAATGGAGTCCTGCAGCCTACTGTTGGGCATGGCAGGGAGTCCTGGGCAGCAGGAGGTACAGTGGGGTGCATGCACACACTAGATGCCAGGGGGTGAGGTGGGGGCAAATATAGGGCCCACCTTGCCTTAGGGCTGGAACTTGTGAGAGATGTGGCAACTTTTTTCCCTAGTGCCCTCTGTCTTGCATATTCACGAAGCTGGGTTGGAAGGTAACACCCATCTCAGAGAGCATCCTTGCCTAGAGAGACCACGTCAACCCATGAGGGTCTTAGGATAGCGCAAATCATATTTGGTTGCCCCCCCAAAGAGTCCATGCTGTACCCTCACAGCACATGCACTGAGCATTTGTCTGTTGAATATGTTGATTACTTTCTTTCTGCCCCTTCTCTGCACAAATGCCCTAGCCAAGGGCTACAGGCTGCAAGCTCCTTCCACAGTTCCCAGCCATATGGGGCATACCTGCCTGAGGCTGGTGTGGGAGAGCTACCCAAAGGGGACTTTCCTGTTGGTCCCTCAGCCTCTCTGTATCCCATGGTAGCTCCTTGCTCTGCAGTCAGACTAAGAAGGTGCTTTAGAGTCCCCAAACCCCTGGAAGGATGGGATCCTGGGATCCTTCCCTATGGCCCTCAGTCCACTCACACCTGGCCTAGACCAGGACACCTGCCAGTCGATGTCCAGTAAGAAGACTCTTTCCTGGGTATAAAGATGGGGCCCCTGAAGGCCCCACACACTGAAAGGGAGTTCCATGGAGAGAACCCTGTGTTGGCTTAGCAGCTCTAGGTAGACAAAAAGGAGATGCTTAAATATGATCTGTTTCCCAAGTAGCTGTCATGATGAAGAGAGAGAATGGTGTTCAGCTCAGAGCAGAACCAGGGCTCATCAGGTAAGAGCAAGGGACGCGGAGAGAAGCCCCAGACCCAGGAGGAAATACTGTTACTTTTCAAAGATGTTTTTGTACATCCGACTCTATGAGAGCACATCCTTCTTCTTCTTTTCTTGTATCTAGGTCACATTTTTTTGTTTTAATTATAATCCGTGTTTGTGTGGGGGTATAAGGTGAGAGGGACACAGATGCCTATTTGTGCGTCTAAATTCTCAGAATACTCATATGGTTCTCCCCATTTGAGAATTCTCTCATCAATGTGGTTCCCTACATTTCTGTAAAAACATAAATAAATAAAATAAAAAAGTATGAAGATGGTGCAACGAGACCTCTGGGTCAGGCAAAGACTGTAAAGTTTGAGCCAGTTAACAGACAAATACAAGGGAGGGATTATTTTAAGGCCATGCCGCATCCCGCTTAGCATGAGAGAATCATTTGGGGAGAGAAATTCAATTTCATAAAAATGATTTTCAAGAGCTGTTTTGTGAGTAGTAGAATGTTGGGTATCTTTTTTTTCTTCCCTTTCACCAAAATGAATAAAAACTTTATGTTCAGTATGGTACTTAGGTATTGGTTTTGTTAATTTCTTAAAACAAATTGGCTCACCAGTAAATCCCAAACTTGGACAGCCACATTAAGCTAGCAGTGGGGAAGCAATCTGAGCATGATTATCCTGCAAGAGAATTCCCAGAATTTCATCCAAACTGTGATTTGTTCTGTTATAAAAGGCCTATAAAACCCAGTATAGAAATTCTTGCAGGAAACTCGAGTGTTTAAATATCTGCAATTACTCTCTCATGATTAAAGAACGATATGAAGGACAGGACATAAGCGAACAACGGAAAGTGTGAGGTGTAGCATTAGCAATAAATCACGGGGGCGGTGACACAGGCAGACCTTGAGGCTCATTCACAAATCAGCTGAGGGCTCCGAGATGCTCTTAATGGGCTTGGTGGGTGAGGGCCTGCAGAGATGCACAGCACGCCCTGCATCCAGGCCGGTGGGAAATCACCAATAGAAACTTCCTTCTTGGGAAAGGGGCCCTGGTGGCCTGGAGCCCTCACAATGGTGGGGCTCAGAATCTTGAATTGTCATTTTCTTCCCATAGAAGCAGGGCCTCCTGCGAGCCCTGCACATGTACTCCCACACTTCACCACTGCTTCATTCACACGTACCCTTGCCTCGCATCCCAGACTCAGGCCCTCAGGTCTGGGGCGTCCCAGAGCCAGAAGCTGGGCTTGCCCTATCAAGCCCTCTACAACCCTTCTGAGCCGGCATGCATATTTTTTTTTCCTTAAAACTCTATCTTCTTAATGGTGATCTTTAAAACTGTTTGCAATGATGTCACCTAAGGGCGACATTTTGGAGCTTCCTCACTTGCCCCTTGTCACAGGTGAGGAAACTGAGGCCCAGTGTGGCAGATGGGCCAGGCCTGGGAGGAAAACCCACCTGCTGCCCTCCTGAGTCCTGCGGAAGCCACCCATCATCTTGAGAGTCCCCAGCCAGGCCACAGGGGACTTATTCTTAGCTGGACTTTCTACCACCCACACTCCAAACCCTGCTGTCCTAAGTTCTCCAGGTTGTCACTTGGCAAAAAGGGGCTGCAGAGAGTGAGCCCAAATGACCCTCTGCAGGGATCCCAAGAGGCACAGGTTTGTGGAGGGATGGTACCCGCAGTGGCTGCGTCAGTCACCACCACCCTTCGCCCCGGGTTCCACACCCCAAGGCAGCCTTTTCTGCCAAGTTAACAGCTTGTGGAAGCTGTCCCCAGCCCTGATCAGCTACCCTTCTCATCACCCTCCTGCCCTGGGGGGTGTGGGCAGCCTCCTGCAATGCCAATATCTGGTTCCTTCGCCATGTTCGCTTGACTCTCCCAGCACCCTCCTCCCAAGTGCCCGCATTGAACTGGTGTTTGGGCTGATGGCATGGGCCACATAGAGCTCCTCGGGGCAGCAGCAGCTGTCAGTGCCACTCTCCAACTCCCAGCACAGCACCCGGCACTCACGGGGTGATTCTGAGCAGACAAATGAATGGCCTTAAAGGGCATTCCATTGAGTTTGCACTTCACCCTGGAGACCATATGTTGAATGTCCTGATTAATTCACTCCCCTTCCTTCTCACTGGTCTTCAGAGAAGTAGAACAGGGCTGCATTTGAGGGCTGTTTCCCCATTGGGAGCAGCAGCCTGCCTTTCCTGGAAGCTGATGAAGAGTATCAGCTGCCTTGCTGACCTCAGAGGGCGGGGATGATATTGGCACCTATTCTTTCTGCTACTCACTCCCTCCCTTCCTCCCTGTTCTCTCTCTTCCCATCACCCAGCCTCCTGGAACTTAAAACAATACTTTGAGGGGTCAAAGCAGAAGATAAGGGAGACTGTGGAAACACACATACTGTGGGTTCTTGTCAGACACAGAACGCCTGTGTAGGTCAGAGATGACAAATGGCAGGGCCCCGAAGGTGTGCAATCCATCTATTGATTTCTAGCCGTCCCTCCCTCTTGTTCTGTGGGCCTCCAGGGAGAGAGAGTCACGGATTCTTAGTGCTGAACTGTGCAGGAAGGACATTGCTTTCCTACTGGCCAGGCAGCTGAAGCTGCTTGGCCAGAACATGGAGCCCATTATGGGGAAATGTGGTTCATGTTTCCAAAGGAGACAAATAACCTCACCCAGACACAGCCTGGGTCTTTGTGTTGCTGGAACAGGCCAACAGCAAGCAGGCATCCATTCTTCCTGGCCCCCTTGTGCATGGTGAGGGTCACAGAACAATAAAAATAAGGGGGTAAATACTATTTAATAAGAATCGAGGATTTTCTGTATGCTGGGGACATGTTTTTCAACTCACATTTACTAACTTACTTAATGCTGACCTCTCCTAGGCAAAATGTACTGCATGGGACTAGTCCCTGTCACTAGCTGTGTGGTCTTCAACAGGTCACTGAGCCCCACTAAACCTCTGTTTTCTCACTTCTAAAAGAGGGATAATTCCGTACCCCTTCCGTTTGGCCTAAGTAGAGAAATAAAACCTCTTAACTAAGTACATAACTTCTTGATAAGTACATAACTTCTTAAGCCATTCATTCTTTCCAGAAACATCTCCACTCAGGATATGAAACATTTAGTTTCAGGAACAAAGAGGGGAGAGAATGAAAGTTTGAGATTCTGAATTGGAAGGGGGCACACTTTTTCATAAAGGGCCAGATAATATATATGTTAGGCTTTGTGGGTCTCTGTTGCAACTGCTTGACTCCACAGACCTAAAGAGGCCGGAGATGGTACGTAAAGGGATGGAAGTGGCATGTCCTGACAGTGCTTTATTTAGAGAAGCAGGTCAGGCTGGCCATGGGCTGGATTGGACCCACAGGCCATTCTTTGCCTTCCCCTTCTGAAACCAGTAAGGTCCATTTCCCCATTCTGTTCAAGGCATACTCAATCTCAAAACTGACGAGTTATTAGAAGGTGGTTCTGAGACATCAAAATAAAATATTTTCACTTTTTTCCTCTTGCTTTTTATTTTAGGGGTTTATAAACAAAATAAGGTGATGCTAACCAAGATATTTGAACTTGGAATAACAGAAGATCTCTAATTCACATAAGTGGGTGAGCCTGGGGTTTTAATCTTAAACATAGAGAGTTCATGAATGTAAGTCTCTGGCATGGTTTACTGAATTATAATTGACAAAAGAAACAGTAAAAATAGGTTAATGCTAACATGAGTGATCAATTTCCCCTGAAGTACATGCAGGATTACTCTGCACATTTACTTCGTTTCTAAGGCTTCCTTCTGGCAGTCTCAAATCTTCTACAGTAGGGGCTGGAATTCCTTGTACTACATTGAGATGACGGTACCATGTTTCAAAGTTATTCAGAACCTGATTGGCCGTGTTCCTGCAATACATTTTCCTAACCTCAAGATAAAGATCCATGCATCTCTTTACCCTTTAAACAAAAAAGCTATTGTAATAGCATGTAGTCTGAGGCATGGTCTGAATACCAAAACCTGTACATGCACTGCTAAACTGTTTAAGTATGGAAGAAGTAGTGTCTAATAGCATCAGGAAATTGAAATTTAAAAATTTTTCTCACTCACTTATTTGATGAGAACTGGGTATGCTGACAGGTGAAGCAGAAAGCCATTTTTCAAGTTAAATGCCAAGTGGTTATATAGCATAATATTCAGTCAAAATTAACCACCTCACTGCTGCACTGACACCCAGCGTATTTAATGCCAACTGTTCCTGCAAAGAAAACGGCAGACCTTTGGGATTGCCTGCAGAAGGGGAAAGAAACTGTTACTAATACTTCAATTATTTAGTAGGCGCCCCAACTCTCTGAGTGGGAAAAATGGACTGGCAGGTGCACTGACTCCTGTAGATGCCACACAGAGTGGAAATCACTCTGCCTTCCAGGTTCCTCTGGGTTTTGTAAGCCAAACCCCAGAAATTTCTGGGTCTAGATGGGCCACAGGCAGATTTCCTATAGATAAACCCTTCAGAAAAAAAAGGCAAGTAGATGCCTGCCTGCGGGCAAAGGCTGCAGGGACATGGGGGATGCTGTTTTTCTGAGCTGGTTTCCTAGTGGCTGTAAAAAAAGATTCCCTGGCTTCCAGTGAAATACGCATGTGCCAGAGGGCAGGGGGTGGTGGCCCCTGAGCGGCAGACAGTAGGGAGTCAACATTTGATAGGATTTAGATTGCAGACAGTATTTTGGGGACCACCATCTGAGGTAGGTGGAAAGGCAAAGACAACCCCTTGTTGGAAATTGTAGCTGCTCTCTTCCTGGACTGATTTCACTAGCAAGCATGCTCTAATGCTCCAGTTAATGGTCCAGGAAGTATATCCCTCAAATTCCAGCCACAAACAAAAACAGGCTGTGGGATCCGCTCAAGGCTTCAAATCCTCAAATCCTCAGTGACTAAGTAACCAGAGGGGCCTTCTACAAAGTGCAATGGCCTTTGGTGGCTCTTGGGTGTCCCAGGACCTTCCAGGAATGAGGGGACAGCCAGCTTAGATTCTTGTCCATTAGGCATTAATCAAATTCTTCCTGCCAGAAGGATGATATTGAAATGTTTCATTTCTACAGCTTTCGATTTCCTCAAGTGGTGTTTCATTGGCCTCTTAGTACTGCTCTGACAGACAGGAAAAGAAAGGTTACTGAGGTCCCCATGTGTCCTCAAAGCAGGGCCAGAAAGAGAGGCAGGTTGCTTGAAGTCATGGCATCTAATGGTGCATAGGCAAGGTCTAGGATCCTACCTAGTCTCTTGGTTCCTAGTCTCATGGGCCTTTAAAAAGATAACCCACAGCAAAAATAACTTTAAAAAATGCAAATAAACCTTTTTTATTACAAAATTATTTCTGTTAATGTTTTTCAAAAACTTAGAGAATACAAAAAAAATAATGTACACTTTTAAAAGGATACTGCTTCTAATCCTACCACCTACCAACTGATATTAACCCATTGGTTTGTTTCTGTGTCTCTCTGTGTGTGTGTGTGTGTGTGTGTGTGTGTGTGTGTGTGTGTGTGTGTGTGTGTAGGAGAGAGGGATTTTTTTTCACTGAATTTAAAATTACATACATTTTATAAGTCACTAGAGTTACTTGCAGACATCTTTAAAATCGATCATATCTCATTATTTATTTAGCCTATCTATTAGTGTTAACTATCTAGGTTTTTAATTTGTTGTTTTTGCTATTCTTATTATCGCAGATTTGATCATCTTTGCGAACAATTTGTTTATCAGTCACTCTGACCATTTGCTTGGAGGCAAATATCTAGATGTGAAATTACCAGGTCACAAGGAAGGGCCAGTGTTCATTTCACTGCCCTGGACTGCCTTCCTGGGCCAAAACAAGGCTCTCCCTTCAAGTAACTAAAGGCAGTGTCCGGGCCTCATTCCGAATGACTCAGACCTAACTCAGCAGCCTTTTGAGGAGATCAGGAGTTCCCAGTCTCAGCCTTGACACTATTGAGATGTGAGGCCTGATAATTCTTTGTTGCGGGGTTGTCTTGGCTGTTGCAAGCTTTTTAGCAGCATCCCTGGTCCCAACATCACTAAATGACAGTAGCCTCTCCTCCGTTCTGACAACCAAAGAATGGTTCCAAAAATCGCCAAAGGTCTCTGGAAGGCACAGTTGTTCCTGGGTGAGAACCACTGAGCTAGATCATGGTCTGGCCAGCAAAATCAACTAGGTGAACTAGCAACCGAGTGGTGGAAGTAAAATTTAATTCCAAGTAAAGGGGACAGTTAATTCCTCCTAAATTCAGCCTCATGTGTAAGATGTAGATCTACATACATACCAAAGGACCACTGCCCTACAAAATAAGCTCCTTCTCCTTGTTATTACCATATTGTATATACACCTTTACACTGCTTAATAATTATTTATGTAATTGTTACATATGTATTACATACTTAATAAGAGTGGTTTTCATTCAGTTCTTTATCTTTGGTGTAGTACAGTGTTAGCAAAGAATAGATTAAATACAGTGAATGGATCTAAAATATAACCAAGACACATGCATATGCACATGCACACCAGTAGCATGTGTGTGCACATGCATAGTTGTGCATGCAAACACACATACCAACAATAGTTGTGGAGAAAAGCAAAGGCTCCCAACTGCAAAATAACCTATTCTTTTTGGCTACTCCATGATTTCAGATGGTAAAATTTCTCTGTGTAGGCACTAAAAATTTCCTAAATCTGCATAGAATAACATTTGGGGAGTCAGGAGCAATGTATTTTCTAATGAAACAGGACCCCTACTTTTCAATAAGGGTACTTAGTGTTGTCAAAGGAGAGGGAAACTTTCCCTTTTGCTTTAAGAGACAATTTACTGCATCATTAACACATGTCGTTTAATGGAAAGTCCTGTTATTTTTAGAGGAAGAAATGCATATTCCATACTAAATATAATAACAACATAAACCTTTAATAAATAATTGTAACAGTTTATAAATATTTAAATAGTAAATCTAAAAGTCCTGAGGGACTGGAGGAGGCAAGGAGAGAAGATCTAACTTGTAAAGCACTAAAAATAGGTCCTGACACATAAGCTGCTAGAGTTCTTTTGTAGGCAAGAGAATGTGTATCAGAGCCTTTTTGCAAAGATAGTGGTGATAAAGCAAAGTGACCATCCTAGGGTTATGAAGTAAAGAAGCTGTTGAGGGTAAAATTGATCAAAATGTTCAAGAAAAGAGAGAGAAGCCACCAAACTTTCCACTTTCTGACTCACCTTGGCTTCAGACATCTGAAAGATTCACACTCAACACTAGATAAACAAAGACATTCCATGCCAGAGCATGCAGACCCAATCAACTTGCAGGCCAGGCCAGGCCAAAAAAGAAGCTATCCGTGTTTTAGAACTGCTATGTGCCAGGGCTGGTGTTGAGTGGTGCTGGGGCATCATTCCACCGATAGCCCCAATGCTAATAATTCAAGAACTATTATCATCCCTTTGATTACAAAAGAGACTCAGAGACACTGCCTCAGGCCAACCACTACTGAGCAGTGGAGTTGGGATGTGAGACTAGGTTTGTCTGAACAGAAAAGCTCCCATGTCATGAGGTTTTCCCCAGACCAACCTCTCACCTTGGGTGGGTACAAAGTTCATTCTTTTATCCAGATGGTGTGGGTGGTCATGACATTGCTTTGCCAACATCCATTCCATCCATAATGTTTTTTATTTTAAGCCAGTCATATACATCTCCTGATTCTGGCCAATGAAACATGAGTGGAAGTCTGTTGGTGAGAGTGGTGTTTTGGGGAGAATGTCATCTCTCCCCAGAGAGAACCACGAGAGGTGGTGTCTTCTGTTCCTCTGCATCGTCATGCCTGGAGCTGCAGCAGCCACCTCAGGTATGAGGGGAACAGCCTGAGGTGCCGAGGATGCAAGACAGTGGCTGTGGGTGACTAGGCAATCTCCAGGGCATACCCTACCTCTGGATGTGAGATAATATATTCCCTGATTGTTAAGACAGCTGAAATCAGGATTTCCTTTATTTGCAGCCATAGGCACCTAGCTGATCTAGGGACACACATGAGGGACCAGTTATGGTGGTACATTTTCAAGTGATACTTTGAAAACGGTGGTTGACTGGCCCATATTGCACATGGGATAAGTAGACAGTTCCTGACTGCCTTCCCTCACTCCGTATCCCACGGGTAGCTAGGAAGTCATCAGTCCCCCAGCTTGTGGTGGAAAGTACTGATAGGTAAGACAAGTGATAGATCCCAGCCCCCCAGCTACCGTGGTTGGTTCAAGATTGGTCTTGGGGACCATTTCAGGCCAAAGAGATATGAAAAGAGATTTCCTTAGAGCTCCTGTAAAAATGACCTTTCTCCTTCTTCTGGGACAGAAGCCCTCTTTTTTCTCTTTTCCCCTGGTTTTGGGGCAAGAATCTGCATAACCCCAGGATTTGTTGGCAGCCATCTTTCAAACGCAGGAGACAACTACAAGCTGAAGCCAAAGCCACAAGTCACAGAAAGGAAAGTGTCACACTGACCTTAATGGACTTCCTACGTTTGGACTTCCCAGTTATGTTAACCAAATAAATTGCTTTTATCGTTCCTACCAGTTTGAGTTAGGGTTCCTATTAACTTGAAATTAAATGCATTGTACCCAATACACATGCCTATCTGCCCAACATCTACTGGAACCTCCAAAAAAGGTTTCTGAGACCTTGGCCAGGTATCCCCAATCATCGCAGGTGAGCAGATTAGGATCCTGCTAACAGATATCAGAAGGGCCTTTAGCTTCAGTGCACAGCTGGAGGAGAGAACTGGTGAGATATATATATATGATGAAGGTAAAGTTTGAGTGCCTAATCCAGCATGTCATGAAAAAGGAAGAAACACCAAAGTTGGGTGTCTGAGAAAGCCTCTTCTGATGTGGGGGTCCTTGTGAAATCCACTGAACTGCAGCCAGCCTCTGCAGAATGCTTTTGCAGGCACTATGGACATGGCTGTCCAGACTCCTAAGTGGATGAAGCAGGAGAAGGGAGCGGATACCTCTGAAGTGAGCTTCAAGACCCTCTGATCCTTTGGCTCTTACATGTAACAGCATCCCTACTAAGACATGATATCAAAAAACTTGGTCTTGAAGTGCAGGTCTGCTGCCCAGGCCTGAGCTCAGTAGCCTGCATCCTGGTGTCCTGGAGGTTCCCTCTGGGCTTCCCCAGAGCCCTCCCTGCACCTGAGCTCCATGACCCACCAGTGCTTTCCAATGAGGTGGCATGCCTGGAAGGGGAGTCAGTGGAGCAGGGCCCCTCGTTACATGCTGGCCCTGCTGCAGACTTAGATGCCCTTTTCACCCCTGGGGTAGCTACAGGCCCAAGTGGTAGAAGTGGCAGGGGACAACTGCCACCCTGTCTGTGAGCACTGGGGTCCTGTTGGCCACTGCACCTTTGAAGAGGTCCCTAACCAGACTCCCTTTCCTGGAAGAAGGCACCAGCAATACTGGCCTGGACACTCCAGAGCGAGGATGTCCCTGTATGGACCTGGTTTCCTCCTCCATCCTGTAATGCTCACCACAGGACTCCGTGTGGAGAGTGAGTCCCTGACAGGCACTGCCATCAGCTGATGGTGGGCTAGGCACATACAGGCAGCAATCCGATCTGAGTGGCCTTGGGACCATGACTTACTTCCCCTGGCCTGGGGAGATTCCAGGGCAGAGCCTGTGACTGCCAACATGATCTGCAGCAGGTGACAGAGCAGGCAGCCCATCTTCAGGTGAGTCTTAGCTGGTCTGAGAATCATTGTCTATCAGACCCAAAAAGGCCAGAATTATCTAACTTCAGTCCCTTGTTTTATAAGCAAGTAAGCTTCAGTTCCAGAGGTAAGTGATTTCCCTCAAAGCCATACAACTAATTAATGGAAGAGTCTAGACCAGAATCTGGGTCTCCTGACCCCTAGCAGATGGTTCCTGCTATTGCCATGCTGCCTTTGATTTAATAATCAGTTTCAGTCTAGTTGTGCCCAATTAGTAGTTTTTCAAAACGGATTCTTCAAGTTTTTCATAAGCATGACATAAAGACAGGGTTCTGTGGTCAGATAAATTGGAATGATGAACCAAAAATTAAATTGACTTATTGATTCAGAACATCTCAGAGCTTTTAGTATGTTAATCCAGGAGGGCAGTATAGTGTGTGGCATTTCCCAAATTTAATTGATCATGGAATTCTTTCTCACACAGGGTGTCTAACAAAATGTTTTGAGACATGAGTGTACTGGGGCACATAACTAGGGAAATGGGAGCAAACTGACATTTTCAATGAATGAAGGGCTGTTTTTGAAAGCCTAGCAACCACCTGGCTGTGAGCTTTGTATGCCAGGACACCAGTGCCCACCACCACCAAATAGCATCTGGACTGGTCTGCGTGGAGAACTCTTAAGTTTGCACTCCTTGAATGTGTCAAGAGAGCGGGACAGGGCTGGAGGTGGCAGAGGTGGGAGGGATGTTTTTCTGTTCTGTGAATTTTTAATGAAAATTTAATTTCAAAAAGTTAATATTGTTAAATCTTAAAAGCATCCATTTCTAATTACCTCTAATGTGCAGCAGTCAAAGAGCTGTTGAACACATGGGTTCACCAGTTCAAAGACAATCCACTTCTATAGCTCCTGACAGGTCCCTCCAGAGCCATTGGAGACAGAATGGCACAAAGGGGATCCCAGCTGTATGAGGGACCCATCAGCCAAACTCCCCGGTTGGCTATGGCTCAAGTTATCTCCAGAAGAGGCATTATCATTACTGCATCTTACCACACATTTGCAATTGAGTTATCACAAGGGTATTAAAAAAAAAAAAGAAAAACATCATAGGAGTTGGCAGTAACTCAGTAAATAAAATCACCACTTTAATTGCTCCAGTGTAACAGGTCGATCATTATCAAGAAAGGTTTTGATATATTTTTTAATTAAATGGTGACTGTTGATCAATTTCACTGATAATCAAACAATCCCCTCCTCTTTCCCCACCCTCCAAAACAGTTTGCTTCAGAAATAGGACCATTACCATGGGTGGAAGTGCTGGGACCTAACTAACCAGTTGTGTAGTCTTAGGCAAGTGACTTCCCCTCTCTGCACCTTGGTTCCCTGGCCTGCAAGGGAGGGGAAGGGGCAAATAATTTCCAAGACCTCTTCCCACTCTGGAATGTTATGAAGTGAATGCACATTGTTTTCCTGGACAATATTTTTACAAGAGAAACTTGTTCTTTGATCATTCACCTCCATGGGAACTACAAGTGTCAGTGCTCAGCAGGAGCCGGCATATATTCCTCTAAAGGGCCCTCTGGCATCTGCCCTCTCCCCCACAAGTAGTTGGGGGATGCTACCTAAGCTAATCCTGATTCCTGGTTTAAAGAAGATGGCAGTTTCTGGTTTACTTGTAAAGTACTCATGGATGTGGTGACCCTGACCTCAGGGGCACAGCAGAGGTGGTCAGAAGCTGTCATCTGCCTTTTCTCAGCCTCACAGCACATGATTCCTTTGAGGGCAGCCCAGCAGCTGAGCTTGCAGGTGCTGCGGAAGCCCACCTTGGCTGCAATCCTGCTCGGTTGCTTACTAGTTGAGTGACTCAGAGAAGAAGCAGGGCCCCACTTTACAGATGGGGGAGTTAAGGTTCCAAGAGATTAACGTTAGTTTCCCTCCTTCTTGTTATTTTGCTTCTCATGGATGCTGTGATGATAAAGTGAATTGCTCAGTGTAAAGTCAAAGCTAAGCTGGTATCTGTCCTGGTATGGTTATTTATTATTTGGGAAGGTGACCGCAGGAGGGTCAACAGGCTGCATCCACCTAAGTTTCTCACTTGCTACTGCATTTGTCAGAGGCTCCGATCTGTGCCAGAGTGCTTTGCCCAGATGTGGTTTTCAGGGGCCCACGCCCAACTCATAGCGTGCCCCTCCCTGGGATTGGCTCCCTCCACAAGTCACGTCCTTTTCCAGAGGAGGGCCTGCAGCAACAACCCATTAATGTGGGACACAAAGGTCTGGCCCCCTTGCCTCAACTGGAACAGCTCTGAAGGTCCCTCCCAGGTCCAGAGCCTCCTGTGGGGCCAGCTGAGGTCTCAGCTGTGAGGCACTAAGGCTGTCTTCCCCCTCAGCCCTCTCCCGCTCTCCGCACCTCCTCACCCCCTAACCTTCTACCTGCAACTCCCCACCTGACATGTGCCAATGGACCCAGCCCGAGACAGAGGCTTGGCTATAAAGACTTCCTTTTCTCCACTCTTCCAGGATTCTAGCTGGAGGACAAAGGGCTTCTTATCCTAGAGCTAACACATCAGGATGAAGGGACTGAGTGACCAGGGGCAGAAGGCCTGAGACAAGGGCCTGACATAAATGGCCCCAGCAGGTGGGCTGAATTGTGCCCTGCCTGCTGGGAGGAGTCATCCATTCCCTGACACCTCCAGAGACCCAGAACTTAGAGGAGCAAGACCTTCCCTCCACCTCCCTGAGTCTTTGCATCTCAAGTAAGATCCCTGGGGCCTGCCGACCCCCGACCCCCGGAGTCCCTGTGCACCTGCCCCACCCTTGGCTGCCAGCTCCCTGCCCTATTGACTATTAGGACATAACCCCAACTCCATTTCCACATCACAGGGATGTAAGGAGCACTTTGATCTTCCCCGGGTCACTGGGGAGAGGGCTAAATTTAGACACTGCTGGGGAGGAAATGTAAGGGGAGGGAAAAAATGAGGCTGTTCTAATCTGTGAGCTGTAGGAGACAGGCTGTAGAGTTATTTCCCAGCTGTCTGAGGCCTTCATAGAGGTAGCCCCCACTTAAATTCATCCATTTTGTTATTAGCCTTTTGGACACTAAAGGAGCTTTCTAGAAAACTGAAGAGTACAGTAATCATAATTCTAAGGGGGAAGCAGAACTTTCTCTAACTGCAGAAAAATGATCTCAGGGAGTCTCTCTAGGCAGCCTGGGCACAGCCAAATGGTTTGCAGGTCAGACGCACACTCATCCAGTGGGCACAGCAGCACATTGAGAGAGCTCAGCCCAGGGAAGGCCTTTTGTTCACTCTACTCTCTCTTCTGCCAAGTAGGCAAGTTAAGTGAAAGAAAGGAAAAGGGGCAGACCCCTCTAAATGCATTTCTTTTTTTTTTACTTTAGCACTTTTTATATTTGGGGTGGTTAGCAGCATTTCTGACCTCTACCCACTAGATGCCAGTAGCAACTCCCCTCCAGCTGCGACAGCCAAAACTGTCTCTAGATGTTGCCAGATGTCACCTGGGAGCACAATCCCTCCCCCTCCTGCACTGAGAGCCACCGCTCCACATGCATCCATCAGGGTCCTCACTGGGGTGGGGATGAGGGGACATTCTTTTGTATTTACAGAATAGTTTATAATGTACCAAATGGTTTCTCTTAACTCTGCTTACCTTGTTCACGTTACTATTTACTGTGGGCTGATTTGTACACCCCTCAAATTCTTATGTTGAAGTCTTAACCCTCAGTAACTCACAATGTGACCATATGTGGGTATTTAAAGAGGTAGTTAAGTCAGAATGTGGCCTTCAGGGTGCACCCTAATCCAGCATGAGCGGTGTCCTTATAAGAGGAAGACGTTAGGACACAGACACACACAGAGCGAAGCCCAGAAGCCGTGGCGCAGCAGCCGTCTGCCACCAGCGGAGGAGAGAGGCCTCAGAAGAAATTACCCTGCTGATTCTTTGATCTCAGACCTCAGGCCTTCAGAACTGTGAGGCACTAGGTGTCAGTTGTTTAAACAACCCCATCTGTGGTACATTGTTACGGCCGTCTGTGCAAACTGATACATTATTCCATGAGACTGGTAAGACAGAGTTCTCCTCTCGGAGGTAGAGAACCATACCCATGAATGGGGACCCACACAGAAACCATGGGGACCCCAGGCTGCTTCCTCATAGCCTTTTAATGTTTGTCAGATGTATTTAGTGGGCCAGACAGAAAGAGATTTTTCTACTGAACAAAATTTGTAGGCTTCTTTCTTTTATATGATCAATATAAAGTAATACCTGCTTTGCACATAGCATTTCATTTGCCTAGTATTATCTATTTTATTGTTTTTTTATCATAGATCTGGAGGTTATTAAATCCTCTCTTACACTTACTGAGGATAGAGGAAGCTCACGTAGATGAAATTAAAGAACTTTGTTAAAAATGTTTAATCATTTCTTTTCTATCTTTTAACAACAAAAAGTATTTCCCCCTTTCCTCTATTGATCACTTTTTCTTCGGTTTTTGTGTTTCAATTTCTGGAGCTTCCTGGGTGCTTACTGAGGTCTTGGAAATTTAGATCAAATGAATCACTCATCCCCATATAACTTGGTTATTTCAGTGACTACACCGCTAACTTCGGGTGACTAGCAGCCAACTGGCCTTAGGACTGCAGACACGTCGTGGTGCTGTGGGACTTGCATAGCAAAGACAGGGATAAGTATGCCTTATCAGTGATGAGGACTTGTAAGAAATTTGGTTGCAAAGAGTTTCTTTCTTTGGCAAAACTGGAACAAACTGCCATTTGGCCATTTAGGTGAAGAGTTGCAGCCTGAGGTAACTAGTTCTCTTCCAGAAATTTTCCCATGGAGCTTCATCAGCATTCACAAAAGTGACCCGGGTCACTGCCTGGCTGCCCCACAGCCTTGCTTTGCTTATAAGACCAGTGAAGTCAGTTTCTATAGATTTCATCCACAAACACCACTAAACCGGGGCGCACCTCTCTCCCTCTGAGAAAGTCCTGAGCTTGTGCCGACACAAAGGTCACAGACCACAACTCCTGTTCCCCATCTTTCACCACAGTCTTTGATAAAGGACTTCTGAAATATCCTACAAAGTCAAACATCACTAAAATTTCACCTAACTCAGATTTTCTGGCAATGTGATATACATGAGTATGTATTTCAGGTTTTGTTGCTTGGACTTAAAAAATAGGCTAACAGTAATAGGCACATGAACTACCTTTAGGATGTATGGTATGTGGGAAAAAGCAGAAAGTACCATAGATTTGTATAATTTTTTTTTTCTAAGAAGATGTATTGTGCTGGTACTAGCAGTAAGATGAAGAGAAACTGTGAAATCCTTCATGGTATTATATGAAAATTGTCAAACTGCTGGGATATCCTCATTGCCCATGAGCCAGCCTCAAACACAATGTATTTGTACTCAAATTTTTCAGTTTCTTTGGACAGTAGCTTTAGCCTTGTGCAGTTGTAAAGTCCCACAAAAGACTATTTACTTTATCTTGTCAGAAAATGTAGTCATAAAAGAATCATAAATGCCCTGGTTTATCAGGCTGTCTCTGCATACTGGTTGACACTGGAGACATAGTTTTCTTTTTTTTCTCTCTCTCTCTCCCTCTAGAAAAAATGAAATGTCTCATTGCGCTCTTCAACAAAAATATCAAGGATCCTAAGACATCAGACAGAGCCTGTCTTCCCATTAGTACTATGCTAGTGATAAACAATGTTTTATGCCCCATAATTAAGGTACAGGTAATGAGCAATTATGTAGATCATGAATTAATTATATTTAAAACAGAGGCCATTACAATCAATATTCACCACATTTCAACTGCATTCTAGAATTAATAAATCTAATTAAAACTTTCAATTGGCAGCGATCTGTTTATACCACCTTTCTGAAGAATCGTAACAGCTGTCTATGAATAACTACATTTTACATATACACGTGTACACCATGGATCTGGGGGTGTGGGGCAGTTCTCTTTTCTTAGGTAGATGGAGCAGGACAAACTTGTGTTGGAGTGATTCCTGCTCTCACGAGCTGCCCTCCCCAGAGGACAATAAGGGGGTGCTTGGAGCCTGGTCCTTCTAGGTTTCCGTCTCCAAGCAATTGTTTCAAAGTAAGGCTGATGGTTGACTGGTCCCCTACTAAGTGTCTGTTGCTTGAAGCACCACCCTTTCCCTACTCAGTCCATGGCATCAGAGTGGGGCTGACCCTCCTCCCCCAACCAAGGTTGGCTCAAGTCTCAGCCCTGACCAGTTAAATCATCACAGATAACTGGCCACAGCCATTGGTTCAGGGATGGGTCTAGACCTTACCAGACCTTAAAAGCCATAACTTCACTGGACTCTTGAGAGTGAAGTTTTCTAGTGGACTCAAACCCAGTAAGAAGAAGATATGGAGATTTTAGCAACTCCTTTACCACCATGAGGAGGAGCTGAGCTGGGACAGGGACCAGGTCCTGGTGATGTCCCTTGCATCCCTAAATCTGGTTGTGTCTGAAACCACCTAACTCTCAAGATTTTACTTATAAAATCCAATAAGAATATTCTCTTTTTTAACTTAAGCCTCTCTGTGAAGTGCCTTTAGTTATTTGCAAAGCACCTAATAAAACAGTTCCCATGCTTGACTGACTCATTACTTCAACAGAGTTGTTTTACTAAGTGACCCTTAAATAAATTAAAATCCTGGCCAGAATAAAGGTCTTAGGGTGACAAAGGGTTGGTAGTGGGGCAAGGAAGATTAGTATCACTTCAAAATGAAGCATCTGGGGGTTAATACCTGCTTATTATTAAAAATTTAAAACACATTTTCAGTTCATGGCAGGTATGCTTCTGAAAATATTAATATTATATAAAACCGAGGCTATGGTTTGAGGGATTTTTCCTTCCCATTCTTCACATACTTCTGATGACAAAGGACAACATAAGTCAGCAACAGCCTTTAGACTCCCTCTAAAATAAGTGCCTCCTTCTAATTGATTTGGTGGGTGAGAAGAGTGTCATCCAAAAATATTAAAGATTACCTTCCATCAGTGGTATAGGGAATGTCTTAGGCAAATTGAACTCTCTTGTTAGACCTATTTTTGGTACAGCAACTTCCTATTTACAGAGCACTTTACATCCATTATACTTATTTCATCCTCACAGCAAGAGCCATGGCCCTCATCCATGGAGCCATCCATCAGTTCACTGCATAGATATTTGCTGGGGGCCAACTAGGTAGTCGGCCTGAGGCCTGGGTGAGACACAGAGTTGTGTTGAGGTGCAAGAGACATGGATCCCCTCTTCCATTATTTAGAACACTGTGCTTCAAGGCAGTGGGCTAAGATCAATGGCTGTTAGATTCCAATCCCCAACTCCTACCTGATTTGAGAAGAAAATAAAGGTGTGCCCCATTACAATCCACCCAACAAATGTACCCACTCTCTCTTCCCTGATACACAAAAACACACTGTAGACAGAGGAGATCTTACCTTTAAACTGATACCACCTAATTTTCGGGACCCCTTACCTGCCCAAGCTCCTTCCAAAGCTCCCAGATAGGCCTTGGGAATGTGATAATGTGGTCACATGTTTTTGAAGATTTTAAAGGTTTTAACCACATTTGGTTGAGAACACTGTGTCATTCCATTTTAACTTCCCCTCCACCATAGTCCTCTTATGTAGGTTTGAACCGGAGTGGTCATGAGCATTTCTGAGATGACTTTGAGTGTGAATACATCTGTTTTGGCATTGGTGGGATGTGTTATGCTTGTATAGTGCTTCTGTTTGTACCCCTGTGCTTGCCAGACTAAGGCTTGCAGGAGTAGTGTTCCTGCTCTCTATTCCAGTCTATCTATGCAAGCTATGAACTGCAGGGCCATAGTGTCCGTTGAGATCTGCATATGTCTGATGGCACAGGTGTATCTAGGTGCATTGTGGAGGATTAACAAGGTTTGATGTGTATAGAGCCAGGAGCACGCCTGTGGAAATTCTTCTAATTATCAGGCATGCAAAATTACTAATGTAGGATCAGTTCTTACTGATGCCGTCAAAATGGAAGTCCTCTCCTATCAGGAATATATATAATGTAAAACATAGTATGGTAAGTACAGTAGACTACTTCTTTTTCCTTTTCATGAAGAATAAGGAAATGATAGTATATGAGAATTCATATATTTGTAAGGCAAAAATCTGAAGGATTACATCACTCAGCAAATTCATCTGAGTGTAAATGGACATGTTTTATGCATGCTAGTGGAAGGACCTTTCTATTCCCACTATAGAAGGTGACATTATGAAAGTGTTGATCAAAGAGAATGCAGTCAAAAAATGGTAGGAAAAAAAGTACTATAAAATTGTGTCAGAATTTTAACTAATAAAATATT
Organism: Manis javanica; assembly: GCF_040802235.1. Taxonomy (NCBI): domain Eukaryota; kingdom Metazoa; phylum Chordata; class Mammalia; order Pholidota; family Manidae; genus Manis; species Manis javanica. The sequence continues at coordinate 23,101,738 of NC_133172.1, forward strand.
GATTGATTAATAAAAAAGGCTATTCTCCGAGACATTTAAGAAATTTATCAGCTTTTTCAATGTGTTTTTTGGTGATTTCTTTTCTCCTTCTATGTAAATATTTATTTCTAATCCAAATTTTCTATGCATAAGGTATTCTTATAGGAGGCTTCCAAAACTATAAAAGCTTGTATAAAATCTGGAACCATACCCAACTACAGCCCCATTCCCCACACTGAATTCTAGTGTAAGTTTCCAGGGCTGTATTTGATGCTATGGTGATATAAAAGACAAAGGGAGGGATAAAAAAAGATGATGGCTCTTGTACTTGACAAAATTCTAATGTAATTGAGAAGATAAGACTTCCAGCAAAAAATCAAGGAAAGATAGAGTCAAGAAATGCCAGATAGAAAAATACAGCCAAATAGCACTAGAGGAGCTCAGATGACTACCCACTTACATGCCGTGTCTATGTCTCTGTCTATCTGTGTAACAGGTTTGAATACCTCAGCCCTAAACTGGGAGATCAATATGGGTGGTGGATGGTCCACATATTGGATGGTCAGTCCGTCCTTCATCCCTTCTATGGGAGCTGCTTGTCCTCTCACTCTGTGTGACACAGAGAAGGCAGGTGGCCCAACCCTCCTCCCTCCTATCCCCAGTCTTAAATGGTCCAGGAGTGGGAACTTGACCCAATCTGGGCCAATGAGCACCCTTCCAGAAATCTAGAATCAGGACTAAGAGATCCTAATCTCATTCTGATTGGTCTCCTGTGCAAAGAAAGTATAAATTCAGGAGCTGTAGGGGCCCATTTTCTTCCATGTGGGTTGGGGAGCAAAGCACGCAAGCAAACTGTTGGGCCAGCAAGAAGGAAGCAGAAGATGGGATGCGGAGATGCTTCTGTGAGCATCTCAGCCCTGGCTCATATTCTTCTTTTCTTAATCTATAATTCACATATCATAAAACATACCCTTTTAAAGCATACAGTTCAGGGGGTTTTAGTCTATTCAGAGTTGTTTAACAATCACCACTAATCTCTGACGATTTCCATCACTTCCAAAAGAAAATTTACACTCCTGAGCAGTCCTCCCCAGTCCCTTCCTCCCCCAGCCTTTGGGTCACTATGGATCTGCCTACTCGATATTTCATATACGTGGAATCACATAACGTGCAGCCTTTGGTAACTGGCTTCTTTCACTCAACATACTGTTTTCAGGGTCCACCCAGGTTGTAGCATGTATCATTCTTCATTCTTTGTACAGAGATAAAACCTGGTTTACTCAATCATTCCCCCAAATTTTGAGGCCTGGATACACCCTTCCCTTTGGCTCCTGGTGATAACTATGCATCCTTTCCATCCTATCTAAGTTCTCCTATATTTCCTTAGTTCCAACAGGAATCAACCTTGGTTTTTTGCTTTAGTCCTAACTAGTACAGGAGAAATTGCCTGGTAATGATTCCTGGATAAGGTAGAGCCTTGAACAGGAGTAGGAATGGGGGCAAAGATTTGATAGTAGGAAAGGAAGGAGTAGAATAGAGAGGGAAACCATCAGTAGGAACAGAACTAGCAAAGATGTGGGACATGTCCCCACACACAGGAGGAGAACAGCTTGTCTGGAATATGGGAAGTCTGGCAAGAGGGGGATAAATGTGGAGAGAGAGAATGGTGCTAGGTAAGGATTTACTAGACAAGCTGAGGTTTAAAAAATCACCATCTCTGTATTTCTGCCTAAAGGTGGCATTACAACATAAGTTGGCATTGGGAGTAACTGCCCCATTGGAAAGCAGGGCCATAAAACCTTGACCTAAGCCAGCCAATTGCTTCCCAAAGCCCCACATGGTGGGAAAATGAGGGACAGAGTGTACGTAGATCCCATCACTATTTAACCTACTCAAGTTCACTGCCCCTTGAGGTGGTCAGGAGACTCAGCCTCGCAATTTACCCACAGCTCATGTGATAAAGAAATCTGCATTAGTGGGGTTGAATCCTCTCTGCTAATTAGTAGCTGAGTGACTTCTAACAATTGCTTAACCTCTGGGCCTCACCGTGTGTTTTTTAAATTGTTTGTTTTGGCCAGAACATACCTCACTGGGTGGCGGCAGGGATCAAATGAGATGCTGAGTCTTCTGTGAAAGGACTTTGCAGAAACTGCTGTGTTATTCCCATGTACAATCTCATTCACTTATTGATCACAAATATTTGTTGAATACTTATGGGCAAAATATGGAATTATGATTCACTAACAGGAAGAAAAAAAATAAAAATCTCTGCATTTTTTGACCAAATGGCAATTGTTCCTACAACTCTAGCTATGTAATGGTTATTTAGTAAAAGGGAACAATAATTTACAGAAAATGTATAGTAGGTCTTCCTTACCCCAGCCTTCCAACTTCAACAGCCAAGACACCTTGCAGATTCATGAATGTATCTATCTGCTTGCTTCTCAGGCTTGGTTGTGTGCACTATCTTGGTTTTCAGAAGGTGTTTGGGAAAGTAGACAGGTCTGACGTTTTACCCCAGCATAGTACTGTGATTTTACTCTTTGCTTTATGTTTAAATAAGAAGAGCAGGTACAGGAATAACCCAAAGTAATTGAGTGGATTTGCACCACGACATGCGGCGTTGCCCAGAGCTACACCTTACAATCACCCCATTCATATTTTAGGTTTTGACACCAGACTTTGCAGTATTTTACAATTCTCTGTTCCATGTCAGCAGCTCCCTGTACAGCTGAATATCAGTCCTATTTAAATCTGCAGGAAAATAGCTGCAGGTGACATAACCTTTCGTGTCGTACCACTGTGTACATACACAAATAATTGGAGCTCTTGACCCTGTCTGGGCCCATACAACTGTAAGTACAAACTTGACATTTTGATACTGCTGCTAGCCTTTCTCGTTGTTATTTTCTGTTTCAATAATCCATTGCAGGTAGAAAAATGAAAGAAGGAAGCATGAATGATTAATGCTGTCAAGCTAAAATAATGTATTTAGAAAAATCTATAAATCTGTTATTTGTGGCATTTTAAAACTGAACACGACACTCCTTGGTGCCACCGCCTGTTTCCCGGCAGATGAATGGGAGTCCTTTGCAGCATGGGGTGGCCAGGCAGCCTCTGGAGTCTGTGCTGAGCTGGGATGCGCTCATCCTGGGACAGGCACAGTGAGAACCCTGGGTTCTTCCTGTCACCAAGGTCAGAAGCAGACATCACAGGGGAGTCTCTGCAGTGGGCTGTCAGTTTTGCATTTCACCCCGGGGTGAGACTGGGTTTGCCTCTCAAGGTTCCTTGGCTCACCACTCCCAGTAGCTACAAGCCACAGGCCCCGGCAGCCAGCTGTCTCCAACCCAATCTCTTTTGGATTTTGTTCAAGCTCAGACTGAAAGTTGATCAAGTTCAGCTCCTAGGAGGCTCTGCACAGCTCCAGGCAGTCTGTGGAATGCTGATCCTAGCACACGGCTCCACTGACCCCACAGGTCTCAAGCTGGGCTCTCCCGGACTCTACGAGCTGACAATAATCCCAGGTCTCCTGTCCAAATGTCCCCAGTTCTTGGAGGCAAACACTACCCCTATCCATGGCATAAGTGTTCAAGCCCTGATCTCTCCACCCTGGCCAGAGGAGCCCTGGTTAAGAGAGGATAGGACCTACAGAAGACTTAAAATGGCCTGCAAGCAAACCGCCAGTGATACTTTGGCAGCCCTGATGGATATCATCAATGTATTTGTTAGATTTGCATAGAGAGCAAGTCAAATTTCTGCAGACAATAAAATTAGCAATTGATGCCAATAGTAGGATTATTTGCAAATTTGTAACTATAAGCACCTGGTCAGAGTGGTCATACATGCCACCTTAAATGACACTGGGGATGTGTGGGTAGGCTACTAGGGGTGCTGCTACTCTGTCAGTGGGGTAGTGGTGGGGGGCATTGGGGGTAAGGATAGGGGATCAAGGAGAATAAGGGTTTCCTGGGAAAACATGGGCTCCTGGGACAGGAAAGGGATCTCTTGGGAGCATAAATGCCCAGCAGAGTGTGAGTGCTCAGGGAATGTGCCCCATATGCACATGCCACTCTTGGCAGGTGGGGGGCAGCTCACCTGCTCCAGTTGGCCGATTCTTGTACCAATTCCTATTCAATAGTTGAAAGTTGGATCTTAAAGCAGTCTAGTGAGGGGACTTCTGGCACCCCAGGGTGGTGGGGGTTGTTCACACTTTAGATTATAGGAAACACATGCAAGTAACCACCCTTGAGAGGACAGTGGCCACACACGATGTGAAGAAAGGGCCAGTGGATCCTGGAAGCCACTCTCAGATGCTGGTGGAAAACTGCCCTCAGGCAGGGGGGAGCACAGTCAGGAGGCACCAAGAACTGGAAAAATAAGCCTGGGCTCTTTTCTCCCATTTAACTGCAACTTAATTTTCATTTGTCTTGCACGTCTCTGCCACTCAGGACTCCGTGCGGTCACAGCCTCAGTGCCAGACACTGTGGCCGGCAAAGGCAGAGGGACGGGGCAGCAGGGAGCCTCCCACTCCTTTACTTGGATCGTCGGACAGATTTCAGCTGGAAGCCGGCCTTCTGGTTACCTGGGGGACAGAGCATGTCCTGTTTCTGCCGAAAATCTGTTCTGGCAAAATTAACGGCAAGACCAGGTCTCTCTCAGCTCCATCGTATATCTGCATCTGGCCAACAGAGGAGAAATGGATTTTAATCCAGTTTGTGTTCCTATATTAGCAAAGCCCACAGACAACCGATCTGTTTGAAGATGTTTGCTTCACTCAGGTGCTGGGCCTCAATAATTTAAAATTAACTCAACGCTCTCAGCATAAAAAGTAATGGCTCTGTCAGAACCCGAGTGCAGAATGCCTAATTTAGGGTTTTACATGCTAATTCTGAATAAATGGAGGTGTCATGAGAAGGAAGGGTTCTCTTTTAAAGTGCATAAAGGCAGACCATGAATTAGTGGAGACCATTAAAGTTACATCTTCAGTGGCTCAGGCTTCATGAATGCCAGACCCAGCACAGTTCCAAAAGCCAGTACTGCTGGGGGTCCTCAGGGCAGAGACTTCAGAGTCTTTGCTGAAAAGAGCCGATGTTTTGTCCTGGAAACTTCTGAGTTGCAGTTCAGATTCCCTTCCTGATACGAGCTAGACACCCAGGAGCACTGGCCCAAGCCGCATACATTCTCATGACCAAGCTTCAGAGAGATCCAGAATCATGAGGCCAGGAGCACCGATGACAGGGGAGAGTTCGGCTCTTCCTTCCTTGCTGGGATCCTCTTTCCAGACAGGTTTGCAAGGGGAGCTGGATGAGGGCCCAGGGTGAGTCACTGACCCTCGTGTGTGACTGCTGAACACTGCAACTGCCTCAAGTTGGCTTGGGGAGGCCACCTTGTGTGTCCCCATCTCACGAGATGCTCCTCCCTTATGTCCCTTTGGACCTAGGCCCACTGGGGCCCCTGAGTCTGAGACTGTCCCCAACATACTGGATCCCTGAAGCAGCTGAGGACAGAGGGTGATTTCTCAGCTGCCTGACAAACTGCACCATTTTGCCTGGGCTGTTGGAAACAAAGGCATTTGGAAATAAAGGTCTCTTACACTCTTTGGTTTCCCTGTGGGGATACAAGGCCCAGTGGCCTTGCTCTGAAGCCTGCCTAGTCTGTGCTCGGAGACCCTAATCCATGATTTTTCTCCTCTGACTTAAGGCCCAGGGGTGCAGGACAAGATTTTGGGGGTGGCAGTATCCAGCTTGGGCCTGACACCCAGCTTGGGCCCAGGCTCAGCCTCTTCTCTTCACAGCACCCACAGGGACACCAGTCATATAGCCCTGCCCTCGGACCCCTTTCCGCATCAAGTGCTCTGAGGAAACAAAGAGAAGGCGCCTGAGAGGTGAGGGACTCTGCTTCTTGGGGTTTCAATACTAGGCAAAGTGAAATACCTGAATTTATTTCCCCGCCTAGGAAATGTTGGAATAATGCCTACAAATTTTCTCTCTTATGGAGGTGGAAATTTGAAAATGCCTTTGGAGAACACCAGTCCATCTTTCTGGTGAACCTACCTGAAAGGACCTGCAGGGTGTGAATGTAAAACACTTAGTCTCCCAATGTCCTCAGGAAAAGCAGGATTCAGGGTTGTCCTTGAAGACGGGAGCTCAGGGCTTGGTCAGGAGAAGACTGGTCCACGAAGTAGGTCCAGCACCGGATCTTAGACGGTGGTGTTGCTCTGGGGAGAGAGTGCAGCTTATATATTTTTGGATTTAAATGGAAAGTACTTATAAATGACTGAGTGCTAAAGATGAGCAGTAACTGATAGGTCATAGATGAGCACCCTTCAACTACAGGAAGGAGAAAGTCAAAAAGGTTCCCCTCCTGCCCCTGGCCAGGCAGCGCAGGATGGACCTGCCCTTTGCCTCTGATGACTCAGTGTGGGGAAGTTCACCCAAACAACACATTCTCTTGAGTTGATTCTGCCACTCTCTTGACATTGATCTCCTGTAACCAAAATTCAAGGAGAGTATAAACAGGACAGTTACCCCTGAAAGAACTGAACTCACCATCAGTATCACAGACAGAGGGAGTCAAATCAAGGAACAGAATCTAAAAAGACTTATCTTAGACTTCAGACAATTTTCTTCTCTGGCTTCTTTGCCAGCTGGATCTGGACTCTTCAGCAATGGAGGAATGAGTGTGGACTCACCATTGCTGGAGATGACCCAACCCGGGTATGTGGAGGCATGCTGGCAGGGAGTTGGCAGCCTGCGCCAGGCCCTAGGTACAAGTTGCAAGTCTGGACCTGAGTGTGTGGCAGCTACAGCAATTGCTAAGTCTTCATTTCTCAGTGCAACCCTAAGCCTTCAATAAAGTCTTGCCATATCTCCAGCCTAGTCTCCACTGTGTCAAAGGTTATTAATGAAAGAGCCCATTCCCCACTCCTACCTGGTGGCCAGCACAGCGTTAGGTGCGTAGCTCTAGAAGGTGGGTGGTCTCTGGGCTTCCAGTGGAGTCACTGGACAGAGTAGACATCATCTGTATGGAGTCAGACAACAATAGCAGTAAATGCTGGTGAGTGCAGCAACTCATGAGAGATGCTAGCACCCTGGTAACTCACTGATATAAGCAAGGGAGAGTGAATGTAAGGTGAGGGCTGGAATCCCAGCATGAGCTGATGTGGGTCTAGCAAGAGGGGCAATTAAAATGTGAATGTAGATATGGCCTCCATGCAATTTCCAGGCTGACCACCTGGGACATAAGACTTGCCCAAATTATGACCCCCAGACACCAATCACATAAGACCAAAACCCTTGTGCGACACTGATATAGGCTTTAACAGATTCAAGGTGCTTGGCCCGACTCCAAGTTAAAACAAGGACTCTCCAGGGCCACACCTTCTCCAGAGCCTCATGGAAACATTAATTGCACCATGCACTTCACTGCCCGCAGCACCCACCAGCCAGGCGACACATTCACCCACAGATCATCCCCACAAACACCCCTACCAGCCCAAGCCCTGAAACACCCCCATCAGATCCTTGCACACTTGCTGAACTCACCACTCTCTTTCCCCGAGGGGAGTCCCAACCGCTCTGTGGCCACACCCGCATCCATCCACTGGATGTGATTTTCTGGCTTGTACGAGAAAAATGAAGTTATGTATGTTACTTTTTGGGATCAATGCAGCAAGTTCCAAATGATGTATGCTGTAAAAAAATCTCTGCCCTGCGCCCAGAGAATTCAAACCATTATGTGCTGAGAGCGCTGCATTCGGCCGCCTATTTGTTGTTTGTTGACTGCTGTCAAATATAATAAAATGAAATAAATCTCTGGGAACAGAAAAATTAAGGCACCTAAATGTGCTATTGTTTTTGATTTTGTCCTGGACTCATAAAATGGTACTTTTCTTCTCTTCCCGAGTGGTCAGATAAATAAATTAACTATAAAGTCTGAAAGAAAAACACATCTATGGCAAAGTGCTCTGCAGGGGCAACGATTCTGTTCTCCCGCCCCTGCCTCCCTCACCGGCTGGCTTCCCATTTCTCTGCATGTCCCAGGGATTAGACCCCAGGAAGGGGGGTGGCGGGCTCCCCAGGACTTCCCTCACTCCTGGGTCCTCCTCTCCTGGTCTCAGTTACCTTTCCCACAAGGATGATATTGCTCTGCCCAGATCTCACAAATACTATTTCATCATTTTCTGTGTGTCACCAACTTGGGGGTGCTGGTAGAAGCTTTGTTTTGTCCCCTTTAAGTGTGAAACATCTGGAATTCCTCACCTTTCCAGGCAGGATGGAGGGGTTCATCCCTAACCCAAGTCCACAGTGGGGAAAGCCACAGCCCCTTTGCCAAGGATTGAAAGATCCTGCACTTAACCCGCACTCCAGAGTCCCCGTGTGGCTTGTGTGATTGCCTGGCATTTAACTTGCTTGGCCTCCTCTTCCCTGTTCCACCTCCCCTACGCCTTCCTTGTTCCCCTGGAAGCACTGCCGCGCCAAATCCGCACACCCAGACCCTGGGCTCAGGATCTGCTTCTGAGACCCTCCCTAAGCAATCCTCCCAGCAGGCAGTGGGAGGGGAGGCTGGGAAGCAGATGTCTTCCCCTGCTCATTCGCCACACCTGCCCTGCTTCACCCAGAGTGGCTCTGCTGACATGCAGCGTACATTATGGAATTGCCTGTAAATTCTTTCTGAAGGTGATGCAAATAATTTTGCAAAACCACTGGCTAAGTGTAATCTACTCATTTTCAGAGGGGGAAACAGTCTTCACCCTAAGCATTGCTGTCAGGGAAGCCTATCGGGGGACCAAGGGTACCTTGCAGTAAAAGGGACACCCAGGTCTCTAAAGAGAGACATGAGAAATGTGAGGAGAGGGTGTGAAGCAAGCTCAGCATGGAGGCCTGTCTCTAGACCCAGGGGAGACAGAGGCAGGAGGCCCCTCTGAGCCCAGCCTTCTGACATGGCACTGCACGTCAGAGAGCAGTGGCCAAGCTTGTCTGAGAACAGGGGAGCAGAGACGTGGAGTCCTACCCAGAGACCTGGTCGAAGAAGGCTTCCCTTCTTGCTCTTTGCCCCTGGCAGTGGAGGCCAGCAGAGGCCAATGGTGCAGGAAGCAGGTGGAAATGCTTCTGCTGGGAACCCGTGGCACATTCCAAACCCTTCATGACCTGCGGGAGCTAGAGTGGAACTGCAACTCCCGGGTCATTTAACAGAGTGGAAGAAGTCCAAGAGGGACATATTAGGCTTCCTGCTCATACCTTAACTCAAGAAATTCACTACAAGATAAAGAAGATACGACAAAAGTTTTTCCCCAAGCTGACACAACTGCTGGTACAATATTACATATTCCTGACTATATGCCAGACCCTGTTCTAAGCATTTTACAAATGCACTCACTTAATACTTATAGTACCATAAATACTAAATGTGGCTATGCTAAGTGAGGGGTGCTAGGAGACCCAGACCCCAAGGCCCGGACTGCTCAGTGGGCAGAGAGGGTCCAGTGGGGTTCTGGGAGATGAGCTGAGTTTACATAGTTCAGGGAAAGCAGAAGAGCGCTCTGGACATAGGGAGTGGCATGAGTAAGGGCAGGTGTCAGAGGCACACAACCACTGGAGGGAGGGCAGTGTAGAGATGGGGACTATCTCTGCCAGCTGAGATCATGGGGCATTTGAGTGCACAGTAAATGAGTGGGCTTTGTCCTGCTAGTGAAAGTACCACCGTGAAGGCAGTGTAGGCACGGAAACCTTTTATTGTTTGGTCTCTGCGGTTTATGTGATCTGATCATCAGCTTTATTCTAGGTCAAGGTCCGGTTTTCCCTACTACATATTGTGAAAGAGAAGGCTCTAGCTTATGACCCCACCCTACCTTCGTCACCCATCCCCTATCTGTTTCTCACTATCCCATGCTTTTCCCTACACTTACAGCAAGGAGAGGATGGAGATAGGAAGGCACTGCGTCAGATACACCAAAGCTGTCATGCAAAGATCTTGCCCCAGCACCCAGAGTTGAGGGTGTTTGCCGGTTTATTCTGTTTTGTTTTGAACACACATACACACACATGCACGACTGACCAAAACCAACATTCATTTTTAAGACAGGGCAGTCCAAACTGTAAGGAGGAAAATTTTACCCAACTCCTCCATAATTTGCACAGAAACTATTGCAATGAAATTAGAGCCTAACAATACCTTGGATATAGCACTGTGGGTCCCTTCTTTAATTTTTCTGCTCTCACTTTGGGTTCCCTCTGGTCTTCCTGCCAGTAATAAGAAAACACATTGCTGAGCTACATCTCTCACAGTAAGCATTGTTGACTGTCAAAAATCCAGCCTTTGCCAACACCCTTTCCCTTTCCATCTCTCACTGTGGACTTTCAGGCTCTTCTGCACATAGGGATGCCCAGGAGGCCCAGTTCTGATGAGTAAGAGATGAGGGAGATTTGATGATAGATTTCTGAGAAAGATGCTTTGCTTCCTGATAAAAAGGACAAGTACAAAAGGATAATGTGTCAGTGGGATGCTTTCCTTATTCTTCGTTCTTCAAATGCAGATTTGACTCCTGCAGCTGCAATGGCCATCTAGCCATCATGAGGCAAAAATACGTAGGAAAATCCTACAAGCTAAAGGTGAGACAATGGAAAAATGGAAAACCCCAAAACTTTAAGTATATTGCTGAGCTGACTGCAAACCTGGAGACTTCTTAAAATAAATGACCATGATGTTCAAACAGAGTTAATCTGGTTCTCTGTTACTTAGAGTGAAAAGCTTTCTCAACTGATAGACACTTCTTAATGGCCTCTCTCTTAGCTATGCAAAGGCCCAGCAGAAACTCTGAAATTACTGCCCATAAATACTCCTTTAAACTAGCCAAGGGCTATCCTTACCTCTCTCTGGAGTAAGGGAAGACAAAGGCAGTCCCCTTGTGTGCATATTCTGCCTCCTTAACTAGCCCTTTAACAGGAAGAATGCATTTTTATGTTCTTTTGTCTCCTCAATAATACCCAAACTATATCTATGCACAGAGAAGATGTTTAGAAAATTCCTTGTGAATTGTGCTGAGCCAAGTATTTGTTAGTTATTCTTCTAAGCAATTGTAGTTGGCTTCCATTTATTTATTTTTTTCTATGAACATGTCTCATTTTCCCATTATCTAAAACCCTCTTAGGGCAGAGTCTGTGTCTATTCATTTTATCTTCTCCGGAATGCCTTACACTACAAAGCACGGAGAATATACTAGCAAATGACTGCTGAATAAAGAGATATTGACCTGGGGGAGCATATTGGATACAATGGTTGACTTCCCAGTGCCAAGTCCACCTCCAGATAACAAGTCTAAGGCAATCCTGGTCATTTGATCCCGCTCACCAGTGACTTGTTCAGGAGGAAGCATCAGACCTCAGACTGTCTGGTGAGGCATGTTAAAAAATAAAATTCAGCCAAATAAATTGTAAAGATCTTACTGGATTTGTTCAACAATTCATGAGTCAAGCATCAGCCTAACATCTAGCAGATAGAAAGAAGCTCCAAAGGGCTGTATAAAATGAAAAACTTTTATAGGCAGAAGAGGGCAGGACAAGGAAGATATTAGCCAAGAGTAGATTAAGTCAGGCTAGGTCACCTTCCTTTGGGGCACTTTAGGGGGCTACCAGGCAGATTACTTCCCTAGGGCTGACCAGGTAATTCCAGATTGATTGGTTTAAGATCTCACTCCCTGGTGAGGTGGAAACTGTAATTAAGTTTGATAATGAATCTTGGTTTGGCAATGTGGGCTTAGCATAAGTGACTCCTTTTTTTTACCTGTTGTCTGTTTTTTAAACAAGTTACCCCCTTTTGATCAGACTCTCAGTTTAACTGAGAGATATCAAAATTTAAGGCATTTCTGCCATACCCAGCTCGCACTCTGAAGTTCCTGGAGTTTTGGCTGCTCATCTGTGTGGTATTCACAGGTCATGATGTCTTTTGCTGATTCTCTGTAGTATTCACAGGTCACAACTTCAGGTTCACATTTAAGATGGCCAATCTCTTTATTCCTTTTCTGATGGTCTAGTCTTAGGAAGATCATGTGCTTGGTGATCAGTAGTTGTGAACATGCTTTTAAATCTTTTGATAGAATACATCATGTAAGAGAGACTACTATGAATATTATGAACAGGATAATTCCTTATGCCTGGAGCGCACTTCAGAGCCATGGTCCCCAAGACACAGACAAATCAAAATCAAATAAGTCAAAAAAAGATCCCATTGACAGGATCACTTTATTATGCCAAGGGACTTGCTCAGTGAATTTACACAGCTGAGTTTCAACTTTCCAAGAAGTGTTAATGCAGGTGCACCAGGTGGTGTTGGCCATAGCACAGTCATCTGGTTGCTCAACTAAAAGATAATCATGGGTTATCCTATCATGGAAAAAAAAACTTTGTCCAGAGATTCTAGGTATTTTTATGGGACAGCTATTTTTTTTTAGCAGCGGATTCTACAGTATCTTCAGCATTGGAGTTAAGATTCAAGAGTTAAGAAAAGGCTCCTGATCATATCTTTATTTGTACTTACTCCTAGTCAGGGGAGCAATGATCTACCAAAGGAAGCTTATTTTAAATCATGAATGTTTCTTGATAATTCCCATTTAGTCTGTGGCTAAGGACTGGAAAAGTGACAGTCACGGAGGCCAGGAAATTTTAGGGGTTTGTAGACCACACAGGCAATCTTATTCTGGCTACCTTGTGTCTATATTTTTGTTCAGAGCTGGGAGGCAAGGTTCCCTGGGTTTGAGGTTATTACCAGAAAGAGGGAAACAGACGCTCAGGGTTAGAGAGTCTGACATAATAGAGTTTGTTCCAGAGAAACTGAGGGATTGGAAATCAGGAGAAGCTCATCATGAGCAGAACCACAGGACCGCCAGCACCATGGCGAATCCAGAAGTCGTTTGTGGGCTGGGTCACTCCCCTGCCTTTGCCACACCCTGAGATACCACTATCTTTCCAGGCCAGGGCAAGGCAAAAGGTAGACAAAAAAAGTGTGAACACCTTCATTGTGAAAGAATTAGGAAAAGTCTGATCAGAGGGGCAAGGAGGAATGGAAAGAAACATTCTTGATCCAGCATCTTGGGGGGAAGCCGTCTAACTGATGTCGGCTACTCTCTCAGTCAGTTTGATTGGGAGGTCTTTGGCTGGTGTGCAATTCCTAGAATCTGAAGGAAGCTTTTTTTAATTGGGAGATGTGGACCCAAGTTTCAAGTTCTTGAAGTTGCCTGTCATCTGGGTAGTCAGGAGGAGGTGGTATATCATTTCTAAGGAGACTCAAGGGCAGCCTGTTTGTTCCAATTGATTCCAAATCAGAAAGGTGGAAGAAAACTGGAAATTTTAGTTTGGAGAATCACAACCAGATGTTTGAGGAAATCAGAATAATCTAGGACCCAGTACAGTACACAAGTATAAAACAAAAACTCAGAAACAATTAACATGTCTAGAACCTTTGTACCTACAAAGGCACAAACACAATTTTTCTCTCTATAATCAACCCCATTTTTTAACCAAAGATAATCATAGTAAAACTAATCTGTTTGCATTAAACTTGGCCTCATTATTTACACAAGTACAGCAAGAATATGTAATATAATAAAATATGTTATTTTTTACAAGCCTCTGAGGCCAGGAAGCCAAGCCAAGGATTTACCAACAGACTTTGCCTGCAATATCTATAGTTCAGGTGAATTCCTTTCTTCTCAAGGTGCCCCAAAATATCCTGAAGTTCCTGGGGTTGACAGTAAGTGACCTTCCTTACTAACCTGGTAGGCTGCCAGAAACCCTATGAGCAAGGTACCAGGCCAATTTTTTCTCAGCAGTTTCTTAAAGCTGTCTGGTCAAATCTGAGCCTATACGTATCTCTCTCAAATATGACATTCCACTCAAAGAACTGGTAATGTAGCCAATTTTTCCAGTTAGTTTCTGTTATAAGTTGAGTAGACTCTTTTTGAAATTGTGCAAGTAATTAATACTATTGCCATGAAAAGAATACTCCAGAACTTCCAGATTCTGGAGGGATCAGGTAAAAAGAAAAAGAAAAGGTTTCATCTTTGTTTACAAAGGTGCATTACCAAATGTACATGTTTGTTTATATGTTTACATTACCAAATTACTGTGAAGTCACATATGGCTTAAGAGAAAATGTTTCCTAAAATGTGGAAAAACGTTAAGAAAACAGTAATGTGTCCAACAAAAAATAAAAATGTATAATCCTCCTCTTCAGTTCATTCAGTCCCATGTAGTTAATACTTGTTCCACTTGAATCTGGTGTTGCCATTAGATCTAGAAATTCTTACCCACTTTGTTTTATGATCTTAAAGTTCTCAGGAAATTGTATTTGTCAAAGTCCTTCCCATGAATCACTTTTAGAGAAATACTTCTGTGAAAGCATTAGAGTAAAAAAATAACTTTTTGTAAATGACAGAAGACATAAAAATGCCTGTGGTTAAAGATCTGATGAAAGTTCATTACAATAGAATTGACAAGGAAATTTGGTTACAGAACATAGCAAATTTCTAGAAATTTCATACAATTTCTAGAATGCTTAGGACATATGCCTATGCAAATATAATATAAAGAAGGCTTAGTATTGCTTCTTATTTAACAATGCTTCCCATGTAACTTAACATATTAAATAAACTTAACAAGTTTAACATTTGTCTTTTCATAAGAAAAGAGAACAAATATTTTGTGATTTTACAGGACCCTCTGGAAAATCCCAAAGTTACTTCCAGGTCAAAAATATTTCACTTAGAATTTGATTTTTGAGAAGTTGGTCAAAAATATCAAACACAATTTTAAACATAGGTCAAATAAGATCACAGGTCACTGTGAAACAAGTTATTCATTTAACTAAAGTGACAATTTAAGACTTCACAGGCAAACACAGAAAGCTACTCAGTTGTTCAAAAAAACAGAAACACAATTCTAGCTCTTTTAATAGAGATGACCCAGTTTTCTTAAGTAATCAAAGATGGACAAACACAAGAAACTCAGGAAATTATTTTGATAAGACACAGTTTGTTTTCTAGGAAGATTACTTGAAAGTAAAGGAAAAACTTTTACGGTCTCTTACAAAAAACAGACCAATAGTCAAAGAAAGCATTGTCCTTTCAACAGAGAGAAAAGCAAATTATAATTTTGTGACAGCTTACTTTTGATATTAAAATTCATTCATTTTTTAAATAAACTTAATCACATTTACTCTAATCTAAGCCAGCTTGACTACACAAAATTCCTTCCCAAAGATCTTAAAATAAACCCTCTACAACTTTTTCTGTTTTTTTTTCTCTTTATCATTTTGAAATATCTAGCCTCACTAAATTACTTTATTTTCCCTCAAAAAAAATGCATCTCCATTCCCCATACTATCTCTTCCTGAAAACATATACCCTACTTTCCTTCCATATAGAGATGTTTCCCTGATTAGTTCTAGTAGCTTTCATTATATATTAGAATTATTAACCCTTAAAATCTTAATTTCTAGTGAAAATGATGAAGTAAGCATTTATAGACTGCCTATTATGCATTCTGTGGATTAGTAGATTTATAGTTACATGTCATAAATGCTTGAAGTATATTCTTCCTCCCTGTAAAATTTTTAATGTGGCAAAAAACATGTTTACTAATAGACCCAAATATATTTAATCTTTTATAAAAGGAACCCAAAAGTAGATAAACCTATGTTCAATAATTAATGTATCTGTATTTTATTCTATATGGAGATAATCTTGATAGTCAGCGAATATCTATCATCAACTTTTCTCAGTATAACTTTAAGGTTTCAAGTAACCAAAAAGATTTTGGAAACTATTTTTAAGTATATATACCATAAAGCACAATCGTTATTGAAATTATTGTTGAAAAATTCAGGTACAAACACTTATCCCACTTATGTCTATCTAAATCACTTACTCCCAACAATTATTTATATACTACCCACAAAAACTGCATAAGACTTTAGACAACTAGCCATCATCCCAAGCTATTTTTCTTACTGACAAATTTTATAACAAAATCTTGAACTTATTTGATTAGTAAACCCAGTAGAATAAAAGTTGTATGTCTGCATTATTTTTAATGCTGATAATGCTGAAGACATGCCTACTTTAATTAAATGAACAAATTTAAATCAGCTTTTATTTTCCAAATATTTTCTCTCAGATTATATGAACTTGAAAAATATTTGAATTACTTCCTATTGAATTATTCCTTTCTCTGAGAGTTTTAGGAATACATAATTCCTATGGTGCTTAGTTTTCTTTAAGCCAATTAAATTGATTTCTTTTATAAATTAAATTAGGCAATACAGTCTAGAGGTAGAAAAAATCATATATCTATACCATACATAAATAAACATACAAATGCAAATGGAGATCTTACAGCTTTTTTTCTAAAAGTTAGCCATGAATCAGGTACAATAACACAAAACTCACTAAGAGGCCTCTTTTCTCTCTTTTGGTTTTCTTCAGTTTTAGGAATTGGAAATGGTAAAGGTAGGTAGACTTTGAATTGTTTCTATAGCTCCATTTCTGGTTTTATGGAGATTTATAACATAAAGACAGCTGTTTTTAATTCTTCAAAGAATTGGGTTATAGCCTAAGTGACATCAAAGCCTTATCCACCCATCCATCTACATTATCTTCAATTTGCTCCTATCAGGGAGAAGATCATCTAAAATGGAAATCAAGATATTCCCATATTCTGGATTTAGAGCTGTCAGTCTTTGGAATATTTTAGTTAATCTTTCCATGAAGGCTTCAGATGATCTATCTTTCCCTCTGGGTACATTGCATCATTTTAGCTAAGGGGAGAAGGTCTTGAAAAAGTTCCTGTCAGGCTCTGAATGCCAATTTCCAATTTCTGACAATGGAGACACTTTGAAAAAAAAAAATCTCCTTTCAAATATCTTGTCAGTTTTCAGCTGAGACAAAAAATAAGAATTTCTTGCAGTATTGAATGACCCCTTGGACCCAAGAGACATCCCAAAAAAGGGTGTACAAGATACCCTCCCAAGATTTAGAGCTATTCCCAAAGACAGCCAAAAGGAAGAGAAGACAAACAAGAAGACAGTGGCCGGCCCTAGAAAGAAAGGATTAGTAACCAATGGGTCTGAATTTGGAAAGGAAGGGACATCATAAAATTTTGTTTTCCTCTTTCCACTGAGCGCTAGGGCAGAGATTCAGGAAAGCTGATTCTGGTAAGAATTCTCACCCTTTGCTGGTTTCTGCCAGTCTTCCCAGGATCCCATCTGTAGACTCTGGTATCTACCAAAATTTGGCAAGGTTTTCTATCAATTTTAATTTTAGTTTCTCTTGGCTGTTTAAGGGGAAAACATGGCAGTTTACTATAAAATCCCTCACAGTCCCTCTAATCCTGGTAGGGGTTGACATGGAGGTCCTCTTTTGAAGGTAGATATTGGGTGGGTATCTGTAGAACCATTAACTGGCAGGCTTCTGTTTACAGTGTTTTAGTCTCTTCAGAGTTTAAAGATCATTCAGACAGAGGATTAGTAGATTTAGTTCAAGCAGCATAGAAGGGAGTAGTAGGGAGTCATGTCAGTCATAGTTGTTTTTTGTAAAAGGTACCTCTTGTGTCTTTAATTTGTCATTAGCCTTTTGCTATGAATCTTTCAATGAAGTTATTTTGGAATTTTGAAGCCTTTTGGAGGCTTCTGTATGCTAATTAAAATAGTTATCCCACTCTCTGTTTGATTTGAGGACACTTGCTTTCAAGTGCACTTCTCAAGCGAATTCTTTAGGACCCTAGCTGCAAAGGAGGTCAACCCACATATCTGTCCAGCCGTAACTAGCCACAAATGGGGTGCAACCCACATTTCTGGCTAGCCATATTTTGGGCTCCCAACCTGGTTACCAAGCCAAATTCTCAACACACAAAACAATGACCTTGTGTAATTGGATATCCCCCATAATAGTCACTGTAATTCTAAGTTGTTTACAGTAAGATTTTGCCATTTTGGTGGATGTTTACAGCTTCCAGGACTATTGTTCTTAGAGACATACAATAAGCAGGTATGCTGGAATATGGTGCACTCACCTCTTTAGAATTTAAGGTTTTTCTTTTGAACAAAGCTTTGGTCTCTCAGGACCAAAATCATTCCTAACAGGGATGTGCCACTGCATTGGGGATTATGTGGTGTTTTATAGTGTATTTCATCAAACAGAAATTTTCTTGAAGTTTACAGGTGACCTAGTATTAACCTAATCTATTCTATGACCAACTTATCCTAACATAGGAGTCTCAGAGTTCATGGTAAATTTTCTAACAGCTTTTAAGCGCTCAACCTGTGCACAACAATTTTGTAGCTTTGGCTTCTGAGATTCCCATTAGCAACAGCCTTTACTGACACAAAACAAAACAAACAAACCGTGAGCAAAACTGTAATATTTCCAGAATCTCTCACCCGGCCTCAGTGCATCTCCAGATCAGTAGGTGTTTCCAAGGGGTGGAGAGAAGTAGTCCATCTCCATATGAATAGGTGATTACAAAGTGGGTGGAGAGTGTGTGCACACCTGTATCAGAGAGATTTGGTGGGGTGTTTTTGCAGCTGGGTTGCAAGAGACATGGGTGAGCAGAAGTAGATGATTGCTTGTAAGCAGTAAACAGGTTTCTCCTACTTTATTTCTCCCTTTGACTGATTTCAGCTTCAAAGGTTTATTTGCCCTGGGCTGGGAATATGTCTTCTCCCCAGAGTTACACAAACATATGCATATTAACAACCAGCAACCAAAGTGATATTACTGTGGACTATCCAATAGAAGCTTTGTACACACCCCCAGCAATTTCCAATGTGGAACAGGAGACTGGAAGAAGGACAGAACCACCAGACTCCAAAGAATGGAGATTAGAGATCTGGATCACAAACAAACGGGGAACTGTGGACTAAACCACCAGCAGTTCCCAATGCGGAACTAGAGATTCCAATCAAATGGGGAACTACAGACTGAACCAAGGGCTTGGGACTTGGGTTCGGGATGGAATCATCTCCTAGCTCCAGCGGACCTGTTAAGCCCTGGACTGGAAGCCAATCAGTTTGGGAGCTTGACACAAAGACAGGGGATCTCAAAACTGAAAGAAATTTACCGTCAGTCCTCAGAAACAGTGAGGCAGACAGAGAACTAAAATGGCCCCTGGGTACTATGCCTTTGCTTCTTGTTGTCCCTAAAACCATCAGAAATTTCCTTCAGATCACATCAATACCACCAAATCTGTTAAAAACTACATTCAACTGAATCAATTTTAAATATCTTATTGACTTTATTCAACAATTTATGAATCAGGTGGCAACCCTTCTAGCAGATAGAAAGAAGCTCCAAAGAACTGTACAAAATGAAGGACTTTTATAGGTGAAAAGGTGTGAACAAGGAAGTTACTAGCAAAGAGTAAATTGTTTCAGACAAGGACACCTTCCTTTGGGGGCAGATGGGGTCTGTTAGGAAGATTACCTCACTTGGCACTAACCAGGTAATGTCAGATTGACTGGTTTAACATTCTACTCCTGGGAGAGGTTGAAGTTGTAATTAAGTTAGGTATTAAGTCTTGGTTTGGTGATGTGGGCTTAGCATAAGTGACTGTACTTTGGGCCTCATCTCTTTTTCAACAGATGTTGGTGGAAATTGGCTGTGCCCTCTGGGAAGGGTTTCTCATTCCTAGGAGCAAGGCACAGAGAGAGAGATTGACCCATCCTTCTTCCTCTGCCTTTTGGGTCTGAATGTAATCACTGAATAGCTGCAGCCATCATGTGACCCAAGGGGCCCCAGGTATGTGATGAAGAAAGTTGTGAGGGTAGCAGAGTAGGGAGATAGAAGGAACCAGCATTCCTGATGAGGTAACTATACTATGAATAGAGCATCCCACCCCCAAACCCTCTAGCTCTGGACCCAGTTTTATGAACTAATGAATTTCCACATTTCAAAGCCAGTGTTAGTCAAGATTTTCTGCCACTCACAACTAAGTGTAACTTAAATGGTGAATTAGATGGTGAGGAGGAGACATCTCTCTATACAGGCTAGCCAGGTAGAAATCCCCTGGCCCTATGCCCCTGTTAGGTCTCTAAAAAGTCAGGCATTGCACCGACAAAGAAAAAAATTTCATGCATTCAGGATCCTGAGGGATGTAGAATGAGTTGCGCATCCTCAGCTGGCCAGGCCTCCCTCTGCTGGAGCTTAGATTTTCTCTGGGTCTGCTTGTCATTTCTAAACAGCCTCATAATTGCTTGATTTGCATCTTGAAAACCTCTAATGACTTACAACTGTGACTAATCAATCAAGGGACCATGTTGGGGCTTCTCCCAAATCCCAGCCACTCTATGTCTCCGTGCTCCAGCTTAGATGAGCCCCAGGGCAGAGGAAATACGGGTTTAGCCCATATGCATGGGATCCCAGGTAAAGGGCTGGGAAAATTCCCAGAAACTCAAGGAATTTTCTCTTCTGGCCCTAACCCTCCTTTCCATGGAATTGGGAAATTGTGATGACAGTGGTTTTACCTAGAGTAGGAGTCTTAATGAAAACTAAACGGCACCCCCGGCAGGCGGGTGAAAGGCAGTGTCCCCAGGTGGGATGCACAGAGGTCTGGACTCACCATCTGAAGATCTAGGTTCTTTCCTACCTTGATCACTATGTGAACTTGGGCCAAAGCCCTGCAAGCTCCAGTTTCATCATTGGCAAAATGAGATGCTTGCTTCTCAACATTTTCCAGGTCTTTCTTGGGGCTAATGCTCTCTACAGAGGTGGGTATTTCTGAGTTAGTGAGTAACCTTCCAGCCTTGTATGCAGAAGCTTGATAAAGCGTGGTCAGTGGGAAGGGTGTCTGCCTCCCAACACGGGGACACTTTAATAAAATCTTTACCCCAGCATGTGGGTTCCAGGGGTCCCTCACAAATCAGGGCTGAGGGAAGGAGATGGAAAAAGTAGGCACTGCTTTTCCATTGATTTCCAATCAATACTGCCTCCTAACAAATATTCAGGTTCAGTTAAACCTGACTATTTAAAGAAAACTTTCCTTCACACACAAAGAGGGATACAAGCTTGGGGGTGGGGATGGAGATAAGATGTTGTGTAGAAATGACAGAAAAATTCTCAGCTATGGAGGACTTTAAAATTGACTCATATCTTGAAAGCTATGTTATTTTATATCCACCCTGAAAGGGTAATATCAAACTTATGAAATATTTACTAACTTGGCTGCATAAACAACAAATCACCTCTTTTCCATTAAATATTTTTGTGAAAGATATTTTAGTAAAATACTGCAGCTTGCAATTTAATTACAATGAGTAATTAAAACTTAGAGCATAATCATTTTTGGCAAAAAGTCAGTTTTTGTTAAAATTTTAAGATAGAAAAAAGATGCATATTACGACCATAATACTGTTAGTAATTAAGATAAATGCATCAATTATTAAAGATGCAAACATGTCAAGCAAGCATAACTAATTATTTGAGCATGTTAACAGTTGTTTAATGTTAACAAGCAGTGAATTATTAAAGACCCCATGTGTCACATTCTGGACTGCATAAAATATAATGTTCTGGAACGTTTTATGATTTTCAGGTTTTCCTTAGATCTTCCTCATCGGGTTAGCCATAAAGTTAAGATAACTTGCCTTTAAAATGTATTTCTAAAATAATTAGCTGTAATCAGGCTAGGAGAGGCCAAATCTCTGAGTTTGTGCAGCAGAGAAAAATGCAACAGACCCAGAAAGAAACTGCACCCCAAGCACCGCATCTGCAGGGTAGACATGTGAACTGGGGGCCACGCTGAAGGTCCAGCAGAGTGGCAGAGATGGGAAAATATGGCATTGGTGCAAAAAAAGCAGGGGGAAGGCATAAATCACAAGGAGCTTCATGTACATTTCACAGCTGTATATTTCTTCTTTCTTCTATTTAGAGATACACCTTCTTGAAAACAGCACTTCACGCAATCATATAATCAAGATGCCAATTAAGACACTTGTATAAATCACATGCAAAGCAATGCTTGGATTATTTTTGACTGTCAAACCGCAAATCATTGCCGGCAACATTCTCACTGGAATTCAACCAGGCCTGGGTATTTCCTTCCCCCAGACACAGAGCAGGGCCCTCAGGGAACCCATCTGTTTGTGGGCCTAGAGAACCAGTTGGGAAACATCTTGTTAGGGTCCAGAGCCTCGGGATGCTGAGCTTACTTGGCCCCTGACCCCTTCACTCCAAGAGTACTTAGCAAAAGGTTGGCTGAGCCTTCTGGGGCTGGAATAAAGCTTTCAGAGGATCTGGGTCTAGAAAGGATGAAAGGATCAGAAAGTGGTAGCAGGGGAGGTTTCTCAGTCCTCCCCTGCCTGGTGCTCACCCCCAGTCTTTCAGTGGCCATCAATGCCACCTCCTGTGAGCCCACCTTTTCATTGTGTGTGAGAGTTTATCACTTTTCCAATACCAGAGAAGTGTCTTCAGCAGCCTGCAGAGTTCCTTCCGTGTGCTCGGCCCTCTGTCTGGCACTGAGGGGTAAACAATAATGAGCCAGACTCATAGCCTGATCCCTGGGGGGTTGCAATCTATGTGCATGAAAGACTCACCAAGAGGAAAAAAACAAACATAGAGAAACTATAAGTCAGGGTCTCATCCTCCCACTAAGTAAGAATCTTTTAAGGATCTCTACCTATTCATATTCCACACGTCCAACCAGCCTTCATCCCAGTGTTTACTGCACACAGGCTTTTCCTCACACCATTCCAAGTACAGGGAGGGGGAGAACTTGCTGGGAAAAGAATACCATTTTCTCTTGAAAATCTATGGTGTGGTGAAAACCGAAAGCTCAACTGAAAGCCTGTTATAAATCCCCTGAAAGGGGGGCTGTGGCTCAGGGGTTACCAGGGTAGGGAATGGCCAGAGAAAATTGTGAGAGAAGCAGAAGGAACACGAGGTCCCGCCCCAATCTCTTTGAGTAGCACTGAGTGCCGAATTAGCTTGAAGGAGTGTAGAATCTACGCAGTCAGCCTTTCAGCCCCTATCACAGAACGGGAAGGGTCCTCTCTTCTGGAAAGGCCTATCTCTACCTCCATCAACTGCTCTCGAAAAGGCCTTCGTCCCCACACCCTTCCCTACCTGCTGCTTCCAGCCACACTAGCTGGCTGGTGTATGCCACACAGACATGCAACCTGTCTGTCCACCATCCCTGGCTCCCCTGCGTGAAATTTAATGAAACTCAAGCACCAGGACCCCATTCCACTTCACACAGGCACAAGCCTGGGAGGAACCTAGCAATTTTGTATTCATAATTTTGTGGCCTTTTCCTTAGAGAACTCCCCAAACCATTAAAGCTTCAGGTCCCCCAAACCTGGATTTCTTCCAACCCAGCCGCTGGCAAGGCTAAGCCAGGAGACTGACTCCCACGTGACCCCAGCCCCCCTCCAGGTTCGCAGTGCTCCTGGTCAAAGTACAGCCAGGGCGCTTGGGGCATCACAGGATGACGTCAGAATTCTCCAGCCTGCTCCTTCCTCTCCCAAATCCTGATGCAGACACCCCAGGACCAGGCCTGCAGAGACTAGAGTTGCCTCCTTTTGGGGCCATGAAATGCGAATGGCAGGAGGCAAGTAGTGCTTATCAGAAGGCTCTGTTCTGAGTAGAAATATCATCTGCACCCTGCACGCAGCCTGGATTTGGGAAACAAAGAGTGTTTGCCAGTGCTGGGAAGGAGAATTCCTGAAGAGGCACGGATGGTCCAGGCTGAGTCTAAAGTGAGATCAGCTAATAGAGGGTGTATCAAACTGCGTCTCCCAACAGAGGCCTCCAATTATCTGAGTGATTTCTATACAGGTAAAGAGGCCAGAAGGAGACTGTTGCGGACCTCTTGGCATGGGGTCAGAGCTGAGAGAGAATAAATGATGAGACTTTCATCAGGACTGGCCCAGCCCCATCATGGCATTGGGGCTGAGCCCTGGGAAGGGATGGCATTCTTCTTATTTTTTATCAGAATTCAGGTGACTGGCTGAAGGAAAGGCACTCCCACCATGTACCTCCAGGCTTGGCAGATCTGCAAGAACCACAGTTCTCAGCAGGGAAGGAAGAGCAGAGGATACCACGGAAATGTCAGATGGGCTTGAAGAGTGGAAAGTAGGTACAAGACACTCCTGGGAATACCTGGGGATCTTACAACAGTGCCACACTACAACTAACCACTGAAAGCCCTCTCTCCACATCCTGGGCACGTGGCAACCAAGCTCTTTTGGCCAATGGAATATGAGTGAAGGGAATGTGTGTCTCCTGTGGAACACAGCTTTGAGGACAGCAGTGGGCCTCCGCCATGGATGCAAGAGATGACAAGACCCCATTAGGTGGCGGAGCCAAAAGGTGGACAGAGGCTTGGTCCCCATGTGGATACATGGAGGGCAGCCTCCCACCACCTGGGCACCCTAGACTACTCTGTACATAAAATATAAACTTCTATTGTATGTATGTTGTTATATTTTGGGGTCTGTTCATAACAGAATTTTAGCCCATCCTAACAAATTCAGCAAGTCAGGAAATGCATGTGTTAACATCACTGGGATATGATCATGGAAATTGTGTTAGGCTTTACTTTGGAAAATATACTACCCAAGAGAGATTCTTTTGCATGCATTGTGCATCTGGTCAAGAAGAGTCACACATAAGACTAGTACCTGGTGTCCCTCCACTCCTGTCTAGGATCATTTTCACTGATGTCTCTTTGTATTGAAGATTTTCCCTTCTTTCAGCAGCCACTGGTGGCAGCTCTAGGTAAAAAGCAAATCCCAACTTTGTTAAAGGAAGCTCCAGCAAAGCTGGCAATTCTCCACTATTGTTTTTATGAACCATTTAGAAAAGCCAGAATGGGCTCTCTTCTGGGGCTTACGCTGAGAATACTGGCCTCCTTGGGCAATACAGAAAGACCCTAGGAACCTTCCAGAGAGTTCTAAATCCTGGAGCTCCTGGCGTTCCAGATCCTGAAATTGTGGGTCTCCCATCTCAAGCTTGAGCACTCGCGGCTGAATTAGAGAGTACCACTGGCACAGTGCCAAATGCATTCCTTCATGTGTCAGCCCTGAATCTCTTCATATGTTAGGGTGAGCTGCATGTACACTAGTTTCTTCACTTCCAAGGCAGTTTCACCATCTGTTTCTATTATGGCAGTTTATGGCACAGAATACCTCAGACACCAGAGCCTCCATTTTTTTCCTGGCATGCAGTTAAAGCACTTTATGAACAGAATGATTAAAAGGTAGGGGCCTCCTTAATTTTTCCCCATTTTTCTTGGCACATTATGGAATTCAGAAGGATTTTTACAGTTCATTTTATGAAGATGAAAGGTGATTTGAAAAAAAATTAAGAAATTATCCAGGAATATAAATGCGGCTGCAATTCAGCTTTTAAAAATCCTTTAATCTCATCATGATTAAGTAGATTTTTCATATTGTTTCCTAACTACATATCTTTAAGAAGGCAAAATTCAAGCACATTCAAAATTTGCAAATAATTCTGGAGTTTGATATCAGAGAGGCCCCCCATGTCTTGGTGTTTTAAAGCCAAATTAAGGCAGCTATACCATGAAGCTTTTAGTCAAAGGGATTTTAGGTGCATTCTGCATCACATACACACAGATGATCAAACTATATAGCTTTTAAGGCAAGACATGAAAGTGTTGAAATCCCACATAAAAATTTCACATCTTAGGGTCTTCCTTGAGCATGAAATATGTTCACTTTGCACACACATACACACACACATATGCACGCCCACATTTTTCTGTATTCCAAATAATCTGATGTGTCCTACAAAGCAGCTATAGCGACATGTTCGCTCCAGCACACTCATTTGGCCTTTTCACATAAACAGCTGTATGTCCTTAGAGGATATTAAAATTGTTAATGATGACCTGCAATATCTTTGAACATGGCAGTAAGAAAAAGCTAGAGGACTTACTGTGACTCGTGTACGGAAGTGACAAATGTAGCATATAAAATCCCCAAGAAATCTCTTTGTCTGTGAGAAGGTACTTGCACGATGAGCAAATGGGAACTTGAATCAAAGCTTTTTTATTAATGTTCAAGAATAGGCCCCCACTTTCATGTTGTCCAGTTACTCCTTCTTTCTTTAACTAGTCCGAGAAAATAATGGTATAGAAAACAAAGACTAGAGAACTCAGACTCTCCCAGGCTCCCTAGTTTCTGATGCTCCCTTAATGATTTTTCTTATCAAGCATCTATTGTGTAAAACCAACCCACTCCTATAAATCATAGGTAAGGCTGGCTCTAAGGTCCAAGTGTTCATGCTGTCATGGCTGTAGCACAAAGTAAGGCAGGAACTGTCCTTGTACTCGAATGACAGAGCTGCGCTCAAATACCCTATATGAACCCATTGTCCCTTAAACGTTTTTGGATGGTTCCTGAAAGAGCTCCTGCTTCTGCCTTCTGTTCTCCTTTTTCAAAGGTCCACTTCCCTGATCTGCTCCATGATCCCGAGCTGCTCTTGGTGGAGGCCAGTTCAGCATTCTACATCCCCAGGGGTTGGGACCATGCCACCAGCATAACTGGATCTCCCAGTACTATACTCACCACTCACCTGCTTTCTGTTCCAAGTCCTTGGTGGGTGTGGGGTGGGCCCCAAAGACAGAGGAGCCCTTCTATTGGTGGAGTACAGGCTCTAGTTTAAGGAAACCATTTAGAGATAATAGAATCTAAGTCCCTCATTGTGCAAAGGAACATGCTGGGCTTCTGCAGAAGCTCTTGTTTACAGGGTGTTTTCTTTCCCTCTTCCTGGTGGGGACCCCTCTAATAATAGCATGTGTACTTTAAAGAAAAGGAATGTCCGTGAAAACCAAAAAGTGAACATAAGCACATGGCTTTTTACTAATCACTGACAAACTCATTAGCCATGACTCGTAGCAAGAGGAAATAGGAAAGACGACCACCTTATGCTTCCTGAGCCACCAAACGTTTGCTGGCAAAGCCAATGGGCGGGCACACAGTGGATGTCCCATAGAATGGTGCTGCATGTGCTGTTGTGCACAAAACCACATCACCATTTCCAAGAACCTGCTGTGAATCGCACTGTCCCCTTCACAGTGGAGACTACGGGTGTGCTGTTGCTTGCTTTTCCTCCTAGCTGCCTGTCGTTCCACCACATGCGGATTTGTCCCCTTGATACAGGTTATGAATTGTGGGTTTCTCCTAGGTATCAGGGGAGGGGAGAAAGTCTTTAACAGCAGACCTTTGGCTCATCCTGAACAGCAGCCTGAGGCTCTAAGTAAATATTAGGACAAAGAACTACAAATGCCTCAGTTGGATTACAGAATATACCACCTCAAAATATCCCACTTGGGCATAAGAATTATCTTCCTATTTGTCTAAAAGCAAGACATAAATTTACAAAGGTGTTTCTCCTCCTCTTTCTACTAGAAAGGACAAAGGTTTACACTTGGAGACAGCTTTGGACCCTTATCAATGGAGAAGGCACCTTTGCTTTCCCTGGTCCCCTCCCCATAACCACCCTCCGCCACACCTTTCTTCCATTTGCAGCTGAAGACAGTATTGAATTCAGAGTTCTAAGCCACTGGCTGAGAATTATTCATTTTTCCTGGGGGTATCTCCCATATTCGTGAGGTATAAATGCTAACAAACTTCTGTTTCTTTATCTCTTGCTAATCTGTCTTTTGTTATGGGGGCTGCGTGTTGTGGGGGGAGGAGGAGGAGGAGAGGGGTCCCAGCTAAAAATTTAGAAGGGCACAGGGAAAATTATTTTTCCTCCCCTGCAACAGTGTCTCCTGGCATACATGAGAGCCCACCCCAGTTACCCGATGCAATGATTTTTAACTTTCCTATTTCAGGACACACCTCCCTGAACCAGGATTATAACAAGCACCCTGAAAGGGTTAAATTATATTATGCTCTCCCAACCTGGTCCCCCTGTAGAATCAGACAGCCTTGGTCTCCTGAGACTCAATAAAGGAGTTGATTCGACATCACTGTGTGTGCCACTCTGTACACGGTCTTTGCTTACTCTAAGGGGCCTAACAGGCCTCCACACCTAGGATTTCACGGTCCACCCATGAAATACAGGGTTCCAAGTGAACCGGGAGGTTGCAGTACACTGGGTATAAACTGACTTGACAACATACATTTTCAATAGCTAGGAAGGAGTACACCTGGTAAAGAGGGCCATTAAACTGGGGGTGTTCCCATCACAAAGGGAGAACTCCAGCTCCCTTCTTTCTGTGACTCTGCTGAGTGGTCAGGAGGCAAAGACTCTAGAGGACTGGCTTCTACTGGTGTCAGATCACCCTGGGGAGCATGCTTCCAGGAGAGCAGCAGCTCCCCCTTCCACGATCCCAGCACCTGCAACAAATTCCTAGAGGACAGGACCAGGCCAGAGCCATCTCCCAGCTTGGCACAGTACCAGACAAAATATAAATACTTCATAGATGTGTGAAAAATAAGACATCACAGAACACATTTTTCTATTTAATTCATATTATGGACATTTTCAACACACATGTGATAAAGAAAGTAATATAATGAGACTCACTTTACACAGCCCTCAACTCCAACAACTACTGTCATGGCCTGTCTAGTTTCATCTATTGCCTTCCTACTTACACCCCTCACCACCACCATCAAGGCGAATTATTATGACACACAAATCCAAGGTATCACATCCTTTAATCAATAAATTTTCACTTTCTTTTCCTAAAAAACAACCTCACCTTAGAAAATGACAGTAATTTTTTGATATCACCACATATCCACTAAGTTTTGAAGCAGTAGGGGGATTTTATTTATGTATTTCATTGTTTATAATTTGTTTAGTCTATCTTTAATCTCTAAATACCTGCTATTTTTTTCTCCCTATATTTTTGTTTGTTGAAAAAACAATGTACTTTGTCCTAAAGACTTTGTTTTATGCTGGATTTTGCAGAGTGTATCTCCATTGTGTCGTCTAACATGTTTCCCTATTTCCTGTATTTCTCATAAACTGGCGTTTAGATCTAGAAGCTGGTTGTGATTCAGGCTTTTTGGCTTTTGTTTTGTTATGGACCATTTCACGGTTGGCCCTGTGCACTTCTATCAGGAAGTACTTAATGACCCCTGTCTCTTCTTGCAGTGTTAGGAACCATTAAAAATCACACCTGAGTCCATTTTCTTTAGGGACTGGAAATTCTAGCATTCCTTCTTCTTTTATTGCAATACTTCTATAAAAAGTAATTTTCTCTTATCAACAATTTGGTTACCCTGAGGTACAGTTCCTAAAGGGAAGGCAAATTAATGCTGTGCTCTTTCTCTTTATTTACTAGTTTTCAGAATAAGGAGTGGATTGTGTGGCCTCCAAAGGTGGTTTTTTTAAGCCTTTAAATTTGACTTTTTAAGTTTCACTCTAAAGTAATGGATTTTATGGGTTTGTTGTGTTTCAATCCACTGCACTTAGTGAACACTCCCTGCTCATTAGAACTTGTCTGGAGGAAGCCTCAAATTGGTTCCTATGTCCTTTTAACATGACTCCAGTCATCTTTGACAGTTTTCTTGCTCTCTTGTATGACAGTATGTTCTAGGCCCATCTTGTACAGTTCTTACCCTATACAATAAATCTCTAATCACCCAGTTTGGTGGAAAATGGTATTTAGAGACCACAATCCAGTGGTAGAGATTCTCAGTACTACTGGGGTGATCACTGCACACAGGCCCTTTCAGTGAACAAATAGGAAATAACTCTTCTTCCCAAGAGAAAATACATTACAAATTCAAATTGACATTTTCAATTCTAATTTAGTTTTAATTTTTATTTTATATTTATATATTTTTTTATGTTAATAGTCTAATGACATTAACATAATTCTTTCATTGGTTTTTCCTAATACCTACATGTGAGGGAGAGTTTCAGAATAATTCCAATATTATCACTAATAATATAACATTGAAAACAATGTTTGCAGTTATTTTATTTACTTTTTGTCCTTAGAATATAACCCACTAAGAACTTCATTTTAAATTCACCTAAAGTAAAATTCCTTCTGTAGATTACATTAGCCAACTTCACACATTCAGTTTCATTTGTTTCAATTAGCTCTTGAATTTTAAGAACTGCTCTTTTATTTTAAATTAATTGTGTTTGATAAATAATTGTATATTTGGACAAATTCAGCTTTTCTTTCTCCCCCTTTCATCCTTCTTCCCTTTACATATCTATGGCTTATAACTTCACTTATTTAATATATATTGTGTCCCTTTTCTTAAATAAATAATAGCATGCCTTATGAATTTTTCTGTCTTGCTTTGTTTCAAAAAACTATATACACACATATATATGCATATATATAGAGAGAGAGAGAGAGAAAGAGGAGATAAATAAATACACACACACACATACACACACATATATATATACAGTGGAGATATATTATTGCATCACAGTATATGGAAACATACCTCATTCTTTTTTACAGCTGAAGAGTACTTATTTGCATCTCCTTCATTCTTAAATATCAAGAGAGCCATCTAGAACGACATTTTATAAATCATGAAGTAACATTCAAGGCACGGCCTTATTAGTTGTTTAAAGTCTCACTGAATTTAGACAAGGATAGTCAAAGCAAATAGACTTGAAGTGAAGTAATAATTGTAGGAGAAGTACTATTAGGTGTAGTGGCAATAGTGACAAAAATAATACAGGAATTATTATTACTATTATGTATCACTTATTCTGTCCCCAGAACTGCAGTAAGGGCTTCATATCTATTGCCTCATTTAATTTGATTTTGTGCAATATTACACAACTTATAATTAAGCCATGAGAAACCAACTTTCTTCCACATGGATACAGCAGCCCCTGGACACTACATATGGAGCTCCAACTTCACGTGTTCTTTTCTTCAGTGGTTTCCAATACAGTCAAACTTTCCCAAGCACTTCTGTATGTTTATCTGGTGAATCCTAAGCCAGGATTTTATTGGAATTTAAGCCTTCTCCTGAAATTCTCTGTGAAGCCTTGGAAAAATCCATGGCTTATAAAAATTCCC
Source organism: Manis javanica (assembly GCF_040802235.1). Classification (NCBI taxonomy): domain Eukaryota; kingdom Metazoa; phylum Chordata; class Mammalia; order Pholidota; family Manidae; genus Manis; species Manis javanica. The sequence continues at coordinate 23,132,745 of NC_133172.1, forward strand.
AACTAAAGATGCTTAATGCAAACTGGCCCTTGGTGAGTGATGGGTACATGTTAGAGTATTGTTGATCAGCAGGTGCAGATAAGCTTGGGCAAGATCAAGTTTCACCAAGACCCTTTCTTCAACCAGGAGCAGCTGCTGATTTCAAGCTGTGCTAGTATATGGTATTGGTCTCCCATGTACCCTCTCTCTTGAATGTTTTTGCCCATTAGTGTAGCCACTATGCGATTGAGACACTTTGAGGTGAAATTTTTTGACTAGATGCTTACCATGGTTTTTGCTTTTTTCTACTTCACAGTAGTTATGTTTCCAGCCAGGGAGTCATGGTTCTAATGCAAATGGGGTTCTATAGCCAATTTTTGATGATGGATACACCTATGGGGTAAGTGTTTGGATGCTGTGCCCTGGCACTCGGGGCAATCAAAATCTTTCCCCATAGCCCCACAACAGCCAACACCATGGGGGTGAATGGAGGTGGCTCCCTACAGGGGCCCCACTGCACATTCCCAGACAGGCAACTGCTGCCATCTTGAAAAATGTACCAGGACCCTGCAGTTTTGCAGAAGAACTTTAGAGACAATACTCTCAGATGGACTACCCCTCTCAGTTACTGAAGTCAACTCCAATTCACATTCTCAGTCTCTGGTGGGCTCTGCAAGTAGTCCCACCAACCTCTGAGATATCTGCCCTCAACCCTGCAAGGGCAAGCCTCCCAGCATGTAAATCCTGGAAAGAAGTTCATGGATACTGACTTCTTCAGAATGCCCTTGGGCAACCACCCGAGAGGGAGGGGTGGTCATGCCTCAGAGGTGGGCAAACCATTCAGTTGTCAAGATGTAACCTGAAGTAGCTTTACAGAGAGTACAGTGCTTCAACTCTCTTTTGGACTCCTGTCTTTGGTGCTGTATACAAGCAGAAGCCTGAGTCTTTGAATCCTTGGGCTGTCTCCACTGTGAATCATAAAACAGCTAAGAGCGACATTCCCCAACAGTGCGGATCGTGACACCACATGGGCTGCTGGCTTACGTCGCAATGTGATGCTGACAAGGGCACATCCGATTGAAAAGGATCAGATGCTACAAGGATGTTATCGCACCTCAAACAACCTGACCTGAACCTCACAGCAGCCTTGCAAGTGAGGGCAGGGGGCAATGTGCTGAGAGGGTGAACTGGGGTTCAAAGCCTGTTCCTCTACTTCCTGCCTGCACTGGGGCAGGTTGTTTGGCATCCTTACCCTAGTTCCTTTCTGTGCGATGGAGAGAACAGCAACAGCACTTACCTTCCAGGATTGTAGTGAGGAAATTCATGAACGAGGTCAGGGGAGTGCCTAGCATAGATTCAGTGCTACTAAATGTTGATGACCGCTATGTGCCTGGATGCAAGGGTTTCGTTCCTGTGGGATATATGACTATATTCCAAGGAGCTTAACACAGGAATGACACTTTTTATTCCCCAAACAAGCTAATGTGAAGAATTGTCTGTCCTTGCCTATCATATGTCTAAGACAATTCTAGCTTACTTCATGCCCAACCCATATCTTCAAATCCTTTGTTTCTGTGCAGACTAGCTATGCTTTAGAAAGTTCTGAATAAAGTGTATCCCCATCTTCTGTCAAAATAAATCATATTTTCTTGGGGAGCAAGAGGCTGACCCTCACTTTGTAAAGGGAATTATATTGAAATGAGGGCCTGAGACTTAAGCCAATAAGCAAAATTAGACCTACCTTTCCATGATTTCCAAGATGCAGGTTCACAGGTAGGCACTGTAATCTCCACCTGAGCTGTTTCATGGTCCCTGTGCACAGCTCCTCAGTAATAAAATGAGCAGAAGCCCCATTTTAATTTATGGGGTACTACATGTAACAGTCACGTCTTATGTGATTTTCCTTTATTCCTTGCTGAAAGACAAGGGCATATGCTTCAAATGTCTTTTTAGCAAAACACAGCCAAGACAATGGAACCAAACCTGGAGTGGAATGGCGTCAAGAATAAAGGCAGGGATAAACCTCAGGTTTCATTTACACCGCAGATTTTGGAACATAGCCAAGGATTCCATTCATATTGATGCTCCATTTCAGAAATGGTACTGCAAAACATTTTCAGATAGGTGAGGTAACCTCACCTAGAGCAGACCTTCCAACTAGCTGATTTACGTTAGTGTCAAACAAGAAACAAGCGGTCATTTCTCGTTTTCCGATGGGCATAGAAAGTGTGCTGGTCTTAGGATTAACTGTATCTAGTGGATGACAACCTTTCAGAGCCTATCTACCTTGTCTCTATTTTGAATAAACCAACCACAAGCCAACCCTCGCCCCTCCTGCCCAGGATTTTACCCAGTCATTAGCCATCCCCATCCTGGGAAGCACTACTCAGATGTCAGGGTCCTAAGAGTTAAATTGTCAGCCCCTCCACCCAGCCTGCTCCTCTGCTCTCCCTGGGCTGGCTTCCTGTGATTTATGGAGGGCTCCATCCCTGAAGGGAACTGACAGTCTCTCTCATTTTCCTGTGCTTCGCCCCTCATGGCCAAGGTCATGAGCAAGGGGGCCCCTCCAAGTTTTCTCCACTAGTCCTCCTTCACCCTGACTCCAGTGCAGCCTCATGAATCATTCCGTCTTCACATTGAACTCCTGATGCTTCCCTAGCACCAAACTGCCCGACTTCCGCAATTTTTCTTCATTCTCACTAACAATTTGGTAATGAAATATTGATTTTTAGTTAGATTCAAATAGATGTTATTAAGTTTGCATTGATAAATCGTTCTCTTTCTCAGGCTGGAAGTACCTCCGTCAAATTCTAACTGCGCTTTCATACCTGGTGATGTATTAATCTGACGTGTCTGCCAGCCAGGCTGCTGGGGCCAGAGCTGGGGGTACCAACCTAATTGCTATTACCTCACACAGAGGGCATAACTTTAGCTGGTGGGTTGTAAGGATTTTAGCCCTAAGACCCAAGTGGGTAAACATTTCCTCTGGGGTTCCTACTTTTTTAGAACTGTGTAATTTCTCCACGAAGACTGGCTTCATATGGGATGAAGAGGTGGCACATTAAATTTGATTTTCCCTATGCCTTTTGTCAATTAAATATGTAATGTCTAAGCCATATTATAAGACATTGAACAGACTGACAAAAGTGTGACATTCTCCTGCTAAAATTGTTGGAGCAGTTCTTAGTACTCAAGGGCCAAGGGCAGAAGCTCCAGCACCCTCCAGCTTTGAACAGAGCAGCTGGAAGGGTCTGCAGCAGGCATGGAGGCTGGCTGTGAGCTGTGAGCTGTGGGGCCTGTACGGAAGTGTGGGTGAGGAACCAGTCTCCACGGGGTCAGGATTCGCCCACATTGCAGCTTCCCTGCACCTGCCATGGCCCTCCACGTCTCTCTACCCTTCTTCCCACAAATATCACTCAGGACCCAGTGACTCCCCACTCAAACATGAAGAAGAAGAAGACACAATACCTGGAATTCACGGCTCAGAAGAGCCTTCCCAAGACCATCCCTGGGATATTTGCTACTTTAGGGAGAGGGGGTCTTAACTCCAGTAAGGCTCCCCCTTACTCCCAGTTGCTATGTCTTGGCTAAAGGTAGTTTCTGGATCCAAGATGAGCTAATATCAATTTTTCAGTCCTGGTCTCAGTAATTGTTCAAAGCAGGCATAAGACTCAAGATAGGCCAGTCAGTGTTCTCCCCCAGAAAGGTTTCAAAGTGGCCCAGGAATAAAAATTACATTCTCTGTGCGCCAAAGCAAGAATGTGGACCCAGCGACACTGGACAGCACATCTCCACCCACGGTGTGGGTAAAGATGGTCCGTTGTCACGGGCAAGATTGACTTGGTGCCACAGTCCAGCCCAGGGTCTCTGGCAACACCACTTTCCTCCCAGACTCTGAGCGCTGAGTTTGGTTCTGAGATCTCTTACTTGCACTCAAGAGCCCAGCCTTTCTTCCCCCTACTCCCCTGGCCACCTTCTACCTCCCCTTTCTACCTCCTTCTCCCCTGGCCAGATTAACCTTCTCAAGATGGACTCTGCCATCGTGTTCTCTGTCAAAATCTCCACTAGCTTCCCATCACCCAACATTCTCGCTGCACTACGACTTCATCAACCCTCCACTCCCCACAGTCAGCTCCTGGCTCAAGGTATCCATATATTTCCCTCATTTCTTCATTTTTCAATGTTTTCTTGAACTGTTTTCTATTCTTACAATGATTCTCTTCGACTCCTTATCCCTCTAGACTTCCCTGAGTCCCTAGCTAGAATCAGTTTTTCCCCTACATGCTCCACTTTCCATTATAGGTTATTGGCAGGAAATGTCTTCTCTGCTCTCCTGTAAGGGGATGACCGAGACAGGATGCAACCTTTCATTGCCATGCCTTGCACTGTGCCCAAGCGCTTAGTAGATTAGTTAATATAAACATGTGTTGCATGGAGTTATTACTTCATTTATTCTATCATTCTCCTCTTATCCTATTTATTCTTCAAGGCCAAGATTAAATAATACCTCCTCTTCCAAGCCTTCTTAGGCTTCTTCAGTCAGAATTAATCTCTCACTTCTCTGCATTCCCACATCATATTACTTTAACTTCTTGTAAGCATGCATTACTCAATGTGTACATCTGTATGCACTCCTTCAACACTTTTGAGTATCTACTTCCCTAAATTGGAGGTAGGAAATGAAGTGTCCATTTTCCCCTCATGACTGTAAGCCCCTTAAGGACAAAAATCAGATTCATTTCCTTAACATCTACTACAGGGCTGGAAAAGAGTTAATAAATGTTTGTTGATTTGAATTAAATGGAATGAATTTATCTGAAATCAATGGATGGGAATATGATGACCTACCTTTGAGCCATAAGTATTTGTCCACATACCAATTGGAAATGACAAGACTACTCAAACAGTTCTAAGCAAAAAAGAGAATTTGTAAGCTCACATGACATGAGTCCAGAACTAGATCTGGCCTCAGGCCCTACTGGACCCTTGATCCCAGTCAGTATCATTTGAGTCTTTTTCCATCTCTCTCTCTCTGTTTCTTTCTACACTGGCTCTATTCTCAGGTAAACCTTTGCCTCATGGTGCCAAGGTGGCTGCCAGAAGCTCCAGGCTTACATCTAATCTTTACAGTAACTGGAAGAAAGATGACTTATTTCTTGAAGTGCTTCCCCTCTAGAAAATTTAAATGTTCTGACTGGCTTGGCTTAGGTCATATGACAATCACTTAGGCTAGTCCAGTTGAACCACATGACCTGAAAATCCAGCATAAAACAGATACTGGTGAAAAAAAAAGAGACCAGGGCATGGATGCTGGTTAGGCTTCTTCAGCTTACTCTGTGCAGAAGCTGGCCTGGTACCCACCGGGCCACTAACTCTGGCCCCTCTGCAATTTATAGAGCATGGTTGCTTCTTTGGATGAGAATAGCAAACACTTGTAGGAAATACAGGATTTTTCAATCTGGCTTATCTTGGTCTGTAAAGAGCAGATACTTTACAGTGGTAAAGGAGCCAGTGGTCTCCCTCCTACCTGCAAGGAGTTGGGAAACTGGGATGAAACCAAAGCTGTTATCCTCAAACTAGAAAAGGAAATTGGATACCCGCTCCCTCAAACTCTTCTGAGCTTCTTGGTCTGAGTTGCTTCTCTGTCCAGCACCACAGAGCATCTGCAGGATGAAAAAGGGAGTGTTTCAGATGGTGAATGCCAGGCACGGAGAATGCTGGCAGAGTTCAGGCAGGGAAATGAGAATATCAACACAGGCCCCAGTTCCTGGGCTGCAAGACTGACCCCCATGCCAGCCCAGAACTCTTTCCTTAATGTAGGCAGTTAGGAGGCACAGGGGAAGAAGCCCCCCCCCAATGTCCAAAGGCCTTAGACAGCCCAGCAGAACACTGCCATTCAGCCCTCCACCTTCTGTTTCTGATTTCTTCCATTTGGTATCATCAAGGACAACAAAAGAAATCAGCAACTGTACAGTTTGGCCCTCACCATCCCCTTTCCCCTAGCCAACGCCGTCCAGACAACAAAGGAAGTGTGTTTGGGGGTGACTAACAGCAAGGCTGTCAGCTCACCTGGCTGCTTCCCCCTCCGCTGGCTGCAGCCAGTCCTCTGGCTCAGCTTCCCAGGTCAGGCCTGTGCCAATCACCCTGAGGAGACCAGCTTCTGACACTTCCAAGCCCCAGGGCCTGTGGCTCCTGCTGCTCTAAGGCCAAAGCAGGGCCAGACAGAGAGGAAACAGCTTCCCTGTGGCCCCTACTGTTTGGATTTCCCTCTTGAGGCCACAGTGAGTGCCCTTTAGATCCGATTGATTTTATCTGTGAAATGAGCTGAAAATCCCTCCCAGGGAGAAGTGCTCTTCCCCCTTACTCAGCCCAGACACTCCAGATAAATCAGATTGCCCACCACCCAGAGCACTGTGAACTGAGGGCTAGAGGAGAGAGGAGCAGAGGAGACGGCAGGACAGACGGTGGGACCGGTTGCTCACTGGGCACTGGCCTGTGCGCACAGAGGCTTTCTGGTTGTTCCCAAAGCTGAGAATCCAGACATGAGCATCCTTAGCAATCTGTTCAGACCAGTCCCTTTCTCAAAGCACTCACCAGTCAAGGCTGCCTTAGTTTGGGTTTCTACAGAAATAAATCCTGACACAAGGAAATGGGGCAAGGTGTTACTTGAAAGGTGATTCCAGGAGGTACCATCAAAGACGTAGGGAACAGAGCCAGGGCAGGGAAGATATCCAGCAGAGGGTGTGCTACAGATCCAGTTACTTCTGTGGACGAGCAGGGTCAGACCCACATGGGGCATCCTCAGAGGCATTCACTGAGATTGTTCCATTAGGGACAAAAACCTGGGGTATTTGTCCACTAAGTCTACCTCTGTACTCCTGGGCTGTTTAATTGCCTTGAACTTTTGGTCTGTCCTGGGCATGGGTCACCCATGCTCCCTTGGCCAGAGAACATGGGAAGTCATCAGCACGTAGAGTGATGGCAGAAGTAAGTCTAAGCGTCCTTCAGCCAGGCCAGTGAGCTCAGTTCCCTGTGTCCTCGGACCCCACCTCTTCCTTCCATCAGCACCCCCTGCAGCTCTGAGATGATCCCACTGGGTCTGCATGTCCGTTTTCACCATGGGAAACCTTCCTCAATTCCTTGACCCAGAGACAGGATCTCCTCAGTCTATCAGGAATAGGGGAGAAACAAATAAGTGGGTATTTTGGAGGGGCAGACAGGGCCACAGTTTTCAGCTTGGGATGTAAGCAGGCAGAGAAGGGGCTCATTTCCCTGTACCAAGGAGCAGGACTCCAGTCTCCTTTTCTCCTTCCTCAGCAGTCCAAGTACCTTGGTTTCCCATGTCTCATAGAACATTAATGCAAATTTTTATAATTCTTCTCTTCATTGAAAGAGACTCTGGAGCAGTTGTCTAAGAGTCACTGATGAAGCGGACGTGAAAAATTCAGTAATTGCCTGCCAATATCCAATTACTCCAGGGTAATATGAAAGTGATGGGGAAGCAAGCCGAGAGGCCGCTGCCCAGGGACAGCCGGGTGCAGAGAGGAAGCTACAGGCTTGGCTCGGGCCCAAGAGACGCGGCCATGCGCATGGAGAGGAGAGCAGGTGTGGGGACACAGACAGCCTCCGCCCTCAGACTTGCTCCCTAGCCAAGCCCACCCAGGGCTGTCCCTTCCCTGCGAGAGCCTTTACCTGGAGTCAGAAGTCTGTGCAGTCTCTGCCAGAGGCCCCAGAGGAAGTCCCCTCCCCACAGGCCTGCCTGAGAGGGGGAGAGGGAGCTGAGAGTGCCATGCCAGGCCTTCAGAGACCTGGGTCCCGGCCCCTCCGCTGCAGGCTGGGGACATCGCTCCGGGCAAGGCCAGACAGCTCTTGGGGCCCCAGTCACCTCCTTGTGAAGTGAGAGCTCACCCCAGCCAGCTTCCGCCAAGGGCTATTGAGTGCATATGAGGAAATAGCTGACATGAAGGTAAGCTTGCAAACAGAAGTGAGGAAGGAGCATCCGATAATCGGTGCCTCTGTTTTAGGTGATCCTTTAGGAGCTCAAGCCTGGAGAAATGGCCTCTGGGAATGTGAGGGAGGGTACACAGGAGACACTCAGTGAATGCTTATTTGAACAAGTATATTGGGAACACCCCATCCACTGCAGGCACTCACAGGCTCTTGGGCCAGACCCCCTACCCCCCTGGGTAGTGGTTTTTTTCTGTGGCCTCAGGGAGCCAGCTCAGAGCTGGGATGCCCACCTGCAGGTCAGGGATGAGGTCAGGGGCAGGGCAAGAAGAGGATGCACCCTTCTGATGTCCTGCACTGTATCATGTCTACAAATAAAGGGAATAATTCAGTTTCCAGGACTCTTAACCTTTTCACTTGGCATAAATTGTGATCACCCAAGTAAATACAGGCAAATCATATTAAAAACATATATATACGAAGCTCATTTATTCAAGACATTTTCCAACTCTGAAAAATACCTGTATCTTACCAAGAGGAAAAAAAGAAAACAAGGTCAAGTCAAAGCTGCACACATCCATTTCTGTCCCTGAATGCCGTGGACAGGGGTGTTTTGATTCTTGATGGCCCCAGTGACCTAACGGTCTGATATCAGACAGGTCAAAGGTCAAAGCCCTAATGACCTACTGGTCCCATCTCAGGCAGGTAAAAGGTCGAAGGAGGCTTTTTTTTTTCCCTTTCCATTCCAAATTGGCAAAGAGAGGGTGAAATGTATGAGCAGATCGTGATGTGGTGCCAGGAATGTTTGAACAATAATCAATTGCAAATTATATCTTACCAAGTTAAGAGTCAAATGGAGAGGGATTGTGGCTGAATATTTTATCAAAGCAATTTAATAAGAATGTAAATGACCATAAGCCTCTAAAGAGAGGTTTTTGAGCATCCTAAAGAGCGGCACTTCCTAGGCAGCACCCGAAGCCTGTTTCATCATTTAGAAAGACCAAGACTGGGGCAAGGCAGAGAGAGGCTGGGGCTGGGCTTCCAGAATGGTTGCCCTCTGGGTGGTCACAGCCCCACTGGGCCTTGGCTCCAGACCAGGGCTGCATCTCTCCTAGGACCTGATTCACAGGTGTATGTGTGGTCCTCATGCTCCAGGGGGCTTGTACCGTGGCTCTCCTTTCTGAGCAGTGCCTCTGATGAGACTCTGGCCTCCCATTTATCACAGCTTACTTGCTTATTTGGGTTACAGAGAAGTCAAGCCTCACAAGTGTGCCTCACAGGAGATCGGCCAGGCCCAGCATGGGGAAAGGGACTATTTGATTCTCAGCCTTCAGAGTCCATGCTTCTGCCTGTGTGTTACCTCTGTAGATGCTGTCATAGACAGGGTTCAATATTTCTGAGAGCACAGCAGAAATTTTGCTGTAAAATACTATTTTTTGATGCAGAGCAATGGAATAGGATTCACATTTAAAAAGGTGTGGGTCCACACAGCAAAAGAAACCATTGACAAAATGAAAAGGCAAGCTACAGAATGGGAGAAAATATTTGCAAGTCATATCTTATAAGGAGCTAATATCCAAAATAAGTAAAGATCTTACAAAGCTCAATGGCAAAAACAATAACAACAAAAAACAATTTAAAAATAAGCCAAAGGTTTGAATAGACATTTTTCCAAGGAAGACATACAGATGGACAAGTAAATGAAAATGCTCAACACAAATCATCAGGGAAATGCAAATCAAAACCACAGTGAGATACCACCTTACACCTGTTAGAATGACTACTATCAAAAAAGACAAGAAATAACAAGTGTTGATGAGGATGTGGAGAAAAGGGAACCCTTGTGCTCTGTTGATGGGGATGAAAACTGGTGAAGTCAGTATGGGAAACAGTATTGAGGTTCCTCAAAAAATGAAAAACTAAATTACCAGCATTTATCTGAAGAAAACAAAAATATTAACCCAAAAAGAGATCTGCACCTCCATTTCATTGCAGCATTATTTACCATAACGAGTAGTCAAGACATAGATACAACCTAAGTGTCTACCAATAGATGAATGGATAAAGAAGTGATTATATATACAATGGAATATCATTCAGCCATTTAAAAGAAGAAATCTTGCCATGTGTGGTAACATAGATGGATCATGAGGGCATTATGTTAAGTAAAATAAGTCAGACTAAGAAAGGCAAATACCATATGATCTCACTTATATGTAGAATCTAAAACAAAACAAAACCAAGCTCATAGATACAGAGAGTAGATTGGTGGCTTCCAGAGGCAGGAGGTGGCGGGTGGGTAAAATGGGTGAACAGGACAAAGTCCAATTATAAAACAAATAAGTCATGGGGATGTAATGTACAGCATGGTGACTATTGTTAATAGTACTATATTACATATTCAAAAATTGCTAAGAGAGAAGATCTTAAAAGTTCTCATCACAAGAAAAAAAAACTTTAAACTATCTGTGATGATGGATTTAACTGGCTTATTGTGGTGATCATTTTGCAATACATGTAAATATCCAATAATTCTGTTGTGTGTCTGAAACTAATACAATGAATGTTACATGTCAATAATATCTCAGAAACTAATACAATGTTATATGTCAATTATATCTCAATAAAAAATAAATATATAGGTTTAAGAAGCATAGCAGTATATGAAACTATGTGCCAAGGAGATACTTGTATAACAGTTCACAGGGGGTTAGGTGAGGATGAGAGGAAAGACACATATCATTATGGTGATGCATTGACCACTACCTAGTCAGACTCAGACAGGGCATGATGCTCACTTGCCTGAAAGAGAGCAAAACTGGAGCAGAAAAATAAATACATAAGTAGTTATCGTGGGATAAAACACCAAGTGAGAGCCCCCAGGGCAGACTCCTGCCTTGCCCTCCTACTTTGCTTAACCTGCCTGGGTTCCTGGAGAAAAGAAAAGAATGGTTCCACCAGTCGTTACGTTCAGATTTTCCTTGCATATAGCACATTACAATTTACAAAGAGCTTTTGCTCCTGACAACACCTGAAGCTCACACTAATGCCCAACAAGAAGAAAATGTGGGGCAGGTAGGAAGCTTCTGCCTCTCACAGGTGAGATGGTGGGCCCAGGAGCCTGAAGGGGCTGCCCAAGGTCATAGGCCATGGAGCTGAGTCTGGAACCCAAATGAGAATGGAGGACAAGGTCAGAAATGATGTGCCTGAAGGAGCTTTACAGGATACGGAAAGGCATGTTTTCCTGAGAACAATCGCGACATGACCTTTTTAGATGTATGTAGGTTGGTGTGGAACAGGGGATGGAGAGCACTCCACTTGGCCTCTGCTGGTCAGGTCTGGACCACAACTGCAGTTGCACCAGGACTGCGTTAGGGGGCCAGCCTGAGGCTGAGCTCAGGGAGACTCAGGGCTGGTGGTCACCCTGTGATTGGCGGAGAATGAGGAAGTGGGGCTGGAGTCAGGGTCAGCCTGCAGCTAGAGAAAGAGGCCTCTTGGGTGCCAGCATACATGTCAGCCTGCCTCAGGAGTAGAAGCTATTTTGCAATCTGGTTCAGAGGGGAAATCAGTTCCAGAATCAAGCCTTCAACAGTAGCTCTTCAAAGACACTGGCTCTCCAGCGCGCTCACCAAGCGGAACAGAGTTCTGAGAGCTTGTGCCCAGAGAGGGAGAACAGAGAACCCCTCCCAGCTCTCCACCTGATGGGTAGTTGTGAGAATCAACTATATAATCCTGTAAAGCTGCAAAGCTCCTCACAGCTGCTGGTCCCTGTTTAATTATTTTCATCTCTCTCAGAACTTCTCAAGCAGTCTAACCTCAGGGGGCTGGTAGCTTGTCAGGATGATGGCGTGGATGAGGTAGGAAGTCCTAGAGGCCCCTCCACAATTGCACCTGCTCTCTACAAAAATAGAGGCTTCCCCCATGCCAACATCAAATATGAGAAAATCCTTCTCAATGTAATTCCATGTAATGCTCTGCTAATCCTCCTGCCTCAACAATGGACATTTTTCAGATCAGGTAAGTCAGCACTGGGGGAGTCCTATCTTGCCAAGATCACCCTTCCCAGAGCTACCATCTTCGTAGGCCCACTGTCCCAGCTGCACTTGCATGGGCTCTGCAGGGAGCCCATGGGGTGGGCAACAGCCTCACCTTTGGGTTTTAATCACGCTTGATTTCAGCTTCTGCTGAGTGATCACTTGTCTTTCTCCAAGCCCTCATTTTTCCCAGAGCATTTTCTTGATGTTATTAGAGCTGTCTATAAAATATGAATCCCAATTCCATGATAGTCATAAAAGCCATAAAATTCTATGTCTGCCATGAAAATATTACATGATTTATTTTTGTGTGAAGTACATATTAAATCTCCTACTGGAATAGGAGTTTGGCTCTTCAACATCACAAACTTTTAATAACACACACTTTGCCTTAAATTGCTATTATTTTAAGTTTCTTTCTTCATTTTACAACAGCTCTCATTTCAAAATAGGATCAGAAAATAATCCTGGTCTTATTTATAGGTTAAAGTTAGTATTCCCTGTAGCTTAAATTTTTCTCCCTTTTTACAGTGTTCATTTTTGTTTTATATCTGACACGATTTGTGCATTTGATTTGTTTTGTTTTATGTCAAGTGCCTTTGGCGAAATACCAGGTGATTAGCCAAAGCCTCCAACGGTGGGTCTGAGACTGCCGTCTCCAGGGTCGCTGGGTGGGACTGCGTAAATCTACCCAAGCAAACACGTGGCAGGAATGGAGATGGGGATAACGGGACATGGACGGAGAGGAGGAGGAGAAGGAGCAAATATTGAGAATACCTCTTTCCTTTTCCCAAAGCCTCTAAGTCAGTCCATATGATTTACCAAGTTGCCAGTGTCTGATACTCAGTTGGAACTACTTGTTGGGGCACATAGAAGGGAGCTCGGCCGGGAGATCGGATGTACGTACAGGAACCCAACAGAGAAACACACAAGGCCGGGCTAGACTGTGTGGATCACACACTGCATGTGTTAGAGGGATCAGAATGGGCCACAAGAATTAGGTTTCCTTGGCTACAGAATACAGAACTTGAGTTTGTCCTGAAAAGACAAGGGGGACTTAGAGAGGCAGAGGGAGGTGAGGACAGTGTCAGACAGAGGAGCCTGGGCTTCATAGAGGAGAAGCTAGCGGGACCCTGAATAGGATGAAGGAAACGTAGTGTCCACAAGGCACAGCAAAAGCAGAACGAAGCCCCAACCCAGCCTCCAGCTTGCCATTTTGCCAGCTTTTCTATCAAAAGACCCACACTGCATTTCAAACAATACAGTGGGTGGAGGGCAGATTAATTTTCAGCCTAGAGGATACATGTGACATTTGGAATGAGTTGAAACTGATCTAAGAGATCTTCATTTCAAAAGATACTCGATATTATGTGTCGATGGGGTGTTTCACACACCTCATCAGAGTTCAAAGACTGCAGCCATGAGAACGGGGCATCCAAGGTGGAAAGCAGATGTGTAGAACCGGAGCAGGAGAGGCTCTTAGCCTCTTCACACTTAGCCCACCCACCATCTGACATGCCGTGGAGACAAAGCCATGTGCTTGAACCAGGCAGCCCTGGAGTCAGGGTCAGCCTGCAGCTAGAGAACGAGGCCTCTTGGGTGCCAGCATACATGTCAGCCTGCCTCAGGAGTAGAAGCTGACCCACTCTCTCATATCCCTAAGCCCCTCCCAAGTCACCTACAGGGCATAGAGTCATTCACCCAGAAGTCATCGGATACTCCAGTAAGATAACTGATGAGAAATTGCCAAGCCCCTTTTTTCTGATACTGTTGGGAAAACATTAGTCTGCTGACCCAGAGCACCTATGCCACAGTCTGGGTTCCATGTTAGGCCTAACCTGGGGCAAAAGCTCCTGTGCTCCCACCTTGTTAGGGAGTGCAAACCCAGGAAGCACAGGGCGGACCTAGGGGATTGAGGCAAGGAAGGGAGCAAAGGCAACACGAACATACATTATCTAGCTGGTTGCTTCTGAGTCAACTGATCATTTAATCTTGGACTGTCCACTGAGAGACCATATAAAACCACGTCTCAAGACAGTTCATCTTGAGCAAGGGGTGACAACAAAAGCAGAAGAAATTGTCCACCCATATAAATTGTCCACCTGGTGGACAAAGATTTGCCTCATAGGACATTCAGTCTCCCACCCTTCGGGGCTGTGCACCTGGGCATTAAATGAGTCCCAGGGCATTCCACAATGTGGAATACGCAGGTAATCACTGGTATGAAGGTTAGAGGTCAGTGCGGCTGTGAGGTACTGTTGTCTGCACCGCTGTGAAGATAAGGCGAGTCTCCTCAAAGCTGGCCACTGTGCAGCAGCCAAGACAAGAGGCAATCAGACTAAGAGGATCTGAAGTGCGTGGGAAGGGCCTGAGCCGGGCCCTTGGGTCTGGGGAGCCTGCTCTGCACCCACTCACGCAGCCCAGATGTTAATGGCTATGGTTGCATGTCAATCGACCCCTACAGAGTCCTCCTGTGGGTTCATAGTAGAGGCGTTTTCTTCCCTGGGTCATCCTGCCTGTCAGGGTGTGTCAAAGCAGCTGTGGGTGAAGTGTCTGGGAGCAGCTTCCAGAGTCTCTCCCTGCACTTTGGGGAACAGGCAGGCAAGACGACACCTCCGTTTGCTTGGAGCAGAGTCTCCAGGAAGCCTCTTGGCTCCGGATGGCAGCCTCTCTGGAATACAAGAGAAAATCCCATCTGGCAACCATAACCGGTGAGCTTTCTTGCAATATGAAAACTACCAAATCAATCCCATGATTTAAATAAATCCTAATATTAATTTTTAAAATCATACCTGTTTTTTGTATTAAAAATTATTACAAATACCCTGTTTTATATTTGCCACAAGAACCAAGTTGATTTGGGGGTTCTTTGCAAAGCTGAATAATGCTACCACTTTGATTAAAATAATAAAAAATAACAAAACCAAACGAGTTAATATCATAGCAAGGAACTAGAAACAGATGAAAAAATATACATGCTTCTCATCTGACATTTTCTGAAGAGCCTTCCTTGAGTGAGTGGCAGTTGGAAGGACAAAAGCCAGAAGGCATCTGGAAAAATATTAAGGGTTTTGTGAAAGAAAATCAATCAAGAAAGATATACAAAAGTGATTAGGAAAAGAAAAAACATATTTTGTAATATAGAGAGCAGCCCACTCCTACAAGGTTAGAGAAAATAAGCCGAGGTTTCAGTTTCCTTCTCCTTCTGCTCTGTGCTTAGTTTCACCCACCTGGAAGCTTCTTCCCCCAGCTTTGAGCAATTTGCTGAGAAAGAATATTTTTGCTGCTAAATGATCCTACTGCCCAGTGGCTCCTGCAGCCACTAGCCCTGAAACAAATGAACTCACCGGAGAATGGATGGAGAGCAGCCCACAGAGCCCACACCCCACCCCGCTGTCTGCTCCTGGGTTTTTTAAAGGGTTCTGTTCTAAAATGGAAAGTCAAGAATCATAGTTCCAAGTCTGTGAGCCCCTCATCTGCAGAGGCCTGCTTTTGGTCCAAGCCAGGGAAGGGGATGTCTAGGTTAAGCATCTTGTTGCTTAGCTCTAAAGTTGTAAATCAAGAAGGTGCCAGAAAAACAATGTGCCAAGCCAGGAAGACGGTGCAGGGTGCTGCTTCATGGAAGGGCTGTGGCTCGCTGGTGGTTCTCAGGCCTTAAGTACAGGACACGGGAGCAGACTGCAACCCCTGGCACCAGGCCTCCACTCCAAGGTCAGCAGAGCACAGCCGCTGAAAAAGCCTTCCTGATAAAATGGCCTCTGCCATTACAAGAACCACCTGCTTCCAAATTCCAAGAGGCTCAGTTACGGGGCATGGGCAGGTGCACACTTGTTCCAGCTAATCCTGCTCTCTGACCGCTGCTGATGGACGCTTCGCTCTGCATTAACTTTTGAGTTGGCAGAATTCCACGGCCCGTTAGCTCTGTAGTCGGATATTTTGATATCAAAATTCATGAACAGTATGAACAGATGTGGGAAATTAATAAAAGATACTGACAACTACTTTTGCCTTTGTTCAGCCAAGAAGTGGAACATCTCTTCCTCCTTCGTTTCCTTTTTTGTGTTCGTTATTGTACATTTAGAAATAATCCAATGGTTTGGATTTGGTGACCTATTTATTTCTAAACTTGCATTCTTCTGCCTTGCTTTAATATCTCCACCCCCTGGAAGCCCAGCTGTTAATCACCCTGGGGGGAAGGTGGCCTTCCTCAGCGCCAGACCGGCTGGTACAACACAGTGTCAACACTGACACAGGAGTTGAACAGCTGCCTCTTATGCTCACAGTAAATTAAATGCATGTTAAAAGATTCTCTTTTACATTTATCATAACAAGATTTTGCATTTACATCTTTTTCTCTTTTTAAATAGGAGTAAAAATCTCATATACATTTTCTAATTTATTATCTCGTATTTATTATAGGAAGAGAGTTTTGTCTAATCACAACTCATTAAAATCACATATTATTCACAATAACCCACCACTAAAGACTCATCATGGTAGCAAGAAAAAATAAAAAGTGTTTTTAAAATGAAACTTCATTTTAAGCATTTCTCTTTGGAGACAGTCCAACATGTTAAAGGAAAGAGTGGAATGTGTGTAATAAAATACCTTAGCAAAGAAAATTTGCTAAAAAAAAAAGAGAGAGAGAATAAATAATATCAAGGAGAGCTACTTTGCAAAGAATAAAGTAAGCACTCTGTGGCCCAAATCCATGCGCCTGCGTGTAGCTGTACCCTAATGAACATAGAGAAGAAAGAAAAATCAGGCCAAGAATTTACCTATTCTCTCTCTTATTTTTAAGCAAGATTCCTTTTCATTCTCCAGTGTTGGATTCTGACTCCTAGGTATATTGTTAGCAGAATGAAGCAGTTCTTTACTTCCCTTGTGCTCCAGCCAGAACTGATTTTCAGATCTTGATTATCTGCACAAAGAGGAAACGGTGCGGCATGTGTAATTCTCATGAATACCACCCCCATCTGAAGCAGGCCATGGGAAGGGGGGTTGTGAATACTCGGTTTGCTGAGTGAGATGATTCTGGCATCAGCTACGTGGCATTTTCCACATGTTTAGCCTGAAAGAAGACATTTGTTTGGACTATATGCTTCTGTGTACTTTTTTAATGCAATAAAATTGACAGATGACTCTTTTTTGCAACAGGTTTGGAGAAAGAAAATGTGGTGGTTCTACCCTCCCCTTTCTTCTTGATGGCTGTTTAGACAGCAGTCTTAAAAAATCACTAGTCACTAAAATCCCTCATGCCCATTTCATATTGTGTTGATTCATATTAAATTCATGACAACAAAAAAGCAACTTGAGGCACTTTTGGAAATGACCGCTCTTTAGTGCGTCTCTCCTTCCTCCGGGCTCGGTGGGCCCAGCGCCCATAAAGCTGCCTGCTGTCTTGTGTCATGAAAAGAAACAGCTTTGCCTGGGAATGCCATTACTGTGTAATGAGGCATGCAGCAAAATATACCTTCAGCAGCCACTTGATGAAGGCTTGCTGACACACCAGACCAGACAGAAATGTTTTTTTGTATGTTCTTCCTTATTTTGTCCATCAATCACATCATTAGTCAAAGCAGACAAGCCCGTCAGCTGGGCCCAGATGCAGAGTGGCAGGCGATCAGTGGACAGGTGTTCCAGCTCCCCCAAAATGAAATCCTGATATAAGAAAGGAGCCAAGACCTTGTTTCAAGAGCTGGAATGTCAGTGAGAGAGAAAAGGCACCAAGGGGAGAAGTTGAGAAGCTGACTTCTAAGGAGTTGGCCAGCATGGCTCCGTCGCAGTGTCTGACTGAGCCAGAACAGGGACTCGGTGGGAGAGGCTGAAGGAGTCAAAGCACAGTCCGTTCATTTCTTGTGGTCAGTGAGATATTCAAATATAGTATTCGAAGACAACAAATAAATGAAACTTCCCCTGCGTATCCCTAGGACTAGCTCATCAGGCTCCCTCCCACACCCAGCCATGTCAGCCACAGCCGTCAAGGTGATTCTTTGTGAAGGCCCAGTTGAACTGTGGTTTACTGTGCATTTTTTTGTTTTGTTTTGTTTTTATTTTTAGAATAGACTTTACTCTTTAAAACAGTTTTAGATTTAAAGAAAAGTTGAGAAGATAATGCAGAGTTCCCCTGTACCCCATGCCCAGTTTCCCTTATGGTGAACATTTTATATTAGTATGGCACATTTGTTATGATTAACAAACCAATGTCAATACATTATTGTTAGCTGAAGTCCACACTTTATTCAGGTTTTCTTAATTTTTACCTAATGCCTTTGTTTCAGGATCCCATCGAAGGTCCATTATTACATTTAGTTGTCATATTTTCTTAGGCTCTTAGTTGCAACAGCTTCTCAGATTTTTCTTGATTCTGGTGACCATGACAGTTTTGAGGGGTACTAGCATATGCTATTTTTTTTTCATTTAGAACATATGTATGTGTTAATACAAGCTCCTTTACAATTCAATAAATAATAGTGCCCAAACAGAGGGGGGTGGGAGGGAAGGAAGGGAAAGAATCAGGCTCACTGAAAGGTCAGAAGTCTTTATACAGCACCAGGGAGAAGATTCCGACACTCCAATCTTTCTCAGAGTTGACCTTTCCAAAGATATACTGAGCAGGAAGGGGGTGATACTTGATACAAGATTCAAACCCACACTTCTACCTTTAACTGAGAATTAAATCTGCAGATATTTCCTCTGGGGTTTCCAAAAAGAAAGCAAGCACATCATTAATCTAAGCAGCCATTCGATGTCACCATGGCCTGATTCTGTTTATGTAGGGGAATGTTTGGATGAATGGGGGTTGTGGGGAGATTGGGTTAGTGTGACATGAGATAGTGAGCCAGAAGGACTGGGCCTTTGACCCATCTGGAGGCTTGAATGCATCCAGCCTGCCAGGACTGGGACACCAGGTGGCATGAAGACCCACTTCTTTGCAGATGCTTTTCAGGCCCTCTTTTCCTGTCTACCGTTCCTCATTTCTCCCCTCTTGCCTGCCTGTTCCATCCTTTTCAACATGGCCCAGAGGGGTCAGGGAGGGAAGAGCCAGTCTGTTTGGCTGGTTATGGAAGGGTGTGGTTATTCTTCCTAATTAAGAAAGGCCATTCACTTCTCCCCTCTGTCTCAATAGCTTAGCTAAAGAAGAAATAATATCTCTTTAAAAACCTGCAATTGCCAAGACAACGAAATCCACAGCAGCTTGGTACCCATCACATCCTACTGAGAGCCCGAATGCTATATAAAAGTAATGCTGTTAAATGACACTTTACAATTCATCCTTGCAAGTACCCCAAGTTTTCCAGCTCATACACATGTTTTATGAGCCTGCCTTTCACCCAGAAGGTCTACAGAAAGTAAAATAAATGAATCCAACACTCTATTCAGCCTGAATCATCTGACATTTATTCTTAGATGGGACAAGTGACAATTTGAAAGCTATGCTCACTCTGTAGGAACTTTCAAGCCTGATGTGCAGTATATATAATCAGTCTATCAATCAATCAATCAATTTTACAGAGTACCTACTGGGTACTAGGCCAAGTGGAAAGACTGGCTCCTGCCCTCAGCAACCTTCGGATAGTTGAGGCAGCAGGACTACATGTCTCCCGCCCTTTTGTTGATTAGACAGAGGAACTTGCCTGACTCAGTGAGGGTCAACCCAGCAAACAGGGTGAGCAATTTAGATTCTTTTCCCTGGGAATTCAGAGGGGAAACACAGAATGTGTAAATCAGGTCTCTGTGACTCCTTGTTCTAAGGATGAGCAAGGGCATTGCTGGATTGGGCCTTGAGAAAATGGAAGAGGGAAAGATGATAAGATGAGGGAGAAAGAAAAGAAAGGGGAAAGAAAGAGGCAAACACAATTGTGCGGAGGGACAGAAATGATACAAAACCAGGTAATCTCGGAGAAAAGATGGCTGTGTTTCCTGATTCCAGTCCCTCCTGCTGCCTGGGGGCATTGCCTTCTCAGTTTCCAGGGAAATACTCCTATAAGCCTCGGGGAGGGGATTACATGTTGCATTTCACACACACCTTACCAAGACCACACCTACCAAAAGGGTTTTAAATACAGAAAATGTTCCTTAGGTCAGAGGAACGAGACATAGTTGTGGGAAGAGACATCAGTGGAGCATTTCTTAAGTGTTTTTAATTGAAGTATGGTTTTGATAAACAATATTATATTAGTTCCAGGTTGCATCATAGTGATTCAACAGTCACACACGTTACAAAATGTTCACCATAAGTGTAGTTACAATCTGTCACTATACAAAGTTATTTTAATATTATTGACTCTATTCCCTATGCCATTCTAGCTATACAGCTTTTAAGTGTTGGAAAAATTCAGGTAATCAGAAAAGAATGGGTTACCTCACAATTAGAACACTAAACATAAATGTATTGTCAATTGAGTGGTATTTTGCCTTCAAAAGATACTATAGGAAAAATGGTAAAATTGTTTAAAAATCAAATTAATGAAGTAAATACTCAACATCTTCACTGAGACCTGGGAGTCTCCTAGCTTCCCCCAAACTCTGCATGTAGGCTCACTGCCCTTGAGGTTCCTTCAGATGCCTTCCTCTGTCCCTAACTGCATACCCTTCTTGCCTCTCAGTATAAGGTTAGAGATGTGTGATAGTTAACAGACCTAATCCTCAAGGGAACAACATTCTATCTTTCCTCCCAAAAGAACATATTTTAGGAACAAAATGCTCATTTTCAATGAATGATGCTAATATAAGAAAACATACAGTTCTCATGAATGAGTTTTTTTATTTTTTTTTTCTTGTGTGTTGGTTTGTTGGGGGTGCCTGAGAGCCTAGAAACCTCCAGATGGACAAGTTCATTGGACTGAACCATTTCTCTACCTTTAGAAGTCTCTCTCAATGTCTCTCAGAGGAAAAAGCATGCTCTCTCAGCTTGCTGCAGTCGTCCTTCTTGGCACCTTGACCTGGATCAGGGGAGGAGAGTCAGTGGTGCAAGTAGCAGCCCTGGGGATAATACCCAGGTCTTCAGGGGGCCAGGTAATGCTGGCACCTTCTGAATGCTATCATCTGAATGACAGCCATGCAAACAGTGGGAATTAGTATCCCCACTTTCATAATAGGTTCAGAAAGGCCACAATGATTTCCAAGAGCCAGAGTGTTTGCAAGTGGCCTGTTACAACGCTGGCCTTGAGGGCTCCAGGGCCCTTGATTACACAGCCCAGCTCCTTGGATGACATAGTGTGAAAAGAATGGCCAGCTGTTCCAGCCTGGGGGTGGCACACAGCTCAGGGCTGGGGGTCCATGGGAAGGAGGCCCCTACAAAATGCCAGTCCATGTTCTGGCATCAGTCTCTCCCGGCCACACTGTGATAGCTCCAAAGGTTATGCCAACATTGCATTTGCAAGGTGGTGGGCCCAGCCGCACCACAGGGGCTTAGTGGTGAGCAGGAGTACCTCTCCCAAATCATCCTGGAATGTTCTGCTTGTCCTGAGTCAACAAGAAGATGTTTTCCACTATGGCACCTCCCTGTATTCTCAGCATGCCTGGAGTTGGGGCACTCAGAGGGTGTGTGAAATACGGTCTTGTGAGTGTCCTGTGAGCATATGTGTTCCCATGTGCTTGTCTGCAGCTGCAGAAGCCTGGATGACCCTGGGAGCTCGGGCCTGCCTGCATACATCTCTCTGAACACACCTAGAGGCACTCCAGCAGAAGAAGGGCCGGTGGAGACATGTAGGTGCCCTGAACAATCAAGGATTAGGTGCCCCTTTACACTGATACATTCAAATATCTGCTCAGCATTTATTTAGTGAAGGTAGAAAGTGATAAAATTACATGTTCAAAGATGTGGACATTTTAGGTTTAGTAATGCAATTGTATATCTTTATATTTAAAAATTTTACCTCAGTAATACATCAGTGTCAAATCATAAAAAATTCAAACATTACTGAAATACATTGAATAAACATGTAGCCCATGAATATACATACCCCCCCATGTCCCTCCTCAAATGTAACAGTGAAATAAAAAGATGTACACCTTTCCAGTCATATTTTTCTACCCATTTCCATATATATGTATATAATATAATGTGTATGTGTATATATGCATATATGTGTGTGTGTGTGTGTGTGTGTGTGTGTGTGTGTGTGTGTGTGTGTGTGTGTATAGGTATAAATTGGATTTTCACATGAGTGAGGATATATTGTATATACTAGCCTGTATCCTGGGTATTTCAATTCAAATATCTTTCAACACCAATACACATTATTCTTTTTAAGAGCTGTTTAGTATTTAATTGTATGGACATATCATTTATTATAAAATAAGGTGATTTTAATTTTTTTCATTATTACAAATTAGACTTTGATGTACAAAAGTCTATAAGTCTTTGGATATTCATGGAAATGTTTCTGTAAACTAGATTTCTAGGATTCTAGGATTAAAATTGTGTTTGAAGAGTGTGCATATTTTAAACTCAGATATCTTCACCAAATTGCCCTTTTAAAAGGACTAATTGATGTTTCACTAATGGTAATGATATGGTATACTTTTTTACATTCTTGTCTGCTCAGGATGTATCAGTTTACTTAAAATTTTACCATTCAAAAATATATGAAGAAAAATCATATTTTAATTTGGTTTTCTCTGTTTAGTAGAAAGTTTGAATGTTTTAAGATATATTTATTGGCTATTTGTATTTTGTGTTCCCTGAGTTGTCCAATCATTTTCTTTGTTTAATTGTCTATTGAGTTAATTTTCTATGAGTAATTTTAATTTTTTTTACTGATTTGGAGGAGTATTTTACAAAGTTTAGATAGTAATTCTTTGTTATATAAGTATTTCTCCAAATACATCATTAGTAATTTGTCCATATTTTTATTTGTTTTAATATAGTCCAATATGTCAACCTATTTGTTCAGAAACCCAAAGCTTCAAATCTTATTAAGAGATACTTTTTATACCATAAGATTATTGCCTTTTAATTATTTCCATGAACTCCTTAATCCACGTAAACATTTTCTGTAGTATGAAATAGAGGTCTGGTTTTCCAAACGAACAGGCAACTATCCTCGTCACTGGTTACTTGGTCCATTCTTTCCCCTCCAGCCCAAAGTGTTGTCTTTGTCATAAACTAAGCTCTCAATTATGTGGTCCTATTTCTTCCCTCTTAAGTTTATCCCATAAGACTCTTTCCTAAGACCACATGGTTGTAATTGCTGTACCCTTAGCTTAAGTGTAGAAATTTGGTGGGGAAATTTGTCTTCCTACATCAGTTTTCTTCTTTTCCCAAAAGTGTATTCATGATTCATCTACAGATTTTAGAATCTGCTGTCACATTTCCTTAAACATCTCTTAGGTGATTTAGTTGGCAGATGTAAGAGGTACCATTGTAGCTCAGTCGTATCCCTCAGTAGCCCCTTTTACTTCAGACACTACTGATTAGTTCCTAAAACAAAACTCCCTGAAGGCAAGTCCTTATCTAAGACTTTGCCTTCTGGAGAAGAAGTCCCTAGCCCAAACAGGAGAGCATTAAATGCTGAATGGACTATTAATTTTGAGAGATTTGATGTGTTTGCATAGTTGAGTCTTCCTACCTCCAAGGACTCTTCAGTTATGTAATCTTTTTCTGTACTTTATCAACATTTATAGTTTTATTATCACAAGTTCTACACATTTTCTGTTAGCTTTATTTCAGATGCATTTTTTTGTTTTATTTTTTTGCTGTCAAATAAGATGCTTTCATGGTGTATTTCCCAGTATTTTAGAAATGCTATTTTTGTATATTTATATTTTATCTAACTACCTTCAAATAACAATTACAAGGAATTAGATTTGTGGTGTATGCAAATATATTAGCTGTAAATAGTGATAATTTTACTTCCTTTGTTACAATATTTTTCCACTCTTTTAATTTAATTTTTGTATTTAGTGGCTAGGACTTCAGTGAGTTTCTTGTCTGGTTTCTTAACAAACAAAATATTTCTGATTTATATTATTAATTTGAATTTCTTAAAGTTTTTATTAATTTAAGAAGTTTTCTTCCTATCTTATTTACTATGGTTTTTAAAAATTGTGATGAGAGATTACTTTTACTTAATGCCTGTTCATGTGGCATTTCTATTTTAATCTGTTAATTTTGTTCATTACAGTAATATATTTCTAAAGGTTTTGATATCTTTTCATTCCTAAGATAAACTCAACTTAGTAACAAGCAACGTGATTAGAGCTTATTTAGAGTTTTTTTCCCCTATGCTCATACATGAACATTTCGATTTTCTTATGCTACTTTTGTTTTCTTATACTGTCAGGGAAATATTACCATTATAGAATGAGTTGGGAAGGTTTCTATGGAATATAAGAATTCTCTTTTATTGATGATTTAGTACAACTTTTCTATAGATGGTCTAAATCTGACACCATTTTTAGGAAAACTTTCATTTAATTTTTACTATTTTAAAAATTCTTCTACAAATTCTGGTCTTTTAGTACTGTCCATTTAGTCAATTTGGTGATTTGTACTTACTAGAAAAATGTCTATTCTGGCTACATTTTAGGATATAATATGTTTACTTAATTTTATAATCTCATTATCTGAAATTATATTATTTTCCTCATTTCTAATATTATCTATTTTTGCATTGATTTTTTTTTGACCTTTCTGACCAGGCATTATTGTCTTTTCAAAGAACCAGATATTAAAACTAGTGGTGCTTTTTCTGTTTCATTAATTTTGGATTTGTTATTGTCATCAATTTTGCTCTAATTCCTTTGGGTTTATATTATTATCCTTCCTCCAGCTTCTTGAGTTACATGTTTAGTTCACTTAATTTCATATTTTATTTATTTTTAGTATAAACGATTAAGATTCTTATGGTTGCCATTATTTTTGTACAATATTTGTGTGACTCTTATTTTTATTGTGAATTTATTATTTTTATTTTAATCTCTCTAACTCAACTTGAGAAGTCTGGATTTTTAATGTGATCTATCTTTATGATCCATATGATTTCTGATTTGAAGAATTTATAGAAATTTTCTTTGTGGTTTAATGCATGGTCGATTTTGTAAATATTTCATGTGTATTTGAAAATAGTGTGTTTTCTATTTGCTTAGAAGAAATGTGTGCATATATATGCATATTCATGTTGCATATAGAAAAGATATATATATATTTCAACACATATATATAGTCAAGCTTATTATATTATTCATATCTTCTATATTTTTCATTTTTTTCAGTTCTATTGAAATATAATTGACATATAACATTGTGTAAGTTCAAGTTGTACAACCTGTTCTCATTTTTCTTTCCAACTGTATGTTCTTAATTTATTTAGTTCTGAGAATGATCAGGGAAGTACCTCCCAGTATAAAGGAGGATCTTTACATTCTCTCTGTATTTCTATTACTTTTTGCTTTATATGTTTTTAAAGCTATGTTGTTGGATATATAAAGGTAGGTTTTATAAACTGAACTAAAATCTTTTGTCCAACATGTTACTTTTACTTGGGGGACAGAAAATAGTTTGATGGTATCTGAATGGAAGCATTGTGCAAAGGGAATATTTTGGTAAATTAGATAAAGTACAGATCATTTAGGCCTTTCAGTGGCATGCTGTAGGTTTTGGCTTCTGTTCTCTATGTAATGGAGTCATCAAAGGGTTTGATCATAGTTGTGATATGGTCAGCTTTTGTTTCAGGAAGATCATACCAGGTGAATTATGAGAATGACAATATAAGAGGATGGAGAGCCTGGCAGCCAGAAAGGGAACAATATGAAAAGTTAATAGGAATAGAAAAGAAGGCAAATGTTCAAAGACACATTCTTCACCCACACTTAGTACCCACAGAGCCATTTCACAGAGTAGCAGATACTGCAGACCTATTGGCCACGGAGGCTGTGGGCTAAGGTACTAGGAGACCTCAAGCGTTCAGTATTGAGATCAAAAGACTTTCACTGATAAAGAGGGGATTATGAAATCCTCAGCCCAGAGGGACAGCTCAGGCTGAAAACATGGAGAAACTCCAAAATGGCATAACACGTTCATAAAAAACAAACCCACACTCAGCTAATAGGAAAGATAAACTCTATCAGAGGCACTGATCAAAAGCAGATGTTGAGAACAAGCATTGCCAACATCACATCTGAGGGGCTTGATGGGTCAAATGGGTGGCCATTGAGAGTCCCCTCTCACTTTGAGCCATAGGAGTGGCGTGATGACATCAGGTACTTGCGTTCTTCCCCTCCCTATTACAGCAGGCCACAAACAGGCAGACCTGGACTATAAACACCAAACCCAAGTATTGCTTCTTAGAGGAGTTGTCTTCTTAGAGGCATGCTTGACCCTTGGGTCAGGGACAAGTTGGTTTTCCTCCCATCACTCAGAAAACAATGTCTGGGCAACCGTCACCATGCTAGAGCAGGCATGTAAGCAGGTACATCTCTGAAATGGCTTCCTCAGAATCACTACTACCTAAGACTCCCCCAAAGAGGCAAACAAAATGAAGCTATATCTCTCTGACAGAAGCTAACAAAATATGGAATGTTCTGGGAGGGAGAAAGAAGAAAAACAACAGAATAAATTAAACTTGGAGTTTCAATATTGACCTTGAGTATTCCATTTGTTTTCAAAACTTGGGGTCAAGCAACGTCTGCTTTCAATTAATTTTATTCTTTGTCATTTTCCTTAAAGGAAAACAGGCCTTTAAAATCAAGAGCTACTCTATATGCTACAAATAAATAAAGAGCAAGAAAAGTGACACCATTTAGAATTTGCTTTTTGCCACAGAGAAATGTGCAAATTGTGACAAAGCAGCTTAAAGAGATCTGCAATTGTCTACCATTGTTTTATAGTTTTCTTTTTCAGAAAAGTTATATAACTAGTAATTTTGAAAAGACAATCATCAAATCATGTTTAGTAAATGATGAAACATGCATATGAATATATTTTGTTTGACTTAAAAACTTAAAATATTAAAATTCTGAGTGCCAACATTTAAAAATCAGGAGATTTCACTTGAAGATCTGACCTCTTTTTCTATTTTGAAGGATGTAGAGATCCAACAATATTTCACACAGATCAGCCAGTACCAAGTGGCAAGTGCCTTTTAAATGGACATACCCTAGTTCACCCAGGCAGTTGCCATTAAGAGGAAGTTTGCATGATAACACTAATTAAGAGTAGAATTAAGAAGAGAGTGATACCCAGTTTGCTCTTAAAGTAGAAAAATAAAAGCCATGCCATAAAGTCTGAGGGTTTCAAAATAACTAGTATGTTTTACATGCCAGCCTTACTCAATCCTTACCCACCGGGCTTCTGTCAGCCTGACGTCTGTGATAACTTCCAGGACACTTGCAAGGACAGTGCAACATGTTCTAGGCACAACTATTGGGTTAGGCTCAGGATGGCGCTAGTGAGAAGCATTCATTCAGGGACAGCCTCTTTATTCTGAGAATGTCTGACTCATTTTCCCTTGAGTTCCCAGCAGCCCAAAAGCTCAAAAATTGGGGGCAGATGGAGAACATGAAATAACATGACACCTTTCCCACTACACAAGCAGAGAAATTCTGGATAAGATACAACTGAAAAATATTAAAATACAAAGCTGAGCTTGAAGAGAGGAAATTCGCAGGGTCAGAAGTGAAGAAGGAAGTGACAAGAGTGGTTAGCACAGTGCTAATGCTGTGGCCGCTCCCCGCCGGGGGCATGTGCAGGAGGTATCTGAATTAGTTCTCTAGCTCAGCTAGATAAACCAGAACAGACTGCTGAGTAACAACACAGAAATCACTACCTCACAGTTCTTGAGGCTAGAAGTCTAGAATCAAGATGCTGGCAGGGCCATGGTCCCTCTGAAGGTGCTAGAAAAACTGTTCCCTGCCTTTCCCCTGGCTTCTGGTAGGCTCAGGAGTTCCTTGGCGTGCAGATGCACCACTCCACTCCTCGGTGTTCACACTGTGTGTCTTCACCTTGTCTTCTCTCTGTGCATGTCTACCTCTGTGTCCCAATTTCCCCTTTTAATAAGGACAAGTCATATTGGATTAGGACCCACCCTAATAATCTCATTTTAACTTAATTCCTTTTTAAAGAATATTTCCAAGTCTGTCACATTTTAAGGTGTTGGGGTTTGGACTTCGACGTCTCTTTTTGGGGGGACATCATTCAACCTGTAACAGTGTTCTCTGTGGCAATGCAGGGCTGGGGTTTTAAAGGCCATGTGGACAATGACAATGAGGCCTTAGACCAGCATGGGGAGGAACGGGAATATGATGCCTCCCTCAAGACAGGACCCTTAAAAAGCTGTATCCTCAGTTAAAAGAGATGCTCTGTGAAAAAAATTCACAGACTATCAGGGGGAAAGGAGACAGAAGATCTCTCAGTGGTCTGGGTCTAAATGCTTGCTTGAGAATTCAAAACCCACAACTAGAACTGTTTGGGGGTTGTATTTGTAACCTTCAGAGGATCCAGAAAGTTTAGGCCCTGAGAAAATCAACGTAAAATTTGTCTTAAATTGGTGTTATCCTGGGGCATCAGAAGAAGCAAAGGAAATAGAACCTCTGTGGGAGGACAACCCCAAACACAATCCTGCTGGGTGTCTCCCAAGTAAAAGCAAGGCTCCCTGGCAACTGGCTCACCATCACAAATTACCGAGCAGAAAAGAAAGCCACAGATTAGAAATGAAAGTCAGAAAAAACAATAAGCAAATGGACTGGTGCCCCAAATTTGAGAAATAGACTATTAATTACAAAGGCATTATAAACTAAGTTTGTTTCAATGAGTTTTTTATCACAAGATTCTTTTTTGAATAATAAACTGCTGTGGACAGGAGGGTAAACAAGACACTGTGGAAACATAAGCACATGAATGTTTTAGAAGAACCAAATTGATATAATCTAGAGTTAAAATTTAAATTTAAACAATAGTGAAATTAGTGGTTGGGTTGAGAAGTAGATTCAACATAGTTTAAGATTAAACATCAAAAGTATATACTTATGCATTATAAACAAGCTTGAAATTACATTTCTTTATTTTTCATCATCTGTGTCTTTACAGTAAGGTAAAGAAAACTGTAAATATTGATGACTCAGGAGTGTCCACCAAATGCAGCCTTTCTCCATAAATGCACCATGTAGGCACAGTTAGAGCTACCATTTAAGATGGATAAACTAATATTAGGTAATAGTCAGTCCATATTTATATCTACCCATTGTCCTTAAATGTCCCTAATGGCTTCTTTTTTTTCAGGATCCAACTGTGGACCTTACATTTGCACTAGTTGCTTTGTTTCTTTTGTCTCCAATAACTTGTAACCTTCTCTCACCTTCTTATTTCTCCCTTTCTTTTTTTCCTCTTAACTCCATAGCATTGACACTTTTGAAGAATCCAATCCAGTTATCTTATGAATCATCACCAGTTTTTTCTAATTTTTTCCTCTGGATTTTTCTAATATTTTCTCATGATCAAACTCTGGTTAAACATGTTGATAAGACAACAACAAAGACTACAGGGCAACTGCAGAGATATCTTGAATTTCAGTGAGCAAGTTGGTGTTGGGGGTGGTGTCCATCATTAGGAATTCTGAAATTATGGATATCTACTGTAGCTCAGAACAAAGAAAACAACAACAACAACAACAACAACAACATATGCATGCTGCTGGGAACTAGAATTTTCACAGAGAGAAAGGAGATAATACAATTGTATCTGAGGGGAAAGTGAAGAAAATCCTTGCAGCATTAGAAGTGATTTGGAGGAATTAATATGAACTCGTGATTTTGTTACAGAACAGAAAGAAAGAAAAAAGAAACACTACATTTTCTAGCTCTGTTCAATGAACCTGTCTAGAAGCAATGACCTCCAGCAGTGATGAGAACACCCAGGACCCAGATCCTGGTTTCCAAATTCCATTCTCCATTACAGGGACCCAGAAACGGCTGATTCCAGGTCTGAGACAGGAAGGGGCAGCTGAGCTTTGAACAGCACTTACAGAAACCAAGGAAGTGCTCAAAGCTGAGGAGCTTCCTACTGCCCAAATTGAATACATACTGATGATAAATGGATTGTAGCATACTGACTGAAAAAGAATCCTGGAGTCTATGGTGGTAAATCCTTATTTATATGTCAACACCAGCTAATCGTTGTAGAAGTAACGACTGAAGTAGAAAATCACCATTTTGCAAACACCAATATAAATTGACTCTATCATGGATTGTTCCAAAACCATCAGTTGAAAAAAATCATTGGCGAACAGGAAACTTACATGATTTCCAAGTATGAGCCCACAGACTATTTACTAATTACAAAAAACACGAGGTATTTCTACAACAGAGAGACTCAGCAGTCATCTCCTTAACCAGGTGAACAACCTTAGATCACTAATTACCAGAACAAATCGACCTCCTGTTCATCCTGATGTGACACTATAGGAAGCGAACATCAGCGCCTTGGTAATCGCTCTTACGGTGTGTGATAGGGGACTTTATTTGGACCCAAAAGCTGAGATAGCCTGTCAAAATGCAGAAGCAGCACAGTGCATCCAGAAAATGAATGTAGAACAGGATCCCCACACTTTTCAGTGGCTGAAATTAGTATTAAGCATCTTGCTCCTCTCTCTCAAGATTCCTCCTAAGTGGTGCTAATTGCCAAGCTGATCCGCTTCCCCTGGCGTTTTCCAGTATAAGGCAGTAGGGGCCCTGGCTGTGGCTATTAGTTAAACCTGTGATAATGGACACTAGTCCAGCATAAGAACATTTCATTCACACCCAAAAAGCAGGTCCTGAGCTACTTTGAGTTTGATGAAGGCAGTTGGAGCCAACCACAGATGTGCTGGGGCACACTGCTTCTGTTCATGCCCCCACAACTAGGAAAAGCAACCCCAGCTTCACCTGAGTTATCTGCTGGGGTTAAGACTACTGCCTGGCGCCCTCCGCTGGAAGACCTGCTCTGTGGTTCCCAGACTTGGTGTGAGACCAGTGGCTACCAGAATCCCCTCTGAGGTCAAGGTGTCTGAAAAGCAGCACTGCTGAGGGACTGGGCTTCCATTCAGCTGAAGAGGGGGGCTATGCCTTTCTGTTTGTCCTTATTTTACCTTTCACAGGATCTATTTTGGCATGTTGTAAAATACATCCTCTCTGCCCAGGAGATTCTCTGCCGTGCTGCAGTCCATCTAAACAAATATGTATTTACAACAAGCTCTTTTTTTAAAACATGCATTATGTGCCTAATAGACTGAAATGACTCTTTGGGGGAAGTGCAGCATAGATGCCGGCAGTGTTTTGTTGTCTATAACACTCACCTCTTTTATATGGCTATTTATTTTTCTGCTGGTTTGGATGGTAAGAGGGACTATGAGGAGGAAAATCATATGCCCATATATGAACTGCAATATATAAAGCCAAGAGATTGGGCATGTAGTGCTAATGAACTTCAAGGCTGATATGAATTTGAGCTCTATATTGAAAAAAGCCAAAAGGGAAAAAGACTCATCCCCCCAGCTGTGTTACTTTACATGTTTAATGTTAGGTGGAAATTTCTGTACCCAAATGCTGTTCGCTTTTTGTGAAAGGAAATCCAACCCAAATGGCTTAAGCAATAGGGGAACCCTATTTTCTCAAATATCAACAAGCCTGGAACAACAGCCCGGGGCTGGCTGATCCTACAGTTCAACAGTGTCAACCAGGACCCATGTTATTTTCATTCTTTCATTTTACTACCTTTAATGCATTTGCTTAGAGTCACACGAGAAGCCTGCCATAATTCTGCCACATGAAGACCCAATAATGACCAGTAGAGGGGAAGAGACCATCCCTTCTTTTTGAACACTTTAAAAGTAACACAACCTTTCCTCCTAGCAGAATTCTCTTCACATCTCATTACGGTTCTACAGCTAAAGCAATCACCAGTAAGCACAACAGAACCACAGCGTCTAATGCTGACCCAGAGATTTGCAAGCCTCTGTGTATGCAGATTCCATCTATCAATATAGACCCTGCTAGAAACTGAAATCAAGAAATTTAAAAATATTTATTAATTCATGTAGGAAAAAAGGCAAAAACCCATCAGGTATTAACATAAATAGCATACAGTTGTGAAAAACAGCTCTATTTTCCAAAATGAAAACAGTGAGAAAAGTCATATTCTTTAACATTTTTGTAGAATTTCAAATGTCTGGTTTAATAGAAGTCATCTGTCTTTTCATATCTGTTTCTGCATTCAGTCCATTGTGGTATGTTGTCTGGTTGAAGTATATGAAGAAACCTGGCTTTTCATAAATATGTAGTTGTAAAAGAGAAAAAAGAGTATTTTAATAACCTCTTCAGATAATTGTGGAAACTCTTCTTTGATAATGTACTAAAACTCAACAAGTAATAGTTCTTTAAAGATTAGGGGCAGTGTGGAATCTGAAACATACCAAAGAACTTTTCATAGTCTGTTATATTAAAATCTATTGGTTAATTTTTTTCCTACTGGTCTATTTTGATCTTTGAATGGATCTTTACTGAGACATAATTTTATAACACCATGCACTGATCACTTGAAAAATACTGTTTCACTGAATTATGCAG
This sequence comes from Manis javanica, assembly GCF_040802235.1. NCBI lineage: Eukaryota > Metazoa > Chordata > Mammalia > Pholidota > Manidae > Manis > Manis javanica. The sequence continues at coordinate 23,165,249 of NC_133172.1, forward strand.
ATCTTCCAAGGCTGACGTATTTTATTACACAAAATTGAAAAAAATAGTATTTTCTAATATCTCCACTGATCTTATCAGAAAATTCTTAAAATATTGAGAAGCTGTCAAGCTCATAGAGGCAAATACAGTTTTTATAAAGATTATAATTTTTGCTTGAAAGTGAAATGTATTTCACCATCAGCAACAAATACTGGTAACTGTTTTCCTTTGTTCATTTTTGAGAAAATATCTGCCATACACCCAAATCTGAATAACCATAGTGTTAGGCATTCTACGAAGTAAAAATGGTACTCCATGGAAAAAGCTAGCTAGTACAGCTCACAACTCAAACTACTGCTCAAAGGCATTTCCCTGAGATGTCCATGTCCATTGTACTTTGGTAAGCAGCACGAGTAATTTACGAATACTTCTCATTTCTTCAATCAGAATAATAAAATGGCATGTACTTAAGAGTTCAGATTTAATAATAATCATAATTTTTACTGCATTATCAGGGATATTCACAAATAAAACAGATTTCTTTCTTTCTTTTCCTATGACTATATGACAGTGAAGACTAGTTCAATATGTACTAGTGCGATTTGGTGCCACTGCCTTGATTCATGAAAAGGCACCTGTAGTTCTACTCATCATTGCTTTTATCCCATCAGAACAAATGTCAAGGTGAAAAAAAAAGCCAAGTAATGTCTCAGTGTTGCCATGAAAATCATTTTGACCTCCAAGACTCCCTCAAAGTGTCTCTGGGGCCTCTGGGTAGCCCATACTTTGAGAACCATTAAGTTATACCAACTGGGATTTTCCTCTCAAGTTGGGATAACTTTACTCTGATAAAAGTCATGTAATTTGATTACAAGGGGGGCTGGGTTCACAAACATGGTCCCTGCCAGCAGGAAAGAAGCAGAAAATAGTTGTTGGTTAAGCAACCAAGTGTTTGCCACAATCCCTCTGGGTAGGACTGTACGAATCAAATAAACAGCAAGGAAAGTGTGACCCCTCTAAGACTATCTCAGGAGATCTCAGAACCAACACTGGCGGTGCTCTCCCCCTTTAAGTATTTCTAGGAGGACTGGGAGGTGGTGGGGAGGCAGTGCTAATGAGATTAAGGTTCTGAATTTGACCAGTCAGTCAGTCAGACAGTCCTGGGCAGAGATGAGAATGTTAAGACACAATCCCAGAACAAACGGATCTTAAACCTTATGATGGGAGACAAGAAATATCCATTCATTCATTTATTCATTCAATCAGGAAATATTTGCTGATCACCATTAGACCAGCCATGCAGATATTGATATGGATGAAATATGATCCAGCCATCCTGAAATTCATATCCATGTTAAGGAAACATGTTTTTGTTTTTTGTGGTTTTTTGTCTGAGTGTTTAGTATCTGACTAGACTTTTGACATGGACTTTGAAGGAAAAGCAGAGGTTCATCACTAGTGTGCAGCTGGCACCCAGTCTGGGAGACTAAGGAAAACTTCCCTGAGGAAATGACAGAGGGAACCTGGGGAGGAAGCCAAGGTGAGGAGGAGGGGCAGAGAACGGGGGTGGGGGGGACATGGCAGTTGTCAAGGGCCAGATGCTCAGAGTTGGATGGAGCTCAATGCCTTTTGGAGAAGAAAGTGTCCTGAAAATGGAGAAGAAAGGGTGGGTGGTTGGAAATGAAGCTGGAGGGCTAGGCTAGGCCAGGATCGCGAAGAGCCTAAATGGCCAAGTGAAGTGTTTTTAGCTCTGTCCTAAGGGAAATAGTAACTTATTAGTGGATTTAATCAAGAGACTAGAAGGATAAGATTTTCATTTTTAAAAGATTCTCTGGGTCAGTATGGAAAATGGTCAGGAGAGAGAGAGCAACTCTGGAGAAACTGTTAGAAGGCAGCCGGACCGAGGGACCGCATGAGGAAAGAGCTGCAAGCAGCGTCCTGTGCTGCCTGCCTTGTCTACGCTGGTGCGGTTGTGGGAGGACCAGCCACAGCCCTCCCAGCAAGGCTCAGAAGACAAAGGCACATTGCAGAGCCGTGAGCACCAACCACAGACAGACAGAGACCGGGAAGCAACACCCACTCTGAGGCAACCAAGTGGAAACTAACCTCATTAAGTCCTCTTATGAAATGTAAGTGCAAACCAAACACAGAAATGAACCGGTCAAAAAGGTCTCAAAAGAAGGAGGTAGTCAGGAGTCAGCAGTTAAAGGACACCTATAGTGGACGTGATACATGAAACTTTAAATTAAGCCAATACATGAAGTGTTGACTGGTCATTCACAACACATTGTTCTTTCTTTCTTTTTTTCTCAAGGAATGGATGATTCTGTGCTGATCCAGGATCTGAAAAACAACTTCTAACCTTGCCTCCTGAGATCATGTCTCTTCTGCAGAATTGACTTCCCCTAGAAATAGAAATACTATAGTTGTCTCATTGTGCAGGCATTGACTGGAATTACTTCTCCTCAAGCTTTGTCCAGTTGCCAGGAATTTCTTATCCCAATGATTGGAAGAGTTGGAGTTCTGTTGGGATTGCCCTCACTTGTCTGCTGATGGAGATCCTAGGGGGCTGAATCTTTTAGTGATGGAATACTGAAACAAGCAAACATTTGGCAACACTAGAGAAAATATTCTGTGATGACTCAGGATGGGGATATGATAACGGCAAATGCCACAAATAAATTGTAAAGGATACCTAGGCAGATCAAGACTGCTGAAGGTGTCAGACTGCTGGAGTTATGTACAAGGATTTAACCATGTTGCTACCATTAAACATCTACAATTAATCCTAGGCAAGGGGAAAATCTCCTTACTTGACCCAAATAAGGGTCTCACCTGAGCTCCAACTCTTCATTGCGGATGACCATTAGGGCAACTTACGGATACTGACCTCAGAACACAGCAGATGCGGTGACCACTTTTACTTTAAGAAATAGTGATTTAAAACAATTACAGAACAAAGTGATTGGGTCGGCCAGTCTAGTTCTGTGCTTCTGCCAGTGAATGAACTGAGCCTTGCTATAATGTGGGGTAGACAGACCACAGATATTTTAAACAAAGCTTTAAACTCATTTACTACTTGACTCATTGAAATCATTAGAATATCTCAAGCCACAGTAAGATGAACAATAAAATCCATTGCTCATAGCAGGGGCCCCTGCAGAGACCATGTCTGCTCATTACAAATAAACCATACAATTTGCTTGTGTTATATCTCCAGTGAGTCTTAGCTCAAAAATAAAACTCCTAATAGAATAAATGCACTGCCTATAAATCTCAACACATCCTGCATTATTAGTAAAACTTTTTAAAATTCATAACTGATTAAGTCATAAACTCTTTTGATGAATAAGACCCCACATACCAAGTGGTGAAATACTATGAGACCTGGTAAAAGAATAAACCTGTTGAATAAATCTGCTATGTAAAAATTTATTTCAATGTTATATATAATGAAACCCTTCTTAAACAAAAACCTGATAAAACAATAAACCTGTTCAAAGATTAAATTTGCTGCACTCCAGGGGCATATTTCTCACCTGCTTTTGGAGCTGCCAGACATCTCAACCTGTTTAACCTATGTAGTGCTTTTTTACTCCAATTTTTTGCTGTTTTGTTTCGATCATTTCCATACCTGCAAAATGCAAGAAATTTCCTACAGACACAGGACAGAATGTTATTAAATTACTGTCAATGGCAATGTTAAAAGGGATAAAATTTATCTTTTCCCCAGTTTAGACCATAGCTTTCTTTCCCAGACACCCTACCATATGCCTGCTTTTATTTTAAAAAAAAAATTCTCTCCATGCTTGACAAGCTTTGTTTCCTCCTTCAGAAAAAGCACTGGCCTCCTGCCCCCTCTATCTCTCTCATCTATAGAAAAAGACAATACAGGGAAGATAAAGCAGGTGCAGAGAGGAAAGGAGGACAAGCTTTGAGGGGAGCCACGTGGTAAGAAGGCCCCTTAATAGAAATAACAAAGCAGACACAACAACTTTCCCTTCACTCTTACCAAAGTATTAAAGGACAGGAAAGACTAGGATGGTATCTAACAATACAAGGGAGATTTGCTTGCAGGTAAGGGCAGACATGAGGAGCACAGAAAGGCTAGCCATGGTCTTTACCTGAGCTCTTTCCTCCAAAACATGAAGACCAATATTAAGGGAAGGAAAAGATGAGAAAAACCTCAAAGAGAAATAAAATTTGAGAATGACTTTAAAATTGCATTTTGTGTCTTCCTTCTTTGCCATCTCTTACATTTCAGCTGGGAAAGTATTAATAAGCATTAAAAGAAAACATAGATACAATACAAGAGCTGAAAATCACAGCAGTACCCTTGGAATGTTCAATGCTGATTTCTGCAATTTATTCATTGCAGGAGTAAATTCTAGAACTCATCTTTGGAGAGTGCATTCAAAGCTACTTTTGCTAGCCTTTCCAAGAATAATACTACTTCCAATCATCATTAACACCATCTGCAGCAACAGCAGCACAAATTCACAATTATTTTTCAAGATTCACATTCATTTGATGGTTAATCAATTTATTCACCTATTATTTATTGAGGTCATCATGTTTTTCAAGACCTTGTGGCAGGTGCAGGGAGCAGAGTTTGGGAGAAGAAGACAGAGATGAACAAGGCAGCCCTACCTTTCACAAGCTACCACCCTCCCTAGGAATGTGGAGTGCACCCCACACTGTGACAATGACAGCGATAACAACATGTAATGCTGGTCACTTGACCTTCATGGATATACCCTAGATTTAATTTCTAGCTTTTTTTAACATCTAAGGCTGATAGTGATATAAAAAGTAACTCATTTGGGGGATTGTCTTTTCCTTCTTCATCATCATACTTTTTAAAAACAGCTTGAACAGTTAAAAAATAACAGAATAGTTCATATAAAATTCATTTTTTTAAGTGGACAATTTAATAGATTTTAGTCTATTCCCAGAGTTATGGAACTTTCACCAGTATTTCATTTTAGAAACTGTCCATCAACTCCAAAAGAACCTCTATACCTCTACACTCCCCTAGTCCCAGCCCCTGACAACCATTAATCTAATTTCTATTTCTGTGGATTTGCCTATTCCAGACAATACACAGAAAAGCAATCATATAATATATGGTCTTTTGTTATTGGTTTTTCAGTGAACATAATCTTTTCAAGGTTCATCCATTTGTAGAATATATACGTACTTTATCCCTTTTTCTTACCATTCCATTGTATAGGTATACCGTATTTGATGTATCCATTCATTAAGTGATGGATATTTATGTTATTTCCATATTTTGTCTATTATGAATAATGCTGCTATGAATATTTGTGTACAAGTTTTTGTGTGGACATCTGTTTTCATTTATCTTCAGTATATAACAAGGAATAGAATTGCTGAGTCATCTGGTAATTCTCTGTTTACATTTTTGATGCACTGCAAAACTGTTTTCCAAAGTGGCCTCACCATTTTACAATCCCATCAGTAATATATGGGATTTCAATTTCTTTATAGTCTTACAAATCCTTGGAATGTCTGTCTCTTTAATTTTAGCCATCCTAATGGGTGAGAAGTGGTATACCTCACTGTGGCTCTGATTTGCATTTCCCTATCGACTAATGATATTGAGTATTTTTTCATGTGCTTATTTGCAATTTGTATATCTTTTTGGAGAATATCCATTTTAATATTTTGCCCATTTTTCATTTGGTTATTTATCTTTTTATTATTAGGATGTAAGAGTTCTTATATATTCTGGATATATGATCCTTATTAGGTATATGTCACCTTGGGATTTTTGTAGATATTCTATCAGGTTGACAAAATTCCATTCTTTTACTAGTTAGTTGAGTAATTTTCTCACAGAAGGGTGTGAATTTTAGCAAATGTTTTGTTTTTTGATTTTTTATTTTGTGTGTCTGTTGAGATGATGATGTGATTTTTGTTTTTTATTCTGTTAATACAGTACATTACATTGATTGATATTCGTATGTTAAACTTACCTTGTATTCTTGGGATAAATTCCACTTGTTCACAATATATAGTCCTCATACATTGCTGTATTTGGTTTGCTAGTATTTTGTTGAAAAATTTTTGTTTCTCTATTCCTAAGGATTGCTATTAATTCTTCCTTAGACATTTGGTAGAGTCAGCTAGCTAAGCCATCTGAGCCTCGGATTTTCTTTGTGGGGAGGTATTAAATTACCAATTCAATTTTTTTTTTGCTCATTATATGTCTCTTAAGATTTTTTATTTCTTCTTAAGCCAATTTTGGTAGTTTATTTCTTTCTAGGAATTTTTCATTCTGTGTAAGTTATTTAATTTCTTGGCATGCTGTTGATCAAGATATTCCTTTCTAATCCTCTTTTATTTCTGCAAGATTAGCAGGGATGCCCCTCTTTTACTCCTGATTTTAATAATTTGAGATGTCCTGTTGCCATTGTTTTTCTTGGTAAGTTTAGCTAAAAGTTTGCCAAAATTGACATATACCAAATATAATGCCAACTGCTCATTAAAAAAAAAAAATTGTTGATCTTTTCAAAGAACCAGTGTTTGGTTTCATTGATTTTCTTTATCTTTTTTTACTCATTATTTAATTTATTTCTGCTCTAATCTTAATAGGACATACTTCCCTGTTTATTTAAGTGCCTCTTTTATTATTGCTGAAAACTGAACATTTTAAATATTATAAGGTGGCAACTCTGGATATCAGATTCTTCCCCCCTCCCGCCCCCACCAGGGTTTGTTGATTTTGTTGCTTATCATAGTAATTAGTTATTTGTATTTGTTTAACTACTTTCCTGAATGAACACTGTCAGGTTTGTATTCTTTATGTGTGGCCACTGAACTCTCTGCTTTATTAGCTCTGTGATCAGTTAATAAGTGAACAGAGATTTCCTTAAATGCCTGAGTCAATGTATCTCCCGCCTTTTGCCAAGGTTCTCTGTGTCTTGGGGCACTCCTTCAATGCTCCAGCAGTTTTCTAGGCTGCCTTAGCCCTCATCTTTCTGATCGTGCAGAGCCTTGGGATAGCTAAAGGTGAGGGATGAGGGCTTCTTCTGGTCTTGCCTGGCTGTGCCACAGCCCTGAGAATGTGCACAGTCCTGTGTATATACACGGTCTTCTAGATCCCCAGGAATATTTTGGAGCTTTTCAGAGCCTCCTATGGTCATCTCATTCCCATATTTTTCTTATAAGTTTTTTGGCCAGCCTTTTGTTTGCCCCAGCTAGCCTCTCTGCCTTAGACCACTCTAGTGTTAAATAATTTCTGCTGTTTTCAGCAAACACCCTGGAGATAGTACTCTTCCCACTGAGGGAGTTTCAAGTCAGATAAAGGCAAATCCTGTGATTGGGGCTTTTCTGGGCATCAGCCAAATGGATAAAACAGTGGCAATTCTCAGGTAAGGCGGGACTTGGGGGAGCTCCAAATCCACACTGCCCCCCCTAGCGGCTGCTACACTTGTTTTTCAGACCTACTGTGGCTCTGAGACTACAACGCTGGGGAGGGGAATGGAAATAGGGCAAATTAAAATGTCTTCGTGTTTGTTATTCTCACTGAGACTCGGCTGTTTTCCCTGAATAAATGCTCTTCAGATTGTTGAAGGTCTTTATTTAATTTCCAGAGTTCTGAAAAAAATTGATTTCAACCATTTTTGCCAGTGTTCTCATTGTTGCTATGGAGAAGATTTTCAGAGACTCTTACTCTACCATACAAGAAGTATGACCGTCAGACTTACTCGATCTTTATTTTTCCCTCCTTCCTTGTGCTCACCTGAAACTAGTCACCAAATGAAACTACAAGTGTTTGAATCAGATTGTCACTGAGAGGAAAAAGGTCTTCTGCATACAGGTAAGAAGTTCTCTTCACAACCTCTAAGACGAGGGGGGTTTGAAATCTCCCTGGAGCCGTCTGGAGTGAGGTCAAGTCAAAATCGCTGACTTAGAAATAAAATAAATGATAGCAATCAAATAAGGCTAATTGACATTCCACTAAAAATATGGCTTAGATAAAATGACATGAGTGAGAAAAATGTTTTTTAAAGATATGGCACAATGCTATCAGTGATGAGATATCCAAGAGGCATTTTGATATCTGATACTTAAGAAGGTTGTTAATAAGAAATAAATATTAAAAAGTAATGTTAAAATTATCACAAGCAATTAATAATAATTATATCTTCAAGTCTCCAAAGCAATTAAGCAATGACCAGGGCCCAAGGAGCAGCACACGTGCCTTCTCCCGCACACACTTGCGTCCCTCTTTCACTGGTAGCTCTTCTGAGGCCTGCGCTGCTGTTCACCTTACGCTGTTTTTATTTTCTTCCCAAACAGTAACTGGCCTCGGCTCAGATGCCATGATCTGCTATCTCACAGCCATTTTTCTGAACATAAGCAGCCTGCATTTAAAACTCTCCAGCTCATCTGTCTTCATTTGAAGACCGAGTTAAAAAATAAAATTAATGATTGCTATCAGGGGGAAGACGAGGAGCATCTTTGGTGAAAAGTAGATCTGCCACGTTTGGCCAAGGCTGACATCTTTCACCGGCTGGAAATGGCTGGATATACTTGTAAACATTATTAAAAATAATAACTTAATGTTTCCTTCCTGTGACTCGCTAGCATTAGCAAGGTAGTTCCAATTAGTATTTCCCGAGTGAGGTGGGCCTCTGACTTCATTTCATTTAAAAGGGGATTTGTTTTCTAATTTTTACTTCTGCTGTTGTCAATAATAGACCAGAGCCGAATGATAGCTGCTTTTCTCCCATCACTTATATTTTGCAAAGCCACAGTGAAGGAATATGCATCTTTGATTTTATTTGCTTTAGCTGTGCTTGTTCAGTGAGAGAGAGGACACATTTACATCCCTGTGATCTGGATGGCATTACATGGAGTTTTAAAATACAAGTAAATCACATCAAGGGACTAAATCATTTTGTAAGATTTTGAGAGTGAAGGCAAATAATTCAATAATAAATTAATATGAGTGACTTGAAATAGGAGGACTTCCTTAGAAAACTCAGCCCCAAGTGCTTCTCAGACCATGTGCAGCAGTGTGTCTAGACAGAAGTACAAATGAGGGGAGGAGGCAGGGGAAGGGAAGGGATGGCAGGCACCTTCACTGCCCAGGTGCCTGTGCTCTGGGTGCTCATCTGTGCATGTTGGATCTGCCTTCCATTCCAGCGAGTATCTCTTTAATACACTCATCTTGCTTTATTAAAGTCAAAAATATGTTTTTAAATGCTAAGTGAGACACGCATTATTGTAAATGCAAAGCAGCAAAATGTGTTTGGCAGCCTCAAGGTAATAATTTCTTCCAATTTCAACACAAAGTTGGTGAATATTTCAATTGATTATATTGGGCAATCCAGTAGTCATTTAATCATATTAGCATATAACTTGCATATTCAACATAATCTCGCTTGCTTATCTCATACCCCAGAAAGCCTCACAAGGCAACAGGCACACATATGCATGCACGCTTACATGCACATACTCATTTCCTGTGGTAGGCTTTTAACCAAAGTTCCATTTAATATCTAAGCTGTGCAAATGACTGTGTGAACTGACGTAACGGAACTTTTTAATAGCAAAACAGAGCAAATCATTATGCAGAAGTTAGGAGGCATTATTTGCAACATTAATTAAGTCCAGAGGAAAAAAGGACCATATAAACCCACTTCACTTTATTTTAAGTGCTTCTGTTTGGGAACCCATGTTCTGTGGTTCTAGTCACTTTGTAATTCAAGTAGAGTATAGAAGACTGAACTTTTTAACTTTGCCATGTGCTCTGGGGTGCTTTGGGTTCATTTGTTTTTTATAACATGGTGATGTGCCATAGGTGCCTGGAGTTGCCATGGATCATAGGAAGCAGAGAGCATAGAGCTGAAACTCCACATAATTAGAAAGGAACTTCCCATATGTGTGGTGAGTCATTGAGTCACATGCCCTAGGACTGGAGAGAAGGTCCAGGACTATTTGTGGGAAGGAATGTGCTGTCCAACGTTGAAGGGTCCCCACTGCATAACGTACTTCATACCTTGCACCCCACCTGATCTTCTTGTGTACCCACCCACTTCATGTCCATGAAGCAGCCTGGTAAGTGGCCGACATCAGTTGACATCATGTACGCTGGATGGAAAAGGATCCTGAAGGATGAAAGGGAAAACTCCATTTTATTTGATCTCTGATGCCATTCACACATCATGCCCAGTGATAAATACTGGTTAGGAGTTCACAATGTGCATCATTCATTGCCATGAAACCACACAGCGCAGACGCCCTTGTACATCCGATCAGCCCAGTGCTGGAATGAGCCATAGGAGCAGAGAGGGGCTTCAGTGGGATGGCAAGGCTCGGCTCCTCCGAGACAGAGTGGAGGCCCCTCCAAGCAGGCAGAGCAGGGAAGACAAGTAGAGGAAGACAGCTGTGTTCTGTTTGGAGTAAAACTGCAGTCCAGCATGACCCTGGGCTTGACCAAATATCATTTCCCCATAGGAGAGGCATCTAGAAGGTTTGTCAAGTTGCCTCCAAGCAATGGGCCTTGTGGGAAGGATTATGGCGGGATCTGTCTTTGAGGTTCATGGCTGACTCCCAGGGGCCCAGCATCAGCTCCCTGGAAACCAGATTTACCTGAACTCCAGAAATTCACAGAATGGCATAACGGAGAAGAAGAGCAAGGCGGGGGCAGCTCTCCCTGGTGTCTGTCCAGGGCCAGCAGGGTCGCGGAGAGAAGCACTCTGGAGTCTTCTTTTTGAGCAGGTCCAAGTATGCCATATTTACCCACAACCTATCACTGATAACCCAGGGAATTATTTATCAAGCCAGATCATAAAGCAGGTATCCTGAGGAGTGGTATCACCAATAACTGAGTAGAACAAATGGGGATCTTTACATTTCTCCAGAATTAATATAATGCCACACAACTAATACAAAACACATGCAAATCCCTAAATGAGATCTGGTCCAGATTCTAATTTTGAATATCGTGAAACCTTGGTAAACCTTCCTGAGCTGGTGTTGGAACAAGAAGCCCACTTGCTCAGAGCAGGCCGGCCAACAGGGCGGGCGCCAGGACCATTCGACAGGCAGGAGGAAGCTGAGAGCTCTAAGGGCTTAAAGTTCTGGCAGTCAGAGGGAATGGAGAGGAGAGATTGCATGAAAACACGTCCTGCTGTGCCTGGTGATTTGTTGGGTATCTCAGTGTTTGTTCTGTGACAAGTTGGACTTTGGTACAAGGTCAGCTCCTGAATCTTGATTATGTTTTTTTTCCCCTTGAGCCACGAGACATTGATCTGTACATCTAGTTTACCTTGTTTTCTTAGCCATTTGTGACACAGTACAACAGTTCTCATCGAAAAAAGTGTCATGTAAATAAATTACAACTTAGGACGTATACATTAAATAATTTTATAAATGAACTTTAAAAATGAAGGAATAAAAAATGCCAGGCCTGGCTTGTAGAGCAATAGTGATTATTCTGATCATGTTGTCATGTGTAATGAAGCACAGGCCCGTCATTAATCAAAAGAACCAATCAGATAACTAATTTAGGCAATATTCTTTACCACAGGACATGTCGGTCAGTAAAAATGCATTAAAATAGCAAAAGATCAATAGCAGACACCAGGGACTGTGTTTACAAACCGGTCTTAAACTTTAGGGTATTAAATTCTCAGTCATATTAGGTATCTGTTTGGTAAAGATAAAGGAAAACTTCAGAGGAATGAAAGTTTTTTTTAACTTAATAGTGCAGTCATAATGTATACTGTAATAAATGTACAGAGTGTTGCATTATTTTGTGATGAATGGCAAAAGTGTCCCCAGCTCCCTTCAGAAGCATTATCAAGGCTTAAAAAAAAGGACCATGGAATGAGCAGGGATTGACGAATTGGGCCAAAGATGGCAGCAGTACGTAGGTGAGTTCAGGGTGTTTAAAGGCAATTTATGTTTTGAGCAGCTGGAATCAGAGCACAGTGGTCAGACCCAGCAAGTGGCAAGTAGCGCCATTTCCATGGCACCTCAGGTGCCCTGCACCTGACGTGACCACTATCTGTCTGGAAGGTGGGCTCAGCCTTCCTTGTAGGAATCTCCATTTGGTAACTTTTTATAAAGAAAATTTCCACTCATGTCTAGCCACTTAAAGTGAATTTCAGAAAGTCCAAACTATCTACATCCTTTTTCTTCCCTAGCAAGTAAATGCATTGTACAAAAAGTTCCTGATACTGGCTCTACAAAACTAATGTAGCTGCTGAAGAAATGCTTTAATGTGGCGAACTGCAAAGGGAGCGATCTGGCAATGGGATAGGTGCCACCCGTCCTCAGCTGCCATGACTCGAAGTGGATTTGGTGTCAGAGGAAGCCACCCCTTCAATCCCAGGTCCAATGTCTTGGTGCCTTTAGTTTGTGAGTCAAAAGAAGGCAGGGTTTGGAGTAGGGAAAGTTGCTAAAATGTTTCTTTCCAATGACAGTTACTGGCAATGGTGACCTGCACTGAGTAGAGTGTGTGCCACACTTTTCCAGGGCTTGTTGTACATTGTGCCATTAGAAAACAATTCCATGAGGAAGATGAGCTTCATTCCTTAATTTATTCAAGGATTTTTAATAGAGCATCTGGCACATACAAGCATACATCAGCATTATTTCAATTTGAAACCTAGAAATAGACACTGAAAAGTTGTGAACTGACCAATGACACACATAAAGAGGAATTGTATCTCTCAACTGGAGAAAGAATAAAAAAGAAAGAATGACATAAAGGAAGGAAAGGATGAAGGGAGGGAGCAGGGAAGGAAAAAAGAAAGGAAGAAAGCTTCTGCCCTGAACCCCTTCCTTCCTACAGCCATCACCCCTACTTCTCTGCTCATTTTCACAGCAACATTTCCAGAAAAAAAAAATTATGGTTATGCTTGCTGTAAACCTCTCCTATTCACTCCTCAATCCACTCTTATCTGCTTTCCATGCTCACTGTTCCATTGAAACAGCTCTGGTAAATTCTGTTTCCAATTCAATGGATATTTCTAGGTCTTAAACTTTCACCTCTCAGCAGTGTTCAACATACTTGTGCCCTTGCTCTTTCCCAGATACTCTCATCCCTTAGCCTCTTGAGTTCTGAACATTCCCCCCCTTTGTCCTCTTCTACAGTCACTTCCTCTACCTCAGGACACTTTGGTGACCCTTCACCTTTTCATGACCTCTACATGACCTCTAGATGTTGGTGTGCAGTAGCACACAATTGGAAACAACCTAAATTTCCATCAATAGGGGAAGTGTTAAGTAAACCATAGCACATTAATTCTATGGAACACCAAGTGGCTGTTTAAAAAATGAGATTAAATCTATATATATTGACATATGAAGATCTCTAAGACATACACTAAGTGAAAATAAAAGCACTGCAGACAGTGGCACTATTTAGGTATGATACATTTCTGTACATACATGTAAATGTAGGTAATGCGTTTTAAAAGGTCTGGAAAGAGTATTCGCAATGCTGGGTGTGAGGGATAAGTTGGGGGATAGGACAGGGATTCAGGGGTGGCCAAGAAGGGCATTCATTTCATCTCTATTGATAAACATTTTGAAAATGAGTCACATCTCTTGTAATTAAAGACTAAAAAATCATTTTAAATAACTATTACTGCACCTTCAGACTTATTCTGAGCCCTCTTCCTTCTCATCACTTTCTCCAGAGGTGATTTCAGTCAGTTCAAGGACTTGTACCTCATTCATTTGAATATGTCTCTGGATCTGTAGATCAGACTTCTGAGCTCCAGATGTCTTTGCATAACTATCTACTTGGATTCTCTACCCAAAGTATCATCATCGGTTTCGCAAACCTCCTGTGACCAGCTGGAATGCTCACTTCCCCCTCAACCTGTCCTTTCCCCACTTCAGTTTTCCCCATCTCAGCAGATGACATCACCACCCACCCAGCAGGTCACACTGAAAACTTACAAGATACTCATCATTCCTATTTTCCCCTCACCCCCACCCATACACACACACTTAATCTATTCAATGAAATTTCTGCCCTTTATATCTCCAAAGTTAGTCTCGAATCACCTTTCTCCTTCTTTCTAAATTCTTCACTATCATGCTAGGTCAGGCGACCACCACCTCTCGCCTGGGCTACTGCCTTGGCCCCGCGGTGGATTTCTCTGCTTCTTCTCTTGCCACTACCTGCACAGTTACTCTCCCAGCCATCAGCATGACCTTCCCAGCTCAAGTGGGAATAGTCGCCTCCCCAGACAACTGCTCCTCACCGCACTCCGCTTGTCCTGCTAGAGACAGAGCAGTGCTGGTGACCCAAATGCTCATCAGCTGAGCCCAACCCCTGGCTCAGTCTTCTTTCCTACTGGGTAAAGGGAGAGATGAAAACAGATACATCTTCAGTATCTTTAGTTAAATCACTGGATAAAGAGTCTATTTTGCCCAGATAAATATCTGAGAATGCTCTCAGCATTGCTATTGGCCTCAGACAATGTACAGTTCAGTCAGGAACTCTGTGCTCCCAAATCTCTGTTCCATGTGGCCAAAGAGTTGCCTGGAGGGGTGGATTCAGGGCCCTCTGTCCAAATTAAACCCACAAGGTTCTCAGTGTTTTATTCTGAGACCATGGATGGCACTGGGGGAAATTCACAAGGAAAACTACAAAATCATATTCTGTCTAAGTGAAACTATTTTTCCTTGGAGTCCTTGTTCTGGAATGAGATTCAAAATTAGATAGAAAGAGACCAAACTTGAATTGGACTCTCTAGAATACAATATCTAGATAATTGACTTGGTTTTAAGAATTTCAATTCTAGTTCAGCTTTCTTGGAGAAAAAAAGATTAGGCAATTCCTAAGAAAAGACCATGAGTAAGGTTTTAAGAAAATAATATAACAACTATATCAAGTTAACTGCAAATGAGAAATAAATGTATTACATCACAGGATTTTTGTACATGCTCTTATAAGGAAAATTTATTTTTAATGCTGTGAGGAGTTAGAAGTTTACAATTTTAACAGTAAGATGCATATGGGCACTACTGGGTCAATCTATTTCTTATTTAAGGACCAATTTAATATTGGTGTTATATGAGCTCCAAATGAAAATAAAAAATTCATACCAAGAAAAAAAAAAGCATTATTTAAAACTCTGGATAGCCAACATCCAGGGGAATCCAAATGCTCTGATTTCTGATGTGCTAGCCAGCTTCCATGCATCTCTCAGCCAGCAATGGTTAAGCCATAGAAAATATGTACCAGAGAGCCACCAAAAGCCCACAGTGCAGAATCTCTTAGCCAGAAGTCATTTATTAATAAAGCTATTGACATGTTTTAATATTTATAGTTATTTACCTTGCAAAGGAACTGAATCGGGGAGTACAGAGATCAAGCCACTCAGTAGAGGGAGTATTTACAGAGGCTAATAGCTTCCCAATGGAGAACGGGCAAAGAAGTGGAGGGGTTGAGGGGGCCCCCGAAGCCCTTTGCAAGGACTCAGGTGGGTGGGGACACTGTGAGGAGCCATGTGCACAGCACTGTCAGCCACAGCGTCAGTTATTCTCAGGGCCACTCCTTTTGCTCCTGTCCTGCCTCATGACAATGGCCCCCAGTGATGGGAAACAAGCACCACACCAAACAAGCAGTTCACTGTCCCCTGGATAAGGCTTCCCTATGATGGACAGTTAGAGTCTCTGTCCTAATGTTGTTCCCTCTTCTCACACAAGATACATATTATCCTCCTTCATACTTCCCTTGGAAGACGGGGCTGAGAATGACTGACAGCTCACGCCAGAGGAGAAACACAAAGAGGCGGGGCTACAGGGCAGAGTGGGGGAAGGAGCCCTAAGGGTACAGAACAGAAACGGTGAGTGACTGACAGATGATAGCCCCTGACTCTCCCCAGGGGTCTACTTTCACAGCCCCTGGCTCAGTCAAGTTCAGTTATGTTATGGTGCAATAACAACAACAGAAAGAAACAAGGAAAGAAATAGCAGAAATGTGTATCTGTTTATTCACACTGGCAGGGGACTCAGCTCACGGTTTCACTGTGGACCCCGGCTGATGGGACTTCATCTGATGTGTGTTTCCATGAGCATCATGACATGAGAGGAGTGGATCTTCTACAAGGACTCATAATGGAAATATAACACTCAGCATATTGGTCAGTAATAGTTACGTGGCCACCCTTAAATTCAAGGAGGAGAAAACGGGGTCACATGAGAAGACATGTCTGCCACAGCTCCAGGAATAGGGCTCAGGGAAGCTTTAGATCAATCAGAGAAGTAACTGAATTTCTGGTATCCTCTGGACTTGAAATTGTTTAAAATACTTTGCTTGAATCTAAAGGAAAACACTAATAAACATTCTGTAAGATTCCCATGGACTGTGAACTGGAGAACAGTGAGACCAGTTTGGGCAAAAGTTTGTGACAGTTTGGGCAACCCTTCTTTATCCAAGAGATGGTAAAGGGTTGCACTGGCATGTCATTGTCATTTATTCAGTAGGCCTCTATGAGTCACTTCAACAAAAATAATTTAGTGATACAGTAGCAGCTAGAATTGACTACTTTAATTTAAAAAGATATTAAGGAGGCTGTGTTTTGTATGCAGCAATCGCTATGTGGCCACTCTGTCTCAGATTGTGCTTTTTCCCTCTGCTTATAAGACAGAGAAACACTATCATTTGGGTTCTT
Source organism: Manis javanica (assembly GCF_040802235.1). NCBI lineage: Eukaryota > Metazoa > Chordata > Mammalia > Pholidota > Manidae > Manis > Manis javanica. Next base: position 23,181,904 of record NC_133172.1, read on the forward strand.
CTGTCTGGTGTAAGTGTTTTTCCAGACAGGTGAAATAAAGGGCCAAGGGAGCTGAAGGCAATATAAGAAAGTGACCAGATTATGAGTTCTGGGATTAGAACTGGTGGTGGAGGCAGAGAAGGTAAAATGAAGCGAGGGAGGGGTCAGTGGGCTGGAGACCCTCCTGAGGTCCAGTTGCAATGTGGGAGGAGTGAAGCAGATTGGTCAGGAAGTTAAGTGGCTGAGGTTGGCTGAAGGAAGGAGTGTGTGTTTATAAGAACTGGTGTCCAAGGAGTGGGTAGAAGAAATGGCCACTGTTGCTTAGGGTGTCCATGAGTTGAAAGGCCTGTGTATTGACCTGAGCATCCATACAGAATGCAGAACTGATACAGATTCCGGGGCTCATCAGGGTGACAAGGGCAGCTGTGAACCAAGAGCTGGAGTCTACAGTGACAGAGAAAGTAGAGACAGTGACAAGCGGGGGATCAGGGTGGGATTGCTGCAAAGCAGAGCCATCAGTAGAATAGGGTTTTGTTTTTGTAATATAAAAAAGGGATGGGGTTGTAATTTTCTGGAAGCAGTGATGGGGATTAGTGAGGGTTCCCACACTCATTTCCTAAAGCTGAGACTTATGGGGTGCAAAAGAATACAGAGCCTGCACTGAAAAGGTGCTACAAGGGAAGTGGTATGTTCCAAGATGCTCCTGATCTCAGTCCTCAGGGAGAAGCCTCAGGAAAAGAGACTGGTCTGTGCAGATGGGAGCCTGGAAAACAGCTTGTTAATCACTGAGCCTGTCAATCGATTATCTGGTAGATTGGCATGATGAAAAATGTAGAGAAACATGGAGTACAGGGAACTACAGGACAAAACCCCAGGAGATTATTCAAATTGATGTGTCAGAAGTATTTCTCTGGATACAAATTTGCTTTTTGTGTTCTAAGTAGTCCCTACTTCGGAACAGTTGCGGGTCTAAAGAAACCGATTAGAGGCAGCCTGTCTTCTTGCCACGAATGGACACCTAAGACCTCTCTCTATTTGTGTTGAGTATCTGGGAGGGGATGTGAAAAGATGTGGACTTCTGAACAAGACAAACAGAGGGAAGGAGACAAACAGAAAGAAAAAGATAGACAAAAATGCAGGACGATTTCCCCAAACCTAAGGAGGGCCATCCAATAGCCTATCCCCAACAGCAGAATCTAGAAAAATCCCAAAGGCCCATGTGGAGCGTGGAGGCAGCAGAGATATCAGATTCTAGGTCCTTTTGCAAACATGGGCAACCAGCATGCAAGCACAAAGCAGGGAGGACCAGGGAAAAGCTGGCTGCCCCCAGTGCCGAAGGACAGAGTGCCGAAGGTCTGCAGGGCGGGAAGCTTAGCAATTACTCCTGTGACACTTGGCCCAGGTCTCACCCTTCTGTGCAAATCAAGAAAGTAGAAAAATCCATTCCAATCCCTTCTTACTTACTGAAATCATCAAGGTATGTGAATATCTCTTCACGTGCCCAGTTTCATCTATGCTGATGAGAATGAAGAAGCTGGTCAAGCGATTCGGTCCAGGAACAAAAGCCCTTATTTTGATTATCACTGGAAATTGGAAATGGAATCACTAGAGTATTTCTCACTAACACTCTCCCAAGTTGCCTTGTGAGGTGCACATGGACTTTGAATGCACAGCTACTTCCTTCCCACCTTGACACAATCTGCCAGAACTTCAAGTCCAATTTCTGCAATCCTTCCCAGCCACAGCAACTCTTCCCTCCTCTGAGCTCTCGGAGGTCATATTCCACCTCCCATTTGTTAGATGAACCACCCCCTGGAAGCTCTGGCTATTCATTTTTGAAATTCCTTTTCTCTTTGTGTTATTAAGTTTCCACACAGGTATGTTTTATTTCACTGAGTAGCATGTACTCTCCAGGAAGAAAGAGGGGTCTTACTCTTTGCCAATGTTGCACTGCACAGGGCCTTAGGCCAAGTTAAGGCTCTCCACCGATACTGGTTTTTATTGTTGAAGGCCCAGTGACCACATATTAAGCCAAAGTTAGGGAAAGTGTGGTCAGTGATGGTCAAGGGGCTTACTCTTCTGCTGGCAATGGCATGGAGACACAAAGCCGCTCTCACACCAGCAGAAATGAAGGTGTTTCTCTGTCACCCTCAGTGCATTTGTCTTTCTGGTTTGCTAAAATTGAAAGAGGGGGGTGATTAACAAGTTTAACAGTTGGGTTGGAGGCTATGTTCTTGAGAAATATACTATACCAGCCATGCACAGTCTCAAGGAAATAGCTTTTAAAAATGGTTATCTGAACCAGATCAGGGGGTCATGAATTTTGCTATGTAGGCTGGAAACCAAAGCATGAAATATCTTTATTTCTAAACTGAACAATGTGTCTATATTTTTTTCTGTAAGAATGTGGGAACTTACTTTTACTGGATATAATTCAATTACTTTTTCTATCCCATTAAAAAAAAAATAGCTCATTCAAATCAAACCAGGACTCCTTTCCATTTTTGACCTGTTGACAGCATCTTTTGTACCCAGCTAAGCAGTCTTCGCTGCATTTGGCACTGCTCCTGCTCTGAGGGCAGGATTTAGAACAGATGCCCACTTCCCCAAGTCGGATGCTGCAGAGTTCTCCACTGATTAGTAGGCTGCATAATTAGATGTGACAGCCCGGAGAGTCCTGGCCACAAACCATTCCTAATGGGGGAAGCCACTCTGCTTCTCTTGGAAAGCACCCTTCTGCAGAAGTTCCACATACTGGAAGTTTCTCTATTAACCCCATAATTCCTTCAGTGCACATGGTCACAGATCTGGGGACTCAGGGAAGCCGGTCCATGGTTGGTAGCCTGAGGTTGTTAAGTACAGGAACTCAGCTGGTGTAAAAAGCCTGCCAAAACATCTTTTTGAGGACCCACATTTGCTGTGCTGAGCTCAATAGAGTAGATGCGAGTGAATAACAAAACACGGCTGAGCAGATAAGCAGTGTTCTCTGTGGAGTGTCCACCCCAGCCATTCTCAGACCATACACAGCAGGCAGGGCTAGGACAAAGGTTCTACTCTCCCTCAATCTAGGAAGCATGGCTCTTTTCCATGAGCACAGATATCCTTCACCAGAGCCACTGTCCCCTCCACAGGTCCCACTGGCCACAAAGGCAGCTAGGGGACAGAAGATGATGGGATCTGCTCCCATTCCCAGAGAGGAGCCTCATTGTGCAGAACAGCAAGTCTGCAGCTTCACAGCCTCAGCAATAAAAAGCACCTACTGCACTTCAACCTGCACCCAAATCACACTGGCTCCAGTCCAGGTGTAGTGGGGTGGCCAGCAGGCTCAGGGAGCTCGAAGTCTAGCTTGCAGACAGCAGCCTCACTTGAGCCAAACCTAGGGACAAAGCACTACCTAGAGACAACAATTACATATCACATGTGTGTCTCCTTAAAGCACAAAAGGCAGACTCCTTTTGAAACACAGCAAGTGCTGCAGAGCTAGCTATTTACTTATCTAGAAATTTCAAGGAGAAAAAAACCTCCATCAATAGTATCGCCCAGATAACCACTCTGTTGGGGGCGGGGGGAATGCTCAGAATGGTAGCAAGTATTTGCTGCCTCTCAATACCAAATTTCAAAGAGAGATCATTTTCACAGTGCTCGGCAGTGTCTCTTCATCTGTCTTTCGTTGGGCACATGCTCTATTCCCAACCCTAGGCTGTCCCAGGGAGATGACCTTGGCCTCCCTCCTTCTCCCCTTAGGATGCAGCCCATCCTCCATTGCCCCTTCCTTCCCTGGGAGCCCAGTGGAAGCCTGTAAACAGCCACATCGTGCTGCCTTATTAGAGCACGCATACTTCTTTTTTAAATCAAAGAGTAATAAAATACCTAATTAGTAACCTGCAGCAGCATTATTTTTATTCATCTATACATTTCTAATTAAAATTATGCCATTCTTAAAAATTGCGACATAACACACTCAAACCTTTCATTTCGTATGCAAAGTGTTTGAAAGTCTGCAGTCCCTGTGAGGTGGTAATTTCAGAAGGAATGGTAAACCAACAAAAGAAAAAAAGTGAAGCCACAAGTAATTTCTTTTAAGAAAATGTATAGGATACACTAATTTGAAAGAAAAGCGATTTTGAAATATAAAAGGAAATCTAAGAAAATGAAGCATTCAGTCCTTTTATTGCACAGTGTTGCCAATAATATTGTATATGTGATTAAAGATTCTTTTCACAGTGGCTTAAGCCAATAGAAATTGAACTTGCCTGAGTACAGCTTCCCTCCCACAACCCTGCCTTGACTACGTGAGGGGGTGGGAAGGCCCCACTGTTACTGAGATTCAAGTCACATCATCATTAAAAGAGGTGACTACAGAAGAAATATTTAAGAGCTGCATGGTCAGCTTGCTTACTGACGGCTGTCTGTCCCCGAAACAGTTGCATCACAAAGGAAAAGTTTAAGGAGCCCGAGCTCTGTGCTCCAGCTGCAGGAGGAACAGAGGGTCCAGTAGGAACAGATGTTTCCTGCAAGTTACTGCCTCCATCCCACGCATGGTTTATACAATATTCAAATTCCACTTGGCACTTATCCTGAAGCTTTTATTTCCCCCTTTCTCTTTTGATGGTTGTAAGAAAATTGGTCTCTGTTATGTCAAAGCAATAAAAGTAGTGGCATTTCTTCTGTGTGCCCTGCTCCTGGATCTGAGGGCCAAAGGGCCCTGGCTTTCTGCAAATGCTTCCTAATTTCAGAGCCTTGAAAAACGGTCTTGCCCGTGCCAGCCCTGGATCCAGAAAGGCAAGGGAATGAAAACCCCTTGGTTTTTGATCAGCACTGCTGGGGGTCTGCTTGCAAAGCCTTCCCCCTGGACATGACTTTGCAAGGAACTTCACCTTAAAACTTTCATTGAACTCTTTTGGATGACGTTGGCCATCACATGATTTTGACAATGTAAAGCAAAATGCTAATTTTCAGACCAGTAAATGCTGGTGGGAAACCAAGCTGGGAGGAGCAGATGACCTTGGTATAGCTTGTGCTGAGTCTGTCCAGCTTTGGAGGGATGACTGAAATGCTCCTGGGACAGGACAGGCCATCCAGGGCACCAAAGACAAAGAAGTTGTGGATATTAAGACCCCTGGTGGCAACACCTTCACCTGTGAGGTGTTGGGGGTGCTACTTCCAAGACAAAGAGAGAAAAGAGTAGACACTCTCAGCTCATACCAGAAGGGGCATGCACCTCCTGTCCTCACCTTTAGTATGCATGTAGGCTCCAGGCCACACGTATGACTGCACGTGTGCCAGTGCACAGAATGCACACAAAATTTAATAACCCTGCTCTAGCTACAAATTAATTCAAATCTTGTACTCACATTAAAAATGAACTCTATTTTATGTTGATCATTAACTAAGAATATTTCACACTGGAGATTTGTCATATTAAGGAGAATTGAAACCACTTATATCAATTAAATGTACAGCATTATACTTAATCTCAGCAGAGATTACCAAAATACTCTAAGCATGATTTTACAGAAATGTAAAATATAAATTAGACAGGGGAATATTGGCTTCCACACACGCACGCCCCCTGTCCCCTCTCACTCCCCTCGAAATATGGCTGCCTGCAAGTTCATGGGGCTGAGGACAGTGAGTAATATTTCAGCAAGAAACTCCTGCCATCCCTGGCACCATAAAAACCAAGGCCAGAGTAAGTGCTAGTGCAGCTGGGAGAAAGACTGTCAGTTTTAGCTTTTGAGGATTAAAGTGCTGGCTGCGAAAGGACATAGCAATGAGGAGAAGAGTTTTCAAAAAGGCTTTTCAGAAGTACCAGAAAGAGGGTCTCAGGTAGGGCCTCAAGCAGGAAATGCTGAAGCAGAGGGCTTTGCCTCACCTGCTCCTGGTGAATGAGCCACAGGCACTACTCTCAGGGAGCTAAAACTTCACGCACTAGGACCAAGTCATGCCCTCCACAGGACAGGCTCCTGCAGATTTTCCAGCCCCTGAGGGATGCAGCCCAAGCATGTGACTCATCGAGACATACTCCATTATTATTTGCTGAGGCAGGGAGACCTGGCCTTTTTTCATCCAGCTTTCATTCTAAATTCAAATTTCAGCTTAGGCGTCACCTCCTCTAGGTAGTCTTCCATGCTGCTTCCATGGCCTTTATCACTCCCAAAACACACTATCGTCTCACCTTTTTTCACACCTATCTCCTTTGCTAAACTCTGAACTGCTGGAAGTCAAGGATGGAGCCTTACTGATATTTGCAATTCTGGGGGCCTTACAGCAGAGTGGGCAATGAGCATCATTCGGTGAAGCAACAGACACCTGCCCATGGGTACTGGACCCTCCCTTTAAAATCCCTTCCCCAGGGTATCTGAGGAGAGCACAGCAGGTAGCATGAAGGGGGTGAAAGCTCCTATGGGGGTGAGTACCAGGTCCCCTGTAGTGGGAAGGGCTGCAAGAGAGGTGATGGTAGGCCTGAAGACAAATTCATCCCCAGGCTCACAAAGACAAGATGTTATCAGCCCCTCCCTGAGGTGAGAAGCTCCCTGCGCATCTCCCGCTGGCAGGGAGCCACAGCACCTTCAGCCTCTGATCCCATACACCAGTAGAAGTGGGTCTAGACACATCTTCAGCAATCACTACCCTACAGGCATGGCTATGAGCAACATAAGGTCCCCATCCCCCATGGTGTCTGTCGCTGTGAAAGAGAGACAATAAACAAACTCAGGAGCAGAAACATGTTGAGCGCCACAAGTGCTATCAAGAAAATGTAAAAGGACAATGAGTAAGGAGTGACATGGAGCAGGGTGGGAAATACACCATCCCTGTGGGGTTCCAGGTGGGGCTCACGGAGACCTGAGAAGCAAGAACAGATGCAAGAATCCTGGGTGGGTATGATGCTGGCAGAGTCTGAGACGAGGCAAGGTACTCTGTTCTGAGCATGAAGGGTGATCAGTGGAGACCTTAGAGCCTCTCTCTGAGGTGCCCCTGGCTGAGGACTGTCACCTCCCTTGGTTGAGCTGGAGCAGCCAGTCCACCAAGACAGCCTGGTCAGGGCTCAGGAAGGGGCCAGCGGCCATCTCTTTACCAAATAAGTTTACCTACCTACACATTTCAGTCTGTTCCTTCCCAAGCTCCTGCAGTCCAGAGAAAGAAGCCAGTGTCACTGGGCAAGAGCCCTCTTAAGAGGATGGCTATACTTGCATTTTGACATGCATGATTTAACAACCCTGCACCTTCATGTAGAGGAAGGCTAGATACTGACCTGGTGTGTGGAAAGAGGAGAAAAGTAAGAAGGCCAGGGTCAGGGAGCCTGTGTGCCTCCAAGGCCCTGGATCACAGCCCATGAATGCTCTTGGGTAGCTTTTCGAGCCCACAGTGTTCCCTTTGTCTTCACAGACTACTCGGCCTATATCAGTGTCTGCCCAAGTTTGGAGGAAGATGGACAACTGGCTACCAGTCTCTGAGAGGGACACCCTCGTGCCACGTGTACATTTTCACAAAAACAGACCAAAGTGCGGACTGGGGATAGTTCTGCATCTGTGCTATTGCATATATCAAATGCTGCCATGCCTATTCATTTATTTGTGTTACTGGAAAGATGCAATGTAAGTAAGTATCTATCATTTTGTTGGCATTTTCCAGTTTGATTTTTTAAAAACAGACTTTTCCTGGAAAAAATCTCTTACCAAGTTACTGCTATTAAGTATTATAAAAGAAATCCACATTTATGTACATCGTATATGTAAAATTACAAAACAATCTTTCACAATACAGGAAAATCTGCATCTTCAATGCATGATATCAGGTTGCTATTTCATTTCAGGGTTCGTTCTTTTGAGGCTATAGATTCCATAGTAAGTGACGTGCAGGAACAAACAGGTGATTCGAGTAAGAGGCTTGGACAGCGTTTGTGTGAAGGCAGCGGTTTCTGTAGAAACCTTTCCTCCCTTTGTCCTCTCCTATCTGCAGGGTATTGACAGCCCTGACAAGACTTTGATTATCTAGTCAGCATGAGCCTGAGACCTGTCACTTGTCAGGTTTGAGCTGACAGTCCCAACCCTGATGAAACAATTGGAGGGAGATTGGCTGTGCGTGAGGAGGGTTGGGGTCAGTCACCCAAAGTTTCCTCTGCATGGTGAGGAGGAGAGTCTCAACCCTTGTTAACAGCTCAAAGAAGTCAGCAGAAGGAGGTGGGAGGGGCCCCAGCCGTCTCTGGGCCTGGGGACAGTGACTAACAGCCCTTTTCTCCCCTCCCGCTCCTCCAGCGGTGATGGCAGGCAATGCAGGCTGCTGGCAGAAGGCACGCCCTCCCCACTGCTGCTCCATCCCCTCCCCACGTCAGAGGAACTGGATTATTTCCACATCCAGCCTAAAGCTGATATTAGATTTCCCGTCATTAAGAGGAGAAAATGAGGCAGAGAGTTAGCAGCTGGCTGCAGCTGATGTGAGGCAGAGGAATGAGGCCAATGAAGAACACAGTGTTTATTGTCCCAAGCAAAGTGGAGTGGTATAGATTATTATTATGCATTGTCCATTTAGCCCTTTGTGCTAGGCGCCTTACATGTATCACCTGTGCATGGTGGTGCATAACTGTGACACAGGTCCCATTACTGCTGCATTTTGCAGATGAATAAACTGAGGCTCCTCAAGGAGGCCAAGTGCCTGTCAAGGTCACTTAGGAATAGCATCAGCAATCAAGTGCAAGGTTCCTGAAGCTCAGTTCTTTGCCCTTCACTAGCTCTCTGTACCCCTTGAGCCAGGAATCACAACCTGAGAAATTAGGCTCATAATCTGTATTTTTGGACCGTAGTAGTTGGCAATTTTCCAACCTGTATTTAGATGGTGTATGTACACGCTTATCTGATACACACTTATGTTAGTCTAAAATGCTTCACTAGCTAGCATGAGTTGTTTGTCCCAAATGCCTTTGAGTTGGTAACTCTGGCATAAATCAGGACAATAGGAGGCCATGACCCCAATCCCAGTTCCAACAGCACAAGCACTAATCCCAAGGCTTTTGCTCCAAGGAAGAGGGCTTCACTGAGTGCTTGAGTGACAAGACCCCCTCCCCCACACCGCCCGGCCCCCAGGCAGCCACCTGGATGTGTTGAAAGAAGAGCCTCTGATTGGTAGAAATGATGTCCACCTTGACCTCAGGAGAGCAGCCACCATCTCCCTGCCCACTCCAGGCTTCCGGCCCAGCAGGCTGACCTGCTCCAACAGAGACCCACCTAAAATCCTGAAGCAACCTCAGCTCGAGGGGCCCTCCCAGTGACTCTTCTCCTATGTAACCTGTCATTCTATTCTCTGGACTCTGGAGCAATGACTAATCCATGCTTTACAGGCAGAGGCGCTCTGCAGAGGACAGGAGGAGCAGCTCCAGGGCATGGAGAGTCCGAAGACAGGTCCTGCTTGGGAGAACTGGTGAACCAGAGGACAGCAAGTGCCTGGAGCCCCAGGCTGCTGAGAACCTCCCCATACCTCCTTGCTGTGACTCTCTGCCCCTATTTCCTGGGTCCAAATTTTGGCTCCTTAATTAAACTGTTTGCTTCTGGAAGGTCATGACTGGCCTTTCCTTGTCTCCCTCACAGCAGATCCATTCATAGGCAGTGCCACACAAATGGCCACTGATATACACAGTCCTCCATGGGACAGGACTGGGCATAAACACACGAATAACCTGAAGATGGGATAATTCCTTTAACTCTCACAAAATGTTGAATTGTCTCAAGAAGGGGGACATACTTCTTGTTTATAGATGGGCACTAGAGTCTAAGCCCCTTTTCCCACCTCTGCGATTCTGTTCCTCTTCTCCTTCCTAAGAGTATCTGCTGGGATCAGTTTGATGAGTATTCTCCCAGGCTTTTTGGTAATCACTTACAAATATATACATATGTACATATATATTTTTTTCTTGTAGAAAAATTTTCATATCTTTTAACATAGATTTGTTTAAACCAATACAAGTTTCCATAGCAAGCTTTTTTTTTTCACTCAACATATTTCTTAAAGCCTTATCTGTATGAGCACATATAAATCTGCTTCATTATTTCTAATTGCTACATAGTATTCTTTAGTATGCCTGCATCCAGGTTTATTTGGCTCTTCCTGTATTAATGGTCACATAGATGGTTTTCCATTTTTTACAATTAAAAATATGGTACAATAAATATTCTTGCACTTGCCTTCATATGCCCAAGAAACTATGTAAAAGAGATACCCAGAAGTGAAGCTGCTGAGTCACAAAGTTATGTATATTTTCAATTTTAATATTTACTTCTATATCCTCCTCCAACAGGCCCTGATCAGCCACCACTCTCACCAGCAGGTATTGGAGCATCTCTTTACCCAAGCCCAATGGGATGACTGTAGAATTAAAGTTAGAGAACACCACACCCACTCAAATATAGGTAGCCTTGCTGATGCCACATGTGAGCAAAAGAATAGGTCCTTTATGATTGAAAGCAATGTCTCTGGTAAAGGTAAGACTGAAGTCAATGAACATACAGATCCATTAAGATGCCCAATCATGGATGAGCAATTATCTTACCCCATACAGGTGGGTGACATGCCTGAGGCGAGACCCAGAGGAATGGTCCCTCTTCAAGGGCACTGTGAATGCAGAGAGGACTTCACAAAAGGCATACGCCCCAGCTAAGACCTGGAGGTAGCCTCATAAATGGGAGTCACTTTTAAGACATACCTTCCCCGAGCTTACATTCTAGTGGGGAAGGCTGACAACATGAAGTTTGTAACATGTAATGATTACTGCAACTCCCTTTCTGTCTGGACTGGTCCAGGACTAGTCTTTCAGTGGGTTAAGGCCTGTCGTGGAGATGGGAGAATGCTGCTCTGTGGAAGTGGTGCCCAACTGCAAAGGGTAAGAGTCCCAGGAAGACTGAGCTCTGACCCAGCCCGAATAAAGACAGATTGAAAGCTGAGCAGCCCGGAAACACGAGGACTCACTCCCAGTGACTCCCGCGTGCTGCCAACAGAGAGACTGTCACTAATCAGTGCCCCTCTGCAGGTAACTAGCCTCCTCAGCGTGGGCACCTTGTGCTCAGGAGCACTCTCTGTACCTGAGTTCCCAAGCTGTCTGCCACTTTGGGAGGATTGGTAATCAGAATTCTCTTAATCCAGTCTTATCCCAGGCATCTGACCAGCAGGTGTCCCAAAGATTAACTATGTCTGACTAAGCATATCAATGAAGGAAAAAATTAATGCCTCATTAAGATCCAAAGCAATAAAAACTCACAGCACCTAGACTTTGAAAATCAGACCTAAAAACTGCATCTTCTCTTCAGCACAGTCATCCACGTGGCTTCGAGTATGCTGTCACAACTTGTGTGGCAAGACATGATGTATTTGCTGCACAGAAGTGGAAGCAAACAGGTGACTAGTAGCTCACATTTAGATACACGTATGTGCCACATGCATATATATGCATACATAGGTCTTGTTAGAACAAACAGAGGTAGAAGCAGGCTTGTAGTTGAGAAAGGAGCAGAGGGAGGGCTAGGGTGCTCTCTACTTCCACTTCTAGCATGATATGCTCTGAGGACCCCAGTGGCACCCTGGGGCTCCAGAATCAAAGAACAAAAACTGTTAACCCTGCCAAAGGGGTCGGCGTTCCGACCTGTGAGGTGACACCGTTAAGGCTGGGCGGCTCCTGGCCTCTGTGTCATGGAGTGCCCTGACAGGCCCCAAGGCTTTGGCAGAGCCATGCTTCTTAAAGCCATAATGCTTCCCCAAGCAACCCTCATGCCCTCAATCACTTCAACACTTCAAATCCACCCAAACTTCAGACCTTAGGACTTAGCAGGTTCCCCAGTCTCCTCCTAGCCATGTGGGATTTTCTGCCCACTGACCCAGATTCCCTCTGGGTCAGGGTGTTAAGAGAGGAAAGGGATCTTTATATTTTTCTAATCATAGGAAAAGCCAATCCATTCATCTCCCAGGATCACACCTGAAGTTGCACCCAGAAACCTGTAGGCAAGGGGATGAGACAAAGAAAGGACAGAAACATGATTATGATTACAATATGATACCTGTTATTCTCCAAACCCAGGGAGATGTACAAGGCCCCAGACTGGGAACAAGAAGTAAGTTCGTGAGAAAGTGGTGGTCTCTGTCTCCAGAGGATGGTAAAGAAAGTAGATCATTAACCAATTATGGAGTAAGAGAATCAGGTGTAATGAGAGCTGATATCCTGAGATGTAACCAGGAGGGGGGAAGGCATTCCAAGAAGGCTTCCTGGAGGAAGTGCTCCTAACACCTGAATGATGACCAAGAGTCAGGCAGGCAAAAGGGTGGGTGGGTGAGAGAGGAGAGAATAGAACCAGAGAGCTGCTCCTGCAGGCTGGGAGCTCAATTTCACAGTCATCAGTCAAGGCAAGGCCAGGCAACATGGAGTATGTCCAGTACACCTGGCTCCTCACACAAAGTGGAAGGAACAATCGTGACCCACAGGCAGCTCCCAATTAGCTAAGGAAAATGCTTCCTCTAAAATGGATAGAAGAAGTTGAAACAGATTTCTTTCTCTCTTGAGAATTCCAAAAAAACATGAATGAAGGTCTCTGCCCCTTTGCCTCTAACTCAAAACCATAAGCACCACCACCATCCAAGCCTTTCTGCATCTGGCTCCACGGTGCTCCTTTTCAAACATCTCCTCTGCCCTGGGGGCAGTCAAAGGAGGTACCAGTTTTCCAGTGAGAGATCTACTCACTCCGTCCCCCCTCCTGACTGGGCCTCATCCTCACCCAGACTTCCTCCAATCTTACCTGAGGATGATGAGTAAGCAGATGGAGGGTCCAAAAGTGATACCTGAAAGGGGCTGGCACCCCCACATTCTAGAATTGAGATCTTTCAGATAATGCCCAATGATTGTGGAAAGAGCTGGCAAATTAAAGATGGTTGGTATTGATTCCAAAAATACTTTTGCTTTCAGCAAAATACATCTTTAATTACTTTCCTACTAGCTGTCATTTTTCATAAAGCAGTCTAGACGACTCGTGCCAAATCAAGCAAAGACTGTTCTCAATGAAATGCTTTTTTCTTAATATCAAAGATCATACAGGGTTTTTTTTTTAATCCCTTCATATGTGACTGACAAATGTCCAGCAAAGATGTCACACGTTCAGAATGGACAAACTCTTGTGCTCCAGTTGTAATAAATGGATGGTGAGGACACCACATGTGATTCCCTTTGCCATTTCCCCATCTCCTGTGAGCTCTTCCATGTCATGGTCTGGGCAAAATATAAATATCTATGCAAATAGCATGCACATTATTTTTGCTTTTTCGCCTTTGTTGGTAATTTATTATCCATAGATTCAAGCTGCCTTTTTCCTCAAGCACTTTAATACAGAGATCAAAATAGTACCTGTACCCCTAGGGGTGTAGAGAATGTATATTACAGAAACAGTTCTTCTTATCCTGAAGCAAGCTGCAACAAAGTGAGGGAAAGGAAATAATTTGAGCACAGTTCTCCTAATAAGTTTGATTGGAAATGACTAAGACACGTTGAGAATCAGGGAGGACTGTGGCAAAATGCAGATTTAGCTCTCAGCGTCAGAACCAATGTCCAAATCTAAAATTGATATCATTGACTGTTAATTAATTCCCGTGATATTTCCATTAACCATTGGGAGCAAAATGTATTCTATGTAGCACTTCTGAATTCCTCAGAGGCCCTCAAATTCTCTGACAAAGGCATCACATGACTGATGCCACACTGGAGAATGGAGATAAAGCAAAGGTTCCTCTCAGTGGGACTCTCCATGAACTGGGCAGAAAGCAGGCAAGCTGGGGGGCCACCACAGACGGGGCAGAGGCACTCAAGGGAGGCTTCAGCTCCCTGCCCAGAGCCCTCTCTGCAGCACCCAGCACTTAGGGGAGGGGGAGTTCCAGCCCATCACTCTTAAATTCAGGCTCCTCCTTACAAAGACTGGCAAGAAATCCTTGCCAAATTATGGGTGCTTACTATACTGAAATCACTGAAACTTGAAAATTGTGAAAGCTTAGAAACTAAAATTTTGAAAGCAGGAAAAGTAAACAAAGTGTAGAACCACGGAAGTTCACAGAAAGACAGCCCAGATGCTCAGGGCACAGAATCAGGTCTAGAGCTCTTCTTGAAGCCATCACCCACTAAAGTCACCCCCATGCTCCGCAACCCCCACCTCCACCCCCACTTGTCTTCCTTAGGGGAGAGGTGTGCCTTGCATCGCTGACCCATCCATTTGACACATTCAGGCTCATTGCTCAGCCTCTTCTCCCCGCTTCCCAGCACATTATCTGCATCCACTTTTTACCTCCCACCACCTGGGAGGTCCCAGAGGCTCCTCTGCCTGACCTGTGGAATGAACATCAAGGTGCCAAGCCATGATCTATGCATAATTCTAACTCATCAATCCACTCCCATGAACACATTCTATTTCTCACCAAGGGAAGTTGTTCATTCCTTATACTTAGGAACAGTAAAGAAATGGGTGGCCAGAGGCTGGAGCCAACCCTCCAGCCCTGAGCCAGGCCTCCAGGGGACAGCTTACAGGCCAGAGAGCACCCGTGGAAGAGGCAATATCTCTCATATCAGCTTGATGGCCCCTCTGGGCACGGACACCAAGGAGCACCCTGACTTTGAACAGACAATGTCTAACCGGGCTGCAGCAAGTCTTCCTGGTCCCTGGTCCTGCCTCAGTTTCCCAGAACTACATTCCCACTCAAACTGACTCCAGCTCCCCAGGGAGGTCTGAGTCATACTGGGCGAGAGCTCTGCCATTACCTGCCCTTTGCCTGCTGTTGAGACAAAGACTGCTATTTGTGAAGAGGAAATGGGACACCACCAACTGACGTCTTGCCTTTGAAAACCAAAAAAGTACATTAGTCTCTACACTATAAAAATACATATATATAAAAAGTTTAAAAGATAAAACTGAAAAGTGAAGGGAATATGGGAGCAATTGATAGGGCCATGAGCCTCAGTATGCTGCCTTTCCTTCAAAGGAGCTCTTGTTCAGGATTCCAGACAGAAACGGCATGTGTGCCCCTCAATACTTAAGCAAAATCGGGGCTGAGGAGTCTACCCCGCCGGAAAGCCTCTCTGGCTCCTGGACAGGTGAAGAGCTCAGACAGCGGTCCCGCCTCTCCTGCACTTGTGGTGTTTGCCAGGCAGTGGATGCCAGAGAAGGAAGGCAGAGGGACAGGAGTGTTTTGCTAGAGATAGAAATCACATTCTCTGATCCCAATTGTTTATTAGAACTTAAAAAATAAGTTTAAGAAAGAACTCAACAAAACAAATCGAATAAAGTAAAATAAAATTCAGTTCAAGCTAGGGAAGTGCTTGTGAGTTAAAGTCATAAACCCTCCTTTGACAAGTGACTTTCCATCACCCAGCAGCTCCATCGATGGCCTCCGGACACTGGCCGGATTGTCAGCTGGCAGATGAGGGACGGTCCACTTGTCAGGATGCCAGCAGATTGCCCTGGAGTTGTTTGCAATGACAGGTGACAAAAGAATGGCTGCTCAGAGTGATCTCTTGTTTCACAAGCTCTGCATCAGGACAGACCGTGCATCCTGGAACACCTCTCACTCGGTACAGTCTCCTTAGGCCATACTCCGCCTTTGGCCATTTACACACCAGGCCAGTTCGTTCACTGGCATCTGAGTTCCAATAGATACCGTAGTAAAAATGATGAATACTCTTTTCCTTATGACTCACCACATTCCCTGCTCTGAGATTTCTGTCTTTTATTGTTGCACTGAAACCATTTCCAATTATTTTTTGCATTTGATCTTGATTGTCTTAAAAAATTAATCAGACACATGTTCACTATGTTTTTTATCCAACTCTCTCCAGAATGTTTTTTGACAATTTAGAAAAATGTTTTGAAAAATAGTAAAGGGAAATATTTAAGTAATTATGATCCTCACATTGTGAGGCCAAGTGAAGGAAACTAATGCAGTGGAAACATGTTTTACAGATTTGTTTAATTATTTTTAAGTACCATGCAATTGCATTGGTCTGAGGGGAAGATTTATGACCTGGATCCTTTCTGTACTTACCTCTTTGGAGGCTGTATGCCTCACCAAAGGGACAATGGTGGGCCAAGGAGTGGCCTGGGCTGGACTTGGCTTGAGCACTTCCCCACCCCATAACTTCCATTAGCTCCCACTCCAAGCCTTTTCAAGCCTTTGACATACAACTAAGTCAGAGCCATATGCCTGCTATGCAAAAGCAGCTTGAAGATGCCTCAGAAGCAGATTGCAGTCCCAAGGACCTCCCAAACAGCAGTCCTGTGCTGCCATTGCAAGGGTGGTGCTGTGTTCATAGTTCACATATGCTCTTCCGAAGAGCCAGTCAGCCTCGGGGCAGGCGGCCCTGCCATGCATTCATGCCACCCTTGTCATTGGCAAGAAGACAGAACAAACAGACTGTAGTTAAGACTGCATTCCACCAGATCACCGTGGCCGAACAGAGGAACAAAGAGGATTGCTTCCTTCAGGGTTATAATTTCACTGTTTACTGAGTGGTGTGAGAAGAGGGAAGAGAAGGACCCACACAATGAACGAAATTCACTTCCTGTGACCTAGCTGGTGTACTGCAATCCATTCTGACACCAACCATGTGGAATAGTGTAGATCCCACAGGTTAAAGGCACAGCCCTCAATAAGACTGCCCTCACTTCAGACACCAGCCACAAGTTTGGGGGTCCCCAGGTCAGTTGTACTTCTGACAAACTGGCAATGAGTTTGGGGGAGTCCCATGACCCTCAGGTTTGTTGATTCATTAAAACGACTCATAAAACTCAGGAAAGCACTCTACTTATGACTACAGTTTTATTATGAAGAATATAAATCAGGACAAGCCAAATGAAGACACACAGGATGAGATCTGGGTGGTCCTGAACACAGAGCTTCTGTACCCTCTCCCTGTGGCATCAGGACATGTCACACTCAGCACACTGATGTATTCACCAACCAGGAAGCTCCACTGAGCTTTGGTGTGCAGTCCCTAGTGGGGTTTTATTCCATAAGCATGACTGATTAAGCCATTGGCCATGCAATGGAATTCAGGGCCCAGTCCCCTGTCCCTTCCTGGAGGTCAGACAGACTCAAAACACCGTAGTTGGCCTTTCTGGTGCCCACTCCCGATCCTGACTCGTCTCATTGGCATAAACTCAAGGGATCATGAAGAACGAAGACACTCATATTACTTGGGAAATTTCAGGGATTTATAGTCTCTCTATCTAGGAATCAGGGACAAAAGCCAGTCAAGATATTTATTAAACAAAAAGATCAAAACCAGAGACTCCCCCAGGGGTACCCCTGTTCCTTGGAAATACGGTTATCCTCCATTCAGATCTTCACCTCACCCCCACTTCCACACCCTCCAAGAGCCCCATGACAGAAGCTTACTCTCAAAGCAGACTATGGCTCTGGCTTCTGGCCTATGCCAGTTGTTTCCCTCCGAGTCACATATGAGTTGGAACATGGCTTCTGCTCCACTCCACTCATGCCAGGCATGTTGTAAATTTAGCTGTATTTACTAAGGACTTGGAGTCACAGTGAAGGGTCATTTCAAGCTGAACCTCTGCTTCTCCAGCCATCCTATTTCATTCACCACATTTGTTCTCAGGAAGACAACACAGCATTTCTCTTGCCTCACTTAGAGCAGCTTAGCACCATCCTTGCCTCTCAGCCAACCCTGGGGTTTTGCATTCAAGGCCACATTTTGATCAATATTCTTCTTCTAATTAATACAGAGCTCTCCTCTCCAGGAAGAACTCTTGTGACCCTTTCATCCCATTTCTTACATGCTTTTCATGACACAGTTCCAACACTACCACTGGCTACATGAAAATTTGCATTTGGGGCCTGTCACCAGAGATGGGCACAGATGTACAGCAAAAGCAGGTATGTTATCCATTCGGCACCTTATGTGGACTTGGATGTGAGAGACATTGCCTCAGCCCTCAGTGAACCCTGTCCTGAAGCAAGATTCCTTGGGACAACTCTTGCAACAGTTCTTCTGCAGGTTGCATAAGTGGAGAAGCTCTGAAGATCAGGGGAAGCAGCCAGGGAGGCCGTGTTCTCATTCAGTGTCGGTCTGCAGAGCCTTGCCGAGGCCAGGCAAGTTCCCTGCAGGCATTCTCACCACCTTTAATGACACAGCTTTCCACAAGGCCCTGGAAAACACTGACACATCCTCTCTCTCCCTTCCTGCTTTTCTCCCCAAGGGGGCTGTCAGCCAGGCACATGGCTCCCCAGGCTCTGCAGGGGGCGGGCAGGGTGGGACCTTCCCTCCACGACCCAAGTTACTGTCCCATAGGGATTTCAACATGCTTTCCTGCTCCCAGGGGACAGCCCAGAGTGGTGTGACCTCCAGAGACTCAGCTAACTTAGATGCGGAAAAAACACAACCTGACACTTTAACAAACACACTCCTGATCTCTTTGGACTTTTAATTTCTTATTACTATTTCTATCATTTCAACAGGTTTTCAGCTGTGGATACAGAGTGAGGTGTTGTAGCACAGGTCACTCACTGGCAATAATAGCAATAATGGCCCCTAATTTTGAGGCCCTGCTTGGCTGCTGGATATGAAGCACCATGCTGGGCTCTTTCCTTCTGCTCCATCATTTAATTTTTACAATAGGCCTCTAAGGTCCGGGGTGGAAGGGAGAGAAGGGTAACTACATTTATAATGGAAAAACTGAGGCTACAGGCCCTTTTCCACAGGCCTACAGTCGGCCACGGGGAAGTCTGGCTCCAAATCTCTGGTGCTTTCCATTTGACCACCTTGACCACCTTATGTGCTGGGAAAGCCTACAGGCAGGCTCCTAAGACCTGCCCTCGGCCAGGCAGGGAGAGGCATCTTGTACTGGTTACCTTCTAAAGGCAATTTTCTTTATCCAGCAGAGTAGCAGCCAAAGCTGTTGCCACCCGTAAAGGAAAGAATTTTTCCCAGGACAACACCTCATCTCCCACATCATCCAAACCAAACTTTGATCGTGAACAATACACACAAGCTCCCTTGTGGCAGAAGGATAGCAGTGTCAAAGGGAACAGAAGGTCTACCTTTCCCAGAAGCTGGTTTAATTAAAATGGGTCACAACTGGCTCTGAAGCAGAGTTTTTTACATACTTTTTTGATTTTTGAGGTCTTTGATAAGAGAGAAGCAGGTGCCTACAGATGTCGCAGCATAATTAACCCTGGATATCAGGGTCAAAGGCCATGGATTAGAAGCCCAAAGCCCACAGAAAGAAACGCCACACTGTTCTCATGGGAGAAAGGACTCTAGTTGACCTCACGGTTTAGGTGCATGGTCAGCAAGGGCTGGAGGTCCTGTATCCTTCCCTCGCTCCTCCCAAGGGTGCACATAGGCTGTGGGTATTTTGCCAGAAGGGGTTCTACCAAAGAGGATCAAGGGTCTGGAAAAGACCATTTGTCTTGCCTCAGCCCAAAAAGAAAAAATATTGAAAGGGATTTCCCTGTATAGATATAACACCTAACACAAACAGTAATGGTCTCAACCATCAAGGAACCTATGGTCTAATAGAGAAGACATCCATGCACCCACCCCCCACCACACACATAAGTTAAATAAACTAGATTCAAATTGTGATGTGTGCTATGAAGGAAATGACTGGTACCACCGGGCCAAGGGGACAAGGACATGAAATGAGTTTGTAAAAACAGGCAGGAGCCAGGCTATGGAGAATTTTGCAGAATACAGTGAGAAGCTCAGATATTGTTTGATGTATAGCAGGAAGCTGCTGGTGGACTTTAACCAGGGGATGGCATGATTCAATGGATGTTTTCAGAGGAGTGCTCTGTTTTCTATGTGGAAAATGAGTGGCAGTGCAGACATGGAGTTGAAAGGCAGTTGTGGTAATGGGGCAAAATGTCACAGGGCCTGGAACAGGGTGGCTGCAGGAAAGATGGGGATATTCTAGACATATTTAATGTAGAAGATGGGAAAACTTGCTGATGGATTGGACGTAGGGGAAAGGGAATTAAGGGCTCACAAATTTCTGGCTTAACCAACATGGTTGGTTGATGGTGATGTCTAGGAGATGAAAAGACTATGAAGGAATGTACTAGCTTTTATTTTTTTATTTTTTTTTTTTTGAGAGGGCATCTCTCATATTTATTGATCAAATGGTTGTTAACAACAATAAAATTCAGTATAGGGGGGTCAATGCTCAATGTACAATCATTAATCCATCTCAAGCCTAATTCTCGTCAGTCTCCAATCTTCTGAAGCATAACGAACAAGTTCTTACATGGTGAACGAATTCTTACAGAGTGAATAAATTCTTACATGGTGAACAGTACAAGGGCAGTCATCACAGAAACTTTCGGTTTTGATCATGCAATATGACCTATAAACCATCAGGTCAAATATGAATATTCATTTGATTTTTGTACTTGATTTATATGTTGATCCCACATTTCTCCTATTATTATTATTATTTTTATTTTTAATAAAATGCTGAAGTGATAGGTAGATGCAAGATAAAGGTAGAAAACATAGTTTAGTGCTGTAAGAAGGCAAATATAGATGATCAGATGATCAGGTGTGTGCCTATGGACTAAGTATTAATCCAGGCTAGACAAGGGCAGCAAGACATCCACGGATGCAGAAGATTTCTCTCAAAGCAGGGGGGGTGAGGTTCTGAGCCTCACCTCTGTTGATCCCCAAATTCTCACCTGATGGCCCCCCTGCGACTGTGCCTGTCTTAGGTTGTTCCTCCCTTGAGGAATCTTACCCGTCTCTGGCTAACCAGTCATCTTCCGGGGCCATACAGGGAAATGTAAAGTTGGTAAGTGAGAGAGAAGCCATATTGTTTGCAAAGGTTAGCTTTTTACTTCTTTGCAGATTTATGCCCTGTGGCTTCTATGCCCAGCACTTGTCTCGAGGTATCTTTACCACCTGGAGGAATTATGATACTCGGTAAATTCGATATGAGGCACGAATTCTATTTAAGGTTTGTAATTAGGAAGGAAGAAGAAAAGCTATAGATGTAGCATATGAAGGAAACTTGGGAGGATTGATTATTTCTTTGACATATCTTCTTGTATAGTACCTTAAGTATGTATAGGTTTTAAACTACTAACTAATTTGCACACACATATTAACATAATAGGAATACGGTGACATAAACAAAGCAAATCTATAATTACCAGCCATCTCCAGTGAAGCCAAGAAAACCATTTAGGCACCCTAGGCATTTGTGAAAATTTATCTATGATATGACGGATATTGTCCAACTGTACTTGAACCATCAGACAAATTAAAGCAGCCCATTTCTGGGATCTGTTCACATCCCATATGTTCTTTTAACCATAGATAGTCTATAGTCATGAGATTTTGGGGTGCTACACCTTGCACCCCTCCCAACTCCTGGTTGAGTTCCAACAGTACAGATCCAGTCAAATTCGTTGTCTCACTGTATGCACATGCCAGCCTAGACATCTCTCTCCTCCTTCTTATGGCAAGTCCAGGAGACGGTGGGCTGGATGCAGCCACAACCGCAGCATCGTCCGGATTCCTGTGGAGGCTTTTTGATGATCATCCCCCGGCACGAGTCCTCCAGAGAGTGCTGATGCCGGAAGCTCCTCCTCATATCGTATCTTAGTTCATTTTCTGGGTATCCAAGCTAGGCCTTGATCTTCTGCGTAGAAACAAACAGACCCTTTGCCCACACTTTGACATGCCCTCTATACCACTGTGCAGAACTCATTGGCGGTCAGCACACAGTAACTGCTTTTTTTTTTTTTTTTTAATTAAGAGAAAGGAATATTATCAGAAAAGAGTACCTCCATAGCTGATCATCTGACACCCTTTAAGTGATCAACATTAAGGATATTTAAAGCATGCGTTGATCTTTGATTTACCAATAGTTTTATCCTGTTAAGGAGTAATCCCCCTTTTCTTTCTTTCTTTCTTTTTTTTTTTTAAATTTTTAATCTACACTTACCTGAAGAATACTATGTTTACTATGCTCTCCCCTATATCAGGTCCCCCCTAACAACCACATTACGGTTACTGTCCATCAGCTTAGCAAAATGTGGTAGAGTCACTACTTGTCCTCTCTGTGTTGTGCAGCCCACCCTCCCCTTGCTCCCTCCCCCCCATGCATGCTAATCTTAATACCCCCCTTCTTCTTCCCCCCCCTTATCCCTCCCTGCCCACCCATCCTCCCCAGTTCCTTTCCCTTTGGTACCTGTTAGTCCATTTTTGGGTTCTGTAATTCTGCTGCTGTTTTGTTCCTTCAGTTTTTCCTTTATTCCTATACTCCTCAGATGAGTGAAATCATTTGGTATTTCTCTTTCTCCGCTTGGCTTATTTCACTGAGCATAATACTCTCCAGCTCCATCCATGTTGCTGCAAATGGTTGGATTTTTCCACTTCTTATGGCTGAGTAGTATTCCATTGTGTATATGTACCACGTCTTCTTTATCCATTCATCTACAGATGGACATTTAGGTTGCTTCCAATTCTTGGCTATTGTAAATAGTGCTGCGATAAACATAGGAGTGCATCTGTCTTTCTCAAACTTGATTGCTGCGTTCTTAGGGTAAATTCCTAGGAGTGGAATTCCTGGGTCAAATGGTAGGTCTGTTTTGAGCATTTTGATGCACCTCCATACTGCTTTCCACAATGGTTGAACTAATTTACATTCCCACCAGCAGTGTAGGAGGGTTCCCCTTTCTCCACAGCCTCGCCAACATTTGTTGTTGTTTGTCTTTTGGATGGCAGCTATCCTTACTGGTGTGAGGTGATACCTCATTGTAGTTTTAATTTGCATTTCTCTGATAATTAGCGATGTGGAGCATCTTTTCATGTGTCTCTTGGCCATCTGTATTTCTTTTTTGGAGAACTGTCTGTTCAGTTCCTCTGCCCATTTTTTAATTGGGTTATTTGTTTTTTGTTTGTTGAGGCGTGTGAGCTCTTTATATATTCTGGACGTCAAGCCTTTATCAGATCTGTCATTTTCAAATATATTCTCCCATACTGTAGGGTTCCTTTTTGTTCTATTGATGGTGTCTTTCGCTGTACAGAAGCTTTTCAGCTTAATGTAGTCCCACTTGCTCATTTTTGCTGTTGTTTTCCTTGCCCGGGGAGATATGTTCAAGAAGAGATCACTCATGTTTATATCTAAGAGGTTTTTGCCTATGTTTTTTTCCAAGAGTTTAATGGTTTCATGACTTACATTCAGGTCTTTGATCCATTTTGAGTTTACCTTTGTATATGGGGTTAGACAATGGTCCAGTTTCATTCTCCTACATGTAGCTGTCCAGTTTTGCCAGCACCATCTGTTGAAGAGACTGTCATTTTGCCATTGTATGTCCATGGCTCCTTTATCAAATATTAATTGACCATATATGTTTGGGTTAATTTCTGGGGTCTCTAATCTGTTCCACTGGTCTGTGGCTCTGTTCTTGTGCCAGTACCAAATTGTCTTGATTACTATGGCTTTGTAGTAGAGCTTGAAGTTGGGGAGTGAGATCCCCCCTACTTTATTCTTCTTTTTTAGGATTGCTTTGGCTATTCGGGGTCTTTGGTGTTTCCATATGAATTTTTGAATTATTTGTTCCAATTCATTGAAGAATGTTGCTGGTAATTTGAGAGGGATTGCATCAAATTTGTATATTGCTTTCGGCAGGATGGCCATTTTGATGATATTAATTCTTCCTAGCCATGAGCATGGGATGAGTTTCCATTTATTAGTGTCCCCTTTAATTTCTCTTAAGAGTGACTTGTAGTTTTCAGAGTATAAGTCTTTCACTTCCTTGGTTAGGTTTATTCCTAGGTATTTTATTCTTTTTGATGCAATGGTGAATGGAATTGTTTTCCTGATTTCTCTTTCTATTGATTCGTTGTTAGTGTATAGGAAAGCTACAGATTTCTGTGTGTTGATTTTGTATCCTGCAACTTTGCTGTATTCCGATATCAGTTCTAGTAGTTTTGGAGTGGAGTCTTTAGGGTTTTTTATGTACAGTATCATATCATCTGCAAATAGTGACAGTTTAACTTCTTCTTTACCAATCTGGATTCCTTGTATTTCTTTGTTTTGTCTGATTGCCGTGGCTAGGACCTCCAGTACTATGTTAAATAACAGTGGGGAGAGTGGGCATCCCTGTCTGGTTCCTGATCTCAGTGGAAATGCTTTCAGCTTCTCGCTGTTCAGTATAATGCTGGCTGTGGGTTTATCATATATGGCCTTTATTATGTTGAGGTACTTGCCCTCTATTCCCATTTTGCTGAGAGTTTTTATCATGAATGGATGTTGAATTTTGTCAAATGCTTTTTCAGCATCTATGGAGATGATCATGTGGTTTTTGTCTTTCTTTTTGTTGATGTGGTGGATGATGTTGATGGATTTTCGAATGTTGTACCATCCTTGCATCCCTGGGATGAACCCCACTTGGTCATGGTGTATGATCCTTTTGATATACTGTTGAATTCTGTCTGCTAATATTTTATTGAGTATTTTTGCATCTACATTCATCAGGGATATTGGTCTGTAATTTTCTTTTTTGGTGGGGTCTTTTCCTGGTTTTGGTATTAGGGTGATGTTGGCTTCATAGAATGAGTTTGGGA
Source organism: Manis javanica (assembly GCF_040802235.1). NCBI lineage: Eukaryota > Metazoa > Chordata > Mammalia > Pholidota > Manidae > Manis > Manis javanica. The sequence goes on from NC_133172.1 coordinate 23,206,484, forward strand.
GTATTCCCTCTTCTTCTATTTTGTGGAACACTTTAAGGAGAATGGGTATTATGTCTTCTCTGTGTGTCTGATAAAATTCCGAGGTAAATCCGTCCGGCCCCGGGGTTTTGTTCTTGGGTAGTTTTTTGATTACTGTTTCAATTTCTTTGCTTGTAATTGGTTTGTTTAACTTTTGTGTTTCTTCCTTGGTCAGTCTTGGGAGGTTGTATTTTTCTAGGAAGTTGTCCATTTCTTCTAGGTTTTCCAGCTTGTTGGCATATAGGTTTTCATAGTAGTCTTTAATAATTCTTTGTATTTCTGTGGAGTCTGTCGTGATTTTTCCATTCTCATTTCTGATTATGTTGATTTGTGTTGACTCTCTTTTTCTCTTAATAAGTTGGGCTAGAGGCTTATCTATTTTGTTTATTTTCTCAAAGAACCAGCTCTTGGTTTCATTGATTTTTGCTATTGTTTTATTCTTCTCAATTTTGTTTATTTCTTCTCTGATCTTTATTATGTCCCTCCTTCTGCTGACTTTAGGCCTCATTTGTTCTTCTTTTTCCAGTTTTAATAGTTGTGATGTTAGACTATTCATTTGGGATTGTTCTTCCTTCTTCAAGTGTGCCTGGATTGCTATATACTTTCCTCTTAAGACTGCTTTCGCTGCATCCCACAGAAGTTGGGGCTTAGTGTTGTTGTTGTCATTTGTTTCTATATATTCCTTGATCTCTATTTTGATTTGTTCATTGATCCATTGATTATTTAGTAGCATGTTGTTAAGCCTCCATGTGTTTGTGAGCCTTTTTGTTTTCTTTGTAGAATTTATTTCTACTTTCATACCTTTGTGGTCTGAAAAATTGGTTGGTAGAATTTCAATATTGTGGAATTTACTGAGGCTCTTTTTGTGAGCTAGTATGTGGTCTATTCTGGAGAATGTTCCATGTGCACTTGAGAAGAATGTATATCCTGTTGCTTTTGGATGTAAAGTTCTATAGATGTCTATTAGGTCCATCTGTTCTAGTGTGTTGTTCAGTGCCTGTGTGTCTTTACTTATTTTCTGCCCGGTGGATCTATCCTTTGGGGTGAGTGGTGTGTTGAAGTCTCCTACAATGAATGCATTGCAGTCTATTTCCCTCTTTAGTTCTGTTAGTATTTGCTTCACATATGCTGGTGCTCCTGTATTGGGTGCATATATATTTAGAATGGTTATATCCTCTTGTTGGACTAAGCCCTTTATCATTATGTAGTGGCCTTCTTTATCTCTTGTTACTTTCTTTGTTTTGAAGTCTATTTTGTCTGATATTAGTACTGCAACCCCTGCTTTCTTCTCACTGTTGTTTGCCTGAAATATGTTTTTCCATCCCTTGACTTTTAGTCTATGCTTATCTTTGGGTTTAAGGTGAGTTTCTTGTAAGCAGCATATAGATGGGTCTTGCTTTTTTATCCATTCTATTACTCTATGTCTTTTGATTGGTGCATTAAGTCCATTTACATTTAGGGTGACTATTGAAAGATATGTACTTATTGCCATTGCAGGCTTTAGATTCATGGTTACCAAAGGTTCAAGGTTAGCTTCTTTAGTATCTTACTGCCTAACTTAGGTCGCTTATTGAGCTGTTATATACACTGTCTGGAGAGTCTTTTCTTCTCTCCCTTCTTATTCCTCCTCCTCCATTCTTCATATGTTGTGTGTTTTGTTCTGTGCTCTTTTTAGGGGTGCTCCCATCTAGAGCAGTCCCTGTAGGATGCCCTGTAGAGGTGGTTTGTGGGAAGCAAATTCCCTCAGCTTTTGCTTGTCTGGGAATTGTTTGATCCCACCATCATATTTAAATGATAGTCGTGCTGGATACAGTATCCTTGGTTCAAGGCCCTTCTGTTTCATTGCATTAAGTATATCATGCCATTCTCTTCTGGCCTGTAGGGTTTCTGTTGAGAAGTCTGATGTTAGCCTGATTGGTTTTCCTTTATAGGTGACCTTTTTCTCTCTAGCTGCCTTTAAAACTCTTTCCTTGTCCTTGATCCTTGCCATTTTAATTATTATGTGTCTTGGTGTTGTCCTCCTTGGATCCTTTCTGTTGGGGGTTCTGTATAATTCCATGGTCTGTTCGATTATTTCCTCCCCCAGTTTGGGGAAGTTTTCAGCAATTATTTCTTCAAAGACACTTTCTATCCCTTTTCCTCTTTCTTCCTCTTCTGGTATCCCTATAATACGAATGTTTTTCCTTTTGTATTGGTCACATATTTCTCTTAGTGTTGTTTCATTCCTGGAGATCCTTTTATCTCTCTCTATGTCAGCTTCTATACGTTCCTGTTCTCTGGCTTCTATTCCTTCAATGGCCTCTTGCATCTTATCCATTCTGCTTATAAATCCTTCCAGGGATTGTTTCACTTCTGTGATCTCTTTCCTGACATCTGTGATCTCCTTCCGGACTTCATCCCACTGCTCTTGCATTTTTCTCTGCATCTCATCCCATTGCTCTTGCATTTTTTTCTGCATCTCTGTCAGCATGTTCATGATTTTTATTTTGAATTCTTTTTCAGGAAGACTAGTTAGGTCTGTCTCCTTCTCAGGTGTTGTCTCTGTGATCTTTGTCTGCCTGTAGTTTTGCCTTTTCATGGTGATAGAGATAGTTTGCAGAGCTGGTACAAGTGACCGCTGGAAGAGCTTCCCTTCTTGTTGGTTTGTAGCCTTTTCCTGGGAGAATAGCGACCTCTAGTGGCTTGTGCTGGGCAGCTGTGCGCAGACAGGGCTTCTGCTTCCTGCCCAGTTGCTTTGGGGTTTATCTCCGCTGTTGCTGTGGGCTTGGCCTGGCTGGGGCTGTTCCTCCAAAATGGTGGAGCCCCGTTGGAGGGGGAGCAGCCAGGAGACTATTTATCTCCGTAAGGGGCCTCTGTGCTCCCTGCTGCCCAGGGGGTTAGAGTGCCCAGAGATCCCCAGATTCCCTGCTTCTGGTCTAAGTGACCTGTCCTGCCCCTTTAAGATTTCCAAAAAGCACTCTCCAAACCAAAACAACAGCAGCAACAATGAGAGAGGGAACAGAAACAAAGAGAAAAAAAAAAGGAAAAAAAAGGAAAAAACAAGCGATTTTTTTTTTTTTTTTTTTTTTTTGTCCTCAGGTGCCGGTCCCAGGCACCCGCTCACTGGTCCTGCTGCCCTGTCTCCCTAGCACCAGGGTCCCTGTCCTTTCAAGGCTTCCAAAAAGCACCCACCCACCGGTCCCGCAGGGAAGGAACGCTCAATATTCTTTGTCCTCAGGCACTGGTCCCACGCACCCGCTCACCAGTCCCGCCACCCTGCCTCCCTAGCACCGGGGTCCCTGTCCCTTCAAGGCTTCCAAAAAGCACTCGGCAAAAAGAGAGAAAAAAAAGGGGAAAAACGCGCGATTTCTTCCGTCCTCAGGTGCTGGTCTCAGGCACCCACCCACCGGTCCCACAGGGAAAAATGCGGGATATTCTTTGTCCTCAGGTGCCGGTCCCAGGCACCCGCTCACCAGTCCCGCCGCCCTGCCTCCCTAGCACCGGGGTCCCTGTCCCTTTTAGGCTTCCAAAAAGCACTCGCAGAAAAGAGAAAAAAAAAAGGGGAAAAACGCGCGATTTCCTCTGTCCTCAAGTGCCGGTCTCAGGCACCCGCCCACCGGTCCCGCAGGGAAAAACGGGGGATATTCTTTGTCCTCAGGCGCCGGTCCCAGCCACCCGCTCACCAGTCCCGCCACCGTGCCTCCCTAGCACTGGGGTCCCCGTCCCTTCAAGGCTTCCAAAAAGCGCTCGCCAAAAAGAGAAAAAAAAAAAAAAGGGGAAAAACGCGCGACCTCCTCCGTCCTCAGGCACCGGTCTCAGGCACCCGCCCCCAGGTCTCGCAGGGAGAAACGCGGGATATTCTTTGTCCTCCGGCGCCGTTCCCAGGCACCTCCTCACCGGTCCCGCCACCCTGCCTCCCCAGCAACGGGGGCCCGTCCCTCTAAGGCTTCCAAAAAGCGCTCGCCAAAAAAAAAAAAAAAAAACCGTGCCGGTTTCTCTCCACCCGCCGGGAGCCGGGGGGGGGGCGCCCGGGTCCCGCCGGGCTGGGGCTTGTATCTTACCCCCTTCACAAGGCGCTGGGTTCTTGCAGGTGTGGATGTGGTCTGGATGTTGTCCTGTGTCCTGTGGTCTCTATTTTAGGAAGATTTTTCTTTGTTATATTTTCATAGCTCTATGTGTTTTTGGGAGGAGATTTCCACTGCTCTACTCACGCCGCCATCTTGGCTCCACTGCGATCTCTTCTTCTGTACTAGCTTTTTTTGCTGCAACAAAATCTTCATGGCTTAAAGCAACACAGATTTATTATCTCACTTTCTGTAGGTCAGTAGTCTGGACAAAGAGCTGCCATCTTGTCTGCTTTAACCAAGGAGTCAGCTGAGCTGCACTTCTCATTTCGAGCTCACAGTTCTTTTCCGAGCTCACTGGTTCAGTTTCTTGTGGTTGTAGGACTGATGCCCCATTTTGACGGCTGCTTGCCACCAGAGATCAGTCTCAGCTACTATAGGCCACGCTCAGCTCTCATGTCCTTGCCCTGCCTGTGACCCCCTCCATCTCAAAGCCAGCAACAGAGAACCTACTTTCAGGAAGAAACCCTCTGAGCAACTCTTCTGCCACCAACTGGAGAAATCTCTCTAATTTTTTAAGGGCTCAAGTGATTAAATTAGCCCCACCTAAAAAAATCTCCCTTTCTTAAAGTCATCTGTGCCATATAAAATAGCCTAATCATGGGAATAAACCCCATTCCAGTCTCAATCCTACCGACCATGCCAGAGGGGTGGGAAGGGTTGTGCACTGGCATAGAATTCTGCCAATCACATGTGTTGCTTGGGGCCACATTAACACTTCAGTTTCTGGTACAGCCATTTTGATATAACTGTGGAGCAGCCAAGGAGGGTTGTGGAAAGTCAGGTGTGGGTGTGTAAGTGAGGTCTGGACTGAAGGTATACATTTGAGAGCAAACACTATGTTAAAATTATGAGACTGGGTAGGATTACCTGAGGAGGAGTGTGGGTAGAAAAAAGAGATGTCCAGGGACTGAGCCTTTGTGACCCAACACTTAGAGGTTGGATAGAGGAGGGGAAACTGAATCTGAGAAGCAGCCAGTGAGATAGGAGGGAAAGTAAGAGGGATCAGAAGAGTGTGGAGAGTATCAGAGTATGAGAGAGAGAGAGGGTGTGTGTGTGCTTCAAGGTGGGAGCAGACATCTCCATCTAAAGTTGCTGAGCCTTCTGGTTAGCTAACAAACAAAAACACTCGTTGGATTTGTCTACTTCAAGGACGTCACTGGTGACCTTGACAAAATGAACTTTTGATGATGTGGGGGATGGAAACAGGATTGGAGCGTGAAGGCATTTGCTGGTGGGGAAGCCTTCGTGACCACAGGCCAGAAGGCCTAGATGGTGTACGGGGACTGCCCTCAGCTCTGGGAGCTGCTCTTGATGGCAGAGAGCTCGCAGAACACCACAGTAAGTGCACAAGTCTTTCTTGTTCTCCCACACCTCTGTGACCTTCTGGGACACGGAACTGTGTATCTGTCACCTTGGGCAGAGTGCCAGGCCTGGCTTTAAGAGTTGCTCAGTACATGTTTTCTGACCTAAATTGAGGACCCGAGGGGAGAGCCAAGAGGGATGAAAGTAGATGGTCTGGAGGTTGCTGATAAGAAACATTTGCCCCATCACAGCTTTGCTTTGGCCACTCAGGGCACAACTCAGGGCACTGGTGCCTTGACAGGGAGTCTGACTCTGTTATATGGACATTGGGCTATAATCCTAGTTTTTAGATCTGCACATTCTACACATACATCCATTTTTTTTTTTTACTTGAGCAAAACACTTGGTGGGGGATATCTAAAACATGAGCTTGTTATTAAGAGAAAAGAAAGCACACAAACCCCAACCAGCCAGCTGTCTCTCCAAGACAGTGGGCTGCAGGCAGGAATGGGAAGGAGCCTCAGCTGAGCCGGCTCCGTGGAGCCGGCCCATGGAATTCTGCCAGCTCCTGATGGCCAAGGAGCCACCTGTGGGCCCTGTTGCCTGATGGCCATTTATGCAGCATCCAAGCCTTGCTTCCTTAGCATAGTCTTTTCCAGAGCCCCCACAGTCCCTGGTAGGGTTGCTCTATGCATCTCTAAATGAAATTGGTCAGAGGAGAGGGAGGGAAAAGGAGGCTTAAGGAGCAGCTTGGAGGACACAGAGAGAGAGAGAGAGAGAGAGAGCAAGACAGCAAAGAACTAGACAATATCAGAGAGCTCAGAGTGGGCAGCAGAAGACCTGATTTCTCATCCTGGCTCCACATTTTCTGTGAACCATGAACTAGTCACTAAGTCACTTCCTGAACTGTAGTTACCCCAACTAGCAGTGGCCTAGATGAAGGTTATAGCTCCTCCTTGCTCTAACAGCCCATTACTCCGAGGAGACACAGGCAATGGAATGAGAGAAAAAGCAGAGGACAATCCTTGCTGCAGTGGTCCATGTCCTGTAGTGCTAGGTAAAGGCAAATGGTCACTTACCTCAACTCCTGGACAGGAACCAATCAAAGCATTTCAAATGTCAAGCTAGAGGAAACCCAACTCCGTCTGGTTTTTAAAATAAGAATATGTGTGTCATGTACAATGAGAAGTCCAGAAACAGGGAGAATTCTGAAGTTGCATGATTTATCAACTCAGTCATCACTTACCCAGGGTCCTTTCAGCTCACCAATCTGCCTTCTCAGTGGTCACATGGTCTTTAGCTCTAAGTGGCTTCCTTTCAGTCTCAGGATGGCTGCCCCCAAAGTATCTTGAAATAACAAGGAAGAGAAGGTTTGCCTCCTTCTTATGTCTTCTTTTAAGAGTTGGAAAACCTCATTAAGAAACCCCTAATGCCCCACTTTGCTCCTGGTAGACACGTGCTTAGGACACTTCATTGGCCAGAAGTGACTCCTATCCCTGTTCCCATTAAGCCAGTCAAGGACTAGTGAGCTAAGCTTCATCACCATGATTGGCTTAAATCAATCAATCAAGGGGGACGAATGATGGACATTAACTATCAAGAGCACTACGGAAGAGAAACATGTTTGCAGCAATGCATTTTTTGGACAAAGAGGGTATGATTCGATGAGCTCTGTGGTAACGTCTGAGTAAGGGCAGCCAGATGGTGGGGCAACTTCCTGCAACCAGTGTGACCCTCAGAAGTCCTCTTCAGCTGTGGACTTTCTGAGTGATCCTGAGAAGTTCCCATCCTCTTTCCAGACCTCAGTTTGTCCTCTAACAAGAAGGACATGGGCAGGGTATGAATGAGGCTAGTAACATCCTATATGCAGTAAGTTTATGGCTGAAATACACAACCTTTTCATTCATGATCACTAGAATAGCCAAAAAGGAGAAGAGACTTTTCATGTCTGTTGGCTGGTTCAGTGGTCAGTCCCCTTGCCTTTAAGGACTTCCAGAGGAAGAACAAAGGAGGTAAAAGAAAGGAAGTGACCCACCCTGTACTAGAGCTACTTATGCACAGAACTGATGAGGAAAAGGTAGGCCTGTGTCAAAGATGGATACAGAGACTTGGATCAATCCAGGCTCTTGATCCTAAGAAAGAGGAGAAGCAAGTGAGAGTAATTTAGGTAAAAAAATGGAATTATTGGGTCATGTAACTACAGGATATGAAAATTAGGGCTCATGATTTCCCCCAGAGGAAATTCACAATTCTCTTACCTAAAGAAAGGAAGTATGTGTGGGATGGGAAGAAAACAATCCTCAAACACACATATAATGGACCTCCGATTGCTTCAAAACATACCCCTAAGAGATTGTACCTTTAGGCAAATTTTGGGCTCGTGTCCCAACCTTTCAAACAGAAACGAGAAAAACACCTTTGATACTGATCTCTGTCAATAAGAGACAAGCCTGAGGAGGCCACCTGGACAACAACATGAACCGTTTCTGGGGCCGGCTCCACCTACCAGGGACTGAAACAGGACAGGGGTCATGTTTTCTGAAATTCTCCTATGAGAATTCTCTCAAATTCTCTCTAGTAATAGATAAAAATTGTCCTAGTTGTGTGGGGAATTAATGAAGAGAACGCAAGAGATCATGTGTGAAAGTGAGTTCATTAGTGGGATTTTGTCTGCTCCACCCAACGTCTCCCCCAGTACATCAGGCCAGGCTGCCTCTGCCCCACCCAGAGCACTTCCCACACCTCCAGCAGGAATGAGACATAAGCACATGCGGTAAGGGGTGTCTGGAGGCTCCCCAGAGGGGCCGGCCTCCCTCCTCTGACTCCCGACTAAGCCTTGCTTTGGCTGCAGCTGCACTCCTGGGGCCAGCACAAAGTCTGGCCAAGTAGCAATGCGCGTGGGGGCTGGGTGTGGATGGGAAGGACACAGTGCTTTGTGAGCACATTTGCTGCTCTGCAAAGAGAAGCTGCTGACAGATTGTTTGCCAATAAAGAAAGTCACAGAGCCTAATAACAATCAGATGGTTCTCCAGCCCATCTCCCCCTTGGCTGTGCTCTGCAGGATGTACCCAGGTGGATACTGACTGCACTTCTCCTGGGGGACCCAGTGCTGTACAGATTACGGCTTCTTCCGTCAGCTGAGGGCCAAGAAGGCTCTGTCCCTTTCCTGCGGCCAGGGGTGTGTACTTTGGTCCACTCCATTCAGAAGCACTAGCCCATAAGGAACTCCCTACAATCAGCTTTTATGTGAGCCACCCCTTGATAACAGCCAGGCACTTCACAGGGCTTCAGGGAACCCAAGTCTCTGACGCCCAGCACTTGCTGCTCATTCTCTCCCACTGTCTTCTTCCTAAGGTGACTCTTACGCATGGGTTTGTCTTCTCAGCAAAACACATTCATGTTATCTGATGGCAGGTATTTTTCTCCCTGCCTGGTGGCCGGACTGAGCACAGAAGAGTCATCCAAATGTCTGGGTTCATCCACAGCTCCAGCAGTCTGACAGTGGGCACAGAACCACATAACCCAGAGGACAGAAGAAGCCTGAAATCTGCCTATTGAGTGATTGAGCTGGCACCAAAACTGGACTGGATTTGTGGGAAGGCAACAGGAAGCTACACAAAATCTTTTGGATCCATGGTGTTCGAACTTTGACTACAGAACCTTCTAGAATCAAAATCTTACCTGAAGGTTCAGTAAATAAAACCAAGGTTGGGGGGCTGCCTTGGGTGGGAGCAGAATCCTGGGAGCAGAGTCAGTCAGTGCATTATCTTCCCCAGCATCTCTATTCCTTCTCCCAAAGAGTACACTTGAGAAACCACTGGGAATTCCTAAAACTTCCCTGGGCACAATGTGAAAATCCCTTCACCAGCCCCTCCACCAGGCTGCTGGGAGACCTCCAGATGAACAGATGCGTCTCCTAGAGGTCTCTGAAATTAAGAAATAAGGAAGCAATATTTATGGTGGATATATACCCCTGGTCTTCAATTCAGAGACCCTGGATTCCAGTTCTAGCCCAGGTACCTACTAGCTAAGTAACTTTGGACTAACATCGGTGAAGTTCAATTCCTTTATTTTAAATCAGGAATGGCAAAGAAGTAACTCTTGCTGAAATACCTAGGATGAACCTGGCGCTTGACAGGCACTGATTTTATGAATCTGACTGTGTCCCTGCAACACTGTATCTTGGCAGAAGTAGGAGGACAGAGGGTCTTTGAATCAAACCTAGAGCCGGGATTGAGGAGGCCACCACAGAGTTTCACAGGACCAAAGAAGAGGGGCAGGGAGAGAGCAGCATTTGCGTATTTTTCCCTGGACACATTTGAGAGGTTGCTGCAAGACATCCTGTACATTCTATTATTAGGAAAGGAACCCAGCCTGGAACACAATCATCACAAACCTCAAACTGCTGTTTACAAATGCAGGGAGTTTGGTGAGACCTAAAATGCTCTTCCCCAAATGCATTCTCCCCCGCCCCCTTGGTTTTTAAACCCATGTGGATTCCAAGGGAAATTGAATCCATATGTTTCTGGTTCATTTACACTGAACTCATCAAAATGTAATTTTGCAACATCTAGTTGACGTCCAGGATGTCTTTAGAAGCCTCATTTTTATGCCTTTTTATAAGCCCCTCTCCCTTGGAGACAGGAAGTTATGCCTTGCCAAGAGTGGATGGAATTCCAGCCAAGCAGAAGTTCTGCTGTGAAGGCCCACGAGGCTGAAAGGGCCTCTCATCTCAGTCTTGGGGACCTCACCCCTTTCTCCATCTCCATTCTCAGAGCAGAAAGCTTCAAGAGGCACCCAAGGGAAGGTGTCCAAGGTGAGGCACCCAAGGGGAGGCACCCGGCTTTCCAACCCACCACTGAATGGATCCCATGCTACCTCCAGCTCAACCCTGCATCGTCCACCTCCCTGGTGATCAAAGTGAAAAAAAAAAACAGTCCATTCCATATTGCTGATAGTGACTGTGAGGCCTGGACTAGTATGCTGACTTGTCCAAGTCAATGGTGGAGCTGAGATTGACAAGCAAGATGAAAAATAATAAAAATAAAGTCTCTCCAGGCTGAAGAGTCCTATAGGTGAGAACGTGCCTTGGACACATGCAGGATAATGGAGAGAAATAGATGTGGTCCCTGACCTGGTTCACTCTGAGGCCCAACAGAATCCTGAGGTGTTACATTATCAGTGCACTCCCAGCTTCCAAGTAGGTTAATGGTCCATTTAAAAGTAAAATTTTGACCAGCTAATAAGGCTTCGGTCACAGGCTGTAGTTTACACACAAATACAAATTCAGGGAAGGAAAGGGGAGCCTTGGGGTCACAGTGGTAGAGGCAGATAAGTGGGGAATTTGGATTCTAGTCCTAAGTCCGGCATGCAGTGGCATCCTCAAATACCTGCTCTAATTAATTAGCACATCTTCCCTGGCTCCCTTCTCAACAATTACACAAGCAGAAAAAAACAGCCTGTCTGCCAAGGGTTTGCCAAGGTCCTCGTATACCTTGCATTGGTCATCGAGAGGGTGGTGACTGCCAGCTAACCACCCACAGAGCAGGGCCTGAATGCAAGATGTGTGCCAGGAGAACGTGGCCTGGATGAGAGAGAGCCAGCCTCTCAGCCCCTTTTAGCATAAGTTTGGAGGAATACAGGGGTATCCAAAGTAGGCAGACTTGGAGCAACACAGCCAGGCACAGTTTGAGTCATCTCTGCCCTCATTCCCTGTAATCTGCAGAGTTAGCAGGGCAACCCCCTAGCTATGCCCTAATGCCAGAAAAGCCACATTCACTGTGTGGGGATTGGCATCCTTTGACAGGAGAAGCCCTGTGTGGGTCTGTAGCATTCTGTTTCATAGCTACCTTTTTCCAAGGCTACCAGGAAAATGGCATCCATTAACATCATTAACATAATCCATAAGTGACATGCCATTAACATCAGACCCCTCCTGCCCTCAGAAACCTAAGGCTGGATCTGGAACTCAGTGGCTTTTTGCACTGACTACCCTAAGCAGGCTACAACTGGCTTTCTCTACAAAAATTCAACCAGCGTGTGGACGGTCCCCAGCAACTTTTGCCAGGGAAGAGATGACTGACTGCCAGGTTTTCCCAGGTGAATAAAAAAGTTGCATTTGACCCAGCCCTTCTTTCTTTAGTCCTGCTTTGAATGTAGATACGATGCCTAAAGGTGTAACAGCTATCATGCAACCATGAGGAAGCAACCATGAGAACAAAGACCAACATGTGAAGGAGAAGGGGGTAGAAAAACAGAAGGCAGATGGCTTTGTTGGTACCCCTAGGTATCTGTATCCAGAATAATGCTACCTGAGTACAATAAGGCCCCTGTGTCTCTATGTCCTCTGCTGGGTTGTATTCCTTGCAGCTGCAAGCATTCTCAACTATTCCTAGCTATTGAGAGACAGAGTCTATATGTTGTGGGGAGCTGAAGAAGAAGTTAGTGTAAGTAGGGATGCAAGTAAAAGCCCCATGCAAGGTGAGCTCATAAGTCCTGTATTATAGGCAAGCAGACCAGCCATGAATCAGCCCAGGGAACTGGTCTACAGAGAACTAGGAGCCTAGAGCATCCCTGTAGGAAGAAGTAGATATGCCAGTCCATGTGGCTTAGGCACTTGGAGCAGAAAAGAGGGACAAAGAACTGGCTCTGGTCCCAGTCCAGCCTCAGGGACTCAAGCTGAGTCCTATGTAGAGGAGACTCTGTCACTCCTGTACACATCATGGCATGATGGTGATATTCTATGAATTTAGGAGCCTCAAAGACACATCTCCTTGGATAGGGTGACACTTGATGTCCCCTTGGGTCACTGGGTGCAAAAACATGCATCAGATTGCCAAGCCCCAGAGTGGGAGGTGTACCCTGGTACTCTGACTATTCACAGGGGCTGAAGCCAGCTCCTCCCCAGGCCCTGGCCATGCTGGATGTGATACCTGGCTAGAAATGACAGGTGTCCAGTGGAGATGGTTAAACTCAACCTACATGAGGTGGAAGAGAGACAGGACCAAACACACATAGACTGTCTGCATCTGAGGATGCCAGAAACACTGAGAGGGAGGTAGAAAAATCTGCAGGGGGCTGACATGTAGGGAGCAAGTGGGACACAGAGATGAGCCTTCTCATGACATTAACAGACCTTCATTTCTCCCCACAGCATGGTAACACTTGGTGACACCTGGACTACAGCAGTCTCTTGTGGATAAAAAGGTTAACCCTCAGTGCACGGGGGGGTCTAGACATGTTTGTCTTTGGGCTCTTCCTAGTTTTCTTGCCTGAGCCCTGTTTTCTCTTTCTTCTCATAGCGTCTTCTCCTCTCCCTAGAGAGCAAAAGTGTCCTTGGGCTGGCAAGAGGGCCTGTATAGACTAAGGGGGCCCTTGCCCCCTCCTCACCAGAAACTCTTGTTCCCTCAGGGGGAATCTCAATTCCATCCTAATAATCTAATAACTGGATTAGCCATTAGCCTTCTCTCTACTCCCAAGGGAGATCACTAATGGTAGTCCTCTGTGAGTTATGAAGAGGGTCCCAGCACCTCTCTATTCACATATCAGTACATCCAGGGCATCTGAAATCCCTCTTCATCCTGCACAGCTCCCCCAACAAGACACTCATGGCAGAGCTAAGGCAGAGAGATGTCCAGAAGATAGGCACCAAGCAGCTGGACATGATTCCTCTACTGGGCAGCACACCTGGGTGCCCCTCTCTTCTCTGGAAGGCACCTGAGTGCTACAGAACTCGGGTTGTTGGTCACCTTGGGCAACTTGAACCTGGCTACCAGACTGAGAAAGACAAACACTCCCTCCCTTCTTGTTCCACCTCCCACACAAGTGTATCATTAACTTAATGACCATTTCCACTATCTAGATATTTGGTCCATACAGAGAACTGAATCAGTTCCATTATCAAGTCTCATGGCACAGTAGGCCCAGCAAAGTGACTGACTTTCCTGCCCATGAGAGAGGTAATAGTCAGGAATAGAGCAGAGGCCAAAGTTATTTTGAATTAACTACTAATGGATAGGATTTCTATAGCTATTTTTTAATACCTGTACAATTTGATGAAAATCAGACATAAGAGGAACTCAATTTTGTTTTTCATTAATATTCACTTTGTTAACAGGAACAGATGATTTCTGAGAGCTCTCCTTACCCTTTTAATTTGTCTCCCTATAATGCAGCAGAGATGTCCTCCATTATTAAACTGATTAGCAAGTGGCACAAATCTTTTCTTGTAGATTTCTTCATTATTACTTATGCAGGACAATGTGTTTGGATTTTGTGAACCAGACGGCTGGGGATGGGAGTGATAAGGAGGAGGGGGAGAGACTGGCTTTTGAAAATCCAAAAAAGTACTAAATAACAACAGCAAACCTGTCAAGAAACAACACACTTTTAATTATTTAATGGGAGGATATTGCACAGATCACATAAGGTAATACACATTCTTGAGGATTCAAGGACTAGGCAGATCTGACCACAGCGTCCAAACCAGGGCAGGTCCTGAGTTGCCTTCTACAGAGGAAGGAAATATAACTCTCTATAGGCCTTCTTACAGGTATTAATTTAGATACTTGAATCATCCTTCGGATGGGGAGGTCACTACCTCAGGAGGCAACCATGACCAATATATGATCTCCTATTTATTACCTCATCCTGGACTTAATGGAAATGAAGCCACCTTCCTGTCTAAGTTTACCCAGGGAAGGGGCAGAGCTCTTTGGAAGCAGGAAACTTCATTTCCCATGAAGCCCTTGGAGACCAGAGTCTACAGTGCGGCAGAGGTCAGGCAAAGGGGGCAGAGGCATAGTGAGCATCTCTCAGTAGCCTTCCCTTGGACTGGCTCCCAGAGCCCTTTCAGAGAGAGCATTCCACCTTACCATGCAAAGGATCATGGCAACTAAATTGGGTGGGCATTATTAATTTTAAAAATCTCAAGATCTCTGAGGAACTGAGACCAAAAGGCTGAATGACCTATCCCCGGGTTACCACAGCTAGTAATGGCAAGCCTTACATAGGACTAGAGCTTGGGTGCTTAAGCTCGCCAAGTTCTAAATAAAAATGCTGGATTTTCCACGGTGCATGAGAAGAAGTCATTGTTTGACCACCTGGTAAAACATCCATCACTTAGGGCATGATGTAGCAGAGCCCGAGGCACCAGTGGCTGACTCGCTCCTTACTTATGGAGACCTCTGCTCCATTCTCCACTCGAGATTTGATGTCTGATCAACTGGCATTCTTTGAACATCTTATACTGTGTAAGTCCAGCTCAGTAGCTCCTCATTCTCACTTTTGTCTGAAAAAAAATTTTCAATTTTTTGATCTGAGGAAACAAATAGTCCAAGATCTGGCCAAAATCTATTCTTGTTACCTCATTTCTCACTTTTACTACAAAACCACCTCTTTTTTAAGGACCCCAGTGTCTCCTCTGAATCCCCAAAAGTTCCTAGCTTCTTTCTATTGCTGTACTATTTCTCCTCTTAGACCACCAGTCCGGGCTGGTGAAAGAAATTCACGTTGTCCAAGCACAGAGAGACTTTATTGACATACATAAATGAGAAAACTAAAAGTAGTTGGCTCAAGGTCTGTATGCATTGGCTTCACCCTCTTAAGGCTCTTCTTTCATTATGGAAAATAACATTAGGCTTCAAATAAAGTGGAAACACTAATTCAAAAATACATATGCACCCTATGTTATCTGAAGCACTATTTACAGTAACTAAAATATAATAACAACCTAAGTGGTGTCCATCAATGGATGAATGGATAAAGAAGATAATGTGTGTGCACAGACACACACACACACACACACGCATCTATATATATATGGAATGCTATTCAGCTATAAAAATGAATGAAATATTGCCATTTGTGATAACATGGATGAACCTAAAGGGTTATTATGCTAAGTGAAATAAGCCAAACAGAGAAAGACAAAAACCACATGGTTTCACTTCTATGTGGGATTAAAAAACAAAACAAACAAACAAAACACAAGCCAAGCTCATAGATATAGAAAACAGGCTGGAGGTTGCCAGGAGGACAGTAGAATGGGCAAAATGGGTAAAGGGCATAAAAAAAATTACACTGTCAAGTTACCAGATTAATGCTTTTTGTATGAAATGATGCTCCGCTTTCCCAACTGTTCCCAAGTAAAAGGCTCTGATTAGACAGCTTAGGTTATGCAGTCTTCATTGCACCAATCCCCATGACAAAAAAGGATGAACTATGCCAAATTTCTAGTGAGCCTCATATTCAACCCCATGCTGGAGGGTGGTCAGCTTCATGCTAATACAAGGATAGAACATAAGGGAAGTATGGGTGAAGCTAAAGTAACCTGAAGGAAAAAGGACCACTTGAAGCCATAAAAATAAGACTTGTCTAATACACTCATGCTTCTTCCCTGTGTTAATAAATATGGCTTAATCATTAGGAAGGACAGAGCTTGAGTGCCATTCATGTTACACAAGATCATACCTGTATAACCCAGTCTACTAAGGAATCTTCCATTACTCAGTTTCTTAAAGACATCTGCTAATCATAGAATGGAAAAATCTCAGCAAAGGGAGAATTATTATAGAGAGTTCTGAGTATAATTTTTTTAAATAATAACACTGAGCTCCTGAGATAGGACTAGTATTGACTAAGGATTTAGGTCAAATAAATAATATAGACTTCTTTTTAACCTCCAAACAAGAAATCTTGCCACTATGATTCATTTAGGAATGAGCTAAGGCAGCTCATGGTACCTGGAATTCAGTCTCTGTCCTATATCTCCAGATTGGGTCTGGATAAAGGATGTTGAAATAAGATTGAGAAAGGTTGATATAATGGTGGCTCTGCAACTTAGTCCTATTGGATTTTAGAGAGAAATAAAACACAAGGTTTTAGAGAGAAATAAAACACAAGAAAACAAAATGAAATTACCTGTTGTAAGATCAGTTTTTTCAGCTATAAAATGGGGATAGGAATAGCTACTTCGGTTCTAGTTCTACTTAACATGGAGTGAGCATACTCCATCCTAAGTCTGTCACTGACGACACCTAAAACCCTGGACAAAATAGACAGAGCAGGGATCTTAGGATTCTGAAGAGAAAAATAGAAGTAGGCAAATTGTAGAAGGAAAACAGATATTTCAAATGCCACCAAAATAGCAGTAAGTCTCCTTTATTTCCCTTCCCACTTTGGTTTTTCAAGTGTGAGTTCAAACACAGTCCAAAATCTGGAACTGTGAACCAGGTACAGTCAGAAAAAGGTCCAAAATAAGTCCTCTATTTCTGATCAGTAAAATATGAAAGGGGACCCTACAATCGGAGATGGTGGGGAAAATTCTCCACTTTTTTTATTTGTGTTACATTCTGTCTTGCCTCAACCACAAGGCAATCCTGCAGTGACAGAGCAACAATAGCAGCTCGTAATGTGCATAAAACTATAATAGATGGAAACTCTTTTTCTCTGACCAGATTGTGGTCTCAAAAGCATAAGGAAAATTCACATTCCTTTTTCATCTCTATCATCTTGCCATTTGTCCTTAAAGGCAGATGTAGTTGCAGGAACTGAACAGTAGAGCAGAGACCAAAATGGAGAGTTTCTGAGAGTAGGAAAGTGTTTAGGAGATTGTGGAGAGGAGAAAGCTCACGAAGTGCTTCTATGAAGTCTCCTTTGAGGGCTTGCACCCAAGCTGCATAGGCATGGATCTGAATTAATCAGCATACTAAAGGCTTTGAGAACTACACTACAGAATAGATTACCTTCCAGGTCCCAGGTTGGACACTGGGTGACACAGGGAAAACAAATCATAATAGCCCCATAAAAGCTTTGAAGACAGAATTTAAATTGAAAACAGAATCCAGTCTGTGGGCTCTTAGCCAATAATTAGCTGGCTTGATTGCCTTCTGAAACAAAACAAAAAGTCTTCAAAAGATTTTAACAAGTTTGAAAGACTAGAGTAAAATTCAAAATGTCCAAGGTACATTTCAAAATTTCTTAACATATGAAGAACCAGGAAAATCTCTATATTATGCAAGGGAAAAGACAATAAACAAACACCAAACCTGAGATGGCATAGTGTTGAAACTATCAAACAAAACATTAAAGCAGCTTTTATAACTATGTTCCAAGAAATAAGAGAAAACACTCTTGATGTAAATGGAAAGCTATAAAGTCTCAGCATAGAATTAAAAGATATACAAAAGAATGAAATTAAAATGTTGCAACTAAAAAATACAGTAACAAAATTTTTTAAGTTCATTGGATTAGCTCAAAAGCCTAGAAGTGATAGTGGAGTCACTGAACTTGAAAATATATCCAGTCTGAACAACAGAGAGAAAGATAATTGGCAAAAATGAACAAAGACCAGTGGAAAAATACCAGTGCTCCAATATTCACTTCATTAAAGTCCCACAAGAATAAGAAAAAGAAGGTGGTACATAAAGATAAATGATAGATAAATAGAAAGATGAGATAGATGATAGATTGATGATAGATAGATAGATAGATAGATAGATATAGATAGGTGATAGATAGATAGATAGATAGATAGATAGATAGATAGATAGATAGATAGATAGATGATAGATAGATAGATAGATAGATGATTGATAGATAGATAGATAGATTGATAGATAGATAGATAGATAGATAGATAGATAGATAGATAGATAGAAACAATGGCTTAAAACTCCCCAATTTGATGAAACACACAAATTTACAGATTCAAAAAACTCATGAAATCAAAAAGGATAAAATCAAAGAAATTCATGCCCAGATACATCACGATTAAACTGTTGAAAATTGAAAAGAAAGGAAACAATGTTAAAGCACCAAGAAAAAAAGATACATTACTTATAAAAAAAATAATTTGAATGACTTCTGAGTTCTTATTTAAAAAAGCATGGACACCAGAGGAAAGTGGCACAAGGCTTTAAAGGGGCTGAAATAATTGACTCGCAACCCACAATTCTATATCCAGTAGAAATATTCTTCAGGAGTAAAGTAAAATCAAAATCAAAGCATTCTCCGATTAAGGAAATCTAAGAATTATGGCTATCAAACCTGACCTAAGAGAAATGCTAACACAAGTATTATGGGGAGAAGGAAAGTGATATCAGGGGAAATTTGGAACATAATAAATAAAGGAGGAGAAGTAGAAGTAGTAAATACCTAGGTAAATATAATCAACTATTTTTCTCCTCTTAAGTTGAAACTTAATATGTTGAAAACAACATAATAGTTGAAAACAGAATGTATAACATTGATAGCATTTCTAATGCATGTAAATGTAACATATATGAAAACAACAACATAAATGAGAGAAGATAAGTTTCCACATTCTACTTCAAGTAACAAAATGTTAATTATTAATAAACTGTGAGAATTTTATTGAAATCTTTAGAGAAACCACTTAAAAACTATAAAATACATAGTCAAAAATAAGTATTTGTATTGCTTTTATTTTTGTTGTTGAATTGTGTGAGTTTTATTATGTATTTTGGATACTAAACACCACTAGACCAAGATGTATGATTTGCAACAACCCTAGGGTAAGTGGATTTTTCACTCTCTTGATGACATCTTTGTACATTGTAATTTCTTCTGACATCGTGCTTCCTGTTGCCTCAATATCCTTGCAACAGGTTATAAGCACCCTGCCCAAGTGAACAGGCACATGAGGGTGATAAATCCAGTTTCTGCCACAAATTCCCCTTCTTGCCCTCCCCTGACTATGACTTAGTGACATTCGAACACACCAATGAAAAGCTGTTATGCTTCTTACTTGTATACTTCACCCTGACTCCAATAAAGACACCTGTCCATGGGCCTTCACACTCTCTTGACTCACCACCTTCCCATATGGCCCCCACGCCTCTCTCTTCTATGACCTGTGAGTATAATAAATCCCTTCCATTTTTGTATGCTTCTTTGTGGTGTTACTCTATGTCCATACCTAGGTGATCATTGAAAAAAAAAAATTGAGTAACGTAATTGCTCCTTACAACATACTTCAAGGCACAAGAGTTTTAACTTTGGCGCAGTTGAACATATCTATATTTTCTTTTATTGCTCATGTTTCTGGTGTCATATTTAACCACCCATTGCCAAATCCAAGGTCAATGAAGATTTACCTCTATGTTTTCTTTTAAGAGTTTTATAGTTCTAGCTTTTATATTTAGGTAATTGATAAATGTTTAATTAATTTTTGTATTTGACATGAGGTACAGGTCCAACTTCTTTCTATGTAGACCAACTGTCCCAGCACCACTTTCTCAAGGGAACATATTCTTCTTTTTTTTATTAAAGTATCATTGATATGTAATCTTATAAAGGTTTCACATGCGCAACATTGTGCTTACTACATTCATACCAAGTCGCCCCACACCCCATTGCACTCACTGTCCATCAGCGTAGTAAGATGCTATAGAGTCACTAGTCTTCTCTGTGCTATATGCCTTCCCCATGACCCCCCTAAGTTATGTGTGTTAATTATAATGCCCCTAAATCCCCTTCTCCCTCGCTCCTCACCCAACCACCCCATCCCCTCCCCTCGCCACCCTGCTACTACCTTCTTGGAGTCTGTGAGTTTCCTGCTATTTTGTTCTTTCAGTTTTGCTTTGTTGTTATACTCCACAAATGAGTGAAATCATCTGATACTTGTCTTTCTCCACCTGGCTTATTTCACTGAGCATAATACCCTCTAGCTCCATCCATGTTGTTGCAAATGGTAGGATTTGTTTTCTTCTTATGGGTAAATACTATTCCACTGTGTACATGTACCACCTCTTCTTTATCCATTCATCTACTGATGGACACTTAAGTTGCATCCATATCTTGTCTATTGTAAATAGTGCTGTGATAAACATAGAGGTGCATGTCTTTTTGAATTTGGGATCTTATTTTCTTCAGGTAAATTACTAGGTGTGGAATTCCTGGGTCAAATGGTATTTCTATTTTTATCTTTTTGAGGAACCTCCATATTGCTTTCCACAAATGGTGAACTAATTTACATTCCCACCAGCAGTGTAGGAGGTTTCCCCTTTCTCCACATCCTCACTAGCATTGGTTGTTCCTTGTCTTTTAGATTTTGGTCATCCTAACTGGTGTGAGGTGATATCTCATTGTGGTTTTAATTTGCATTTCCCTGATGATTAGTGGTATGGAGCATCTTTTCATGTGCCTGTTGGCCATCTGAATTTCTTCTTTGGAGAAGTGTCTGTTCAGATCCTCTACCCATTTTTTAATCAGTTTATTTGCTTTTGGGGTCTTGAGGTTTGTGAGTTCTTGATGTATTTTGGATGTTAACCCCTTGTCAGATATGTCATCTACAAATATATTCTCCCATACTGTAGGATGCTTTTTTGTTTGGTTGATGGTGTCCTTTGCTGTACAGAAGGTTTTTAGTTTGATGTAGTCCAATTTGTTTATTTTGGCTTTAGTTTCCCTTCAAGGAGATACGTTCAGGAAAAAGTTGCTCATGTTTATACTGAAAAGATTTTTGCCTGTTTTCTTCCAAGAATTTTATGGTTTCATGACTTACATTCAGGTCTTTGATCCACTTCAAGTTTACTATTGTGTATGGAGTTAAACAATAATTCAGCTTCATTCTCTCAAATGTAGCTGTCCAGTTTTGCCAACACCGGTTGTTGAAGAAGCTGCCATTTCACCATTGTCTATCTATGGCTTCTTTATCATATATTAATTGGCCATGCATGTGTGGTTTTATATCTGGGATCTCTATTCTGTTCCATTGATCTATGAATCTGTTCTTGTGCCAGTACCAGATTGTTTTGATTGTTGTGTCTTTGTAGTGGAGCTTGAAGTTGGGAAACATAATCCCCCCAGCTTTATTTTTTCTTCTCAGGATTGCTTTGGCTATTTGGAGTTTTTTGTCAATCAAGAGAACATCCCTTACCCACAAAATGATCTTGGCATCCTTGTTGAAAATCAACTGCCATAAAATATGGCTTCATTTATGGACTTTCAGTGTTATTCCATTTGTCTATATGTCTGCTCTTATGCCACTAAAACACTGTGTTGATTATTGTAACAAAATGTCAATTTTATATTATATAAATTTCACTTGAATTTCTGAAGTATAAAAAACAGATTGAAGTGAAATGATACATATTAAAATATACAAAATAAGGCAGAGCAAGGGATAGAGAAGAATTTTTTTAAAACTTAGGAAGCATCGATTTTAAAACTCTTCAAAAAAATATCATTTTATGAAGTCAGCATAACTCTAATACTAAAGCTAGACAAGGATGCTTCAGGAGAAAAAAATGACAGACCAATTTCCCTTACAAATATTGATAGAAAATTCCTCAACAAAATACTAGAAAATTGAATTTAACAGCATTTTTAAAGGATTATACACCATGACTAAGAGGGATTTATTCCTGGAATGCAAGGATAGTTCAGCGTTCATATATTAACCAATGCAATATACTACATTAGCACAAAAAATGTGCATGATTGTTTCAATCGGTGCATAAAATAAGTGTGAGAAAATTTAATATCCTTTCATGATAAAACCGTTAAAAAAACTAGTAAAAGAAGGAAATTTCTTCAGTATAATAAAGGTGAAATATGAAAAACCTACAACTACCATCATATTCAAAGATAAAAGACTGACATCAGAAGTGACAAAGATGACAACTTTTACCACTTCTACTCAACATTGTATTGGAAATCATAACTAGAGCATTTAAGGAAGAAAAAGAAATAAAAGGCATCCAAATTGGAATAGAAGAAGTAAAATTATCGGTGTTCACAGATGACATGATCTTACATATATAAAACCCAAAACATTTCATGAGAAAATCCGTTAAAACCAATAAGTGAATTTGGCGAAGTTGAAAGATACAAAATCAAACCTCCAAGTCAGTTATATTTCTACTCACTAATAATGTAAAAAAAGAAAATTAAGGAGACATTTATGTATACAACAGCATCACAAAGAATAAAATACTTAGGAATAAATTTAACCAAAGAGGCAAGGCAAAAGAACTGTATATTGAAAACAACAAACATTAAAGAAAATTAAAGAAGATATAAATAAATGGAAAGATATTTTTGTGTTCCTGAACTGGTTGACTTCGTACCTTAAGATAACAACACTATCCAAAGCTATCTACAGTTTAAACATAATTCCTCTCAAAATACCATTTTCTGAAGAAATAGAAAAAGTCATCTTAAAATTAGTTTGGAATCACAAGGGACCCTAAATAGCCAAAACATCTTGAAAAAAATAAATAAAAGGGGTCTTGATTTCAAAATTTACCACAAGGCTGTAGTAATTAATGTAGGGTGATCCTAGCATATGGACAGGTAAATAAACCAGTGAATTGGAATAGAGAGCCCAGAAACGAACTCTTATATATAAGATAAAATTATTTTTGACAAGGGTACAAAGACCATTCAGTGGGGAAATTAATTGTCTTTTCAACAAATAGTGCTGGGAAAACTGGATACGTGTATACCAAAGAATGAAGTTGTGGCCATACTTAATGCCACATATAGAATTTGACTCAAAAGAAACCAAAGACCCAAACAAAAGACCTAAGATTATATAACTCTTAGAAAAAAACATGGCATTGCATTTGGTAAAGATTTCTTAGATATGATACCAAATACATAGAAAAAAAGAAAAACTATATCATTTGGACTCCATCAAGGTTAAAAACTTTTGTGCATTAAGAAACACTATTAAGAGATTGGAAATACATCCCTGAGTAGAAGAAAATATTTACAAATCATATAGGTGATAAGAGTAATATCCAGAATATATAAAGAACTCCTACAATATGACAACAAACAACTCAATTAAAGAATGGGCAATTAGATAATCCTTCAAAGATGATATACAAATGACCAGTAAGCAAATGAAAAGATGATTAATATCACTAGTTATTAGGGAAATGAAATACAAGTCAAAACCACAGTGAGATACCACTTCACATTCATCAAGATAGGATGACCACTATCAAGAATACAGAAAACAACAAGTGTTGGCAATGGTGTGAAGAAATTGGAACTCTTGTGTACTGTTGGTGGGAATGTAAATTGGTACAACCTTGGTGGAAAAGAGTTTGGCATTTCCTCAAAAGGTTAAAACGTAAAATGACCAGTTCTATTTATAGGTATATACCCAAAAGAACTTACAGCAGAAACTCAAACAACTACTTGTACACCAAGTTTCATGGTAGAATTATTTATAGTAGCCAACATGTGGAAACAACCCAAATGTCCATCAACAGAAAAATGAATAAACAAAATGAAGCATATATATATATACAATGGAATATTATTCAACCTTAAAAAGTAACAGAATTCTGATACATGCTACAACATAGCTGAACCTTAAACATATGCTAAGTAAAGCAAGCCAGATCAAACAACAAATATTGTATGATTTAACTTATATGAGGTAGTTAGAATAGGAAAATTTATAGAAATAAACTACCCAATAGTGCTCACCAGGGACCAGGAGTAGAGAGAAATGGGGAGTCATTGTTTAATGGGTAAAGAGTTAATGTTTGGAGTGATGAACAAATAATTGAAATGGATAGTTGGTGATGATTATACAACATTATGAATGTACTCAATACCACTGAATCTCACACTTAAAAATGGTTAAAATGGTAAAAGTTTTGTTGTGTATCTTACCACAATAAATATAATACTAGGATATTATACTTTTTAAAACTTAGAAAACAAACTTAGAATGCAAATAATAAAATGATACTTCGAAACCTACTAATAAATTAGATTAAATATAAATGATTTAAAGTAGAAAACAGAGACTGTCCAACTGATGTTTTAGAAACCCAGCTATATAGTCTCAACAGAAAGATGATTAAAGTAAAATAACAGAAAATAATGTACCATAGAAACATTAATCAGAAGAAACTTGGGATACTTATGTTAATAACAGTCAAAGAAAAAAAAATCAGAGAAGAAAAATTATCAGAAATAAAGAGGGACAATACAAATGGTAAAAAGGTCTATTCACTTTAGTAGTCAATACAATTATAAATATATGCTATGCATGTTTTGTACTTAACTATACAGTTTCAAATTACCTGAAGCACAAAAATGACCAAACTGTAAGGAGAAATAGACTAAGTCACAATTGTAGTTGAATACTTCAACATATTCACCATCAGATAACTGGGTCTAATTAATTTATAGAACACTTGCCACACCAACAACAGAGCACACATAAACTGCATGTTTACATGGAACAGTCACCAGCATAGAATATATCCTGGGTCACAAAACAATTTTAAAAGAACTGAAACTATACAAAGTAAGTTGTCTGACCATTCTATTTCAGTTCCTCTTACTCAAAACATCATGCTGAGCTTCCAACAAAAAAATTACAATAATTCTCAAAATCCAAAAATCAAGTCTGAAAAAGCAAACTTCTGAACTAGACTTACATTTGGAAGAAATTTGGAAATTATCAGAGTGGTAATTTAAAATAACTATGATTAATATGCTAAGGACTGTAATGGAAAAAGTAGACAACATAAAAGAACAGATGGATAATATAAACAGAGAGATAGAAACTAAGAAAAATCAAAACTAAATGCTAGGGGAAAAAGATATGGTAACAAATGAAAAACACCTTTGATGGGTTCATCGGTAGACTAAAAACAACCAAGGTAAGAGCAGTGAGCTTGAAGATATATCAGTTGAAACTCTCAAAATTGAAATACAAAGAGGAAAAAAAGGATGAGACAGATGGAATGGGATATCCAAGAACTGTAGAACAATTACAAAAGATATAACATGAATGTAATGGAAATACTAGAAGGAAAAGGAAGAGAGAAAAGAAAAGATGAAAATTTTGAAAAAATAATGGCTGACAACTTTCCAAAATTAATGGCAGACAGCAACTGCAGATCCAGGAAACTCAGAGAAAACCAAGTAGGATAAATACCAAAAACTACATAAAGGCCTATCATACTCAAACTGCAGAAAATCAACATAAAAAGAGAAAATCTTGAAGAAAAGCACAGGGAGCAAAAACAGCTTATCTACAAAATAAAAAAGGTAAGAACCATATCACATGTCTTTTAAGAAACATGCAAGCAAGAGGAGATTGAGGTTAAATATTTAGAGTTAAAAGAAAATGACCACCAACTTAGATATGGCATCTAATGAAATTATCCTTTAAAAATGATGAAGAAAAGGAAAAAGATGGTGGCATGAGAGATGAGACAGAGGCCTCCTCCCAAAACCACACATAATATGAAAATGTAGTTAATACAGCTAATCCTAAAAGAACAACAGGAAGAAAGCTGCACCAGACTGCATACACCTGGAGAACAGAACAGACCTCATGAAACAGGGTAAAGTACCAAAGCCATGATATGGCAGAACCCAAGCCTTTCCCCAACCCCAGCTCACCAGTGGGAGGAAAAGAAATGAACCAGGAAGTGGGTGGAAGCCTAGGTCTGCTGGACACTCATCCCTGGAGATCTGTTCTGGGAGCATGAACCTACATTCCATGGTGTTCTGGAGATAAGTGGAGTTGGAAAGCTAAGACAGGCAGAATATTGGAGAGACTGTGATTCCAGCTGCTTGTGGAAAACAAGGATCCACATTTAGAGAAGGCATAATATCCATTCTCCTTAAAGTTTTCCAAAACATAGAAGAGAAGGGAATACTTCCAAACTTATTCTATGAAGCCAGCATTACTCTAATACAAAAACCAGGCAAAGACACCACAAAAAGAGAAAACTACAGACCAATATCCCCAAAGAACATAGATGCAGAAATCCTCAACAAAATATTAGTGAACCAAATTCAAAAGTACATCAAGAGGATCATACACCATGACCAAGTGGGATTCATCTCAGGGATGCAAGAATGGTACAACATTCAAAAATCCAGCCACATCATCCACTACATCAACAAAAAAAAGGATAAAAACCACATGATCATCTCCATAGATGCTGAAAAAGCATTTGACAAAATTCAACATCCATTCGTGATAAAACTCTCAACAAAATGGATATAGAGGGCAAGTACCTCAACATAATAAAGGCCATATATGACAAACCCACAGCCAACATCATACTTAACAGTGAGAAACTGAAAGCTTTTCCTTTAAGATCAGGAACAAGACAAGGATGCCTACTCTCCCCACTTTTATTCAACATCATTCTGGAGGTCCTAGCCACGGCGGTCAGACAACACAAAAATAAAAGGTGTACAGATTGGTAAGGAACAAGTTAAACTGTCACTGTTTGCAAATGACATGATATTGTACATAAAAAAACTAAAAAATCCACTGCAAAACTCCTAGAACTAATATCTGAATTCAGCAATACAAAATTAATGTACAGAAATCTGATGCATTCCTATACAGTAACGATGAACTAAGAGAAAGAGAAATCAACAAAACAGCTCCATTCAAAATTGCATCAAAAAGAATAAAATACCTAGGAATAAACCTAACCAAGGAAGTGGAAGATCTATACCTTGAAATCTACAAGACACTCATGAGAGAAACTGAAGAAGATTCCGATAAATGGAAACACATCCCATGCTGATGGATAGGAAGAATTAATACTGTCAAAATGTCCATCCTGCCCAAAGCAATTTACAGATTCAATGCAATTTCTATCGAAATACCAATGGCATTCTTCAACAAACTAGAGAAAATAGTTGTAAAACTCATATGGAACCACAAAAGACTCCAAATGGCCAAAGCAATCCTGAGAAGGAAGAATAAAATGGGGGGGATTACATTCCCTGATTTCAAGTTCTACTATAAAGCCACAGCAACATGACAATTTAGTACTGACACAAGAACAGACCCAAAGATCAATGGAACAGACTAGAGAGCCCTGATATAAACCCAACCATATATGGTCAATTAATGTACAATAAAGGAGCCATGGATACACAATGGGGAAATCACAGCCTCTTCAACAGCTGGTGTTGGCAAAACTGGACAGCTATATGCAAGAGAATGAAACTGGATTATTGTCTAACTCCATACAATAAAGTAAACTCAAAATGGATCAAAGACCTGTGTGTAAGTCATGAAACCATAAAACTCTTAGAAGAAAACATAGGCAAAAATCTCTTGAAAATAAACATGAGCAACTTTTTCCTGAACGTATCTCCTTGGGCAAGGGAAACTAAAGCAAAAATAAACAAATTGGACTACATCAAACTAAAAACCTTCTGTACAGCAAACGACACCATTAACCAAACAAAAAAGCATCCTACAGTGTGGGAGAATATATTTGTAAATGACATATCTGACAAGAGGTTAACATCCAATATACATAAAGAACTCACATGCCTCATTACCCAAAAACAAATAACCCGATTAAAAAATGGGCAGAGTATACGAACAGACACTTATCCAAAGAAAAAACATGAAAAGCTGCTCCACATTGCTAATTATCAGGGAAATGCAAATTAAAACCACAATGAGATATCACCTCACACCAGTTAGAATGGCCAACATCCAAAAGACAGACAACAACATATGCTGGTGAGAATGCAGAGAAAGGGGGACGCTCCTACACTGCCGGTGGGAATGTAAGTAAGTTCAACCATTATGGAAAGCAATATGGAAGTTCCTCAAAAAACTAAAAATAGAAATACCATTTGACCTTAGAATTCCACTCCCAGGAATTTACCCAAGAAAACAAGTTCTCAGATTCAAAAAGACAGATGCACCCCTATCTTTTTCACAGCACTATATGGGGTTAGACAATAGCCAAACTATGGAAGCAATCAAGAGTCCATCAGTAGATGAATAGATAAAGAAGATATGGTACATATACACAATGGAATACTATTTAGTGATAAGAAAGAAACAAATCCTACCCTTTGCAGCAACATGGATGGAGCTAGAGGGTATTATGCTCAGTGAACTAAGGCAGAGAAAGACAAATACCAAATGATTTCCCTCATTTGTTGAGTATAACATCAAAGCAAAACTGAAAGAACAAAATAGCACCAAACTCACAGACTCCAAGAAGGGACTAGAGGTTACCAAAGGGGAGGGGTTGGGGAGGGCAAGTGGGGAGGGAGGGAGAAGGGGATTGAGGGGTATTATGATTAGTGCACATGGTGTGTGGTGTCAAGGGGAAAACAGTTTAGTACAGAGAAGACAAGTAAGGACTCTGTAGCCTCTTATTACATTGATGGATGGTGCATGCAATGGGGTATGGGGGGAACTAGATAATAAGGGTGAATGTAGTAAACACACTGTTTTTCTTGTGAAACCTTAATAAGAGTCTATATCAATGACACCTTAATAAAAAAATAAAAATAATTTTTAATTGGTGAAGAAATATTTTCTCTGAGAAATAAAAATTGAGGGAATTCACCACCAGTAGACCTACCTTGCAAGAAACGTTTAAAGAAGTTTTTCAGAGAGAAGGAAAATGATGTAAGTTAGAAACTCAGGTTTACATTAAGAAAGGAAGAGATTTAGAGAAGGAATAAAAAGATAAAATAGAATGTTTTTTTATTATTCTTAAGCTAATAGATAATGCCTTGCCCAAATTAATATTAATAATGTCTTCAATGAATATGGTTTGTGGAATAAGAGAAATGAATGGCAACCGTGTTATAAGGGAAAAACTGGGTATACAGTGTTTTACTTGCACGACCTGTGAAGCAGTATAGTGTTACTTGGAAGTGGACTTTAATTAGTTGCAAAAGTATACTGTAAACCTTAGGGCAATCATTTAAGATCTTTAAAAATTATATAACTGATATGCTAAAAGAGAAGGGAGAATGAAAAATGTTCAATGAACATCAGAGAAACAGAAAAAAAAACAGTGGAAGACAATAAAAATTAACAAAGAAAAGGAACAATGAATTTCAAAATGTTACAAATGTAGTAGTCCAACTAGATTAATACTCACTTTAAATGTGAATAGCATAAATACATCAATTAAAGGACAAAGATTATCACACTGGATACAAAACATGACTCAATTATATGTTGACTATAAGAAACCCATTTTAAATATGGCATAGATAGAATAAAAGTAAAGGGATGTAGAAAGATACACCATACTAACACTAATTAAAAGGAAGTTGGAGTGGAATAGCTGCATTAATTACAGACAAATAAGACTTTAGAACAAGGAATATTATCAAGGATAAAGAGAGGCATTACATAATGGTAAGGGGTCAATTCTCCAATAAACATCCTTTAATGTGTATGCATCTAAAACAGAGCATAAAGATGTGCGCAACCAAAACTATAGAACTTCTAGGAGAAATAGACAAATTCACTGTTGCAGCTGGATACTTTAACATCACTCTGCCAGTAACTGACAGATCGAGCAGGCACTAAATCAGTAAGGATATAGCTGAACTATCAATCCACTAGATCTAATTGACTTTTATAAAGTACTTCATCCAGCAATGTCAGAATACACATTCTACTTCAGCTCACATGGATCATTCACCAAGATAGAACATATTTTAAGCCAATAAAAATGCTTTAATGAATTTTAAAAATGGACATCATACAAAGGATGTCTTCAGATCACAATGGAATTAACTAGAAATCAATACATAAAGAGAGCTGGAAATTCAAAAATATTTGGAGATTAAATACCTTTCTAAATAATATATGGCTCAAAGAAACCTCAAGAGAAATTTTAAAATATTTTTAACTAAAAGAAAATGAAGATATAATCTATTAAAATTTATGGGATTCTGTATAGCAATGGTTATAGGGAATTTAGAGCATTGAGTGCAAATATTAGAAAATCAAAAATACCTAAAATCAATAATTAAGGTTTGACATAGGAAACTAGAAAAGGAAGAGTAGATTTTAAATCCATAGTTGGCAGAAGAAAACAAATAATAAAAATCAGAAAATTTGTAAATGAAATTGAAATCAGGAAAACAATAGAGAAAAATCAATGAAATCATAATCAGGTTATTTGAATATTATCAATAAAATTGAAAAACCCTTAACCAACCAAGAAAAAAAGAAAGAAGATAAAAATTACTAACACCAGAAATGAAAGAAAGGCCATCACAACTGATCCATGGACATTAAAAGAATAATAAAGAGTTACTATACATAATCCTATGCCCACAAATTTGATAACTATGATGAAGAAAACCAATTCCGTGAAAGACATAATCTACTAAAACTAACACCAGAGAAATAGTCTTAGTAGACCTATATTTATTGGACAAATTACATCAACAACTAAATAAGCTTCCAAAACAGAAAGTACCAGGTCCAGATGGTTTCACAGGTGAATTCTACCAGACAGTTAAATGAGAAATGATACCAATTCTCTAGAATTTGTTTTCAGAATGTAGAAGCAGAGGGTACAATTATTAACTCATTCTATGAGACCAGTATTATCTAATACTAGAACCAAAGACATAACAAGAAAGGTAAACTACAGACCAGTACCTCTTATAAACACATACGTAAAAATCCTCCATAAAACATTAGCAAACCAAATTCAATGATGTATAAAAATAATTATGTACCATGATAAAGTAGAATTTATTCCAGGTATGCAAAGCTGGTTCAGCATTCAATAATCATTTATATAATCTATTACATGTACAGGCTAAAGAAGAAAAATCATATACTCATGAGTGATGTATGAAATCATTTGACAAACTTCAGCATCTATTTATGATAAAAACTTTCAGCAAACTAGGAATGGAGAGACTCTTCCTCAATTTGATTTAAAAAATTCCATAGAAACTCTACATAGTTAATGGGGAGAAACTGAATACTTTCTCTCTATGACCAGAAATAAGGCAAGGATCCCTCTCATCATTGCCAACATCACATTGAAAATCCTAGCTAATCCAATAAGGGAAGAAAACTGCTTTCTTATATACCAGCAATGGAAAAGTGGAATTTGAATTAAAAACACAAAACATTTATATTAGCACCAAAAACTTAACTATCTAAGTATAAATTTAGCAAAACATGTATAAGATCTGCATAAGGAACACTGCCAAACTCTGATTAAAGAAATCAAAGAAGATCTGAATAAATGGAAAGATATCCCATGCTCGCAGATAAGACTCAGTATTGTCAGGATATAAGTTCTTCCCAATTTGATCTATAGAGAGATGAAGTTCCAATCAAAATCCCAACAAGATGCTTTTTAGATATCAATCAACTCATTCCAAAATTTACGTGAAAGACAAAAAACCCAAAATAGCCAATATTACACTAAAGAAGAACAAGGCCAAAGGACTGATACTACCTAACTTCAAGTCTCACTATAAAATGACATAATCAAGACAATGTGGTACTGGAAAAAAAATAGATAATAGATTGATCGAATAGAAATAGACCCATATAACCATAGTCACTGATCTTTCACAGAGGAGCAAAGACAATCACATGGAGAAAAGATAGGCTTTTCAATAAATTGTACTGGAACAACTAGACAGCCACACACAAAAAAGTGAATCTAGACACTGACCTTATACCTTCACAAGAATTATCTCAGAGTGGATCATGGATCTAAATTTAACATACAAAACTAAAAAACTCTTCAAAGAAAACAGGGGAAAAAACTCTAAGAGACCTGTAGTTTGGCAATGAATTTTTAGATGCCTCAGAAGCATAATCCATGAAAAAAAAGATAGCTTAGTTGGACTTGATTAAAATTGAAAACTTCTCTGTAAAAGACACTTCTCTGTAAAAGACAAGCCACAGACTGAGAAAAACAATATTTTCAAATACATATGTGATAAAGGGCTTCTATCCAAAATATACAAGCAACTCTTATAATTCTATAACAAGAAAGCAAACAACCCAATTAAGAAGTGAACAAAAGATCTGAACAGACATCTGACCAAATAAGATACATGGATGCCAAATAAGCATATTAAAAAATGTTCAACATGCATCAATAGGGAATTACAAATTAAGACAATGAGGTACCATTCCACACCTATTAGAATGACTAAAACACAAAACACTGACACACCAGGTATTGGTGAGGATGTGGGACAACTCTCATTCATTCCTGGAAATTCAAAATGGTTTAGCCACTTTGGAAGATGGCATGGCAGTTTCTTTCAGAGCTAACATAGTCTTACAATAAGGTCCAGCAATTGTGCTCCTAGGTCAACACAATGGGTTGAAAACTTATATCCACACTTTGTGTAAAAACCTGCACATGAGTGTTGATAGCAGTTTGAGACATAACTGGCAGAACTTAAAAGGAAACAAAATGTCCTTTAATAAGTGAATGACAAACAGTAATACACCATACAATGGAATATTTTTCAGCAATACAAAGAAATGAGCTACCAAGCCATGAAAGAACATAAAGGAAGTTTCATGCATACTTCTAAATGAAATCAGCCAGCCTGAAAAGAATAAATATTGCATGATTCCAACTATATAACATTTTGGAAAACTGTAGACACAGTAAAAATATCAGCATTTACTAGAAGTAACCACAGTGCTTAAAGGATGAATAGGTGGAGCACAGCAGATACATAGGGCAGTGAATCTCTTTGTATGATACTATAATGGCAGAAGCATGACTTCATGCATTTGACAAAACCTATACAACACAAAGAGTAAACTAATATAACTATGGAATTTAGTTAATTTATCAATATTAGTTCAACAATTGTAACCAATGTACCACACAAATGCAAGATATTAATAGGAAGAGAAACTATGTGAGGGGAGAGAGATTTGGGAACTCTATACTTTCTGTTTAATTTTTTATAAACCTAAATTGTAGGTTTTGTTAAAAATTATATGGATCTCAAATCTCAATATCAGATATCTGAAATCTTAATATGGCTTGGAAATCTTAGTATCAAATGGATATTTTTTAATTTAGAAAATATTTTGACCTGAATAAACATGTAAAAACAGCACATAAAAACTGTAGTACACACTTAAGTCAGTGCTTAGAGAGAAATTTATACAATTCAAAGTTCATATTAGAAAGGAAAAAAGATCTCAAATCAACAACCTAAGCTTCTTCATTAAGACACTAGAGAAAAGGTAAAGTAAACTCAAAGTGAGAAGGAAGGGAATAATAAAAAGGGGGCTAAAAAGAAAATTAAAATTAAAAATCAATAGAGAAAAAAAGGAAGCAAATGTTGATTCTATGAAAAGATTAAAAGGAGAGAAAACCTTTAGCCAGACTAATAAAAAAAAGAGATACATATTACAAATAGTAGAAGTGATAAGAGAGAAGATACAGATACACTCCACAGATATTAAAAGTTAATTAGGGAATACTATGGGAAAACTTTATGCACATAAATTCAACAACTTAGACTAAATGATCCAATTTCTTACAAACCACAAACAACCAACATTTATCCAAGAAGAAACATAATTTAAATACTCTTATAACTATTAAAGACATTGAATTGGTGGTTTAAAAAGTAAAACTTTTTAAAAGAAAACTCCAGACTCAGATGGTTTCATTAGCAAATTCTAACAACTATTTGAAGAAGAAATGACACCACCTTCTACCACTCTCTTCCAGAAAATAGAGAGAATACTTTCCAACTAATGAGGCCAGAGTTATTCCAATAGCAAAAACAATAAAAAATAGTACAAGAAAGGAAAACCTCAGACCAATATCCATCATGAGCCTAGTTGTAGACATCTTCAACATAATATTAGCAAATTATATACATCAATATATGGAAATAATAGTACACCAAGACCAAGTGGGATTTATCCTGGGAGTTCAATGTTTGAAAATCAGTCACTGTAATACACCATATTATAAACTAAAGAAGGAAAAAACAAATGAATTGATGTAGAGGAAGAATTTGACAGAATTCAACATCCGTTTGTATACATATTTTTACAACTCTCAGCAAATTATCAATAGAATGGAAATTCCCCAACCTCATAAACTGGATAAAGGACATATACAAACAGTCCACAGTTAACACACTTGGTGAGCAACTGAAGAGAGGGAAAGAGCAGGGATGTCTCTCCTCAGCAATCCCACTAAACATCTTACTGGATGTCTTCACCAGCACCATAAGGCAAGAAAAGGAAATAAAAGGTATACAGATTGGAAAAGAGGAAATAAATTGTTCTTATTCATCGAAGACATGATTGTCTGCCTAGAAAATTCCAAGAAATCCACAAAAAGATTTCTAGAATTAATAAGTGAGACTGTCTAGTGACAGGACAAAAGATCAACATAAAAATATCAATTCTGTTTCTAGATAGTAGGAACAAATAACTGGAAACCAATATTTTTAAATTAATATAATTTACAACAGCTTCAAAAAAAATGAAATATTTAGATAGAAATGTAATAAAACATTTGTAGGACCTGTAGGTTGAGAATCTTTAAATGATGATTAAAGCAATCAAAGATGACAACCAACAAATATGTTTATCAACATTACCTGATTTTAAAACTTACTATAAAAGCGTAGTGATCAAGACAATGTGTTATTGGTGAGGGATAGACAAGAGATCAATGCAACTGAGTAGTTTCCAGATCAAGGTGCAAAGGCAAGTCATGGAGAAAGGAGGACCTGTCAAGGGTGAGCTGTCAGAGGGAGAGAGTCTAGACATGTCACACGCCTCCAGGGATGCACTTGTAACTATGGCTACCATACAACTTGCTCAGAGAAGT
This sequence comes from Manis javanica, assembly GCF_040802235.1. Lineage (NCBI taxonomy): Eukaryota > Metazoa > Chordata > Mammalia > Pholidota > Manidae > Manis > Manis javanica. The sequence goes on from NC_133172.1 coordinate 23,241,531, forward strand.
TAAGTAAGCTGTCTTCATTCTGAAGCCATAGAGTGATCAAGTTCCTATTCCAACCAGATCACTCAGGCTCAAATGCTGTCTAGTTGTTTTAACTCTGATCATCAATTTCTACATCTCAGAAAATAGGAATAATACCTACTTTGAAGAGTAGTTGTATGGATTCTATAAGACAATGTATTTTAAATGCTTATCAAAATGTCTTATAGGACACAATCAATGGAAGCCATAGTTATGACTGGAGGAATTAGAAAAATGGGCTCTTCGGTTAGCACATATAAAAGTCACACTGTCAAAATTATTCAAACGTCATTTGAATTCACCTATAAATTAGCCTACCCAGTTTTGTATATTCAATTTTACACACAGTTCTTGCAGTATATAAATATATACAAGAAACAAAGTTTACAATTCACTATAACATGTGGTTCTTTCATTCATTATGCTGGGCTAAGAGCACCTCTTACGGCCCTGTGACATTCTGCTCTAGGATTTGGGCAGGATTCCTTTATAAGTAAAGAGAGCAATCTCAAGACACCTACAGTCACACAACATACACAAGGCAGGGAGTACCTTCTGCTGCATGGAGACCCCCCACATCCCCACACTCTGAGCTGCTAAATACTTCATGGGCAACTTGGATGCTGCCAGGGAGCATGCCCTTTCTGTGCAGCACCTGTCACTGTGCTACAGAGCAGTGTTGGTAGGTAAGCTGAACTATACTGCCCAGAGGCAATGTGTCAGCCGTCTGCAGCTTCTCTCCAAAACACAGAAGGCCTGGAATACCAGCCCTAGGATTTTCTTCCTGGCTCATCTGCTTCTTATCCTACCTTGCTTTCTCTCATGTATCCCCAGTAGGGTGCTCTGAGGAGGGAGAAAGGGGGCAGAATGTCTGCAAAGAACACAACAGTGCAGAAGCCTGGGGAGGCACTGAGTCCCACAGACCAGTGTTAGGCCGTCAGCCCCACTGGTTGCCTATATTCCCCTCCCCAATCTATTTGGCCTCTCTGATAACTGACTTCTGATTTAAAAACAAAACCAAATAAAAAACTTTTTTTCAGGGCAATTGTACACATTACAAAGGCTGCTCTCCCTGAGAACATTGCTTCAAAGAGAAGACTCAAGAATGGTCCAGTTTCCCTTCCAGTCAAGCCTGAATAATCATTCAGGAACTGAAATTAAAAGTGACACTCAAGGTTTGTTTTTGTTTTTTTATTACATTAAAAGAGAGAACCAAAAAGGGTTTGAGAGTGGTATGACCACAAGTACATGACAAAGCCCAAACTAACCCAACAAAAAAAGAGACTAGAAAGGTGTCCAGGCAGAGCTCAGACCCAGTTCCCAGGGCCCAGAATCGTACCATGTCTGAAATCCAAGAGGCTGTTTCTGCAGGGTCTGCCCTGAACCTCAGAACTCATGATTCCCATCTTTTTCACTCCTTCTCATTTACAAGATAAGTAATTTTAAGAGGTAACTAAAATTATTTTACAATCTTTTAATCACTAGAAATTGTGTATAATTATTTTACCTCCACTCTAGGGCCAAGAACTTTGGTGAATTACTTGGCTTTTCAAAGTGTAGAAAGAAAATGCTTCAATTTTGCATTAATTAAAGAATTTTTTCTCCATCCCTGTCCATTAGCCACCACCACGCTATTGCTATGAATGGTCATTACGACAGACAGAAATAGGAACATAAATTCCCTGCTAATGAAAATGTCAGGAGGAGACGCCATCTATCACAGAAGGTTCTGATATGAAGAGGGCTTTTTTTCAGTCTTGAACCTTTCTCCGGTTTCTAGGAAACCTGCATGGAAGGGCAAACGTCTTTTATTTATAGATACCTGGGAAGCATTCTTTGCAATAGATTGAGGACTATGCTCAGATCTAGTAAATATTCCATTGATTTTTAAAATTGCTCCTTTTCTTATCAGACCTTGCAGGGTCTCGGCCTGGGAAACCTTGCTGACCTTCTCCCCTCCTGATGAGGCCAGTTTTCTTGAGATTGGAGGCAGTGCGTGCATCTGCCTCCAGCAAGCTCCCTCGCCTTTTATGAGATGAACATTGCGTCGTCAGCTGTGCTCTGCCTCCACCTTCCGCTTCTCCCCTCAGTGGGGGGAATTCAATCCCTCGTGGCTTTGAGAGCTTCTTCAGAAGCACACTCATTTGCCCAAAGCAGAAGAACGGATTTAGTGATGGGTGGTGTTCAGCTCTGGTACGGCCTGCTGTTGTCTGGCTTCACAGGGGCACCAGTGCAGGTATGCATGCTGGGTCCACGTACCACAGGGCTCCAGGGACACAGCCTCAGGGCTCCCCAGCCAGCGTTTTATCACCTCTGGGAGAAAGCCATTTCCCTTCCAGGCTTGCAACTCAAGTGGAAGCTGCTAAAGGTGATTTTTCCCACAATAATCAAAGTAAAGTTTTCCCATAATAACCAAGGGCCTTAGGCTTGCCTGGGTCTGTTATTGGCCCTCAGTTTCCTTTGGCTAATATGGCTGTTGAGAAGTCTCTGGTTGAGAAGTCTCCCCACAAAGGACAGCCTTTGACACCCAGATCCTCCTCACAGTTATTCGTCAACAGGGCTTGTGCACAGCAATCATGCCAGCATTCAATAGGCACTCCATGAAGCTTGCTAACAAAAAGTGGGGCTAAGAGACAGAGTGACTACTCATTAGTCATTCTCTACACAATTGTGCTGGCCTGGCTGTCAAAAGGATTCCAAAAATATCTGTTCCCCAGAAAACTTCCAGACAGGTTGTGTTGGATGACTATTTTAGAAATAATATTTCAACATGTTAAAATGACTATTACAAGCTACCACTTGGATCCAGTTCCACAAAGATGAATGGATGGAATCAATTTCCTGGATCAGAAGATCTTTGGTTCCAGTGACCACTAGCAACTATTTCTTACCTTACATAGGAAGTAGAGATGGTCGAAAGGCTGAACCACAAAGTCTTGCAGAACTTCCCCTCTTCATCCAACCCACTTAGTAAGCATTCGTGGCAGTCACCAAGACCCTCCCTCCATTCCTGGGGGGCTGCACATCTTTGGCTGTGTTATCTGCAATGTCTGTGGGAGGATGTCACCCAAGGGCACTAGGAAGCGGGAATATTTAAGCAGGAATATGAAGGGTGAGAAAAGCCACAGCCACACACAGACATGTATCCAGGATTAGCCAAATGGAAGAACCAAGGGTGAACGTCGGGGGCCGGCCAGGCTGAGCAAACCGAGGCCAGCTGGCTCTGCTCATGATGCTCACGCAGGCCCTGCTAAGCGACCATGTGGGAAAGGAAGCATGAAGCAAATGACCCCAATTTTCCCTATGGCCTTACATGGTAGCTCAGTGGATGCTCCGTACTGTGCCAGCATATTCCTCCTGGGTGTAGAATGGCCACTGCAGTCACTAAGACCCTCCCTCCTCTTTGACGGGCTGCGTGTCTTCAGGTAGGCTAAGTCCTTGCCTGAACATCAACCATGCTGGTCACTGAAAGAAGAGCGAGATACCACATCCACACTCAGCGAGCTAACAGACTGATCAGAAGACAAAGTGGCCAAATGATGATAGCACAAAGATAGAATAAGATGCCCAAAGCCCTCTGCAGGATTTGAAGGAGGGAAAGTTCTTCTGCTAAGCCCAGGTATAGGGATTTCCATCCTCAGAGCAGGTACATGGAAGATGCCTCACCACATCGCTTTGTTGTATAAGCTCCAGGATGTAGAGCTCTATCATAAGGGCTCCCAGGCCTTCAAGAAGATCCTGCCCACAGGTGGAAGACCGGGTCAGGAGACAGGGAAGTCTATGGGATTAACGAAAGTTCAGTACAGACGTGAGACTTTCCCAAAAGTTCAAAAAGCTCTCTATAGGATTTCCTGGCCTTATTACTACAATCCTCCCTCAAGAAGGCAAATGCCCTGACCCTGACTTTTATTACCCCAGAGGCCAACAGTGCATGCTGGCTTCCCATGCAAGGAGCTGGAAACACTTGCAGAAATGACTTACTCCACCAGGGCTACCCTCAGCTCCACCTTCCCTGGAGGTTAATGGTCAGGCCTTCAGGTAGGAGATGAACAATCATAATAAAGAGTAACACTAATATTTGTTGGTTGTTCTGTGCCAGGTACTGTGCTAGGTATTTTATGTGCAATATGTCATGTCATCCTCATATAAATGAATGCTGAGGGAAATAAAATAACTTGCCAGGGTCATGGGGACCAGCAAGCAGAGGAGGCAGGATGCCAGCTTGCATCTAACTCTCTGCCTGTTTCTCTAAATGCAGACTTCCTCTCTCAGGAACAGCAACGTTGCTTAACGAAGACCCCTGCCCTTTGTGCCAAAGTTTTGTCAATACTGTTATTTAAAGGGATACATCCCAATTTAGTCCAGTATCAATTCCCTGTATCATTTACCTCAGCACTGATTGTATCGTTCGCAAATTAGCATTAGGCAGCAATTTCTGGTTCCATATAAAACTATTTAGCAATCTAGCCAAGAAAATGAAAGATGTAAAGCAAAAGCCTGGGTGCTGAACCTAATTCTCTTCCTTATCTTCTTGTTACATATTGACATATTTGAGGCCATTCAAAAGCATCCAACTTGTCTTGCTTGTGCAAATCAGATTATTGACAATGAAAGCCATTTAACAGGTTATTTAAATCTTGGAGTCCTATCTCGGTGGGATCAGCTTCTTGACTGGCTTCTCCTGCAGAATGGTCAACTTTTGTTTGTAGGGAACAGAGATATGCCCCATTTACTTTGTGGGCCAAACATGGGTGCTGTGGGGTGCCTGCTCCAGTGCATCCAGACATCTCTCTTTCAATCACTCCCACCCCAAAGTTTCAATCCTCGCTGTCCACCCCAGGTACTGGCTTGCATCCCAGCCAGCCTGCCATGGTCACATTGCTGAGAAGTGACAAGCCAGATAGTAGACCCAGTCCAATTCTCTGTTCAATCAACTAACCCCACACTTCAGGAAGCCTCAACTGTTGCTCAGCACAGAGCCAGTTTCTATAATGAATTCTGCAGAAACATTCTTCCTAGTTCCATTTATTCACTATTGCTCAACACTATTGCTCAACATTGAGCAATGCTCACTATTGAGTGTCTGCTATGAGTTAAGTATTGTCTTAGGGTCTGGGAGAAAGAAACAATCATAGCAATAAAAGCAATCAAAACCTGCATTATTATGGATCCTATGACGTCTCCAGATCTCCCTACGATGAAGTATCTGTGCCAGCTGCTGGGAGTGTAGTCAGCAGATGACCTTCATCTGTCAGCTGTTTCTGGAATTGCCTCAGCACTCGCCTAAAGTGCCCCTTCCCAGGCATCCCACATTCAATAACTGTGTACCGCAGGTGGAAGAAGGCCTGGCCATCTTACTCCAACCCTTAAGGGCCCCGTCAAGCTCTGAAGCTTGCCGTGGACTCTTACTGAGCCTGCATTGCACCTTGACTTCTCCAGCTGCCTCGTCACTACTCCCTTCCCTCCCTCCTACAGCTGTTGAAACCAAGTGCACCCTTTCATATACACCAGGCTCACTAAACTCCATCTCTGTGTCTGCTTCCCAAAAAACCCAACCCGTGACAACTAGAAACGGGTAGTTCAAGATAAAGCAGTTGCTGAGGTGGGCTTTTGAAGCTAGATTACTCAATCTCCACTCCACTGGTGATAAAGACACCATCACTGGTCTAATATGGTAAGTACTGGTCTAATTATCAAAAGTTTATAGGTGCTGAACAGGGATGGTACACCTATATAAGGGACTACATCTGATGGTGAGATGTATCTGAGAGTTGAAAAATAAGAGAATAAGAGGGAAATAATAACTAAAAAGAAAATGGAATCCAATTAAACTGGATTATCATATGGAAACAATAATGAAAATATAGAGTAGTTAATCACCACAGAAGTGGTGATTACTATGAAACCAGTGGACCTCTTTGAAAAAATACAACAAAGGCCCATTTCTTACAGCAGGAGGATAGAGAAGCTGAGGACCAGATCTTGGATGAAGTCATTAGAAACCCTCCATAAAAAGTTAGACTTTAATTCCCAATCTGGCAGGACTGTCATGCCAAGGTTACACCCTAGTTGGGAAAAAAGTTGGATGCTGATACTGGAATGGAGACATCACAGGAATGCCTTGGAAAATCACAAATCTTAAGATTCCCTAGAGCCCTCTGAATTTGCAGAAGTGGCCCACCTTTTCCCATTAAGAGGTAACCCCTCCTCTTCATTGCAGGCAATGGAAAGTCCTCTCCTAGATGACAAGATACATGCTCCTCAACACTGGCCTCTACTTACCCACTCCAACACTAAGATTAAATCACAATAAAACCCAGATGGGGTCATACTGAAGCTGATAAGAGAGGAAAAGGGTCATATTCTGGAGGCACTGGAAGACCTACCTGGCATCACTTGTGGAGCCAGGAGATTACATACCTGGTTGGACAGTGATGGTGTTTGAGCAAGAGAACCAATCAAGAGGTTGAAGAGGCAGTTTGTCAATCAGGGAGCACTCTTTCAGAATATAGGATTAAAAACCTTGGCAAGAGCCCAAGGAAGTAGAGAGAGGTGCTACTAAAGTGTCTCCTAGGAGCACTGAAGAAGCAAAGAGTCACACCAAGTGAGGTTGACATGCCAGAATTGCCAGGGTAGATAGTAGAAAAAGAAATTAAAATAATCCCAGAAGTAGGCATGTCAGAACAAGTATATTCTGTAAGGCCAAAACCCAGTTGATTATGCACCATGAGAAAGTTTGGAGAAGGTACCATTCACAGAAAACCTATAAAAAGCATGGGTGAGAGGGGAACCAGTGTCATGGTGAAGTTGAGTGTTAACTTTGGTCTGTAGATCACAGCTGGTGGTAGATGAGGCTGTTAGAACTGGACAATGGGGACCACAGAACACTGAAACAATAGAGGAAGGATCACAACGTGGTGCTTCATTGTCGGAAGCCAAGAGGATGTAATTACTGTGGTAAGTAGCAAGGTCAGAGGGCCAGTGATCTGTAAAGAGTTACAGATATGGTTAACAGAGCGATGTGTGGAGGGGGGCAGGGAAAATAGAAAGGCAACCAACAAGAGTACTGCTCAATTTCTACTATCAAAAGAAATCAAAGATTTCTGAAGGCAGTTACCCCAGTAAAGAGCCATGATTCCTTGTGCATTCTCAGACCTGGAACCCACTGAATGAAGATGTAGCCAGGTCTGCACAAGGGATAGTGCTGCACCACTACAAGTGTACCCAGTAGTAATTCCCCAAGTCCTCCCACAGAGGGAACTGCACTGTGCCCTGGGGAAAGGAAAACATCCAAACACTCTGAAGACAGTTAGACACGGGGTTTGAGCTGACACTGATTCCTGGAGACCCACAGAATTATCCCAGTCCCCTGGCAGAGGGAGATGATGGGGAAATATGTAATCAGTGGAGAGTCCTGGCCAAAATCAGCCTCAGAGTGTCTCCTCTGGATTCATAGACACTATGGCAGTAATTTCCCCAGGCCTCTAATGGATGTCAGTATAGATATACTGGGAAATTGGCACATTAAGTCCCTTTCCTATAGAGTAAGAGCTATCCTAATGAGGACAGCCAAGTGGAAACCTCTGTAACTGCCCCACTAAAACAAGATAGAAAATAAACAATAACATTGTATTGCAGATGACAAAAATTAGTGCTCCTTTTACAAATCTAAGAGAATCAAGGGTGTGGTTCCCATCATACTCCATTTAATTCACTAGTATGGCCCCTGCACAAAGCCAGATGGGTCCTGGAAATGGCAATAGACTCCCCAAACTCAACCAAGAATTTGTTCTAAAATTGTAGCTTCCATATCAGAAGTAATGTCTTCACTGGAGTAGATAAATATGCTCTCAAGAACATGGTATGCAGCCTTTGATTTAGTGAATGTGTTCTTTTCTATCCCAGCAGAAATAGTTCTGGGATGAAGAACAGTATACATTTATAGGTTTTTCACAACTTCTCTATTAACACACCCACCCTAGGTCACGATATAAAGAATATCCCATTGATCCCCTATATCAGTGGCATCATGCTAATCAGATCCAGCAGGACTTGGGAAGTTGCATTAAGACAAATTTCTTCCGAAGGGTGGGAGACAATTTTTTTTCAAAGACTCAGGGCCCTTCCATATTACCAAATCCAAGTAACATTTTTAGGAGTTCAATGATAAAGGACATGCTTAGTAGGGCATTCTTATTATTGTAAAATATAAGTTTTGCCTTTACCATAGAGAATGAAGTACAATGCCTCGTTCTGGAATCTTTGCATTTTCCATATCTGGAAATATTGCTCTTACTTATACACCAGGTAACATGAAAATTTGCCAGCTTTGAATTGGGTCATGAGGAGGAAAGTATTCTGCAGCAGGGCTGGCCTATGATGCAAGCAGCCCTGTTGCTTGAGCCCTATGATCTAGCAGACCCTAAAGTTTAAGAAGTTATCAACAAAGGGAAACAATGCTATCTGAAGGAAGAATTACAGTGCAGACCCCCAGGGTTTTGGATCAAGGCTACTCCATCTGCAGCACAGGGTGTACCTTTTGGAAAATACTTCCCAGTGTAACTCCTGGGACCTGATAAAGATGGCACACATGACCAAGCAGACGCACATGGTAGGGCTCTGTCCATATCACAATGTCAAGTGGACTTGACAATAATCTCTGGAGGATCGAAGTGATTAGTCCAGGACCAAGCACCCAAGAGCAGAGGACACCAGTAAGTCGCGCAGGTAGTTATCTTTGACCTCCATGCTGATCACTACTCTGTACCCTTTCTGAGACTCTGACTTGGGGGTCCCTATGGCCATCTGATAAAGGAAGAAAAGGCCCCAGTTTGGCTCACAGATAGTTAGCCTGGTGTGTAGATTCAAGATGAAAATGGACAGCAGCTACATTATATCTCTACTCAGGAGTGACTTTAAAAGATGGTGGTGAGGGAAAATCCTCTCCGTGTGCAGAATTTAGGCAGTGCACTTGGTCATCCATCTTATATGGGCATAGCAGGAGTCCAAGATTAGAATATCTGTGGACTCATGGGCAGTAGCTAATTTCCAGGTTAGATGGTCAGGGACCTGGAACAAGAGAAATTAGTATATTAGTAATTTTTTTTTAATTTTCGGTATTTTATGATGCTTTCACATCATAAGATGACAGTTCTCTCTTGCTGATGGGAAGAGACTACCCTATCCCATGGCTAGATAATTCCTAGAGATAGCAAACTATTGCCCTGTGAGCATGCTCTTCAATGCAAATAAATCAATCCAAAGCTCATATTCCCCAACCACCTCCTTTACTGGGCTCTCATAAGTCTCTCATACTCTGAGCCAATATTCCCCAGTCACCCAGGATCCAAGTGCCTAATCACTCAGGACAGCCCCTATACGCTGAAGCCTGCTGAAAGTATTCAAACTATCCACTCCTAACTCTGTTTAACCTGCCTACCTTACCTCACACATTGCTTCCCACAGAAACCACAATAAAATCTCTCCCCCACACTTTCTCTTCATCCCCTCTGCCACCTGACAGACCCTGGTGCCTCCCAATGGAAGGAACCCTGTATGGTATGGCATTTCCCCTCCTCTTGGGAATGGTGAGTAATAAACTATGTTTTCAATGGCAGTCATCTTATGATATTTTGGCCTCACCATGCCCAAATAATAATAAAACCTACATTTTAAAACAGTTACAAAATCAGAAATAAGAGGTTTTGGATAGAAGCACATGGAGTAACATACGGGAGTGAGAATGAAATCTTCATATCATTTTAATGTTCACCAGAGAGCATCCACCATGCAAGAGTCACTCAACAGCCAAGTAGACAGAACAGCATAGCCAAATGCCTGCAGCCAGCCTCTCATTAGCCACTCCAGTGCTGTGCAGTGGGCAGTAGGCATCGTGGCAGTGATGGAGTTTATGCACAAGCTTCCAGTTACCAAAGCTACTGCCATGGCCAAATGTTCAACCTAACCAACAGAAATAGAATGAACACTGACTAAAATATGGCACAATCCTCTGAGAAATCAACCAGCTAGATGGTATCAGGTGACTACATTAGCCTACATCTGCTCTGAAACATCTAGCAATTTCTTCTTATAGGAATAAACATGTATATTGGCTATGGATTTGCCTTTTCTGCCACCAAAGTCTTAGCCACATCACCACCTGAGGGTATACAGAGGTTTTGAGTTCCCAACATGGAGTCCACATAACAGCTCATCAGACCAGGGGGCCACCTCTATAGTATAGGAGATGTGGTAGTGGGCTCATGACCCTGACATCCTCTGGTTGTATCATAAACTGCGCCACCTGGAAGATGCCAGACTGATGGAAGGAAAGAACAGCTTGCTGAAGGCACTACTAAAGTGCCAACTTATAGGCAATTCTGTAACAGGATGAGAGCCATCCTGTGAGATGCACTATACACTTTGAACCATCAACACAAAGGTATGTATCCAGCATGAAAGACACATGGGTACAGAGGCCCAGGATATGAAGTGGGAGTGGTCCTAGTCACCATCAGCCCCAGGGACCCATTAGAGAGTGTGTGATTCCTGAACAATTCAAGTCTAGGCTCTGCAGTTGTAAAGATCTTGGTTGCCGAAGGGGGTCACTCCCACCAGAAGACACAGAGAAAGCCCCATTTTTTCAGAAGCTGCAACTGCCCCCTGGGCACTTGAGATCTCTGTGCCAAGGGACCAGCAAGTAAGAACAGCATTCACCATCCTTGCGGGTGATTAGCCCTGATTATCCGGAGGAGGTTAGGCTGCTCTTACACAAGAACAGGAAAGGGAATGTGTTCTGCAGCCTGGTGATCTACCTGGGTCCTCTGATAGTCCTTTGCCCGATTATGGTGGTAAATGGAAAAATGCAGCTATCCCAGCCTGAAAAATATGCAGTGACCAGAAACTCAAACCCTCACACTTTAAAGGTGGGGGGGGTTGGGGTAAAAGCCCCAGATAGGCCATTCAGACCATCGCAGGTGCTCACTGAGGCTGAGGGCAGCTGAGCATGGAAAACCGAGATGATGGGCATCAGCTGGGACTCTGAGAGCAGACACAGCAGTAAGAGCTGTAGTTCAGTACACTACCCTTCCTCTTCTACGTTTTCCTCAGGAGGAAAAGAGCCACAGAGTCCAGTGAGAACTGCTCCCTAAACGAATATGAAAAAGTGGATCTGAACAGCCTGAGGGATAAATGGCAGTGGGCAGATGACTCATTGCCCAGACCCCCTTCAAGGACAGGCCTGTTGTCTCCATCTAGGAGTTCAGGGGACAGTCTCCAGCTGTTGGTTCTTTCCAGAACTGTCCCAGCTCAGAAAGCCACCTCAACCAGGCTCATGCCACACCCACTGATACCCAGACGAACCCGCCACCTCTGCCCAACTCTGGGCAATCCTGAAAAGCCAGTCTGGCTCCAGAGCTCTATGCAGGGATAGCCATGCACGCTCTTGGGCCTGAGTGGCAGCTTGACCTCTCTCTCCATCCATGCCCTTTCCTTCCCCTTCCTTCCCAGGTGTTGATTCTCAGAACACCCCTGAATATACCTCCTGCATGTGACCTCCATCCTGGGCACCCTACCTACAACACTTAGAGCCAGATACTCTTCTGAGTGGCTCCACAGGTACATGTTCATTTGCTCCTCTGAACAACCCACCCAGATGAGGACACAGAGGCATACAGAGATTAGGGACCTTGCCCGTAGTCACGGAGCCATAAGGGGAGGACTCCATTGATAAGCATCACCAGCTGGGCTCCAGAGCCCTTGCTCTAGTCTCCCAGTCTCTGGCCTTGGGAGCTGAGGATCATGCAAATGCACAGCCCCTCTGAAGTACAGGAGCAGGAAAGAATTCAACAGACATACACACATGCCTGTTAACACCTCCTGGCAGTGGAGGCCTGGCAACCACGCTTTGGGCTTCACTCCCGAAATTTTCTAGAAAGACAGAAAAACATGAGCTCAATGCAGGGCATGGAGGTCCCCCATAACATGGGAGAGGGTGGCCTTAAGCTACGCTGGATAGAGAATTCAATCTGGACATGCTCTCAGGAGGCCTTCCAGAAGTTCTGCTGCTAAATGGGTAATTTTCATTCTGTGGTTCCCCCGTCTTAATTATCACTCACTCAGCCCATATGAAGTGCCTGCCCTGCACCAGACCATGGTCACAGGGCTGTGTGGGACCCCACTGCCTCACTGTGGGATTGGAGCCTGGCTGCACATGATACCCACCCATCAGGCTGACCTCCACTCATGCCTCGCAGCCAGGTGACTTCTTCAGGACCACCTGCGCAAGGGAGGTGCCCTCCCATGTCCCCACCACACCTAACAGCTATTTGGACTGAGCTCCAGTTCCTTACCACTTGTTTGTAAGTTCCCCTCAGGCAACTTAGCACAGCACACCTTTTAAAGCTTTCGTGGTTTTTTTGGTATACTCTTATACAATGAGTCTTGGTACATATTTATTTTGATCAATTATCAAAGAATTCATTCATTTTTTGCTTCTTTTCTGCATTAAGCTAATATTCAATGAGAGACAGCATCCTCTCTCCTGGAGTAAACAGTCCAGCATTGGAGAGAGATGTGTGAAAGAGAGGGTGCTAAAAATATATGTTAAATAAAGCAATAGAGAAGTAACTGCACAGGGTTATCATGCCCCTTAAAAATGCAGGGGCACTTTCATTGAGTCCCCTATACAGAATTTTATTGTTGTTAACAACCATTTGATGAACAAATATGAGAGCTGCCCTCTCAAAAAAAAATGAATAAAAATAAAAATTAAATAAATGAATGAATGAATGAATGAATAAATAAATAAAATGCAGGGGCACTTTTGTCTAGACTGCTGGAGTCCTTGGTTTTCTGGTCCCACCTTCTCTCCCACCCTTGTTTAGTAGAGTTCCCCAGGTCCTGCTGTTTGACCTGACTACCCTGCATGTTACCTTTTCCCTGTTTCCTTCATCACTGTGGTCTTATTCCTAAATGGACCCCCGCATGCTACTGCCCTCACCCCAGCCCAGCCCCTGCTCTCTGGTCCTGACAGCCCCTCTCTCCAGGTCTAGGTCCTCAGGAGCTGACCACTGGCTTCCCCACAGGCTGTGGCCTGTCTTGCTCAAACTCAGCTCTCTTGCTCAGCCTGCACCCCCTTCCCTGGGCACCCACTGCAGCCAGACCCCTCTCCTACTGGTCTCTGAGTTCCGGCTTCCATAGGACTCTAAAACAGGAAACGAAAATGAAGAATAGACCTAAACCATCCTCAACCCATTCATTCTTCAACGTATTTCTAGCATGGCTGTTTCTGTCCACACAGTGCTTGAGCTCTGCTGGCCCCAGTGCTATCTGTTAGGGGGCAGAGGTTTTTCCCTACTGGTTTCAGTTTTCCCACAAGGCATGAGGAGGAAGAGGAGAAGAGGGAGAGAGACGCTGAGACTGTATATGCAGTTGGCAGTATCTGAAAATAAGTATTAAAAAAAAACACATAAAACAAGACAATAAAACCAGAAATAGGAAGAGTCTGATGAGCTGGATGCATTTCGAGACGCCATGGGCTCTGTGCCCTTATTCTCCCAACCTTCACTCCCTGCTAGTGCAGTCTGCAGCCCCCTTTCTCCCACAGCACCCCTACGGACTTCCCGGGCCCTCCAGCTGCTTCCAGCTATCACTGGAGACTTCTGCTTTGTTAGCCCAGCCACTCTGTTGAGGCTCAAAAGTCACAGGCCCTCCACCCAACAATCATTTCATCCCCAAGGCATTAAAACCACAGCTGAGCTCCCGCGGCTTCTGCTTGCCGCCCCAGTTCTGACACAGATCCTGTCGCCTCTCTATCACCCTGGCCTTTGCTGAATTCCTGGCAGCGACCATCTGTCTCATCAATCTCATTATCACAGAATCCATCAAACGCTCTTCCATGCCAAAAGTGATAGCTAAGGACATTGTATTAAATTGTCAGCCCCACCCAGCTTTTCCCAAAAGGCCTTCACTCTCCATTAATTTATTCTCTTATTCTCTAATTTAAGAAAGACATAGGAAGATCTCAGTATGTCTCAGGCACAGTACTTGGCACAGCAGCTTAATGGTCAAGGTGGATATTGTCCCTGCAATCCAAAAGTCCATTACTAGAATAATCCAATAAGCCATTGTATGTGAATGAAGAGATTATCCAGAGAAAAAGCAGGGTTCCTGAAAATTCAGGCTCTCTCCTTATCAAAGGGCAAGTCTCCAGCCTTTCCCAGTTCAAGGTGTGTGCATCCACCCACCCTCAGGGCCAGCCTGGACCAACTGAGGGAACTTGACCCCAGGAGCAGGGAGGATTCCGACTCAGCAGGGGGGAGTTGGAGAGGACAGCCACTAGCCGCAAAGGAAGGCAGGTAGAGGCAAAGCCCCAGATGTGGTTCCCCAGGAGGAGGCTGGCTGCATCCCAGGAGATGGTCCGGGGCTAGTGCTCATCAGTGCAAGCCAATTTAGTTGGTTGGGGAAAGGGTTGCTGCTTGATTTGGGGGAGAGAAGCTGAGGGTGCTCAAGAGGAAAGTTCTTTCTTTCTCACTCCAGCATCCCCCTTGAGACACATTCTAATCACAGTGATTTGCTGGGAGAGAAAAAAATGACTTTCTTAGTCCTGTGGTGAATCCACAAGGGCCTAAGAGAACGTGGGCTCCAAGCAGGGTTCCCGCTCATCCACATCCACGTAAGCCCCCTCTGGAGCCCAGGGTGCTCCTTCTCCCAACATGCAATAAAGAACCAGCGCACAGGCAATTTCCTTTCAAATTAAGAAATACAAATATTTCCAGCATGAAGAAAACCCTAGTAGCAACTCAGAAAGTATGCGGTTTAGTCCCTCTTATCAATTTACAATATAAAAACATCTCATGCATATAAAAGTGAATTTTGGTAGCAGCGGCCTCACAAGCATTCCTGGGTGTTTATCTGCACCCAGGTTAGTACATATTTACACGTCGAATGCACACAGGATTATGCCAGGGCCAAATACTGAAGGAAAACATGCGGTAAATGGTTGCTTTAATAAGTCCTGTTCCATTGAAAGGAAATAAAACCTGAGTATTAATGAGATATAATTATATATTTAAAATCTTTTCCCTTGTGCAGTATATAGGATTAATGCCAGTAAACTCACAAACTGCAACATTCTACTCCATTACATCTGCAATGATTAGAGATAGTTTGAACATCTGGCATATAATCTGTGATAGAAAACAGCATTCTGCACTTTAATGGACGTCTGGAGGCTACACATATCTGATTTTATTTCTCTGTGTTAACTCTTTCACTGGAGAGGAAGATTTTGTTACTAGGATGCCTTTTTCTTCCTTTCCTCACATAGTGTTTTCTGCAATTTCCAGGTTCCCTTGCCATTGGCCACTGGCTATTTACATTTTCAACGGTGGACTCAAAATGGAAACTACCAGATTTGCCAAAAGTTATTTATATGCTGCACAACTGGGCAGCATTAATATTCAGATGTTAAGACCGTTAAGAACTTCTACTAGTGAAAAACAGGACAATTTCTTCATTCTCGGTGGAATCAAAAACATTCAAACGAAGCAGCATTCACATTTTCATGGAAATTTCAGAATTGCACTCTCCCTTAACTTGATTCCCTTTCATAATTGTGTACATGGTAACTTGCCTGTCGAAGCTGAGGATTCCAATATTTGCACAGTTTTGATGCCTCTTAAGTGTGAGTAGGTAAGAATTTGTTTGACTGGCACAGGCTTTCATTGAAAAAATTAGACGATTTTTCTGCTTCATGTAGGGTCTGTGTAGCCCCAAGCTAAACAAGGAAGATTTAGCCCTACCGCGTTCCTATAGGGAAAAGAAAGATGCTTTGGTGAAAGAGGAGAGTGGTGGTACTAGCTTTTGCTTTATTTATTGAAATATTAGCTAACACCGACACCTAAGGAAACTTAGAAATTGGGCTCTATGCAGTAATGAAGAATGACTGACGTGCAGCCCCAGCAAATCTGGTGTCGCCGAAGAGAGGCCCGAGCATTTGAGAGGGGCTGCTTCTAAGGCTCGCTTTGGTCTGAGAACGTGTGTGGAAATGGGCCAGTGGTAAGTAGATTTGGGGGTGAAATAATCATTTTCATGCCTCAAATTTAATGGCTGCTGCTGAATGTTGTAATAAAGGCCATAGTTACTGCTCATAACTACAGGTGTAATAAGGCGAGATACTGGGCCTTCAGATCCTTCCAGCAATAATTCATATGGGAATTAAGAAGCCTTAATAAGTTGAATGTGTCACTTGGGAACCTCAGAAATATAGTCCTTAGGAAAGAAGAAAGCAGAAAGGACTCACCGGAATGGAAATCATGAGGAGAGTTATTAAAGATCACAAAGGCAGGCTTCTCTCTTTCTGGGGCCCTCTGACTTTTTGACCTCTGCTCTGGGCCACTTGTTTGCCTTTCATCCTGGAGGTTAAGCTCTTTGAGGGCAGATTCTTGTGAACTGCCTCTGGAGCTCAATGACTCTCCTGGCAGGGCAATGTCCCCCCAGGGGATATCGGGCACTGTCTGTATCCTTTGCTGGCTGTCACAACTGGGGTGGGGGTGCTACTGGCATCTAATGGGCAGAGGCTGAGGCTGCTACCACAAGGCACAGGGCAGCCCCAGGACAGAGTTATCAGGCCTGTAATGTCAAGAGTGCCACTGTTGGAAGCCCTGTATCTGTATCAGGCCAGTGGTACTGAATGATTCTCCAGCTCTCAAGCACATGCCCTCCCAAAGGCAGATTCTGTCTCTGGACTCCACGGAGGACAGCAGAAGAGACAGCCAGCCTGAAGCTGCTAAGTTGAAGTGTATCCCTAAACTCTGGCCTGCGATGGATCCAACTTGATGTGGGAGGGGTGGAAATCCTGATACAGTAAACTTTATTATTGTTACTAAATAGTTTGGAATCAGTAGGAGTTCAGTGATGGGGTAGATAGATGGCAACCTTGCTCTCTGTGCACAAGGGATTTGCTGAGCATGGACTGTGCACAAACGCTGTGGGGCACCATTTTTAGAACCTTTTAAGACAAGCAGCTTTCAAGCACCCCAGCCCCACCCTGGGGATACCAGCCATTTCACACCACTCACAAATGGCCTTTGGTCCTTCAGGGAAGCAGGTTCAGCAGGACACCCACTTGTCCACACTTTGTAGCCATTAGCGCCAGTTGCTGAACATACTCAGATTTAATGAAAGGCTTTGTTTAAAACAACCCTGGAATTCTGATTTTTTCCCCTTTAAAATCTAACCAGTGTTGGGATTTTAAAACCTTTATGTTAGTACCTTTAGTGTTAGTACCAAATAACCAAATAAAGAGGTTCTCCATCCCCAGTTCTCGACCTTAATGTAATCCAGATGTTAAGTAAACATCAGCCATAACCCTAACCTCGTGACTTGTGATGAATCCAAAATCCTTCCCAAGAGTCCCAAGGCCTGGGCCTCCAACTTCTGGCTTCAGCCAAATTAAGGAGCTTCTGGTGTCTCTTTTTCCACTGGCTTCTGTAGTCAGCTGAACCCTGTTTCTCTTAAAACTCCTCACCTCCCACCTAAAGTATCACTTACTGGAGGAAGCTTGGGTAGAAGTGTTCACTAACGGTGCAGGAAAAAGAGGACTGAAGGGGGCAGTGGGGAGCTGAAAGGGTTATTGTACTTGCACATAGCAGATCATTTAAAACGAATAGTAGATGTCTTTACTCTTTAAAAGTCTCTCCTCCTTTCCACAAACTTGGGCTTCACCTCTTCCGTTATTACCAGGAAGCCTCTCTTTCCCAATCTTATTGATATGCTAGCAACTCAAATAAATAAATGCATAAATAAACCGTTATCACTTCATTATGCACAGTAATGAGCTCCCTCTCCTTTGGACCCCAGACTCAGTGCCAGCCCCTGCCCCTCACCGGCATGCACACTGTCCTATTCTTAAGTTCAGCAGCTGCCCCACTCACCAGGTCAACTTCTCCAAATTTTAGCCCCCAGAACAAGGGACAGTTATTTTCCTTGCTGATGTGAATTGTGTCATCTACTACCTACAAACACACATCCTTAGAAGGCAGAAATTACTTCAGTCACTTTTACTTTTGAACAATCTTCTTGTGTTATATCAAAATACAGTTAGTAAAACTTACTCCAACCTCCACCTTTCCTGAAAGTGGGTCAGGTGACATCGCATTATCTGTACTCCTCAATGAAGTATCTTTTCTTTCCTTCCTAGCAAATGTCATCTTTTACTGGGAATACTGTGCATCTGATTATTTGATTGGTGTGTGTCTCTCCCACTAGGCTATAAGTTCCATGAGGTGAGGGACAATGCCCCCCTGGCACATTGTCTGACCACAAATACTCAGCAGTATGGATGTGGGAAAGGTGGGAAGGGTGCCGTGGGGGATGTTTCTGGGAACAAGGCCACATCATGGCCTTTCTTCTTTCTCTACAAGGGTGGAGGGGTGTGTATGTGTGCTTTGGGGTCTGGGAAACATGATACACTCTTATCTGTTAAGACTTCTAAGACTTCTACATGCCCTAGAAGCAGGGCATGGAGTAAGATGGCCCCTTATTTGGGTCCCTACACATGAGGTGACCTGGAATCAGGCATTTTTACTGAAATCCAGGAAACGTCCCCTCTGGAGACTCACCTCTTTTTCTGGGCTCTCCCATCCCCTACCTGACAACTGCCACCACCCAATGGATAGTCTATGGGGCCAAAAGGCACTTCAAAAACTTAAAGACCCTATAGGTAAGGACCCATAGTTGGAACATTGCATGTAAAGAATCTCTTTAGATGGTATCTGACCGGAGGTGGCCACCCGTGGCATCCCACAGTCTTAACAGCCCTGGGGACCACAGTCACTCTTACAGTTTTTTTTACCTTGCCCTTCCAGAAGTACCTTTTTCCCAGCCTCTCCTTTCTTCCACACACATCGAAGTCCAGAGGCAAAAGCTTCGACATTGAACATGTGTAGAGGACCAGCCTCACTGTGCTCTGCCAGTGACATCCCAATATGTAAGGGGCTCATCCCTCTCCAGTTCTGAAACACAGTGCCTGCAGTTCTTTTCATCCAGCCACTCACTCAAACCAGAAGCGTTCATGAGCACCTAATCTGTGTCAGGCCTTTGGCTGTGGGGCAAACACAGAGGAGACCATTTCAGAGACAGTCGGTGCCACAGAAGGAAGGAGTATATACACAGCTGACATTACCCAAAAGAGGTATTAAGTGTCTGAGAAGGATGTGGCAGAGACCTTAGGGTACATTCTTCTGCGGATCCAGAGCTGCTTCCCAGAGGAGATGCGTGCTGCTGGGCCTAGAGGTCTTGCAGGGTTGAAAGCAGGACATGGAGAAGGAAGTAAGCCAGGCAAAGCAGATCAGCCTGACCTGTCACACCTTGCCTTTGGGATTTACCCAGATAATAAAGGTCTTTCTACAGTCTGTTCTTTGTTTCCAATCAAACTGTGGGTTTTCTCTTTTACTCAACTGGTAAGCATTAATCTTGAGTCAATGAAGAGCTGATCCGTCCAAGGATCTGGGAAGTGATGGAAATGATAGAGTGCCCAGAAAGAGAGGCGGACAGGGGCAGGATCAAGGTAAGGATGCTCTGGGGTGGGCCCCAGGGCCATGGGGTGGATGGAGTCCAGGGTGGAGAGGTGGCTGGGCTTTGCAGGTTGGACTTAGCCCTGTGGGGAACATGCCTGAAGGCTGCTGTATGCAGGCTTGCACCTTGTCCTCGACTATACTCATCCCAGGGTTTTGAGGACAGGACAAACTTTATGCTTCTGGAAGCATCACTCTTTCAAAGTGGCATCAGATCCAGAGATTCGCACCAGGTCCAAAACAAAGGGGCTGTTGTTGATCATAGCAGCTAGACTTCTATTGAAAAATTACTTTATTGGTTTTTAATTTTATACGCACCCTATTTCAAAAGGGATTTGAGGCAGCTTCTCATGAAAACTGGTATATCTATTTACACAGGCTGGTTAAAATGTAGACAAATTTTAAAGCTCAGAAGCCAGGTAAGAAGTGGGAAAGCTAATGTCCCAGTGAGCCAACATCTGCTTCCTACTCCACCTCCCGGCCCTGCCTGGGGTTTGGTGCTGTGACTTTTCCAAGCCCTCATCTCTACTGGATCCCCTCTCTGAAGGAACTGGGTAGGGTGTGCACTATCCCTATTTTACAGCTAAGCCACCAGAGAAATTAAGTGATGGTCTCAAGATCCAATTAGAAACAGAGCTGGGCTAGTACCCAGGACATGGATTCTCTTTATTACTTCCACTTCCTTTCAAGAGTATTTGTGGACAGACACAGAGTGGGTTTGCAGCTTTAATTCTGCCTCCTTGCAGACATTCCAAAAATGACTGCACTTAATTTGGAGCAAATCTGCCTGTGAAGAAGTAGGCATTTGCATCTTTCACGTAAGGGCTTTTGGGGTCCTTAATTTAATTCCTGATGACACACCTTTCAGCATCTGAGAAAAGGAGCTGGATGAGGTGGTGGGCATCCAACTTGCACTTCCTCCACAGGCATGACTGGCCCTTTAAGAGCGAACTTCTTTTGGTCTTAATTGCAGGTTTGTGAGTGAGATGCAGCTTTCTCTTCATATTTTCTGTTCATCCTCCCTGGGCTTCTCTGCACTGGTCACTGGAAGTTCCACAGATGGCCTACCACAATCTGTTATGAGAATAACAGGATTCGATGTGCAGAGCAGTGCAAAATATATTTTCCTCTACCCTCAGTCTAGTACAGGGTGAGTGCAGTGTGGGAGTGGCTGTGCTTTGCTTTTTAGGTCCAGTTCTCTGTCAGTCTATACACACAACAGAGACAAGCTAATATGTGCAGAGGACCAGGCAGATTGGGCACAAACACCTAGTTTTAAATATACATTATTCTACATCACTATGAACAGTCCCATAGAGACATGGGCCCATAAGTCTGGTGCCCAGCAGACAGAGGTCCCAGGCACAGCTGAGGAACTGGACACACTTTTGGGGCTACATGGATTCAGGACCCACTTATCATCAGAAAAATCTCAGAAGAAACAGAAATGAACATTTGTGCTTTTTTTTTTCATGCACTGAAATTATCTTTTTTTTTTCTTTTAGAGAAACAGCACTCCCACACCTTAAGGGAGGGAGTCAGAGATGGAGTGGTATCTAATGCAAATCCATTCTAAGAAGGTTGTGGGGGCCATCTGGTGTCCAATGCAGACAGGGCTTGCTGTGAGATGAATCAGGAGGACAAGAGGCAGGATGAGAGGGGGGTGAGGGGTGAGACATGGAGTCCTTCTCAACCATGTCAAAAAACAGCCCATCAGGAGGATAAGAAGGGAGGGGGGATCACCTTATGTTGTGGGAAGCAGATCAAAGCAGAAAAGATAATGTCTCCACAAGAAAAAGGTAAATAGAAAGTGCTGTTGATGAAGAAAGCCTGGGCAAGGTATAGGCTCAGGCCGCTAGATGCCAAGCCAGATTTAATGACTGTCTGGGTGGGCCCCTTCAAAGAAAGAGCAAATCCTTACACCAGTTGTTCAGGCTCCAGGCACACACAGACACTAACACTTCCTGCGAGTTATCCCTCTTGGCTTTATGTTGCCTGAAAAATGTAGTCTCTATCACTGGCTTTCCCTGTGGAGCTGAAATAATTCATCAAATATTTGGAATGTGTAATTAAATATCTAATGCCAATTAGCAAATTCCTAATGAAATAATCAGGGGCTTTTATGGTTTATAGTTCAGCTCGAATTTTAATTCTAAGTGGTTATTGATTCTGAGTAGAATCTGAGTTGCAAAACATTAGGTATATGGATATGAAATTCAAAGAGGAAGAAGGTTGTGGCTCCGTGGTGGTAAACACCGACAGGCGCTGGGCATCATGATGTTCTGGCAGACTGTGCTGGGAGCAGATGGAGCATGGGGTGTCCTCTGTCCAAAACTGATAGTGGAATGGGGGGAGAGACGAGAGACAGAGGTTTATCACGGAGGGCCCAGAGTCTGAGGCACATGCTTCCCATGTGGGGTTACAGATTATTGCTGTATGAATACAGACCAATGAAGTGCATGACACTTTACCATGCTCTACTAAGACCCTGCTTTACCAGGTTCCACGGGTGAGCAGGGGTGGCTGGAATATGGAAGCTGTTTTGTTTCCTCAGGCTGGAAGGTGACAACTGCAGTCTTGGGAATTTTCATATGTGAGAAAGCAGACTTCAAAGAAGCCTTCACTTGACTGTAGGTTTGGACTGCAGTGCAAGGGTACATGGGATGCTGGGATATATGGTTATTTATGAGGTGTAGAGGTATATAGTTACCTACGAGGTGCAGGGGTGCATGGTTACCTATGGGAAACAGGGGTGTATGGTTACCTATGAGATATAGAGGTAGATGATTACGTATGAGGTGCAGGGATGCATGGTTACCTATGAGGTATAGAGGTACATGATTAAATGTGAGGTGTAAGGGTGCATGGTTACCTATGAGGTGCAGGGGTGCATGGTTACCTATAGAGAGTGGGAGTGCTTAGTTACTTTTGAGGTGTGGGAGTACATGGTTACCTGTGTGGTACAGAGGGTACATGGTTAGCTATGGGGAGCAAGGGTACATGGTTCCTTTGTGGGGCCAAGATGTAAATGAATCTTTCTAGCAAGGTTGTTGAGAGAAGTGTAAGCTCCTTATGAAAACACTTTTTTTCCACAAGGTCTTTCTCCTTTAGTATGGAAAATAAAGTGCTAATCACACACTTATTTCGAATGTTGAAGCAAGTTCCTTAAGATATCTTCTTGATAGATTATTAGAGAAACTAAATTACTAGGTGTGGAAAATAATGCAATTTCATTTTTCTAAGAAATTTTTCTACCAATCTTACTTCCTCCATTCCCTATTTAATAAGATGTATTATCATTGTTGCAAATAATAATCATCTCTTTCACCTTTATTTATTCTATGCAGACCCTCTTCTAGGATCTTCATCACCCATGGTAGGTCATATAATCTTCACAAATAATTCTTTGGGATACATTATTATTAATCATTATTATTATTAATATCTCCATTTTACAGACAAGGAAATTGAGGCTCAGAGACTTTCAACAACTTTGGTAAGTTTGTACACTACTAAGTGCCAGAGTCAGACTTGGAACCCTAGCCATCTAATCCCAGCACTGTGATTTATTACTGTGCTGCCAGGTGTGGTAGCAGACACTCAGTCAAAACCAACCAAGCAACAGCTGGAAATAGCCTTGTCCGAGGCTCACACAGCCACATTTGTGGGCAGGTTTTCAGTCAATATAAAAACAAGAAGTTAAA
The DNA here is from genome assembly GCF_040802235.1 of Manis javanica. Classification (NCBI taxonomy): domain Eukaryota; kingdom Metazoa; phylum Chordata; class Mammalia; order Pholidota; family Manidae; genus Manis; species Manis javanica. The sequence continues at coordinate 23,264,830 of NC_133172.1, forward strand.
AAGTCATATCTTGGGGATCTTATAAAGCCATAGAAGACATCCCAAAGGAAGTGGGTTGAAGCAGAAGCTGAGCCCCAAGGCAGGCCTGCATCTGCAGCCCCCCGGCTACCCCAGTTGGTCCTCCATTGCTGGAGATAAAAGAAGGGCTTGCCTCCTGGTTGTACCTGCTCCTGCGCCCACCTGGGCCAGCCCGGAGAGGAAGACCTGCCATCCTTCCCAGCCCTCTGTAGCATCTGGAAACAGGAGGGAAGATGTGCTACGTATGGCTCAAAGTGATTTAAACACTCCTCCAGCTCAAAGGGGAATCTTGGGTTTCATTAATTAATACATCAATAGAAGCCAATGGAGAAAAACATGTCTTGTTATCTGGCTTCTCAGATGCTAGACATGGGCTCATTAGCCTTAAGCATATCAGCCCGATAACACTATTTATTCCATACAGAATAATGATCTACTTTAGGGGAATACTGCAGTGAACCGAAAGGCCGAGTCCATCCATTATCGCTGCTCACCCGCATGTGCACGTGCATTATCGCCATCCACCATGAGAATGGCTGCCACGTGGTGCATGGCTCCTTACAACAGACCTGCAGAGATGAACATAAGCAACCTGGCCAAGGTCATACACCAATTACAAGGTGATGTTGGGATTCAAATCTGGGTCAGAGCAATGAAAGAATCTGGGTTGTTTCCATAGTTCCACACAGGCAAACACAGAGTAAGACAACACAACCTCCTGCCTGCAAGAGTGGGGAAACCAACATAACAAAAGGAAGAGCAGGCATGTGCTTACCACTGACCATTGTCTAATAAAGGCAAGCAAGTTAACATATTGTGTCATTGCTGTCATCCCTGTTTTAAATTGCATAATCTGTTTAATGACAGTGCCCTCAGAAGGGGCCATTAGAATTACAGTGCAGTCATAAACCAGTCAGCCTTGCAAGCCAATATACAAAAATAAGCATAATGTGTTACTTGCTAAGGATCACACAAAGCTATCTGAGATGCTAAGCGTCCCTGGAAGAGAAAGCGGTCATAGGTTAAATGACGACCCTGTCAGTGGGCAAGGGAGTTCTCTAAACCATGAATATTGGTGGTCAGTGGTCAGGATTCATTATCCCATATCACTGGGTCTGCAGTTCTGGGATCTTAAACACGGGACCCTACAACTGCAGGGTAGGAAACCCTAGGAAGTCCTGCCTCTGTGTTGCTTGCAACTTCATCCTTGCTTTTTCTGATCTTGGAAGCCCCCAAAGTGGTGCCAATTCAGAAAACTACAAAGAGCATGGTCAACCCCCACCCGAAAGCAAGCACTTATGGATCCATCCTCCTAGGCAGGGTACCCCAAGGGTGTACAGGAAGAGTGATTCCAGAGCCTAGTCCCTGAGGCTCTTTCAGTGCAGGGCAGCCAGGTTTGAGCCCAAGCCTACAGTCATCATGTGCTGGGCCTACCATCCTGTTTGAATTAGAAGTAATATAGGAGCTCAGATGAGGAGAGACCATTGAGAACCACAAGAGCCAAGGAGGAATTCCAAAAAGAAGGGGTCTAAACCAAATCTTGAAGGACTGCTGGTGTTGAAGAAAGCATAGACAAGAAAGAGCCTCTTGGGGAGGCAGACTTCGATAACACTGAATTGGGAGTATGCAAAGAAATAAAGCACGTGGGTCCAGGGAGGCAGTTAATGGGACTGAGTAGTCAGAGGAACACCTGCTAAGGGGTTTGACTGTCATGGCTTCAGAAGTGAGGAGTCATCCCCAGATCAGGGCTGGGAGCACTCCCATGACCACACTCACCGTCCACTGCCGAAATTACCTTGTTCACAGAAAGGAGACATTCAAGGAGAGGCGTTCATGTCCGCCTTGGTAATGGGCCTTTAATAGTGCCAGTGAGTAGAGTTGGTCAGTTCTGTGCAAGCCGCCGGGAGTTGTCTGGGTGTCTCTGAAAGTGCTATATACTGCCCGGTGAATTTAAGAAATACAAATACAGCTTCCCTCTCATGGTGACAGACCAAGGAGAACACCAAGATATTTAATCGCACAGCACTCTGCAGCTGCACCCTGTCCACAGCAGGTAGGTCCTGCTCGTGACAATAAAAGGAGAACAAACAAAGGGCCCTTCTCTGTGGGGAGCAGAGGGGGGGGAGGAATCATTGGCTACAGGAGTCATTAAAAATAATTTTTTTTTTCGAATTAATAAAATGCAACAGTCCACAATCAAGACCAACAGCTTGTAAAATTGGATTTCTAAAAGATGAAGGGGAGAGGAGGACAACACTGGTCAAGAGCAGCAAAACAGAATTCAGAAAGGAGAGGGACAAGTGGACCTGACCCAGGAGGCATTAATGGTGCCTGTCAGGCTGCCACTCACTTGGTCACTCTGTGTATGGATGACAGTTCCTAGTTCCCACCGAGCACCACACGCTGATGGGGTGAGAGAAGTGAGGGCTCCTGCTGCCCTCTCCCCTTGGGTGCATGGATGATGGTGGGTAGAGCCCAAGACCTTACATCAGGGGAAGTCACAGATAAGTTACTGCCCTTCAAGATGAGATTCCTTAAAAATGTTGATGTATTTCTCTGTTTCCTCCAAGAGACCCAGCTTCCACACAAGAAGGGCTCCTAGGTAAGTACCTGTTACAAAAAAGGCTCTTAAAGTACATGTGGGGATTAGACCAAAGAGTGAATGGACAAGGGTCAGTGTCCTTACTCCCGTGCCTAACCTGCTGTGCCTCGGGATCCTAAGACACCAGACACGGCTGCTTCTCAGCATATTCTTATCCTACCAAGACTCATCGGGGTAGGTGTTCAATAAGCATCTGTCGAACAGGTGCCTGCAGTCACGAAGAGCAGTGTTACTGAGCTGTCCTCAGGCCTGCACTGAGCAAATGCTGCGGCCCCTTCAGTGCCCCTGGGGTCAAAGCCCTGGCTTCATTCCTGTGTGGACCGGTGAACCTTGCCCATAGAAAATGTTCCCATCCATCCATCCCACGCTGAACCCTGGCATAGGTTGCCATCCTTTAAAAAGTCAACCTCTTAGCTCCTGTCCTATTCTAGCCACAGGATTTTATTAGAGGAGCAACACTTCAGTGAGAGTTCGATTTCTCAATGTAATGAGTGGGTTATAGGTTTCCTGAGACAGGAAAGACAGGGGCATGGGTGTCTGCTAAGTGTTGGCAGGAGTGCAGGGCTTGCTTCCACCAGGCTTTATAACTTGATGTGAGGGTGTGCTTCTTCATTAACACTATTAGTGACACAGATTAACCCAACACCAGTCTGACCTCATGTTCCACTGACTCCAACATTAACCTTAAGCTTCCAATGCCAAGTTTCTCAAAGGATCCCACCTGCTTCGAACGTCTGCTTCCTTCACCAGCCTTCCTTTCCCACTTCTGCCCACCCATCCCTGCCCACCTTGGGTGGCCGAGTGGCCCATTCCTCTGCCCTCCCCTCAAGCAGTGCCCTGAGTCTGCTGTGTCTCCGCAGTCACCACCCAGCAGCGTCTCAGACAGTACTGCTGCCTTGAGGACACGCCAACCCTCTCTCCTCCTGGCTCGGCTTCTCCCCACCTGCTCCTCCAGCCACTCCGGCAGCATCCTCCAAAGCAGCTTCCCTCCCCATTCCCTACCAGGTCACTTCCCTGGTGTTCTCTCCATGGCCACCTCTCTTCCCTGTCCTGTCCAGTGCTCATTTCTCTCCAGGGAGATCCCAAACTCTCAAAGGGCAGGGATGTGTCTCTTGGCACCAAGCACAGACAATGCATGCATTGACACTCAGTGTGTACACAGTGATTGAAAACATTAAGTAGTTGCAGTGGGTGAGCCTGCCATAGGAACGGAAGGCCATTTTCCTGCTATGAATGATGAACCTTTTTACTTTCAAAAATGATTGCTCTGCACACAGCTACAGAGGTAGAGGCTGAGGCACTCTGAGCCCCCATCACAGCCAGGCAGAGGCAAAGTGAGGCTCTGCCAGAAGAGTTTAGAATGTTCCCAAGACTCCTGTGAGAGAGAGACTCTGTCCTGGCCTGGGTCTATTCTTAGCAGTGCTCACAGCCGGTCCCAAAGAAGGCTGGTTGTTCTGCGGCGTCTGGCTTTCACCATCCAATCTCTGGGGGAGCCTTCTGTTTCCGCCTTCAGGTACATGATGCGTTCCTGTCCTTGTATCAAAATGGGTGGGGGGTGGGAAAGCGCCATCTGGAAGGGCACCAAATCCTCTCCTTATTCGGCCCACTCCTCCATATTTCCCTCGCCTATCACAGTTATCTGGGCCTTTGTGTTATTTTTACAAGACTGTGCTTAAAACACAGATTGCCATGGTTTTACTGTGGCATGGAGGACGTCTTTCCCTCTCGGAGATGACCACCTCCTTCATCAACAGCTGGAGTGTCCTTAGACTCCAGGTGGAATGGAGTGTGGACACCAACTACATGGAAGTACGATCTGGGAGCCATGCTGGGCTAAGGCGGAACCTTCTGGACAGAGGCCTCCTGGCGCCTGAGGCAGTGCAGGCACAAGCCCCCAGGGCCAAGGTCTCTCTTCCTACACCTGTGCTTGAGGAAGGACCCACACAGCCTCCCCGCTATCAGCTTGGTCCCAGACCAGCCCAGGGAAGAGGGCAGAATGTCCACAGTTTGTTTCAGATTCCTCTCCTTTCTCCACCATTTCACTCACTCACTCATTCATTTATTCACTTAACATTTATTCATGTATTTATTGAGCTCCTATCTTGGTGAGATAAGGACATGGGTTCAGGTAATTCATTTAGGAGATGATCCCAGGAATCACAGATCAGGGAGTGGAGATGTGAGACAGGGAAGGGAGGAAAGAAATCACTCAAGGCCTGGCTGCATGGATGGCAGGTTGCTACTGCAGCAACAACAAGGGCTCAGGCCTGTGGAGGGCTCTCTGAGGACTGCGGAGAATGCCACTGTCGGGGTATTTACTCACTGACTCCCAGCTCTTGTTGACTGGGGCCTGTCCTGGGGACATTAAGCCCTGGCACTTCTAGACTTCCCTGCAACTGTACATGATCCTATGGAGCTTTCTGCAGGAAGTTGTCAGTGGCTGGGAACTGTCCACTGTAGCTACACAGGAAATCAGAAGTGAGCCAAGAGGACATGGGAAAAGGCCTTGAGGACATGAGCTATGGCCCTAGGGTCCATTTCGTCGATGTTGATGAGATGCACACTGGAGCTGGGCACTGTGTTAAGGCTGTGTTAAGGGATACACCATTCTGGCTCTGAACAAGCTTGTCATCTAAAAGCCAACTCATATTTTTGATGCTTGAGTGATTTCCTTCCAGAAACTTAAAATAGGAGATGGTGTGGTTATGTTGAACCTAAAATCAAGAAGTCTGGATTTTAAAACTGGTTTATTCATATAGAAGAAACTAGGAATTATTCATATAGATGGAACTAAGAATCATACAAGAGTTTTGCAACATGGGTCAGCATGGATCCCGGAATGAAGCAGCCCAGGCTCCCACTCATCTGACCCAGTCCAGTCCAGGTGGGGACAAACAGAACCTGCTTGAGACTCTGGTCCAGAGCCATGTGCTTTGGGAGCACAGAGAGGAAATAATTATCCCAGAGTTGGACAAAGAAGTCTTAATGGAGGAGATGATTTACCCAATTTACACCATTGATGGACAATAAGAAGATTCCTTCTGTGGGCTACAATTTTAATTTTCATTTGAAAATCCCCCTGGCTGGTATGATTTATTTCCTTACCAGCCAGTCTAACTTTTTTCAGTAACAGAATCTGTCAGTCCCCTCCTGTTCTACATGACAATGAAAAACACTAGGAAAATGCAGGGGTAGGGGGCATCCTGTGCAAACCTACCTACAGAAACGTCATCCCGCTGTCTGGGCTCCTGTATTCCCGTCCTGCTTGCTAGTCACAGAGCCCACCAGGAGCCTTTCGATCTCTGCTCTGGGGCACATTGACCTTTCCTTCTGGAACCTGCCCCCCTTTTTCCCTCAGCCCTTCACATCCTGACCCTATTCTTCATTCAAGGCCCATTATCTCATTTTATAATGCTTTCCCTGGAAGCAGTTGCTCTAATTTTCTGTTCCTGCTGCTCTTAAGTTCAATGGCACCAACACTGAGGGTGCAATTTCAGAGGTAGATGGACAGGCCATCAAGGAGCTATCTGTGGAAGGAGACTATTCCAGAACTCAGTGCCGTACATTGCATGTGCAACTGCAGCTTTCTGATTTGGGTTCTTCCTAAGGTCATCAAGCAGTTGTGAGTTTCCTGAGAGCAGAACTCTTGTCTGGTGCATAGTTATATGGCCAATGTCCAGCACATACCCTAGAACTAATGCAAGATCACTAAATGTTGATTGAATAAAAGCTTTTCTCCAGATATGAGACAACTGATCAACATAGAGCACTGTTACCATGCTTTGCCTGACCATAAGGGGTCAGAATAGCACATTCTGGAATCAATGATTTCTTTCCTCTGGTATTACAAGCCTACTCCAGTAATTACAAAACCACAACAACAATTTTTGGATATTACTCAAATATTGCTTTGGTAGCCTTTAGAGATAACAATTGTGTTTATTTTCTGTTAGGGAGCACAAAATTCTGAGCTTCTTTGAGCTCTCAGTTTTCCCTTCTCTTGAATGGGTATGTTCAGCACAATAATCTAAGATTTCTTCCTGCATGAACATACAGTGAGTCTAAATGTAAAATGTTGCCTGTTGGTGACCTGAAGTGCAAAATTAGTCCTGCTGCCCAGCATTTTCACAGGGAAACAAAATATTTTAAATGCCTGGTGCTAGATAGCTGCATTCCTCACCCCCTGAAGAGCAGCAGACAATGAAGGGAAGGCAGGGTGCAGGTCAGGCCATTATCATTGCTAACAAATGTTCTCACACTCCCTCATCTGTCTCTTGGCTCTGGCCTTTGCCTGGTCAGACGTGGAAACCTCTCCATTCTTTCCTCAGGTTAGGAGAACCTAAGTGCTGGGGGAATAGGTCTTTGGAGAGGAAAATGACTCACGCCCCAGCAAGCAGGCTCCCAGCCACCTGCTCCCACCACCCTCTGGGCCCTGGGGGCACAGAGGCATGACCTAGAGGGGCTCAAGTCTCCTTGGGCAGATCTATTACATGCATTAAAATAATTTACGCTCAACCCTATAAAGTGTTTAATTCGTCGTGCCATCATCCATTCCAGAAGCGTTCCTCTTCATCGTGAATTATTTTTGAAGTATTTATGTGGACCTCACCAAAAATCACCCCAGTCAGCAAACTGAGAAATGGAAAGGCATTAAGAGGAGACGTTGACCCCAGGGTCACAGGCATGAGTGTGGTCAGGGTCAACAGGGCAGCAGAGGGAGCTGGGGTGGCCGCAGCAGATGCCGCCCAGGCTGCGGGGCTCCATCCTCCCTGCCCACACCTTGGCTCCGACAGGGCACACATATTTTTTCATATGAATAGTTGTGGTAATAACTAATGAGTGTAACATTTCCATTTGCAAAACAGTGCTCCATAATCTCATTTGTTGCTCTCACTAAGTCTGTAAGGCAGATGTTAGCAGCCTCTTCTACAGATGAGAAAACTAAGGCTCAGTGGGACACTGGCACATGCCCAGTTCAGCAAATCTGGACTTGGATCCCGCTCTCCTGACAGCAGCTACCCTCTTAACAGCTGTGAGTCCTTCCATCGTGCCTGGGAAGCTAGTCTCAGGTGAACTGGGTGCTCAGGGATATCTGAGCAGCTTTGTCAGTGCAGTGGACTGCAGCTCGTCCTGCCCACCCATGGACACATATCCAGACCACAGGCCAGAAGGGCACCCCCAAGTTCTGGAGGACATTGCTGGTCTGCTATTGAATGTAGCTAATATCCTTCTTTGACTGGGGCCTCATTTCTGGAGGCTGCTGAAGGAACTTCTCTTTTCTAAGCTAACAAAATTTTTGCAGTACTCTAGTAATCACTATCAAAGATAATTGGACTGGGAATTTTTATTTATTCAATAAGTGTTTATCTGAGGTCTTACTCTGTACCAGGGATTGTTTGTACCAGGGTACTGATAGGTCCTGATCTCATGGCATTCATATTCCATCTAGTAAGCTATGCCACAGGATGTAAACCAAAGGGTAAACAAGGTATATTTTTAGAGAGTACTTAATTCCTGCCACAAGGAAGACAGAACTAAGATGTTGGACTATGGCATGGCACAGGAGCCAGGGATGACAGTGGTGACAGAAAGCTCCTCTGAGGGACATTTGAACTGAAATGCAAACAGGGAAAGGAGCCCAGCATGGAAAGGGCGTGGGAGAGCATCAAGTGCAAAGGGCCTGGGACAGGAACATGTTTGGCAAGTCTGATATACAAAAAGCCATGGCTAGAGATGGTGGGTATTGAGGGAGAGGTGGAGGATGCAGCTAGTGAGATTGGCAAGAACAAATCACAGAGGGCCTCTAAGGGCACAGTAGTGAGTATGTGTTTTATTCTAATGTAAGGGGAAGCCATAGGAGGGTTTTAAGCAGTGAAGTGACATGAGCTGTTTTGTTGAATAAAATCCTGGTACACTTTGATGGCCCCAATGACCCAGCAATTCCACTCCTAGGTATATGCCTTAAATAACTGAAACAGGCACCCAAATACTTGTACACAAATGGTCATAACAGTACTATTTGAGGTAGCCAAGATGTGAAAGGATATTGACTACAACTCAAATGGCCATGAATAGGAAAACAAAATGTGGTATAATATACAGTGGAATATTATTCAGTCATCAAAAGGAATAATATACTGATACATCTACACAGTGGATGAACTTTGGGAACATTCTAAATGGAATGTCAGACACTAAAGGTCATATATAACCTGAATAATTCCACTTATACGAAATACCCAGAATTGGTAAATCCTCAGAGGCAGGAAACAAACTGGTGTTTGGGGGTTGGGGCTAGATAAACAGTGACTGCCTAATGGGTATGGGTTTTCTTTTACAGTAACAAAGATGTTGTGGAACTTAATATAGTCAGTGGTTATGCAACATGGTGAATGTGCTGAATGCCACTGAACTAACGTTAGGCTTTAAACTGGTTAATTTTATGTTATGTGAATTTCACCTCAAAAATTTAAAAAGAAAAAAGCTGATAGTCTTAGGCACATTGATCTTCCGTGCAATTCCAGACCAATGGCCTGGACCCGGAAGCCCTGCAGGGCCCCTTTCTTTACCTCCCCTATACCTGGGGCCTTCAAACACGACCCTTCAGGGCTGAGTAAGACCGACTTGGACCTGCTACCAGCCCACAACTCCTCTCTCAGAGCGAGCTCAGCGCTAAGGTCTTCTCTGACCGCTGTTCTGAAGGGGCTCCAACCCCTACTTTCCAACAAATCCCTCTTTTGTCTGATTCAGGGGCTGAGGGGTGCAGGGACCCTCCTCTCCTATCCCCCGTTGTGTCCCCAGCACCTGGGGCTCAGACACAGTGAGTGACCTGCTCCCCCTAGCAGACCCCCACTCATCCCACGTGCTCCTGGGGCCCGTTTCTCATAACAACAATGATTCCAGGGAGGAAATAGGCAGGGATTGGGAGGAAAACTGAGTTTAAGTGTCAATAATTAAAAGATGTGAGACACTGAACGCTATCCGCGGTAACGGGACTATCAGCTGGCGCCGCGCAGGATCTGCGCGCCGTCCGCGGTGCCCGAAGCCGCAGGGAGCCCCGTTCGGGCGCGTCTGTCCCCTTCCTTGCCTCAGGACCGGCCCTCCCGGCCCATGGGGGACAGCAGTGTTCTCCCCCAACACTCTTTTGGCTCAGACCCCTCAAGGGCCCAGGGCAGGGTTTGCGCGAGGAAGCCCTCCCCGCCCGCAGCCACGCGGGGGCCCCAGGCTCCGCCGCCTGGCGCCGCCCCCGCTCGAGGCCAAGCGACCCGCCCCCGCAGGCCACCGGGTCTCCCAGACGAAGGAAGCAAAAATTGAAAACGAAACCCTACCCAGCAGAGAGCTTCCACGTTGAGCTGCTTTGCCGTTTGGGGGCTCCCAATGGTCCCTCTGAAGCCCGGTTGAGTGCCGGCCTTGGTCCCCCGCCTGCTCGCCCTGCATCCCGGAGACAGAGGCCCACCAAGCCTGGTGAAGCCCACCGGGACCCGCAGTTACTTCTGTTGATTTTTCTGGTGATCTGACAGCCAAAAATGGAGGCGTGGTGCACAGTTAGAGAGAGGGCAGGCGATGCAGAAAATACAAGGGAACAAGCCGCCCGGACAAAGGAGTGAGCCCAATTTAGGTATTTCCAGATCCCTTTGGAGTTTTTCCTGCCCTTGGAAAATCTGTTTCTTTGGAATTAAACCTTTTGACCAAGGCCATAAGGTTTCTTCCAAGCCATTTGACTGAACCTGCCACCAAAAATCACTTTGTAAACAAAGAAAAAGGCAGAGGCTGACCCAAGGTACGATGAACAACTGTGAGGGCTTCTGGTTTCACTTTCTCAGTGTCCATCCTTGAGTTTTAAAAATGTGGCCTCTAACCCTCAACTTTGCTATCCCTCCCTCTCCCTAGGTCTGCCTTTGCTGGGAGCAGCAGCGAGGTTGACATAGTTTAGACAAGTCACAGCAGCCAACTTCCCGTCCGGCCCCATTTCTACTGGGAAGCCCTGTCTCCACCTCGCTAGAATTCAGGTAACTGGACTGATTGATGGAGCCTCCTTCACGGCCTCTTCCAGCCGAACTTTTCATAACCCAATGCATAAATAATCACATGTTTTATAAATAGCTGTGGACAAGAGGCTGTAAAACAACAAAGATATATTTGTGCCTTTATGTCCTAGAAATATTTTCTAAAACGACTGTTTTATTTGGCGTAGGTTGAATGTGGGTGTATGTATACATAATGATCCCCAAAGTTTTCCCCTACCCCCCTTCAGGTCAGACCAGCACTATAGTTAGCAAATTGATAAGGTTCCATGGGCAAGCTTTATTCGTTCTGACACGAGCCTATGACACTTTATAAAAAGAAGTAATCCAGAACAATCTCTAGGTAATTAACACCTAGATAAACAAACATAAATTTCTATATTGCATTTATTTGGACTACCACTCAAATATGCGTGAACCATGCTTTTTTAATTAAAAGATAAATCCATGTGACACTTAGCCTCAAACTTAATTATTCAGCATAGTATAATAAAAAATAGAGCCCATTAAATGTGTCTTGCACTGTATTTCTGTATTAACAGCAAAACAGTTCGGTCTGGGATCATTTAAATTTTCCCCCTCCTCTTTGCTTGTGATTTCCCTGTTCACAGAAGCCCTTTCTCTCCCTCCTTATCTCCCTCCCTCCCTCCTTCTCTCTCTCTTTTCTCTGAACACCAACAGGTGAAGAGATTAAAACTCTGCACAAGCCCCTACATGGAATGCTCAGCTGGGCGACATTTTTAATATTGTATTACACTAGGAATTTTTTCCTTCCCCATAGAAACATACATCTAGTTTGGTGGAACGTGCCCAGTCCTTCTATCTTGAAAAGAAGATCACAATATGTAACACTAATTTCTTTGGGATTGTGCTTACAATACACCAGGTGAAGTTTTCATAATATACTGTTACAATACAGATGTTAAACAGAGAGGGGGGAGTGTGCAAATCCCAAACTACAAAAGACAGCAGGGTTATCATCTTTATAAAAGTTTCAGCACAAAATAGTACCTTAACACTGAATATCAGCAGCTCAGCACCTTCTGGCTGCCAGGAAGAGAAATTCACACTTGAGTCCTTCCCCATCTAGTCAGAAATAGGAACAAAGATTTGTTCAGTCCCTCAGTAAGAATAGAAAGAGTAACAACCATGTTCCAGGTGCACTGTGAGGTGTTGTGTGCACCTTGTCACCTTTTGTCCTTAGAGCAAAGGTGATAAGACAGGGAAAGTTCGATTCCAAGTCTTGCTTTGCCAAAGCTGTTCTCTGAGTTCCTTGGCTCCCCAGATGGGCCTCACGCTGGCCACCTGGTTACAGGCAGCAGTAGCTTGATTCTGCACAGACTTGTGTCTTTAGAGAGAGTGAACTTAAACCCAGGCTGACCAACCATTCTGGTTTGTCCAGGACTGCCTTGGTTTGAGCACTGAAAAGTCTCATGTCCTGGGGAAAACTATTAGGCCAAGCAAATCAGGATGTTTGTCATCATATGTCGACTCCTCCAGCAAATGGAGCTGCTTCCTGGGTGGCCAAGCCTGTCCACAGAGGGATGAATTGCAGCCATATGAGCTCTTGAACTGGGCCCAGGAGATGCCTGCCCACTTCTGCTTTAGGGGACTGAGGCCCCTAGGCATAAGTGAAAACTAACAGTTCTCTTAGATCCTACAGATCTGTTAAAGAAGTCATTTGGATGGCACTATGTCACTTCATATCTTGGCTGACCTCTGAAAAGAGCCAGAAAGCCACACATCTTCAAATGTATTGCATTTCAATGTTAGGTGTGTTCCTAGCTGTTGTCACTTGACATAACAGTCCTTCGAACCTGGTGGTACCATGTTTGCTGTCTGCACAGCACCTTATGTGTGTAATGTCATTTAACCTCAGAAAGGACCTTGGGTTAGTAACACTATTGTCCACATTACAGATAAAGAAGCAGATTAGGGGCATTGGACTGATTGCAGGATTGCCCAGTTACTGAGAGATGGAGACAGGGCTTCAGTGCCCCATCCGTGCCCAGCATGGCCTCTGAATGTGCTGCTCCCCTAGCTGGCATGCTCCTGTTCATACCCCAGTTCACCACCACCGCATAGGGAAGTCTTCTGTGACATGGGAAATCCATGTTACCTTTGAATCTCTTCTTCCAGGTATTTTGTATTTGTTTGTGTGATTATCAGATGGAAGTCTGATTCCTGACTGACTTGTTTATCTCCAGCTTGAAGCCGGTGGCCTGTTACACAGTAGGTCTTCTATAAGCTTTCCCTGAACAAGAGAGTGTAGTAATATCGAACCACAAGATCAGTCATTTTCTCACTATATCCCACTCTCTCCCCAGCTACCCTTGAATGCCCTGAGAATGCCAAGAAAAGTGCTAATACTCTGATTTTTCAGGGTAACTAGAAAAAAAAATTTAAGACATTTGTCCAAGATCATCTTGTTTGAAGGAGGAGAGTGTGGAGAAATCCTCATGCCTGATCACAGAGAGCCTTTCCAAGACACTGGGGGTATAGTGTTTTGTGGGTGTGAAATTAGTCTCAAATGTATCCACAATTTATTACACTACAACCGTGACTATTTCTCTAGCCTTTGTACTTTACACGACTTACATATAATTTCCCCTACTGTACTGCATTTAATTTCATGATTTCACAGATACAAGTGATGAACTCAGAGCAGTTAAATTGTTCAAGATCAAGCAGCCAGTTAGTAGCATAGCTAGGGTTCAGATGTAGTCAGTACACTCCAAATTTTGTAGTTCTTACAAAGTCCTATCTACAGTTGTCTATGACTATATGAGAGTTCAAAATATTTTGATAGAAATGTATATTGATGCTTCTTAAAAAGGCCTCCTTCCAGTTTTATTTTTATTTTATGACAGCTTTATTGAGATATAATTCACATACCATAAAATTCACCCTATCAAAGTGTACATTTCAGTGGTTTTTAGTATATTCAGAGTTGGGCAACCATCATTGCTATCTAATTGTAGAACGTTTTTATCTGTCCAAAAAGAAGCCTCTCACTCATTAGCAGTCATTCCCCATTCTCTCCTCCCCCCAACCCTGGCAACTAATAATCTACTTTCTGTCTGTATGGATTTTCCTATTCTAGACATTTCAGATAAATGCAGTCATATAATACGTGGTCATTTGTAACCAGCTTCTTTCACTTAGCATAATATTTCAAGGCTCATCCACATTGTAGCATGTATCTGTGCTTCATTCCTTTTTATGGCCAAATAATATTCCATTTTGTGCATAAACCACATTTTGTTCATCTATTTATTACAGTTTTTTAAAACACATTTTGGGCCAACATGCAAAAAATAGGAGACTTCACACAAAATCTAGGTGTCCAGTGTCTGTTGGAAACTCAGAAGCCCTGATGTCCCCACATTCCTCCTGGTGATGATGAGCAGTTGCTGAGGTTCCACCCAACCCAGAGATCCCTGCATCCTACTCACCTCTGCCCATCACGAGGTGTTTTGCCTGGTCCCAGGAGACATTTGGGTTTGGGATCCATCATGGAGTTTATGGAGTTATGACCTCCTGATGGGGTCAATTCCTGACCCCTCACTATAACCTCGTAACTCACCTTTGCTGTTTGTAACAGTGGACAGTCAGGACTACCAAAGATTTCATTCATCTGCTCCCATCCGGTGATACCAGTGGTTTAGCATCCTGAGAGAAACATGGTGGCTTACAAATTCCTATGAAATGTGGGTGGATGCCTTTGTTTGCAACATTTCTGTAGCCTCTCTATATTCCACAGCTTCAGCATGCACTTTACAATCTCCCTTTTGAAACCAAACCAACAAGATCGACAAAAACAAATCAAAAAGCAACCCTGTACACCAAGTGTGGGGCACACACTTCAAACCCTCTCAAATCAATGTCAGAGCTCTGCTTTTTTGCTAGCCCTGATACCATAGACTATATTATTCTTGTTCCTTTCCTTTTCTTCTGGAGGAAGAATGTAGATTATCTTCTGTAAAAGACTTTCTTGCATTTAATGACTTTTTAAAAAGACAACTTTCTACCAGTAAAGGTGAATAATAGATCCCAAAGCTTTAAGTGTCTTATATAATTACTATAATATGAAGATCATTAGCATTTCCCTAGGTTTTACCTTGGAGAAAGAGATGTCTACAAGCCTTAGAAACATAGTTCACACATGCATGTGGGTGTGCATGCACGCTCACACTGTTGATGCTGCACAGAGAGATTCATTCAATTTGTAAAAGCACAGGCTGTGGACACCATCCACCCAGAACACTGCACAGTTTCGGTTTCCTTTTCTAAGTGGGGTTTGACCAAGCCTTACCAAAGCCTTACAGAGCTGCAAAAAATGTTTTTCTCCTCCTAGTAAACATAAGCAAATAGGAAAAGATGTTATTTTTTTTTTCAGAGGTAGAGGTTTTATTGCGTAAAACACTGGATAAAACTGGACTGTTTCAAGGACATTTTATTCTAACAGCAGAAAGAAAACAGTCATTGCTGAAAAAACAACTTTTAATACTTTCTATACCAGAATAAAGTTCTGTCAACTGATGTATTATAATAATAAATAATGACCAAGAATAAACTTTAAATACAAAGTTGTCTACTTGTTACAAGCATAGCAACAAAATCCTCTACTCTATTGATCTCAGATTTCCTCCAAGATAGATTTTTTTTTCTTTGTGTAGGAATGTAGACAGTATTATGACCAGCATCACAGACTACAGGAGTTACAGGGAAAAAACTTGACATGTTTAGATATGAGGACCTGATGACATTCAGAAGCTGACATTGCATCACTGCAGCTGTCACTTGTTTGTATTACAAGTCACAAATGTTCTGGAAAGAAGGCCTGTGTCAGAGGGGGAAATAAGGACGGTAGCACTGGACAAAATGGTATCAACACACACGCCACAAAGAAGAAGGGATGTTCCCAGTGTCACAAACAGAATTATTGCCTGTCGCATCTGACGATGCTCAGAAGACACAAAAGAATACTGAACAAGCTCTCAAAGTGCTAGAAATGGAATGTGGTTCCCGTTTTTTTCCACTATTTTTTCCTCTTTTTTTTTTCTTTTTACTTTTTTTTTTCTTCTTTTTTATATTTTTCTTTGCTAAGAGACCAAAGGCAGGGCAAACACACAGAAAGCAAGCGACTGGCACAGTCACCAAACACAGTAGTGCAGTTCAAATCCTAAAGCTTACTACAGTCAGAAAGTTTCCAATAACAGTTCAGTCCTTCCTCTAGGATCATAGAAACAGTTGCATTAAGTTTATCAACTCGATTTAAGTAAGGCAGTGAGAACTATTCTAGAAAAACAGGAAAGCAGCTTGCTCTATGCCAGATGGGTCCAAGTTGCACAGAGACCTCATTTACACTGAAACCTTGGGTGGGTGACACCCTCTCGACAGCATATGCAAACCGATTCCCTATTAGCCTGAGATTCCTTCTGGTCTCAGGATAACACTAAGCATTTTATTTACATTGATTGCAGTTTAGTATTTTTGTAAACTGCTGTAGGCAGAGCTGAAGTTTTTAAGGCCCTGGGGTTTTATTCTGTGCTCCCAGCCTGCAAGGAAATATCGACTTCTTTCTTTTTTAAGTCTGAATGATTTTGTTTTCGCAGAAGTTAATACTTCAATACTTCTCTACTATCACAAGCAACAGCACCAATTTTGTGTCACTCAAAGGAAGTATGTCTTGAGGCTGAACTTTTATACCATTCTAGCAGATTCAAGAATAAACCCTTAACTAGTCTTCTTAAATCGTTTTTTTAAAAAATGAGCTAAGTGTTTCATTATTGGTCCTCAAAAATCTCCCTCCGGGTGGTGCAGAACTTGATAAATTTGGAGTATCCAATCAGTAGAAAATCTAAAATCTACAAAAATATAGAACACATTTGTTTTACAAAAACAGACATTTTAACTCAAACAGTTTTCTTCATTAGCGATAGAGAGCAGGATGTTTAGATTCATATTTTAATACAAGCTATTTCATAAGAGCTTGCCGGAGAAGAAAATCTTGCTTCATGTCTGTGACACTTATAAAACTAACACTTGAAATAATCTGATAATAAGGAACGGAGCAGCATTCATTCAAGTAAAATTTTTTAAATCATAGTAAAAAACAATCTTTCTATTATTATTACATAACTTTCCATTTCTCACCAGCACCTTCTATGGATAAGGTTGGCTAGTTTTTCTAAACAACATTTTATATAATGTACCCCTAATTTGTTTTATTAGCCACCTTCTTTTGCACCCATAAACAAAAAAACAAAAACCCAGGAAAAAAGTATTTCCCTCAATACTGCAATTTGATCTAAAAAAGGAATTACTCATCAAACCTGCAATGGACATTTGTCTGCAGACAATTCCTGACCATTGATTCATTTGGCTGTATAAATTTTTTTAAATGCACATTTAAGATAGCAATCCTCTGCAGTGCGGGTCAGCCCTGGCTCGGGCTGTGGCCCGTCTAAGGTTTCTCCGAGAGTGCAGTTACGACACCACGTGCATTGATTTTCTCTGCAGTGACCGCTCCAGTCTGACTGGCACCACGGCTGCCGCCCAACACATCTCATTAGGGTGCTAGGCAAATGACAGCAGCTGGTGTCAGATTATAGAGGTGTTTTCCACAATGAAAACACAGCCCCTCCATCTTCAAGGCAACACTAAATCATTTAGATGGTATCATTTTTTCAGTTAAATGCATGATTTTTTGGACAAAGACAGCATTAGAGATGGAAGGGCCCCCAGCTTTCTCGAGCTTGGAGGACACCAAGCATTTCTGAAATCGCTTTGCTCCTACCCGCATTGTTTGGAAGTACTTGTTGCCGGGTAACAGTTTAGCAGCCATTTTCAAGGGCTGGGGATTTTTTTTTTAATATATATATATATAGATATCTTTTTAAATTTTTTAAATGTTCTATACACTAGTGGGGGTGAGGGAGGTTGTACATGATTTTTTTCCCGTTGGAATGCAGTTAGCAAACTCTTTTACCAGATGTATAATCTTAAAACTGTGTAAAATAATATTGCAATACACAGGTGGGTTTGCTCAGTTGCGCTCCTCCTGGGCCTTGTAGCCCTCCTCCGTTAGCTCTGCTGAGCTCCCCGCCTTGACAGCCGTGGGGTCTTCGAAATTTCCAGAAGCCTCCGAGTCGACTCTGGAACGCTTGAATCTGCGGTCAGGATACTGGCTGTTGTCAAAAGGCATGCGATGGACGCAGAGGACATGGGTCTTCAGGTTTCCTTTCTGAGAGGCACTGTAGGGACAGTAGCGGCACTGGAAAGGCCTGTGACCTGAGGGCAGAAAGAGCGTCTGGTCAGTCGGCTGCCTACCCTGTGTCCTGTCCCCAGGGCTCAAAAGACCATCATCATTATTACCAATATTATCAATAGCACGATTATAATTACTCTTAAAAATCAAATAGCAAAGTATAGAAAAATAACCAGTATGTCTAACTGGACAAATAATAAGTTATTTGGATAAATAATAAATTACTAAACAAAAATAACTTAGGGATTTGAAAGTTCTTTCTATCCTAGCCAGACTTTTTAATTCAGACTTTCTGGGTGACAGTGAAGAAAGTTCCCAACACCTGGAACTTTTTTCTATAAAGAGGTAGATAGTAAATATTTTACTTTTTTGCAGGCCAAAAGGAAAAATCAAAGATACCATGTAGGTACTTGTATGATAAATGAGGAAATAAATTTCCAATCTTTTGTTGATAAAATTCAAAATGTTATAAACACTGAGATTTGAGTTTCACATCATTTCCATGTGAACTGATATATTATTATTGCTTTGTTTTTTTTTTCTAGCCATTTAAAAATGTAAAAATCATTCTTAGGTCACAAGCTATACAAAAACAGACAGTAGATGGATTTGACCTCTGGGCTGTACTTTGCTGACCCCAGCGCTACACAAAAAAAAACCCAAATCCCCTTCTTCTAGGATTCTGACTGAGGTCTCAACACCAAGCCAATTCACTTTCTTATCCCCCCATGAACTAACTCTTCATTGATAAGCAAACCAAACATTACGAGGGAGTGTGTGTTTGGGGTGGGGTAAGAAACGGATGTTCTCTACACCTTGCTCTTGGGCACAGCCAGAAGGGCTAAGCTGGAGAATTTGCGGAAACTCAGGGTTTTAAGAGACAATAGAAGGTATCAGGCAGGAACCAGGACAATCAGATAATCAAGGCCAATGCAGTTTTAAAGAAGTTAGATATTGAATAGTAAAACCTTGAAATCAAACTTTTCTAGAAAAGCCCTTTTAAATCAGAACATCAAATGAAATTTTTTATGGGAATCTACCGAATCCTCCCTGCTCAATTCCCTATTCAGATGCAAGGCAGACATGCACACGTGTCTGCCATCTTGAGGAACCGACAGAGCATCTGGTTTGGGAAGTTATAATGGAACAATTGCATTCTCCCCAGTGCTGGGAAGCTGTTGTTGTACCATTCCTGGAAGCTCATGAGTGCTGTCCCACCCAGCACCCAGAGAGGTCAAGGCCCAGGGCTGGGTTTCATTTACTCAGAAAAATAAACAAGTAAATAAATGGGCCTAACCATTTACCCCAGAAAACAGCATGCTCAGCACTTTTTCCAGAGCAGTAATAACAGAAGTCCTGTGTATCTACTTAGCAAAGTAGTCTTGTTCCTGAGAAACTGGAGGCCAACCAAATGTTTGGAGCTGAAAGTCACTTTTCCAGCACATTGTACACAGTACTAGATTCTTGATTCTTGGTTAGTGAGCCTCAGAAGTTAGTTCGTTCCCTCTTCCTTCCTAACCAATTGGCCTCCAGCATGAATCCATTCCACCTGTTGAATCTTTCCTTTCAAATCCCCACTTCAGAGCCTGGTCCAGTGTATACCAACTCTTGCCTAGACTGTGACCATGGCAGCCTGCAGGAGGCCTTCATGCTTCCAGTTTCCCCACCTCCAGCCAACCTTCACCCAGGATACCAGAGTGCATTCCTAAAGCAGAGGCTCAGCTGTGATTTCCTTGAGGCAAATCTTTGATGGCTCCTGCCCTCTGAGGAATGATCAGGACCTTCCTAGCTCAGTCTCAGACACCTCTCCAGTTTCCTATGGAGCATTACCCCCTTGCCCACATCAAACCAAACCATTAGGTGGTCTCTGCAGAATCTCCACTAACCTTTCCCTAAAATACCACATCCATTTTCTGCAGGAACAAACCCCATTCCCTTTTCTAGTCTCTGCCTGTTCTGTGGACTGCTGTGTACATACTGATCTCCCCTGTGGGCTGTGAATTCCTGAAGCAGGAAGTATAGCCATCTTGGAATCACTGGTGTCCTTCCTACTACCTGGAACAGAACAAGTAGCCCTGAACTATTTGTGGAATTGAATTGCTATCTTACTGCCTCATCTTGTCTCTTTTTGGAGGAATTATACATTTTTGGATAGAGCTTCTGCTTCTTTTGTTTCTATTGTTGCACTTAACACAAGGCTGAATTTGACCAACTTTTCCACGTACAAAAGCCAATTTTCAAATCTGTGAAATTTGCAGTTAAGAACTAGTGAAACCAAAAAAAATTAGCCCTTGGCCATTGGCCCTTTTGCAAAGTCTACAGCAACAAGAACAGGGACCTGGACCATGACTGCCAGGTAAAAGAAAGATACACCAGCATCACTCCCCCTGGGCCTTCTTGTTGCCCAGTACCACCCTTAGAGTTTGGTCACCTCTCCCATAGATGATAGGCAAGGCCCTGTCTTCTTGGGGCTTTGACAGGGAAAGAGAACTAAGACTCATATGTCTGATGTGGATTTAGGATCTTTACAGAGAATGCGGATGGCCCTATTCTTCATCACACTGGAGTTAGGGGAAGAGGGGAAGGGCCAGAATGCCAGTCAGTGGCAAAGGGGTAGAAAAAGCCATACTCACCCAGCCCCCCATGATAATAGTGAATCTAACTCAGTGCAAAGCTGGGTTTCAGGAAGTTTCAAGCAGATCCCAAGACTCAACCATCCAACTTATGAAGTTGTTCATCCCTACAGATATTAAGCTGTGCCCAGGACTCAGTAAGAGAGTATCTGAGGTGCTCTACAGGACAGCTATTGAGCAGGAAAAAGGCAGGCCCTAATGTGTAGCTGGAGGCACATGAACCAATTTAAGAGAATCCGAAGGACCTGCAGAGAAGAGCTGAGACCCTAGGAAGCCTAAGAAGCACTTCTGAAGTTTCATCTAAAGCTTCTCAGAAGTGAACTATGTTTTCTGGGCTTCTACCAAGGGCAGCTCTGTGTCGACTCACAGACAGTGGGTGGTCTCCGGCCTGATTACCATGGCTCACAGGAAGCTGGGGCCAACCCCCCAGGGCATCAACTGCATGGCAGTAAGTTACCGATTGAGAATATCATTGTCTGACCAGTCTTTGGCATGAAGAACTCCAAATAATAAATAAATAAATGTAAAAAAGTAAAGCTAAACCTCTTGGCACTATGATCAAAAACAGCTAGCAGAACTATGAAACAAAATGACCAAACCATGGTATTGTTTAATAAATCTACCTCAGGTCACCAGGACTCATACTGGTTCTTCCGTTCGTTCATTGCTTTTTCCCTTCTGTCAAAGCTGTTAATTATATCTTCTATTATCATTATTAAGTAATATATTTCTGTTGAATTCTATAGTTCAGGCTTTGGAAGCCACCCTCCATTCAAACTGTTTCATCATGCGAGCCACGCATTTTGGCAAACCAAATGGAGAACCTCAAATATCACCTTTATTCACAATAAAAGCCTTTTTGAATCGGCCAACTTGGAATAGAAGCACTTAGTAAATTTTTCCCACTAGTTGATTTTAAAATATGAACCATGACTTTATCCTGTGGTTATATCTGAGAATCTCTTTTTCTTGGTAGAATCAAAGATGTACAATAATTCTGGCATATCTACAGACACCAGCGGTCAAAACATTTGTTTTGGAGTTTTCGTTTTAACTTAGATGAGATGGAAATCCATTTGTAAATGTAAGCGATGTTATGCATGTGTACATTTGTAGACAGATATATAATACGGGAATCATGATAAATCCTTATCTTTGCAATGCACCTTGTAAGTAGAAACATTGTAGATAACAGTAGCACCTGAAGATCTCAAAGACCTGAATTTCACAATTTTCCTCATATATTTTTGTATATTTATCCTCATATTTGAGCTTTATGGCAATTTTGTCAAGTGGTAACATCAACCCCCACAAAACAGATGAAGAAGTTAAGGTACAGTGAACCTGGATGATTTGACTTCAAAACAAATTTCCAGTGAATATAAAGTACTCAGATCCTCTAATTCTCCAAAATCCTTATAAGAACCATGATTACAATGTGTTGTTATAGTATCCACACAAACACAAACACACAGCCTTCTGACTGGTTTGTTGAAAGGGTCCCATGAGACTGATAGGGAAGAAAGTTCTTTAAAGAAATGAGGGGTCCACTCTGAGGAAGGGTGATGCGAGAAGCTGTGATGGTCAGAAGAAGGCACTGTGCCCTCCCAGGAGCCAGCCCTAAGCGAGAGGTTCATCCTTTGGTGATGGGATCTTCTGGTAATGAGAACAGAAAACTGCTTCATGCAAAGCACTCTTGGAAACGGATACAATTCTGAGTCCAGCTAAATCTGGTTGAAAAGTTTCAAATTTCTCTCCACCATTTGTGCCTGTGAAGCCTCTGATATTGGCACAAACACAGCAATGCTGAGGTCTGTTAGCTTTTGGTCAGAGAATATAAAACAGGGCTTCAGAGCAACCCCCAAAGCAGAGCGCTCCATGAATACCCCGTACTATTCGAATATTCATGATATTCGTGATGGCAGGGACGCACCCAGAGGCAGAGGCAGCAAGAGGGTCCCATGGAGAGCGGCTGGGAGCTGTCTGGCTTTTCTGTTGAGGTGGATGAGGGGCTCAGAGGAAATAAGATCTCCATAGAGACAGGTCATCCAATCCCCAGAGGAGAAGCCCACATAGCCCTAAGGGTGACAGGGCAGCACTTGGGTGAGCTGTGGAT
The DNA here is from genome assembly GCF_040802235.1 of Manis javanica. Classification (NCBI taxonomy): domain Eukaryota; kingdom Metazoa; phylum Chordata; class Mammalia; order Pholidota; family Manidae; genus Manis; species Manis javanica. Next base: position 23,287,496 of record NC_133172.1, read on the forward strand.
TCTGCAAAATTCTATCCATCCCATGTTAATGAGACAAAAGCCCAGTCCTGCAGCTCATGCCACTTCGTACACTGGACGTGGAGTTAGCCATTCACCTGAGTCTAAAGGTGGCAATGAAGACGCTGATGCTCATCAACTTCTACGAAGCAAACAAGAGAGTCCAATAGCCTTTCAGGATGGTTGAATTTAAGAGAAAAAGGACGTGCACCCCATCAGTCCCCCATCAGAGAAGACCATCAGGACAATGAACTCTCTCAAATTTAATTCTACTGAGAAGCACCACATCCAGGGGCCCTTTGGCCGAATATGAAGATGGGGTACCATCTTGGTTTGGCACCTTTGCTCTGCTTTCAGTGACCTCCTGGATCTTGGGTCTTCAGAGCATAGCTTCCCCCTTTGTGATGTTGGGAGGCTACTTAACACCCCGATGGCAGATTCCTCCTTGAGTAAGGAACGTCATCTCTCAAGGCTTCAGTCTGCACACCTGGAAAATGGGGACTACTACTAATGCCTGCACCATACGAGCACTGTGCAGATCAGATGAGATAATGTGGCCGGTCAGAAATAATGAACAACTCTACAAATGTCAGCTGTTTGCCATGTTATGGTTGCTTCTTTCCTTCTGTCAGCTTCTTGCTTATCTAAGCCTGGTCAGGGGAGGCTATCCTTGTTTTTCACCAAATGTAATGATTCAACAAGTGTTTCACATGTCACTGTTATATGCTAGCCTGCTTTTGTGGTCTTTAATAAACGCTTAAGATAACTGTCTGTCCTCAGAGCATTTGCCTTTGAATGGGGGCTTTGAGAAACTGAAAGAGCCTCAAAGTCCAAAGGAACAAGTTATACAGTTGTGTTTCACCTGGATGAAGTTCAGCAAATGTGCAGTTGGGATGGGGTGTGGGTCAGGCCCCGGGCTAGAGGATGTCTCCTTCTGAGGGGCCTGTTGTGGTGAGAGGCTCAGCCCAAGACAGTTTAAGGCAATGCGGTCTGTGATACAGCCAGGAGATTGGGGGTTCCAAGAGCTCAGCTGGGAGGAATCTGAGCCACAGCATGTCTTACCACCCTCTTTTCCCTGAAAGCTCCTGGAGTTTGCTGCTCTCTTGACTCACAGGACTCTCTCTGTTATCCAGATAATTCATACTCTTTTTTGCCACAGGACATTTGCTCCAGCCTTTCTTGTTTCCTCAGTCTGGAAGGCTCCTTCCCCTGCTACACCTAAGTAGAGTAACCACATGCTTCAGAGTGGCTGCCTGGGCCCAGGAGGCCTTCCCTGACGAGCCCAGACTCACCACCACAGCAAAGAGGTCCTCACAGCAAACTCTTCCCTTCCACAGTGCAGCTTCCAGCACCAGTAGCTGAACACACACACAATTACATCTGCCTTTCCCACTAGACAGACTATAAGCTCCGTGGCACAGGGATGTGGGGTTTTGTTTTGTGGGTATTATTATCACTGTTTCTCACCACCTGGCACAGTGCTAGGCCTATTACACATGTTCATCAAGTATTTTTCAAGCACAGAATGGATGGATGGATGGATGGGTGGAAGTGGATGGATGGTGGATAGAAGGAAGGAGTGAGAGAGGCAGCCAGAAGAAAGGAAAGGGAGAGGAATGCTCCTCCACACGGAAGGACAGGCCGGACCCCAGGTGCAGGCCAGTAGCAGGTCAGTGTGCTAGGGGTAAGGCTTGGTCAGGGAGCTGGATAGGCTCCAGGTTCACAGGACCCACTGGGGAGCTTGGACCTCATTCCTTGGAGGAATGGAAGTGGGAAGGCTTTTCCAGCTCTGCAGCAACACAGCTGACCAAGAACAGCCCCAGTCCAGAGCCCTGACAGTGTAGACAGATGGGTTCCCCCACCGACCCACCCCGCTTCATTCCCTTCTCTCTACCTCTCACTCTGAGGCCATCAACATTTCCCATCACTGCCACGCGAAAAGTAAGTACATCATACATTAATCTGTATTGTCACTGTGCCGTAGAGCCGTGGTAAAGAGCACATTCATTTTTAATCCACTATGAATAATATATAAATATGTATACAGTGTGGAGGGTCAAGAGGAGTAAGGAGAAAGCAAGTCGTACATTGTTTATAACAAAAGTGGGGAAACGAGATATTTTTCTTACTTCCTATGATGGAAATATCTGCTCTTTCCATGTACCTAAGGGGGAAAGGAAAATGCCTGCCCTTGGGGGGCCATCCGTTAATTACACCCCCACACCTGTAGGCAGCTGGTTTCAGGGAAGAGGCAGGGCTGCATCTGCAGGGAGCCCAGACTTCCCAGACTGTCTCTTTCAGGTGTGAGACAACAGCTAGGAGAGGGGAGAGGGGCAGGTGGCCAGCCTCTGGTGCTTATCTAGAGGCATGAGAAAATGTTCAGACTCCCACTCATCAGAGCACATTTACAGGAATTGCCTCAATTGTCCCCACAACCACCTGTAGGGACACACAGCAGAAAGATGTCTTCTCATTTTACAGATATGAAAGCCGGGCCCAGGGACATAAAATAATTGTCCAGAGTCAGGTATACACAGCTGTCAGCAAAGTCAGATACACAGCTAGCTGGTCTCTGATCAGGAATTCCACCTTAGGGTTGTCTTAAGACAGAAGCTCATGTCTCTACTGCATTCTGCTACTCCCCGCAAACTGCTTGTTGGTGGAAGATTCTCAACAAATGGGTCTCTTGGATCAGGATCCAAAGATGTTCCGGGAGGGAGCTCACAAACACCCTGGAAGGGTGTGTACTTTAATGTGTGTATGTGTGTGTGGTATTGCATGTCACATGTCACAGCCCTTAGGACACACAGGCACCACTGTGTCCAGAAACCCAGAAAGAAAGGAAAGGGAAGAAGCCAGGAGAAAGGAAAGGGAGAGGAATGCTCCTCCACATTGACCACCTGCTGCATGCATTACCCCAAGCATATTGCTATTGGGATGATGCAGTCCATCTCTCTTCCGTGTATCCCCACTGTCAGTATCACATCTATTCTACATGCCTGATACCATGCCCGCCCCATACATGCCGGATTACCACCCACAAGTCCTGGCTGCCTTCAGGGGTTACAACCCACTGAAGACCCAAGTTGGGAGGACAAAGGGGCCAAATGTTCATGAAGGGAGGACATTCTACGGTTCCAGGCAAGGCTCCAGTGTCCAGTGAAAAGACAGCTTGGGTTGGGGTTGGGGTGAGGGGAGGTGGCAGACCCTGAAAGGGTTCCTGGGAAAGAAAAAACACTCTTGACGAGAGACAGACAAGCTGTTTTGCCAGAGGCAGGGCCTGTATGTGGTGACAGAGGCACAACTCTGGAAGCTGGAACAAGAGCTGCATAGAACAGAGAGAAGAAATCCCCATAATCATGATTCATGACTCGTGGCCAACACAAGGAGGAAGGCCCAGAGGAGGGTCACACACATAAGTGACAGAGAGTGGGGCCCCTGGCCCAGACAGACGCAGTGATGGGCAACCCTGCTGTGTCCTCACAGTGCCAAGCCATCTCTCAGACCAGGACAGGCCTTCCAGATCCATCCCCTGGGCCTTTTCAAATAAATGGAAAAAGACCACATGTGGGTAAATGAGGGGGAACAGTGCTGACTTCAAGATCAGCCTGGCCACACCCCACTGGTACCCTGGGTAGGTGTAGACCCCTGAGAAGGCAGGAAAGGCTGGGAGAATCCAGGCTGGCCGGGCAAGAACCTTGGTGACCAGCAGCACAAGGGAGACCGCCCAGGGCCTGCAGCAGTCCTTGGCTTGCCCACCTGGAGACACTCCCATTTTCCTCTCTGGAATATCCTCTTTGGAGCATAGGATCACAAAGTATTTCTAAGCTACCACAGAAGGGTCACCTGCAGCCACAATTCAGAGCGCTGTTTTCTAGAAGGGGCCAGGTGATGACATGGAGAGAGGCAGCCTGCGTGCACAGGGTTATAAAGCCTGGGAAGAAATGCCTCTGAAAGATGCCAAGAAGCCTCCTTAATAATGGCAAGCCTCCTATTGCACCCCTACTGAAGGAGCCCCTTGGATTCCTTGAAACTAAGGACATTTGCAAAACACATGCTGGTACGTAAGAAAATAGCTCCACCTATAGGACCAGTTGGATATGTTAGAAACTCCCCCCTACAGGCAGACCCCACAGACTGGGAGGAATCCGGGCATGGTGGTTACCAGCAGAGTCACCAGCCAGGCAGGCATCCAGGGCACCGGTCTGCTCTTCCCTCGGCCTTCACCTGCTGCTCCCTCTGAGTGCCTGAGGCTCTGACCCGAAAGATGCGAACTGGGAGGGTCCCTGCCAGGACCTGGGTGTCTTTCCAGGTTCAATAAGCTCAGCAGGGGCAATGAGATGGGTAAAAATATATTACACATGTTTAGCTGACAGAACAGCCATTTGCATGCCATATATATATGTATATACATATATATAATTTCCCTAATTCCAAATAGGCAAGAATGATTCTAATCAGGTACGTAGTTAATGTTTTCAGTTTTCAAAAAAAAATATTCATCCATCTAATCAAAGATGCTAAAACACTTTGGAATATCCTTAGTATAAATTATTTTAGGTTTTAAATTTCCTGTGATTTGGGTTTTAATTTAAAACACTACCAAAAATTATTTTACTATTTTAAAATCAAAGTTTGATCCATGTGGTAATGGGTTGCAGACATCAGCGTGAGCTCCTGTTTGGCTTAATATATGTAACATAGATATGAGTAAATGGATTAGTATCACACATACATTTCCTTGTTTTGTCAGTAGAGTGGGCCTAGAGCCCACGCCATCCGAGTGACAAGCACACTGAGCACCCTGAACTTAATTTCTAATACCATTGTCTAAAAAAGAAACCAGGGCTGCTTGGAGAAATGGCTGATTCTAGGGCTGGAGCAGGAAATGCACGTGATGACCCTGTAGCACCTTGTGCCAGAAAGTAAGGACCTGCTCAGAAAACCACACACTGATGGGGTACATCAAAGCAGCACAGAGCCAAGTGAAAGAGCCCCCAGTGGGCAAAGCTGGAACAATTTCAGCAACAAAGTAAATGACATAGCATTGGGTTCTAACACAGAGTATAAAATCAGCATCCACAAGCCATACTGACATAACTAAATGACTGAATCAGTAACTACATAGGGAAGGCTAGACAACGTCCCATGCATTCCAAATCATTTATATAGTTGCTCCCTCTGGAGGAAGGGGGACTTAACTGCCACTCCTCCCTGACTTCCTGCATGGGAGCCCAGTGTGGAAAGGAGGAAAGAGGACCTTCCCATGCAAACAGCTGGCAGTCACCCCCTCAGCCAGGTGACCAAGGTCAGATGACCACATGTACTCTGACTTGATGTGCTGAGAAGGCACCTCGCCTCGGGTGTCCTTCTCCCCAAAACCACAACCCAAGTTGTGGGAAGTGCCAACTGAGGGACATTCTACAAGTAATCCTCAAAGCTGTCAAGGTCACCAAAATCAAGGAAAGATTGAGAAATTGTCAAAGCCAAGGGGAGCCTTAGAACCAAATGTACTAATGTGGTATCCTGGATAGAACCCTGGAATAGAAAAAAGGCACTGGGTAAAAACTAAAGAAATCTGAATAAAATGTGGACTTTACTTCATATAGTGTAACAAGATTAAGTCATTAATTATAACAAATATACCCCACTAAAGTAAGATGTCATTAAGAGGGGAAAATGTTAATAAACTAGGACTCTACTAGCTATGCAACCATTTTTATAATTCTAAGCCTGTATTAAAATCAAAAACTTACTTAGAAAGTTTCTTAAAAAGTGAACTTGGTGAATCTTCAGTGGACAGTGACAGCCCAAGATCAGGAGCTGGTCACAGTTAGGAGAGTGAGCCAGTGTGACAGAGTCACAAAGGAGACACCGACTTCCGCTGGAGCATGGAGGGTACATACCAGCAGCCTGCTGGGCTGCACCCCAGACCAGGGAAGCCGCTGGAATCCTGGCCACGGCCTGGCTGGGATGTGGCATTCATGCGCACTCAACTCAGGCACCAGGATTCAAGCTGGAGGGGTCAATTATGGGTTTCGTGCTTTGGGGCCAGCTATTTAACCTTTGCAAGCCTCAGTTTTTTCACCCGTAAAATGGTGATGATAGTAACAACTCCCTTTTAGGGTTGTTGTGGTCATTACATGAAATAAGGTCTGTAAAATGCTGGGTACAACATGGGTGCACGTGGGAAGTCTTGGAAAAACACTTACTAGATATGGTTTTAAGTATCAAAAGACTCCCTCTATTAAGTGTCCACTGTGCAGTAGCCTGGGATTAGAGTTTTCATCCAATGACAATACTAAATCAGGGGTTAGGATCTCCACTTGCCAGCTGAGGACCCTTTGGCCCTGAGGGGCTCCATGTTTGTCCAGAACCATGGGGCCTTAGAAAAGTAGAACCCAGCTGTGCACCAGCTCCTTTTGAGCCTGCAACCAGGGCTCAAATGACTGCCCTGCTGCTTTCTGGTAGCTTCAGGTTCTAGTTCAGTTAGTATGAAAACTGAGAAGATAGGGCTAGATTCCAGGAGGTGCTGCAGAGAGAAGCGTCCAGTGGGGGATGTGGGAATCTCCTGGATCCTTCCAGCTTGGCTCCCTCACCTCCCCACTTCTCCACGGCAGCCCAGAACCTTGCAAGCATCACCCTCAGGAGGGTCCTGCTCTTCCTTGCTCCTCCCCACGGTGGTCCCTTCCACAGCAACCTTATTCCCATGCTCTGGCCCGTGCCATGTAGATTTCCCTTTAAATCGTGTTTGTCTGTTTGCCCCAGGCTGCCTATGCGCTCAGCAGCCTGCCTGGGTGGTCAGGCAAGCCAGCCTGATGCTCAGGCCAGCCGGCAGTCACGAGCAACTATTGATCTGGGGTCTTAAATCATTCCCCAGATTTTATGAAAACATTTATGTTTTATCATTAAATAACCTTCAAAGGGTCGATGAACTTACTTTCCTTTTTTGGAGGTTTTTAGATGTGTAATATAATAATACTTTAACAATATCCAAAGTCTGTTTCTGAGTGAACACATTTAATCCTGAAAGAATTGCTGGGAAAGGCCAAAGAGGGAGGACACTGCCCTCAATATACAGCAGCATCCAGGAACAGAGAGGTTGGTGGCTCACCCAGTGTCACACAGCAAACCTCACCCCTCCTAAACCTCTCCTCTCTCCCAACATTTCCAGGTTTGGGTGTGTGAGCGGGACACCTCATAACTAGAGGTAATTTTAGATGGAACTAAGTTGAATCGTTTTTTAGGTTAACAGCCCTAGAAAAAAAAAACTATTGAATCAAAGTTGGAGAGTATTGCTAAAATAAAGCTGGAGTTGTGTTTTACCAAGTTATTAATAAAATATTAAGTGAAATTATTAAGGTGATACTCAAGAAATGGGAGGGGATGAAGGGTTCTAAAATTAGCCACTGCAGTACATCCTCTTCACAGTTTTGATACCTGCATCTTCCCTTCTTCAGAATATTGAGGTAAATACAGTTATCTGAAGTTCCTTGGTGACAAGATGGGTGGCAGAGGTGAATGGAGTCTGGCAGAAGCCATGAGAGCCAGGCCTGCCTCATTGGGGACTCTCCTGTGGGCACCACAAGGCAGGCTCTCGGGGCAGGAGAAAGACACCAAAAGTACATTACAGAAACAGGCATGCCACACACACCAAGTGAGTCCCTGCATCCCATCTGTCCTTGTGCCCACCCCTGCTCTTCAGCCTTCGATGGCTCCCTATTTCTTGCCACAGCATCTTGCTGTCTTAGCCTGACTTTTAAACTTGCAACCCCTTCTTACATAACTCTCACTGCCATGCCCACCAGGATGTGCCCACCTCCACCTCCAGATCTCCTCCAGTTAGACCTGCCAAAGCCCCAATTCCTCCATAAACCTTTCTCAGGAGCCCACCAGCAGACCCCCACTGGCACTTACCAAAGAGGCCACACAGTGAGGCACTTACTGTGTCCTTTCAGGCAGTGCTCACTAATAGCTTCCCGTGACACAGGCTTGGTAGGTCTGTCCCCTCCCTGAGGAGGCTCTGCATACAGTAGGGGCTGGGAAAGGACGTTGCTCCCCTTGATCAGCTGCTTAGGAAGGGCTTGGACCCCTCTGTCCACCTTCATGGGGCCTGAGGACATGTGACATTGCCCCCTTCTATCCTGACTGACATCCTTCCTCCCTGCAAGCCACACCTCCTAACAGAGGACCCTGTAGAATCTCCTTTGGACACTGCCCATACCTGGGCTCTGCTCCATGCCTGGGATGCCCACCCTACCCTGCTTCTTCCTCACAGTGAAATCTGAGTGCTCTGTGCCCCTGGAGGCCCTTTGGGAACCCGGTCCCAGCTGCCACATCCTCCTGCCATCCTCCATGTTTGTGGAGGGCACGCGAGGGTGCAGCCATTTTCCAGTGTGCATGGGTCATCGCTGGCTTTGCATTTTCCTCCATTGCCTGTGAGGAGCTCAGTTCCCCAAGCGCATTTCCATGAACCATGCCTGCTCCTCCTCAGTCTCCCCTCCTCAGGGTCCCCAACCGGGCCATATCCTGTGTGATGCTGGGATGGTGCCACCTAAACTGACAAAGAGGCCCCACAGCCCTGGTGGGTGAGTGGGCAGCTTCACGGGTTCCATCACTACTCTAGATGTTCATGCTTTCACCCTTCTCAGAGGTGATAAGCTGGAGGCATACACACTTTTTTGTCCCCATCACTATTAAAACAAATTCTGAAGATAAATTGCCAATGTTTCAAAACAAAAAGATTTTGTAAAAACATGGTTTTCCTGTTTGTCTTGAAAAGTAGTAAGTTCCTGGAAAAACCTTCCTGGAGGTAGCCTTTCGGACCTGGGTCCCGGGGGCCCCCAGCCGAGCACTTGTTTGCCTTTTGGCCCACTTCATACCTGGCATCATCTGCCTGGCACCAGGGGGCTTTGGAGTTCCCAGTCTCTGATTTGTACTGCCCGGGGTCTAATAACCAGTTCCTCACCTTCTTTGGGGTGGGACATGGCCACTGGGTGAGGTCTTCGTGCGGTTTTTCATGGCAGATGCGTTGCATTCCTATACACACCCTATGAAATAAACAAGTGGGTGGTCTCTGCTGTTTCAACCATTTCCCGTTTTCCATTGTGAGGCTTCAAATGAACACATCAGCCCTTAATTGTAGTTTCTGTTTTATGGTACAATTTAAATGTGGGAGGGGGAGCCGATGTGAGTTTGCATGCACCAAGGGTGTGCTCTGCACTGTGCCACACTAGAAAAGACATGTGGGGGGGGGGTGGGGCCAGGGCCTACCTACAAAAGCACCCAACACAAAACGCTTTAAATACACAAACAGCCAATCCTCTAAGGGCAGAACATACCACCAAAAACAGCGTAGCAGGGACAGTCATATTCCATAAAATTTCAGTGCTGTTGTATCATATTAATGTGAGTTTATGTGTGAGAGAGCGTTGCACATCTCTCTTTTCATAAAGGAATCAGACATCCGCAATCCATACCCACAATATATATCCATATAGACGGGCATGCTGGATATATTTTAAATAGCTACTTTTTATCATGCCCAATTCAGCAAATTGGTACCGTGAACAATAGAAAATTACAAAGTAAAGAGGAGAGATGGGAGCATAAACTTTTCAACATTCAGCTCTTGCTGAGTGCCGCTAATGTTGTCACATGCCAAAACTAAAATAAAATAAATAAAGCATAGAAGAGAGGTGGCTTTTCTTATGAAGTCACAAAGGAAATGCTACTCCTTTCTTCTCTTTTTTTCCCCCTGTAGAAGGCTCTCTCTAAAATCAAAGGTGTCAGACTTTGCTTTCTCTTCCTGGCATGATCCAGAATATGGCTGAGGAATGACAGATGCCGGCACCCAGCTGCAATGAAGCATGCTAAAGTTTCCGTCTAATCCACTTATTTCTCTGTAGTCACGTAAACCAAAACAAATGGGCAGGGCTTTACATTAGGAGGAAAAAAAAAAAAAAACCACAGCAGCAGGACTTTGTTGCATAATGCAGTCTACACGCCATCTTGGTATCATTTTCCCCTCTGCAGAGGAAAGGCATCTCGTGGCGAGAACCAGTCCCTCATAGCGGCCCCCAAAATGTCTGCTCATGCACCTCTTCATCCCATGCAAAACCTGGTTTCCAAAGCGGGAAGGAAGTTCAGGCAGGATGGCGGTGAGGGCTGCCTGAGGAACGGGGAGGCCTTCTGGGGCCGCAGGGCAGGGGCCATTGCACAGGCTCGTGCTAGCACACCCACGCTGCACACACACTTGCACACGGGGTTTTTGAGCTGCTAAACTAAGATGATCAGTTTAATCACCAGCACCATCGTTTTCAGCTACTTGAATAAATCCAGAGGAATTATAAACGGAGCCCGTGTGTAATTAAAGTGAGGGTCGTTAGACTCTTCATTTAATAAAACACTTGAAAAGAAAAGCCCTTGTAGGTTTCGCAGTGCCACAGGGAGCAGAAGGGTCAGTGAGCTCGGCACGCCGAGGAGTCAGCCCTGCCTGTTTCCAGCGTGTGATGCGACCACCCTGTGAACCCACTCCCCTTTAAATCTTGTAAGGAGCGAGCACGGATCAGGAGTCCTGGGGCTCTGTCACCACCAGCAGTTCCAACAGCTGCGAAGCACTCTTTCAGCCCGAGTCACAAGGAAAGATGTGACGGATTTCGCCCATGGCAGAATCGCGTTCCGTTTCTGGCCCTTCAGGCAAAAACAGTAAAGGCAAAGAGGAAAATTTGAGATTTCCCCCCTTAAACTTCCCACAACAACCTCAGCAAAACCACATGACTCGCCTTCTACAATCTCCCTGGTGTGTTCACTGCTACTTTGGCAGGAAATCAGAATTACTGTTATATAAATTCCATCTGATGCCAGAGCGACCATCTGTGAGTAAAACTGCTTCACCTACGTCTGCCTGCAAAGCCACTCTCCCAGAGACAAGGGAGAAGGGGAAAAAAATTTGATTAATTTGCAGAATGCTTGTGATTTGCTCATATATTATTATAACTGCTCATCAGCACATGACAAATTCCCAGCCCTCGGTGCAGGCACCCGTTTGGTTTCAGCAGTTTCTTGCGTCGGCACCTGACAGACTGCAGGGCCTCTAATGACTTTCAGATGCTTACAAACAGTAATTCTATCTTCAGAATAAAAAAGAAAAATCCGTAGGAAGAAAAGAGAAGCGAGTTCGTCTATTTCATTTCCTTCCTGTATATCAACATGATTTAACTCTTAAGGGCGGCCGCAGCTCCAAGATGGGGCCTCCCAGGCCTGCCACGGCCGACTGCAGAGACAAAGACCCCATCTCCCGGGGGAAGGTGCAGGCTCAGCCCGGCCGTCGTGGGGTGATGCCAGGCAGTGCCCAGTGCCTGCCGCCGCCGCCTGGCTCTCCCTCTTCCTCTGCGCTGTGGAATCCCTCGCATTTGTCCACTTTTAATACCATAATAACCTCTCGCATTCTCTGCAAACACATCTGCCTCATAACTGCAGTTGGATTTCTGGCTTTCCCCACCCCTTTGCTTTTAAAACTCTGATTATGCCTTCTGAAGCCCTGCCTCTGTGCTTGATTGCCTGTTTTAGATTAGAGATTTTAGCAAGGAGACAAAGACTTCAGAATGCACATCAGTCCCACATATGAGGCCCCACAGAAGGAAAGGCGATAAAACGCGATACACCATCTGTCCACAAACAATAACCTGCGTGTTTGGAGGCTCACAAATTATTTAGCACACAACCTTCCCAAATTACGGAGCCTTGAAACAGAGCAGAGTCTGGGAATGATACTCCCTTTGATGTCCTTTGGTATTTCCCACCACCCTCACCCCCACCCCCAAATTGATTGCTAACAGTTGAGGAATGCCTCAGTGACAAGTAGATTTTTATTATTAGGGTGTTCCTCCTACACATGACCTGGGATCCATGCCGGCGCATGCTTGCCTCCACCCCCCCACCCCCGGGGACCACAGACCCTTTGGGACAACTGGCCCAGATGCAAAGTCTGTCTCCCTCCTTTCACATGTGTCTGCGGGGAAAGAGGAAGGTGGTCTCCTTAGCAGACCCCATTCTTAACAGAGAGATCCCGACCCTCCCTGGCTATTCAGTGTGCTGGTCAGCTGGTTGGCTTGTTTTCGGAGATATTGTAAGTTTAGTCCAGGAGGCGTTTAGACTTCACACAAATGGATCCCCCACCCCACCCTGCCCCCGACCTCTAGCCTTCTACACCCCTGGGAACATGTTCTTCTAACTTCTCTAGCTCAGGTTGTTAGAAGTAGCCTCACTGACCCCAGGCCATAAACTACTCATAATAATTAGCCAGTTTCTGTACTCTGCTACAAAATTCATTCTCGAATGATATACTAAAATAGAAGTGAAAAAGTACCAAGTATCACCAAAAGGAAAAATTACAGTTTTTGTTTGTAGTGGTTGCATTTTTTAATCAGATACTCCTCATCCCTTATTTAAGCCTGAGACCTCTGATTATGTGGAAGGGCCTTTCCATAGCCCTTCCAAAAATAAAATAAAGTTAAAACATTACCAGCTCCCTATCTCAGTTAGTCCTCACACATTTTACAGGAGGGGAAATTAAGGTACAAAGACAGTCGGTGATGTGCCCAGAGGAAGCAGGAAGTGGGGCACCGAAGGTTTGAAACCAGTTGGTCTCGCTCCAAACCTCTCCTCTCTGAAGCACCAAAGAACTCCAAGAACCTGCTATAAGGATGAGGCTGGAGAGGCAGCCATTTAGTGGCAAGGAATCCAATGGATTACTTTACATGACTATTAATAAACAACCAAATAAACATTTACTTTGCAAATTTCTTTCCTGAGTCCCGAAATAGGCAACATTGTTATATAGAGAGGGAGACTGGAGCTGAATGAGAGCTTAATCAGCCTTTATTACCAAATTCATTGAGAACATAATTCCTGGGTTCTAGACCCTTTTTCTGATAATTCCTCCCAGGAGACCCCTGCCCCCTCCAGTGGGTCCAATATCCATCCCCTGTCCCGTGGCAGGAGTTGGCTCTGACTTGGGCCCTGTGCCTAAGGACTCTTTCTCCCCAGCTGTATATAAACTCCAAGACAGTGGCCCAGTCTTCCTGGTATTTGTTCCCAGCCCACCTCTGACAAAGTCATGCACACAGTAGGTGATCAGTAAATACATACCTCTTGTTGGATTTCTGGGGAGGTCTCTCAGTCCATCCTCGAGTTCTGAATTGTGGCTTGTTTTCCAGACTCTCCTAACCTGATATCAATTAAGACTGTTTACACACACAGCTTGGCTGAAATTAGGGGGTGGGGGGAAGGAGGGGAGTCTCACTTGCATTCAAACAGCCAGATGTTTATTTTATTTTTTGAAATACATGATGCCAAACGATAAGCCACATTGAAATTTTCACTTTCTAGTATCTAGCAACGAAACTAGATTCTGCTTCTCACAGCCCCTCACACACAAGCATGTATGCCTATTTTCCCTTTTTCTTTTTACTGCTACCTCTGTAATTCTCTTCTCTTCTATGTGTATCACACTTCGTACCTGGCAAAGAGCTTTCACACACATTATTCCAATGAAACATGGGGACTTGGTCTCAGGAAGTCACACGCTGCCAGATGACCCCAGTTCCTGCTGGTCACTCCAGACATGTGTCATGTCTGCACGCCTTCCCAAGTCCATGGCTGTCTTCCTTTTAGAAGAAATCTCCCAATTGTATCTGATACATGACAACCGCATTATCACAACAATAATCACAACTAATCTGAAAGCTTGCCCAAGCTACTGAGTTTCCAAACTCCCTCCCCTCCCAAAATGACTTGGAAAATTGGGAGAGAAAGAAGAAATGAGGGTCCTCTGAAAAGCATGGGGTAAGTTTCTCTCCCATTACCACTCATTCACACACAGACATGTTTTCAGCATTTCAGCTCTTAGTATGTGTCATGTACTGACATGGGTCAGCATCTCACAGAATCTTCAAATTGATGGGATAATATTGAGCATTCTGTTTAAAGACCACACTTATTCGAAACATACACAGACAGGTTCGAAGGAACAACAAGAGCCCGGATTTTGGAGGCAAGCAGTCCTAACTCCCTAACAGCTGTGTGGCCCCAAGCAAGCTCTGGCATGTCTCTAAATCCTCTGTTTCTTCATTCTGTCAAAGGGGCTAATGCTAGTGCCTTGCTCAGACAGACTGGAAAGGCCATTGCCACACTGCACATCAGGAGTTCAGCACAGAGCTTGGCCCACAGCGCATGTCCATGTTGCCTGCTGCTTGACCACAAACACTGGCTGCTGTTATTTGGCAGAGGTCAGGTCCCTGTAGGTTCTGCCTGCTTTCGCTCCTGCTCATCCTCCGGGATGACACTTCTCCAGTGGAAGGAGCAGGGGGCAGGTCTGCCAGGGCTGTTGTGGGATCTCAGGCCTTGATCTGAGCCCCAGGGCAGGGCTTCCCCTAGACAAGGGCCGGAGCTGCCACTGGCCGTAGAAACCGTCATCCCTTCTCAAGCACATACTTTACTTAAATGAAATACTGAAGTCCATCAAGATGAAGTGGGGGTTTCAGAAGCAGCAGTAAGAAAATTAAAGCGACCAAGTGAGAGTGTTTTATGCACACAAGATAACTGCCTTTTGATATAGCTCTTTACTACACATTTGGCATTATGGATCCATAACAGATAAATGTGTATCATGGAATATATAAAAGTGCCAACAATTGTCAATATGCATCCACATGCTGTAGTAAGAATACTCTAAAAATACTCTCAAAATAAGATGGATGTGCATAACTGAGTGAGTGATGCTTCTGATGAAAATTTGGAGAAAGTGCATCTTAAGCCCTAAGGAGGTTTATTAGATACAACAGCCCAAACTCAGCTGACATTTTAAAAAGTCCCTTGACACTCAGAACAAAGAGTCCTCAAGCATATACTTTCCCCAAAGCAAGGACTCAAAAATGCATGAAACCAAAATAAATAAAATCCAAAATCTAGGCTCAGGTGATAGGAGGGAGCAAATTGGGTACCTGAGCTATTAACCCAGACCAAACATGGCCTTTGGTTCTCCAGACACCTGCTAGGTACCCAGTGCAGACAGAAGCAGGGAGGTGGGAGGAGGGCTCAGCCCTCCAATCTTTAGTCTACATGCTTCTGGGTGTCTTAGCCACAGAATGAATTTTATACTCAGGCATGGTTGTTTTGCTGCCTTCACTTTTCCTGGCAGCCATAAACATATTGTAATGTTCTTAAAAAAATAAAATAAAGTAAAACATTACCAGCTTCCTATACACATAATAAAATCAATCTTCTGCCTCTAGTACATTAAATGAAATAACATGTCCCCAGAAAATACATAATAGTCAGTTTCTATAAGAATCATGCAAATAAAAAAGTAAAAATAAAAATTCAAAGGTCAGAATAAAATAGTAAGCATATCCTACAAAAATAGATATAAATACTTGCATGCATTTTGTACAGCATGTGTCCTGAAAGTGCCCTTATCAACATGTATTCTAGAATTCCTAATCTCTGGTGCCTTTTTTTGATACTTCGTTTATGAAGTCAGTCTTCTATTTCCCTGAGCTATAGACATTAGTCACATCGACAGTAAATAGACGTTTTTAATTGAGCTGATAGGTTGAAAGTGAACATGTCCTTGAATTTACACTGAAAGATAGACAATGATTGTTTGTTATAAAGGATTTAGCCAGGGACTTCCTTTTTGTGTGGCAAGAACTTTATCAACAGAATATTTAAGTAAACAGTGCCAAATAAGATAAATTCTACATTAAAGGACAACATTTCCCTGTGTCAGATGTGGGCCACAGAATGCTCCTCTGACACCCTGCCCTGGACCTGAGACGGGAGCCCAGCACATGAAGAGCTCAAATTCATCAAAGTTCAGATTTGACTAGCTTCTTGCAACCTGAATGTGGGAATGTGGCAATCTGTAATTTATTTAATTTTAATTCAATTTTGTTTCACATCCTGTTTTGCAAGTCAGCAAGATAGGCTCGGTTTGCCAAAAAGGGAGTGAAATAAGGAAGGGAAAGAAGTTCCCCAGTAGGCATGTCTTAACTGCCCAGTGTTGGCTGGGCCAGAGGAAGCCTTTCCCCGGAATACACAGCCCGGACTGTGCAGCCTGTCTGGCTCATGGTATCACAGCCTCACTATCTCTTTGCTGAAGGGCCTATTTGTCTGCTTTAAGTGAAATCACTCAATTCTCAAAAGTCAGTGGAGGACTTTAGAAGCGGGAGGGTTCGGATAGGCTACTCCAAATAAGTTCCATTAATCAAAAGACACAGTGTAATGTAACTAATATTTTACAATTAGGGGAGACAAGATGGAACTAAAAGCCATCTATCTCTCTTATACCACATGATCATCGATTCATAATCGGAGACTGAGAGTTGCACAAAGATGCATTTACTGGATGGGGGGAGTGGGGGGAGGGCTGGTCTGAGCCGAGATAATGAACACGATGAGAGCGCGACGCTGAAGGCTGAGGAGAGATGACAGGGGAGCTCAATGCTGACGGATGACATGGAGACGCGAGCAGATACCTGACAGCCCGCGGGAGCCGCCGTGCTCCTTCCCCAGCATTATGATCCTCAATTATCTCGGTGAGGGACCGAGAGGGGAGAAGGAAGAGGCCGGCTGAGGCGGCGGTCACTTAGCGCCGGGTCGGGCGGGTGGGGGCCGCGCTGCAGGGAAGGCCGGCGGGCCCAGGCTGGCACCTCTCTGTGGGGCTGTGGTTTCCATTGTCAGCACTCCTGGGCACACGGGGACAACGGTTCTCGCACGCTCGTGCCTCCATCTGTTTTGTAATAAAATTCCTAAATCTTCAAAGGGAGTCATTTTTTTTCTTTCACTGCCACCTTCAGGAATAAATAAGAGTTGGTTCTTTCCAAAAAGAAAAAAGAAAAATAAAGAAGGTGGGAGGAGGGTGTTTCTGGGACTTGGCAGGGGGGAGTCGCTGCTGCAGAATGAGCCGGCTAGAGACAACTCACACCCACTCCCGAAATGATCTGCGCAGGGCTCTGCTAGCGAGTAACACGAGGAGGGAAATGAAGCATCGGGAGGAAATGCAGCCACTGAGAAAATGGGAGAGCAACCTAGGAAGGAACTTTTGCAGGCCCCTTCGTGGACTCGGGGAATTAGGAATTCCGCCAAGTGAAATGTGCCCTGGCCTTTGCCTATCACATGCACCGCCACAGTCTGGGTCTTGAATACCCACACATTCTGCACTCTGCCCCGTTATTTCTTTGTAAAGATACAGATGGCCTCACACAAATGCTCATGTAGTGTGTCTTCTGAACAAAGAAAAACAAATGATGTTCCAGGCAGCAGAATAACTTGGGAACTCAGCAAAATGGCAGGACCATGGGGCAGGTGGCGAGGTGACAGGGGACCAGCCGGTGATGGAGGTGGAGGGCTGCCGCGGCTGGGGCCATGTACCCATTCCTGTTGCTGCATTTGCAGAGGCCGTTTCTTTAATATACAATACTATAGTGACAGATTATGTAATAGGTACAAATCCCAGATTGAAGCCAGGGAAGCAGTGATTTTTCCAGCATTTATTTTTTCAAGTCCTGACCTTACTACTGTGCGCGGTCCCTGCCTTCTCCACTCCTAGCCAGCCTCCCTTTCCTATCTACCTTGATGTGGTCCCTATGCTGCTGGAAATGCGCATTTGCAAGGAGCCAAACCAAATGAGGATCCTAGAGTTTGATTTCCCTACAAAGCAGTGAGGATTCTTGTATATGTGAGCATGTGCGCAAACACCCAACACACACATAAAAACACCCCCCAGACATAAGAGCCCCCAGATACCCTGGGCGTCTCTGCCCAAAGGGTTTCTCCAACAGTTCAGATGGGGCTACAGTGAGGGCATGGGGCAGCACTTCCATGCGGCTCACTCCAAAGTCCCCCATCTTGCTGTCACTATCCCTGGGAGATATGAGTGAAGCATGGGAAACAGAGATGCAGTGCCTGCTATCAGAACCCAGAGTGGGAAACCCAGTGACCCCAGGATATCAGGTGGCATATACTCATTCCTCTTTGGTGTTTTACCCAATGCTTTCTGAGGACCTGGTAAAGCTGCACTTCCCTAAAGTAACTGTGCCAAGGACAAGGGGGACTCTGGGAACACAAGGGAGGTATTAAGTCCAATCTGGTAGGCTAATCAGAGGGCAAAGGTGGTAAATAAAATCAGTCTGTGTGACCAGCATAGCTGTAATTGAGACCCACACACACACATACACTTAACCCCCTGGAAGTTTCACTGAAAGCGTAAATTGCCCCAGGGGGCTGAGTCTGAGGGTCCCAGAAATAAGGTGCAACTGTGTCTGCACTCCCAGGCTTGGTGAGGGCCGCTTTGCCAGCCAGCCAGGTCAGGTGTCGGCTCTGCACACAGCTATACTGCCACATCCATCAGCCCCGGTGAAGTCAGCCTGTGAAGCACAACAGCCTCTCCCTTGCCTGAACTGAAGATTTCTTAGTTTACGTTCAGACCCTTTAATGTGAAATGACTGAGCCAAGCCATAGCTGTATAAAATAAAGCAGGAAAGCTAGCCAAAGCCAAGCCTTTAAACATTAAGTTCCAGGAACACAGTCCAGGCTCATGGTTTTAACCTCTCCATCGCCATGTATTTGCCCTTAAACAGAAATAAGAACTGAGCATTTTCAGGTAGAAGGTACATATTTACCGAAACCTCTACCATTAATCCATGGAAATTCAATATTGTCTTTGGAGCAGTCTCTTCATTGATACTTTCCTGCACATGCGGATCACGCGTGGTCTTGGTTCGGCACATGGCTCTTTTACTAGTGGTTTGAACATCTGCAGGACAGGGAGGATATAAAATGTTCCAAGAGGGTATCCAAAGTGAGATATTCTTAGGGGAAAAATATATGTACAATATGCTCAAGCTTGTTTTAATGCATCAAAAAAAAAGCAGTGTTAAAGGTGTGAATTCTTAAGTTGAATGAGGTATGAATAAAGGCATGAATGAACCAAGCTGTATCCATTGACAGGAAATGTTAGTCCAACATGTCCAAGGTACAGCACTCTCCTGTTTAAGGAGTTAGGAGTGGGCTGAAGTGGAGCTGGCCATACCAGAGCAGATTTTTTCTTCTTCTATAGGTTTTTAAAAATCCAGTCAGTGGAGCACATGGGTTGTGACCACATGCTTCTTAGGTTCCTTCATTATAAAGGTGATGTCTTTGAAAAATTATTCAGCAAGCAATTCCATTCCCCTTTGTGGCGACATCCAGTTTTCTACTTAGTGCTAAGTACTGACAGCAGGAAAGGAAGGTGGAAAGTCCACTCAGCTTCCCCCCCTGCTCCCAGACTAGGTGGGTTGGCAGTCTCTAAAAATTAAACAGCAGAGGTTTTCAAAATGAAAACAGAACAGTTCCACAATTATGAAAACGGCTCTAACACTGTAATACTCCTTGAACTCCAAACAAATTATTGGGGAGGATATTAAGCCTGGAAGGTCTTTCAAATTTCTTATTAGAATGGAGATTACTTAGAGCTCATGGCCAAATCACATACAATTTGACCCAATTCTTTTCCACCTTTTCACATCATTTGATATTAGGCAGAAACTATTGTTCCAATGCTGAAATTCATTATCCTCTTCAGCAGCCAAGGCCAGGCTGGGAAAATTCCTGAGACCTGGCTTTCAACCTTTTATTGCAGCCGTAAAGGTGGTCTTTTGTGCCACCTAGAGGAGATATGAGGGCATGGCATGTGAGTCACTCGGAGGAAAATTAAATACAGCTGAATAATTGAATGGAGGGCAAGTTGAATCAGGGGTCACCATCTGTTTGACTAGAATTGTTGGCACATTTCAGCTAAGCCTCGCGCGCCTCGTAAACATGCTTACAGTTATCATAGCTCGCATTGCCCTAAAATAAAAGAAAATTGGTCCTAAAATAAGCCTGAACTAATTAAACATATACCATCTTGTCGTCATGGAGACCAGAGTGAAGGTCACCAGTTTCTCATGGCATTCAGAAGGTGTTGGTGCCAAAAAGAGGCAGGTGATGCATTCAGCTCCTGGGGAGAGGGAATCTCAGGGGCTGGAGGTGCTGACCTGTAGGTGGCAGCGAGGGAAAGAGGGTGCCTCCACCCCAGTGCCCACACCATTCTTCCTCCCTGGGCCTGAGAGGAAGCAGAGCAGGAGAGCTAGGAAGAAACGACACCATCTTTGCAGACTCCAGAAGCAGTGTCAGGAGGGACCCCAGGTGCCCTCTGCCAACGTTCCTTAACGTTATGCCCAATTGGCAAGCTTGCCCCTAGGGATGGGGATGGGGAAGGCATCTTTCCAAAGAAATGTGTGTCATGTCTGAATTGGATTCCTCTGCCAGTTTCGTACCATAGCTGTTCCTTTACCAAGACTCTAGATGCAGCTGGTTGTGTGTGCTGTGAGTTACTCTGTGTGTGCGCCCAACCAGAGTGAATGTATATTTTGGGAGAAAATGCAATCCCAATTGTACATCTAGTAATTCCTCTTAATATATCACTGCTACCATGAAGAAAGCACAGCTGTGCTCCTCAGCGCACAGTGGGCTTACACTGGGGGCAAGTGTGGACAGCTATGTGCAATCCCGAAATTTGGGGAACTCAGTAATTGTAATTAAGAATCAAAATCAAGGTTTGGGGATTTGAAGAGGCAGCTTTTCTGCTCAGGTGGCCCTCAAGCCCCTCCCCTATTCTCTTCCCTGATAAAGGCCTTTTCCTTCTCTCCCTCACTCCCACTGCCCCACCCTCCCCCACCCCCTTTCCCAGCCCCACTGGGCCTCACTGAGAATGCCCTGCCTTTTTCCTTCCCTTTTGCACTGTCGATTATGCAGAAATCACTTAGGAAAGACACAGTGGAGTGACCCCAACTTCAGGGAACTTCCTTGGGGACACAATAAGCGTCTGTTGTTTCCCATGTTGGCTGGGCTGACACCTTCACGGACAGGGCAGGGGCTGTTCTCTCTCATGAGCAGAGATGCCATGCTGGGTACCTGGAGACCAGAGCATGGAACCAGAACAGGGGACTAGGGCCACGGCAGCTCCTGCGTAATTAAGACCCATCAAATGAGGCTGGTCTGCACCAGTCTTCCACCTCCTAAACCAGGCTGCAGACTGGCTTTCTGGAATCAAAGTTACCACAATAGCAGAGCAAAGGGAAAAGAAAGCATTCAATGCCCCCAGTGTCTATCTGCTTGGCCAGTAAGGTGTTGCCCTTAGAGCTGGGAGCAAGGACCCTCTCTGGCCACAGTGAACTTTCAAGCTAGCATCCCAACAAAAGCAGGGTGGTGATCAAGGAAGGATTTCCTGTGCTTTGCGCCAAGAGATCTTTCGTCTACTGCACTCTCTGCTGGCGGCACCCCTACCTTGCCAGCTCAGATGACACCTTCTCCAGGAAGCTCTCTCTGATTATCCTCAGCACACCTCGTCCCAAGCTCCCTCCACCATGTGGCACACATGCTACATCACAGCTGCATGTTTACTCATACTTTCATCCTCAGCACCCTGCACAGGCCTGGCATACAGGTCTACTTGAAGCCAGGAGAATCAAGACCCTTCTAGATTACTTTGTTCCAAAAAAACTGAGCACTAACCCTGCTGCCCACTCCAAGGGTCTCAATCCTGAAAATAGGTTTTCCATATCCACTAAGGATCCCAGATCAAGTGAGGTTTCCCTGGCGTTCCATAAAGCTGGATGAGGTTGTTGCAGAACCCAGGAACTGTAAAGGTTGGGTGGAAAGTGTAGGTATGCTAGGGGCGGGGGAGAGCACACCTGGCAGGTATTCCACAATGATTCTAAGGTAATGACAGTAGAATGAACAAGTTGGGGGAGGGTGGTCTGTGGATGGTCCCTGCCTCTCCCTTTCTTATTCTGGTTGTAACAGAGAGGGGCCAGGACTACCACCTTTCCCTCCAGCCTCCAGACCCGCCAGTGTTATCTCTGACCCCTCTTTGGACAGGCCATCCACCTGTCACTCCTTGCCTCCCCAGAGTGGCCTTGGCCTTTGCCAGGCTGCACAGCAAAGATGGGGCACCAGGTCACCCAGCAGAAGGAAACCCGCTCACCTATGCACCATACAAATAATTCCAGCTCCTCACATGGGCCAGGGAGAGGGGACCTGGGGACCCCCGAGACACCAGTGCCGTCTGGAGGGGCAGCAGCTGTCTCCTCAGGCTGACCTCTGCCTTGCAGCAAAACAGGCCAAGGCTTTCAAGTCTTCTAAATTTTCCTGAGGAGC